>NC_142925.1:14075000-15275000 GCF_054131065.1 Drosophila arizonae | reverse complement strand
AAATCAATTCAGCGATAGAAGACAATCTAAGTAACTTGATATAGCGCTATATGAGTTAAGTCAGTTATAGTTTTATTATCGGACGTTGCAACAATTGAATAAGTTATTTATTTGTTGCACTTAGCAGATTACAGTTATAATCTTTTCAACCACATACACTATGGCAAAGCAGCAGCATACGTCGTCCAAAAAAATCACATTAAAATCAGGCAGCCATATTGTAGAGTTGCTAATAGTCGATCGATACATCGGTATTTTAATAACAAACTTAATCGATTAACTACAATTAAAATAATTATACAAATAAACAACAACAAAGCTACAGGCAATTATCGATACAACTTTTTTAGTCGGAACAAATTGTTATTGGTGTTGCTATATCGTCATCATTTCTTAACTACCAATTATTTGAACGATTAACAGCCAGTGTCCGCACTCGTTAGAAATTTATATTCAATAAATGAATTGCTCAGATTAAATATTTGTTATTATAATGAAAAAAGTTAAAATATTAATTAAACTTACCCCAAAAAATAAAGGAAAAAATCATCTTTATTCACATAGCTAACTGTTAATATCGAAATAATATAATGCGAATAGCACTGATATTTTTTGTTATCAAACAGTGCCGATTCTTTAACAACTTTCCCATATGTACAAATAACTATGACTCTAGTTCTTTTGCATATTCAATTTAAGACATGTTAACATTATATATTTATAATACATCATTTATTTGGGGAATACCTATATTAATGTTTCCGCGACTATCGACTACAAATCGATAACACGTATCGCTGGCGTAGGCTGACACTGAACTGTAACACGCCTTTTTCCTTTCTTTCCTACATACCATAATGGCGGTAGGTTTTCTGAAATTCTTGTCAAGTGTAAATTATTAAACATCTACATTATTCGTGCAATATTATTGTAAACTATGAATGTAGACTTGATGTTATTCGATTCGATGTGTTGATTGACATATTATTTTGCGTTTAAACCATATATTGATGAATCAAAATAAACCTTTTTTAGGCTGTTGCTAAGAAGGAACCTAAAATCAAGCGCGATCCCGCGAAAAACCCTATGCGCGATCTGCACATCAGGAAGCTTTGCCTCAACATCTGCGTAGGTGAATCCGGTGATAGGCTTACCCGTGCCGCCAAGGTAAGAATCCTAAAAATACAATCGTAAATATGCCGAACAAACAAACCTAAATTTCTCAAAATTTCATTGTTAGGTTTTGGAGCAGCTGACGGGACAACAGCCAGTGTTCTCGAAGGCCCGCTACACAGTGCGTTCTTTCGGTATTCGTCGTAATGAAAAGATCGCAGTGCATTGCACAGTGCGCGGCGCTAAGGCCGAGGAAATCTTGGAGCGTGGCCTGAAAGTGCGCGAGTACGAGTTGAGACGCGATAACTTCTCGGCCACTGGCAACTTTGGCTTTGGTATTCAAGAACATATTGATTTGGGCATCAAGTACGATCCCTCAATCGGTATCTATGGCTTGGACTTCTACGTTGTGTTGGGACGTCCAGGTAAGAATTACATGCCAATCGGAATCCAAGTGGATGCTGCACATAATTAGGTGTCCATTTCCAATACGAAATTGATGCTCAGTAACTGTGCGCATATTAATGAAAGTGTGCTTAAATGGATTTGTTTCAATACAAACTCAAACGGTACAATTGCAACAAAATTAATTACTCCGCGCAACTATTGTGAATGGTCTTGTTAATTATTGTATTTTTATATTTTTTAGGTTACAACGTGGCTCACAGAAAGCGCAAAGCTGGCACCGTCGGTTTCCAACATCGTCTGACAAAAGAGGATGCCATGAAGTGGTTCCAACAGAAGTATGATGGTATCATCCTGAATAGCAAGAAATAAACGCATTTCGCGACGATGTTTTAAGATGAAGATGAATTCTGTAATAAACCCGTCATCGGAGAAATTTCTTAATATTAAAGTCTTCGCTTGCGCGAGACAATATTTTATTTCTAATTGGTTTGAACTTGGTTATGATAGATGTAAGAGAAGGCAATTGGAATATGAATTGAGCTTTGGATTAGACATGTTAAAGGCAGACTTACGTCTATTACGAGGAACCAGTATATTGAGTATTTCTAAATATCCTACCTTTTCGTAAAGCCCTTGGTACTCCAATAACATTTTTTAGTTTCTATGGATATATCGGATATGGAAAACGTTTAGTATAAAAATTCCTATGGTTGTACCCGGATTCACAAATCTTTTACCTGAAACGTTGTTCAAAGTTGAGGTAGGTTGGCTGGTAAGTTTCTATATTATGCTATTGGATTACTACATTATAAAGCTGGCATAGAATTTATCCAAAATTAACCTTTTTTTTCGATTTTTAATATATTGGCAGAACAAATTCTTATCGTATTAAAAGTTTACTATATCTTTGAATGCATAAACAAAATCTTATCAGTAACGGACTTTAATATCTAAAGCTGTTCAAAAATTTCTACTAATTTCAATATTTAGAACTGGATTAATGTTATTTTTATTCGACATTAGTATTTAGTATTTAAACATATTTTCAGTTACATAACGTCCATATCTCTCCGGCTTACCAAACCAAGTTATTTTTATTGCATTTCATCAGATTTCAAAGTTAATGACACAGAATTTCTGATATTATTTATATACACATATAAAGGTTCATTCATATACTACACTACTTATTAACCAGACTCGTAAAGTATAACTACATTATTAGGCAAAAAAAAGAAAGAAATTCGAAATGGAACAATACGAGATTACTTAATGTCCTTGGAGACCATCTTCATTTTACTACCCTTTCTGTTGCTTAATAATGCGAAACGGATTTGTTGAACCAGCCATTGTATGCCCTCGTCTAGACCTTCCCCGGAGATGGCGTTGCTGGAGCAGATGTGCCAAGGTTTGTCCTTGATGTTTTCCAAACCCAAAGCTGAAAGAGATTACAATACAGGATTATATAAATCATTACTAATTTATATTTATATGACTTTAGTTACCCGCTGCAATTTTTACATTAGATAGCGAATCCTCTAGGTCCGATTTGTTTCCATAGAATAGTATGGGTAATATTCGATTACGCAGATCGGGATGCTGCAGCACCAGATCCAATTCATCTTTGACAACCACTAAAAAGGAATATAATTTTAAATTATATATGTATATATTTTTATTGTTGAAAACATACCGAATCTCATTCTATCGCTTGAATCGATTACGTAGATAATTCCCTGACAATTTTTAAACTGGTGCTCCCATAAATTTCTATAACGTGTAGCTCCAGACATATCAATAGCCTTTATGCAAACGCCCATGTCTGCAAAATGAGAATTATTAAAGGATGATGTATTTTGTATAGCAAAACTTACTGTAAAATTGCTCAATGAGAAACCCCACTGTTGGCACCATGATAGCAGACTGTTCGTTTGACTTCTTGAAATGGTTAATTATCGTCGATTTGCCACTGTTATTTAGGCCCAGGACAAGTATCGTCATTTTGTCCTTTTTGACTTTGATCAAGCCCGTCAAATTGTGCAGCATGCCCATATTGCGACTCTATGTAAACTTAAAGAACTTAAAAATGAAAATAGAAAATAGTTTTACTATGTTTGGCCCTGTCGATGTGTCAGTTGGTAACTATGGAAACGTTCGCTAGACATCGATTTATTGTGGCGCGCTTTGTCCTTCAAAATTGATGAAGGCCGCTGTTAAAAGTGACTGTAAGTTCACTGTTAAATCACTGTCAGTCGTTCCAAGAGCAGCTCCATCGTATAGAGTATTTATAAATGGATTTGCGTGTGACGTCAGAGCTTTGCTACACTTTCCGCCCTCAGCAACTCCGTCAAGTTTAAGTTCAAGCACCAAGGTGTGAAAGAGATTTCAAAGCACTGCTCAAAAACAGTGCCGTTACTTTGACCGTCTACGAAAAAACAAACTTGTAGCGTCACAAAGCCGGTGTTCACTACGCTAGCAACTTAGAAGTACGCTGGTTTGGTTAGAATTCTTATAAGAATAACAAAAATTAAAAACATGATGTTTAATTGAATCTATTGTTAAGGCTAAATTCGTCTATGTTTTATACACATTTTCACTATGGGTATATTTATCTATATACGTTTATATATTATGGCTGCAATAAAGATTAATGCGCGCGAGTCCTTTTATTTTCGATAAGGTGACGTCCCGCTGTAAAAGTAACGTGCATGACCTTGTATTTGCCTTTCCTATTGATAGCGCCTTCAATCAAGGTTAATAATAGCGTTTCATTAGCTCATTTACACAACAGGTTGTAAAATGTCGTTTAGATATTCATAAACATTTGTAACTTTAACGCTTTTGGGACCTTACTTACATTCGCCTCGGCATCAATTACATCTTTTTAGGAATTAACAGTAACAGTAAAACTACATTTGTATATACAATTACAGCAAACCATATTACATTTTTATTCATTTTGAAAATTTGTTATTTAACATTATTAAGTTAACCAATAACTTAGCAATCTAGAAAATTAGCTGCCATTAAAAGTTCTAAGGCAATTTCTGGTGCAATCGGAAATTCTGGTATTTCGGTTGAACTATTGGTGTATCGAACTTTATATGTGAAGTACATGCACACCTTCTGTAAGACATGCGATCTGCAAAGGGAATGAAAAGAGATATATTAAATATCAATCAATTTTGTAATATTTGATTAAAGACTAGCACAAGCTAGAAATCAAACTATATGCAAGCAATAAGGCTTTCTTGTAATATTAATGTTGAAGAAATATCGTTGAAAATAAACTTAAATTATTATTATTAGCAAAGATCAGTTAATCGACCATGTTAGATCTGCAAAGCTGATACATTCTTTATAAATACCGCGAATATCAATCTGACTTGACAATGAACTAATAAGACTAATCTAGCAAATTCTCTGAATTTTTCAAGCTATTATCTATGATTCTCTCTTTCAGTTCCATAGACGGGGAAGAGTGTAAAGATGCTAAAAATATCATAAGCTTCTACACTCTCTTCGTTCTCTGTGGAACGGAAATAATATATGTATAATAATAGTTGACATAAACTTAAAAAAATAAAAATAAATATTTATGACGATCAACAATAATATAATATATGGAAAATATTGAGCAATTAAAAATTCTTGGAATAAAAATTTCTATTTGTAGCTCTTGATTGAAAAAGACTAACTTAGCTTCATATATTGTATTTAATAAACATTTTTCTAAATCATTGTATTTGTCAATTTCTAATGTGCATGTGATGTATATTAATTCTATTTATGTCTGGTATATACATATACTAATTCTATATATAAAGTGATAATACTACTAATTGTATTACTAAAGAAGCATTATTTTTCTAGCCGCACGAATATTACAAAAATTTAACCCTTCAATGAGCTAAATACACACACACACACACACGCACATACATGTATTGCACACATACATACATATGTTTATTTGTATGCAATTTAACCCGTACGTACGTATGTGTTCATGGGTCAAATATATGTATGCTCGTTGGTGTGTGCATGTATGTATGTACATGGAAAAATATTGGCACTCCCTTGACCGGTCATTAGCACACATTTGATTTAAAGGAAAGTACTAAGCGCACTTCGTTGGCATCACAAAATGGGACTTACGGAATCTCCCGAAAGTGCACTTCGTTAGCCTCGTTTTCCGCGAATTGTCCTGGGCCAGATAACATTGCCTTAATTGTGCCAGAGGTGAGAGCATGTTCCCGTTTTACAATAAATTCGTGTCCATCTGACGAAATCAGTTTGACGTACATGGCGTCTGGCCCCTCGCAACCGCCATAGACTTTATCGCCGCGCTGCTCGTCCATTGCTATCATCTAAAAAATTTACTTACTATACTTTTTTTTCGCAATATAAACTATTTTATTTATTTTCTGTCTTACTTGCCAAAACTCAGTCTGTGACAACACTCAAAATCGTACATATACAATTCAGTGCTGTATAGTGGCTAAAATACTTAATTTCAAATTTCTTCATACCATCATGCAAAACTGGAAGTACTAAAGTTAGTAATCTATATTGATTTTACTTCTTTATATGAATGTTATTTATTTATTTATTTATTTTCTTGTGTAAATTAATTATTTTCTTCAGTCAGAAGTATAGAAATCATGAATGTTTGTGTATCAATTACGGAATTGAATGTGTTTTCGATCATTTTATTCGATACATTTTTATTTAGCAATCGTTTATGTGTGGCCCATCCCTATAAAATACCGAGAAGCAGCTGTTTGGGTGGGGAAAATGCCGCTAATAGTAACATCATGCAATTAAACAATTTTATCTACATGATGAATTATAATTATTTTCTAAAGAAACATCTTTAACTAAATAGTATAGTAGATGAAATAGTTAGCTATTCTACATATCACAGCATAATACTGCACAATGGATTTTACCCTTTGAATGCCCTCTGTCATGCGCAAACCAATGCTAATTTCAAATTATCGATGTTTCTTCCCATTTCTCCTACTTTCTGTAATGTTAGTATATTAGATAAGCCCACAAATAGTTAATCTGTTTCCTTCTATAATAAAATATAGTTCGAGCTACAGAGCATTTAATAAACTTCTTGATTGCTGTGAGTGCACCTAACTAAACAGATAAACGTGTTGCCGAACAGCTTTCACGCTGTATAATCAAATGTAGCAAACAAAAATAAATGCGAATAATTATTTTCAAAAATTAAACAAGATTTTCTTTTATATTTTTTTGTAAGAAGAAATCGTTTCGACTTTATTGGTTACGTTAAAAGAACAATCACTGCAAACTTAATTTTTGTTCTCATTTTACTTGACGCAACTTTCGAGAATTTAGTTCTCATCCACCTCAGCCTCTTGTTCTTCTTCGAATTCAGCATCCTCATCGGCGGTAGCCTCCTGGTATTGCTGATATTCAGAGACCAAGTCGTTCATGTTGCTCTCAGCCTCGGTGAACTCCATCTCATCCATACCCTCGCCAGTGTACCAATGCAAGAAAGCCTTGCGACGGAACATAGCGGTGAATTGCTCAGAGATACGCTTGAACAGCTCCTGGATGGCAGTCGAGTTTCCAATGAAAGTAGCAGACATTTTCAGACCACGGGGCGGGATGTCACAGACAGCGGTCTTCACATTGTTGGGGATCCATTCAACAAAGTATGAGCTGTTCTTGTTCTGGATGTTCAGCATCTGCTCGTCAACCTCCTTCATGGACATGCGTCCACGGAAGATGGCAGCGACGGTCAGATAGCGGCCATGACGAGGATCGCAGGCAGCCATCATGTTCTTAGCATCGAACATCTGCTGTGTCAGCTCAGGCACTGTCAGCGCCCTGTATTGCTGGGAGCCTCGAGATGTCAGGGGTGCAAAGCCAGGCATGAAGAAATGCAGACGTGGGAATGGAACCATATTAACTGCCAGTTTGCGGAGATCAGCATTCAGTTGGCCAGGGAAGCGGAGGCAAGTTGTTACGCCAGACATTGTCAACGAGACGAGATGGTTCAAGTCACCATAAGTTGGGGTTGTCAGCTTGAGGGTACGGAAGCAGATGTCATAGAGCGCCTCGTTATCGATGCAGTAGGTCTCATCTGTGTTCTCGACCAACTGATGCACCGACAGGGTAGCATTGTAGGGCTCAACAACGGTGTCCGACACCTTTGGCGAGGGCACCACTGAGTATGTGTTCATGATTCTATCGGGATATTCCTCACGGATCTTGGAGATCAGCAGGGTACCCATGCCGGAACCGGTGCCGCCTCCAAGCGAGTGTGTAAGTTGGAAGCCTTGCAGGCAATCGCACGATTCAGCCTCTTTACGCACAACATCGAGCACTGAATCGACGAGCTCAGCGCCTTCTGTGTAATGACCCTTGGCCCAGTTGTTGCCGGCACCAGATTGACCGAACACAAAGTTGTCGGGTCTGAAGATCTGGCCAAAGGGACCCGATCGCACGGAGTCCATGGTGCCAGGCTCCAAATCAACGAGCACAGCGCGAGGCACATATTTGCCTCCGGACGCCTCATTGTAGTATACATTGATACGTTCTAATTGTAGGTCGCTGTCGCCATGGTAAGCGCCGGTAGCATCAATGCCGTGCTCATCGGAAATAATTTCCCAGAACTGAAATGAAAGTAAAAGACGTTTATTTAATTTTAAAATTTCCAAAAATTAATTCACTTTTTATTTTATATCTACTAAACCTTCTTTTATAGAAAATAAATCTATTTAAAATAATTGTTTATTTAATATGATTTATTTCAATTAGTACCAGCCCTTTTAAAGTAACTAAATCAATTTCAAACAATTGTTCTCAAACTCTGCTTTTTCATTCTTTCCGAACAGATGTTCGTTGAACTTTGTATCCATTAAAGGGGCACTAATAATAGAAAGCTGTATTTAGACACAAAGTCAATAAATAAATATTTTATCAGACTTATGGTGGGCTTAAACCGACAACAACGGAAACATCGTCATCGTCATTGTCGCTGCTTGTGTGTGTGGGTTGATCATAACACCAGCTGTCCACCTTAACAGTCTTTGGCTTTGGCTTTTCCCGTATATGTATGTAGGCTGTGCTTCTCCGTCCCCACGCACAAGCGAGCAATAGTCAGAGTCGCAGTCGCAGTCAGCAGACATGCGCCTACCTCAAATTTAAGCGATAATCTCTCGCTTAATCATATACATATATACATATGTACGAGTATGCGCGCAAGCTTACATCATCGCCGGCAACAACACCAACCCAGCCCACACAAGAGAGCAGAAAAGTCGGTTGACTGGCGTAAGCCGAGGCCAAGCTCCGTATAGTGCATCAATTTAGTTCGTCTGGAACGCCATATGGCGTTAGAAATGTACTTTTTCATCAGATTACGTCATTTCCAAGACAAACTTTTTGCTTGTTTATTTGTCGTAAACAATAAAAAATACCTCACCTCAAAAAAAAAAAAAGGAAGTAAAATTAAGGGAATAAATAAATACAGTTGCTATGATGACCAAAATTACCCTCAAACAAACAACTGCATCTTAATTGTGTCTGCGCCTACAACAAAAACAAATATAACTACTTCTCATGCATATCGACGGTAAATATCGTAGGAAAATATAAAATAGTTGCAGCTGCTGCAAAAAGGGGGTAGTTTTCTATGTATTACGAGGACAACAATGGCTGTATTGATTCTCCGAAAGGACGTCGATGACGAAGCCAGCTCGCAATGGGTTTGCCGGCAAAAGAGCTTATACGCATGTGCATGAAAACTGGCAACACTGCCTTTGGGTGTGTCATATGTAAGTAGATATATATATATATACAAATATGTAAATGCATATGAATGCATATATGTACATGTATTAGAGCACATCGACGCTTTATGTGTGTAATAAAAATAATTACTGTACTATTACGGGATTGAGGAATGCTAGTTGTTCTTAAAAAGCAAACAAACAAGCAATGCAAATAATTATTTGTGTATACAATGATTATTTACTTATCTGCTTGTATAAAAATATTTGCAATTAAATAACTTTGATAAAGTACAATTTTTTTTTTTTTTTTTTTGTCGAATGACCGCATGAAATAACTAAAACTTCATTTATATATGTATGTATATATACATTCAATGCATACATATGGATATATTGTATATACATGCCGCTACACAGATGTGGACGTATGTGCATATACAATCATATATACGTGTATGTATTTACTTTGTGTCATTGCGAACCGGTCGGCAACCGGTTCAGCCATTTTAGGTAAAATGACGTCATATTTTCTCTTCACCAAACTCCAGAAGGCACAGCCATATGAACAGAAAAGACTCGAACAACATGAATATTATATGTTAAACTAGCCCAGTCAAGAAACATTTTGATTGATCGGCTAAAAAACATACCTTTCACCAATTACAAACATACATACTTATACATGCATATACTTTTTCTTAGTTGCATATGTTTGTATGTATGTATGGTGCCATACCATCTTAAGCGACTTTCTCATTGAAAGAAAAAAAACTAGAGCTATGAAGAAAAATGAGTCATTTACTCATATATAAATATGTGTACATGAAAATATGTATATCTCCATATATAAATATGTGTACTAAATGTAAAAATATCAGTTTAATCGATAAAAGTTAATAACATGAAGACACGCCCTAAAATTAATAGATCTAAACCAAAATTCTATATGCACAAATGTGTATATACACATGAATAAAGAAAAAACTGCATGAGCCTGTTTATTATCGTTATATGCTAGGTATTCATATGAATGAAATTATTTTTTCGTATATACATACATGCATAAATAGTTATATGCTATACAAATTTATGCGCCGATGCCGGTGGCCTCAATAATTTTTGCCACATGGCAGCGCAAAAATGACGCCATGTTTACTGGTAACTGTACTTCATTCTTATTTTAAACTCAATTAAGGAAATTCTTCTTAAGTGTTTGGTACATACCTTGGCACCGATTTGGTTACCGCACTGACCAGCTTGGATGTGTACAATTTCCCTCATTTTCTTTTTGTGTATATAAAACTGTAGACTTTTAACTTAAAAAATATTTCCTGCTTTGTATTCACAAACACACTTCTGCCCGCTTCACTTGACGAATACTGTCTGAGTTCTTCGGCGAAATCGCCGGTATAATATAACGTTGATGGCAAGTGTGACCAGACTATGCAAACAAATAATACCACCGCAATTGAATATAAGAGATTAAAGGTTACACTATGCGTACACAAATACGTCATAAATGGACGTAGCGACCAATATGGATATATATTTGTATATTAATAATAAGTTTATATTAAATCCTGCACGTCGATCTTATTCATTAAAATCTATGAATATACTCTGAAATATTTAAAAAGAGCATGTATAAGATTTAAAACTGACCTCAAACTAAAATTCTATAACTCTTCTTCTCTCCTGCGCTCTTTCGAATTTTCTCTTGATTATTCTCTCATATTCTCTTCCTTGAGCGGTAAAAATAAAATCCATGTTCCTCAGCTTCTAGAAATAACGCAAAGTCACGAAGGAAACAAATGTATGTACATACATATTTATGTACTTTTCTATTTTGACTAGAATAACCCCTGTAGGAGGGTTTGAGTTTCTTATTATTAGAATGATTTTATATACGTGTGGTTGGAAAATCGATAAATTATGAATTTTTCTTCGGTACTTTTTAGGGACTTTATTTAAATATTTCACCAGATGTCCGGAGCGGAAATTGCCAAGGAGAGCAACAGAGAGAGAGAAATGGGAGACGTAGATCGGTGCTCTCATATAGCTGAGCAGCATTTAATGTGAGTTAAACGAACCACCTGGCTATAGCTTAGTAATAAAAAAAAGTGTAAAAAAACTGGCCCCCTTTACCAACCAAGCTTTTATAAATTGCAGGCAACGCCCTATTACACACCTTTATAAGAGCGTTTCATACCAATTTCGACCTCAATTTTCCTCTTTTGGGTATAAAAAAGATTTACTATTCTGCTACATATTCAGACTACCAAAAATTCATTTTTCCTACAAAACCGAAAATTTGTATGTATGTATGTATTATCTTCATATATGATTAAGCATATAAATATATAAACGAAATATTTTTTACGGTTATAAAATAGATAAATTGATTTTGATATGGATTCTATGAATGATGGAGGCTATTTTCCCCTTCTGAATTATATAGTGTATTCAGATTTTCGTTGACTCCGAAAAAGAGTCATTTGTCAAAGAGATCAACAGTATTATGACAATACTTCATGAATCTAGCTGCATGAATGCGGATGATATCACTTTTGACTTTGCTTGACTAACAGTAGGCGTATAACCAGGGTCTTAGCTAGATCTGTAGATAAGTTTATTAAATCAATTATATAGAATACAGAAAAATAGTGTTTTTTTTCGATTGTAGGTATATTCAGAACGGTTGACAGCAAACTAATTTTATTACATACATATATATATGTCAATTATTATACAAAAGAACGGGATTATCTTTTGTCACGTCAAATCATGTTAATATTTCGTTATCTAATCAATGGACTTCATCTTGCATAAATGATTAACAGGTAACATTTTAACTTCGTCGTTTATCTTACAGACGAGCACATCACCCTCCTGTTTGGACAATACTTTGCCAACGGATTCTCTTTCTTCTCCATATATGACCTTGAATTCATCGCCGCTATTGGGCGGTACAGGTGCCAAGTGCTCGCTAACAATGGACACGCTACGATCTTCTTGACGAAGAAACACAGAGCAAACTCCATTCGATACTGTGCGAATAATTCCAGTTTGGCCAACGAGATCAGTGTCATCGTGCGTATGAATCCGAACCTCAATATCAGTTGTGCACCAGTCGCCCATCGTCGAGTCAAGGCTAGCTCCAGGCGTTTGTGGATTGTAAGGAGATTGTGGCACACCACCGGGAGTGTTCGGTGAATAGGTCGATGGCGATGGCGTATTCATATAACCAACTGGATATGGCGACGGTGCTGGGCTGGGACTCGGATTAAACGGACTATAACTTCTATCCGAGCCATAAAGAGTTCCAGGCGTTTGTGGAGCGAATTGTGAGGACATTTGATAGCCCGGAGTGCCTAAGAGTATAAGTGATTAGTATTTATAGTATAAAAATATATTCTTAGTATTGTACTTGGATTATAGCCTGGGCTTGGACTTGGCTCCTCCAACGAATAATCAAAGTCTGTGTTACGAGCTGGTGTCGTATTTGCTGTAGGATCCCATGCGCCATGACGTGGTGTCATGCTGCCATCATGAGACGGCGTCATCGTACCGTAAGGTGTACGAGTATCTGTATCCCAATTGGGTGTCTGACTGCCCACCAAGGGAGTCTTAGAGCCAGCAGCAGTGTAGCTGGGCGTTTGTGCTCCATAGCCAGGTGTACGGGCCGGTGTGCGACCGTAGGTGGATACGCTGCCTTCTTTGCCAGGCTCGCCAACAATAACAATGTGATTGCGATCCACTGAAATTGTCTGGCACGACGTGTGCAACTCAACACGAGCTGTGCTTTCAGTTGCATCTTTAACAATGCCAACCGCGCCTGGATTAACAAACAATATAAAATATATATTATACGATAACATTATTTTACGTATTCATTGATAAGCATACCTTTGTAGGGTCCACCACAAATTTTGATAGTTTTTCCCAGAAGCTCTCGATCGCGCGTCACTCGGAATCCGCCTCGTCCACCGCGTGAACCACCACGCGCACCACGGCCACCAGACGGATGCATTGGAGATTGGATTCGTGGCGACATGAATCCCAATCCTCCAAGCGTATTAGGATTGCTGACATTAGACTTGCTCCCACCAGCGAGCTGCAGGTGACGCGTCTTACAAACAAAAATACCTCCGTTTTCGGTGTACATGCGACAATGGAGAAAAGCCAAACTACGATATAAATGTTTTATTTCTCCAGAGCGTCCCTATTCAAATATTATTATGTATTAATCAATAAGTCAAATTGATAAAAAGATGGCTTATGTTTGCTTACGGCATGAGGGCCCTCCATAACCTTGACAATATCGCGACGGCGTATCTGATTTTGATCAGCATCCAGGGCGACAGTATTCTGATTTTCACGGCGTTTGTGCAAAGCCGTTGGCTTGCATTCAATGCACTTTCCATTCATGCCCAATACATGGAAATTCTCTCGCTCAAGGCGCACTATAACACCAACATTTTGTGAGCTGAGGAATTGTTTATACTTGGTTAAATAAAAAAATTATTAAACAAAACCCACTCACTCAAGCTGCACTAGATCGCCCCATTGAAACTGGCCAAGACAGTCAACTCCGGTTGCTACATCTGAGCAGAGCTGCAAGTCGCGTGGCAGAACCTCAAGTTCATGGTTTGTTAAATCCGAGACAAGCACAACTCGCGAAGGCTCAACGCGTATAATGAGACCAGTTTCGCCTTCATAGCGGCCAGCCAACACCCTCGCATGATCACCCGTTTTGAAGTATTTGCGTAACTCGCTTGCTTTAAAAATAAGTGGATCCTACAGAAAAAACAAAATTTATTGAAGTTGAAATAAAACTAAAGTTAATTAGCCATATACACTACCTTTAAATCCTGATGTTTCGGCATCACCGTAATCATTGTGCCATCAATAGCAACAATCTTTGCCTGCAAGTTTTCCAAGTCACCAACGCAAACCTCAACATTATCACCCATTGAGAAGGAATGAGCAGCAGTTGGATCATCTTTAACGCTTGCCATAATTTCCAAGTTAACTTCTATAAAGTATAAATTATACAAGTTTATATATGTAATTGTTTACATGTAAAAGTTTGATATTCACTTACCCTCGGGCGCTTCTTCAAACCGCTCCAGTTCGGCCAGTGTGGGCTTTACGCCCTCAGACAGGATTGCCGACATAGTAAAGTTTTTATAAAGAAAACCCTTGCGCGAATAACGATTGCCTTCAAAAAGCAGAAAATCACCATCCGAATGAACTTCGCCGCCAATAGCCCTGACAGCCTCCGGATCAAAGGGTTTTGCTGGTGGTCTACGTTTTTTCTTGCGCTTGCCATCGTCACTTTCCTGTAGAAAATAAATAATTTATAATCAATAATAATATAAATTCAATTAAAAAATTTACCGTTGCTGTCGTTCTTAATGCACCGCGCAATCTGGTATAGTCGATACGAGGGAGAAGCTTTAGATGCACTTGATTTTGAGCCAGATCAACATAATCCACTTGGGCAATGTCATCCTTGTATAAACCACGCTTCAAGCGCACCCACTGCTTCACTTTAAGTCCCACTTGCTCTTTAACTACTTTAAGGACATCTGTCATCTCCTTAATTGGCACCATTTCCTGTTTCCATTTGCCCATGCGAAGATTGCCCACATTGTCGATCGCTGTTTTCACATGAGTTTGCTTATAGGCTTCCAAGTAAATATATCCCTTAACACCCTCCGGCGCGATAATCGATTTGATTTGCAATGGATCATCCGTATTCAAATAAGTTAAGAACTTTCTCATCAAGAGCAATGCCGTCGCTTTTTCTTCTCCAATGCGACATTTTACCATCCACAAATTAGGATCTCTGGAGAAAAATTTTTTAGTATCAAACAATATAAATAAGAGATAATTACAAATGATTAACTTACTTGATGCCGGGCAAAAGAGTTTGTTGAGTGATCTCATCAGACATTTCCTCGCCTCCATCGCCAAAATGTCGTTTAACCATTGATTCATCGGCATATTTCTTTCTTAGATATTCCTCAATTTCATCCTCTTTTTGTGTACTATTGAAATTTGCATTAAAATATGTGCATAATTGAGTTTTCTAAGAGAAACTTACTCCCACAAATTGGTGCCTCTACGCCTGATTTCAATATCTCTGGCCGTGGGACCCAATTCATCAATTTCATTGCCAACAATGCCAATTTCATTGGCACCTTCCTCCCATTCATCGTCTTCGTCAACCTAAGTATTATAAATGGATATTAATAATTATCAACGAATTCAGTCAGTGTTTTATTATTAATACTTCACCTCGTCATCTACTTCAGCTTCGTCAATAATAAAGCCACCAAAGCGCTCCTTTTTCTTTTTCTTTCGTGGATGATCATCTTCATTTTCTTCCTCTTCGTATTCCTCAGAATCTATCTCTTCTCCTTGTTGATCTTCATCTTCGGAATCATCGGTTTTGCGGCGATGCCCACGTCCTCCTTGGGGCTGTGGAGAATCGGATCCGGAGCCCGAATGGGCTGAATGAGAACGCGAGCGAGAGGATCGGGATCGGGATCTGGATCTAGATCTGGAAATCGATCTTGACCTTGACCGTGGGCCAGATTTGGATCTAACACTTTGTTGAGACTTGTTAGATATGGACCCATCGTCCGATCCACTATCCGACATATTGCTGACTTCGGAGTCCGACATTTTTTCACTCTGTAAACGTGTACAAAACCACGCGTTATTTTAATACAATAAAATGAACACATTCAAAGGTCTGCTAATAGTTATACTTACTGATATCTTAATATTCAATCAATATATAGCCATACATTTGCACAATATATTAACAATTGTAATTCTGCAATGGGGTTGCTATTAAATTGACGCTTAGTTATGGACGATGGAAAATATACATTGAAAATAGAAAGGTTGCCATGAAATGAAGCTATCGATTACTCAAATATGATATCGAGCTTCGATGTTTTTAGCTTATCGATGTTTTTCATTTTAAAATAATTAGAAAAGCTATCATATATTATTAGTTATTCAATAAGGTAAAAAAATGTATTTGTTATTTAACCTTAAGACACTATGTGCCACGTAAGTGACCGTCCTTAAGATTTGCTTCAGTCCCTTCATTGATATTCATTCTTTTCAACGAAGTAGAGTGCTGCCGTAAAAATAAATAATAATATAGTAAATAATTCTACAAAATATTAAATTACATGTTGGATAATTGAAACATAATTGAAGCTTTGCGTTTAATATGAAACAAAGTTTCACTACAATTTGTGACGTCACTATTATTACCTCTGATTTTGTGCGAATGGCAGACCATATACAGCAGATGACACTCCTATGAATAGAAATATTAAAAAGACAAGAAGAAGAACGTGTGTGGGGAAGTAATACCTGTTTTTATATTTCACAAATATTAAATAACTAAATAGTTCAGGCAATTTGTCAAATGATAAATCGGTTCACTATGTTTGCAAATCGATTATATACATAGATGATTTCATAAACAAATAATGCACAAACTGAATGAGCGAGTATATATTGCATATTAGAGTTTTATATACATATGTATATGCATGTATGTATGTTTGTATGTGTGTATATAGAAATTAATACAAGGCATACGCATATATTATTTTCGAGAGATTTGACTTTCGGATCAATCAACCGCAGTATGATAGAGAGATTATTGAATTTCAAATTGATATTCTAGGTTTGTGTGTTAATTTGCAATAGAACAAAATCAAACGAATTGCGTGCAACTTATTATAATAAAAGAAAATTACGTTTTAGAAGATGCAACGCGTTGATTTCAGACGATGTCTGCATTGAATATATGTATGTACATAAATAATTTAAGTCTGGATTGCATACATTATATATAGGTGGTGAATTTTTGAATAAAATCGCCTACTGTGCGATATATTTGGAACATGAACACCGCAGAGCGCAAGAACCAAAGCAGTCAGCCGCATAAGAACAATGAATGTAAGTAAATATTGAATAATTAATGTCAACATACTATACTTTTATTTTTTTTAGCCCATTCTGAAGATTATGTTCTTCAGGTACATATGCCAAACAAGAGTTTTAAATCAATAGTCTTCAATAGAAATGAAACAGTTTTCCACATTATACGAAAAACTGTCGAGGAGTTTGGGAAGGACGGACAACCACCACCCAGCATTCAGAGATATGCGTGTCGAATGTTGAACGTAATAACCAAAGAAGTATGTCCAACGAATATGGTATTGGAATCTGTTTACTAAATCTATAAATACACAATTATCAGGTACTATGGTTAGCAAGAACAACGTCGATGGACAAGGTTTTGTCTCACATTCTGTCACCTGGTTGCTCGAATGTTGATTGTCCAAACAACGATCCCATAAAAGCTGAGCTTGCTGAAAACAAAGATACTCATCAAGGTCGAAGAGCTGTTACCACAGGAGTGTGGCGTGTCGAGTTACGCGTGCGATATGTGCCCCATAAAATTCAAGAATTATTCGACGAAGATAAAACGACTTGCTTCTATTTCTTTGATCAGGTAAGAAAATTGCAAAATAAATATATACGTCAATCAAATGTAATTGAGAATGTGTGGTTGATATTTCAGGTAAAAGACGATTATATTCAATCGAATATATCTGGTATCGATGCCGATGTAGCAGTTCAACTATGCTGTTTGGGTATACGGCATTACTTCAAGAACATAACGTTAAAAGCGCCAGATAAAAAACAGCATATTGATTACATTGAAAAGGAAATTGGATTCAAATGTTTTATTCCGCAATCTGTGATAAGCACAACAAAGCCAAAGAATCTGAAGAAGATGATACAGGTCGGATACAAAAAGGTCTACAACTATAATGACATTGAATATTTGACAAAGTATGTATTCGTGTGAGCTCTATTAATATAAGATTAATTGTTCTAATCAACTACATTTTTCTTAACAGGTTCTTCGATCTTCTTAAAAACTTTTTCATAACCGATTTCGAACAATTTTCTGTCACCTTGAGCTCCGCCTGGAATATATCTGGAATTCTGCATGTTGGTCCGCATATTGGTAAGAACTTTATAAGTTTATTAGATTTATTAGTTTATTAATTATGGAACCCCACATACTTTTCAGGAATCTCTTACCAGACACATCCACAAGCCAGCTTAAGGAATGTTGCACAATTCAAAGATGTGGTTGCTATTAAAACCTGTGCTCTTCCAAAGGAAAAATCATCTAACGAACTCGAGTTACAAAATTTAAAATGCAATTGTCAAAAGATCAAGACTCAAATCAAAATATCTGCATCAAATATTACGGAAGATTTAATCATAACATGCAATGGAGTTAATGTAAAGTTAACAATTAATACTTTTTATCATTCTTATAGTTACATTTATGTATCTATTTTTAGACCGCTGAAAGTATTGCCGATCTTATTGATGGATACTGCCGGCTATTATCGAAAGATCTAGGGTTTACAGTTTGGGAACGCGAAACGAACATTGTGAAAAGTGCAACGAAGTCACCAAACCCTGCACAAGATGATCTTGATTCGTCATCCCCTGCTAAAACTAAACCCATGCTTACAGATGATTATGCTGAAATTGGTTTATTGGAAGGCGAAGGAGATTATTCCACTCCCACTGGTATGTTATAGCTGCTTCTAAATATCATTTAACTCATATTAATATTGGTTTCTCTCTTATTAGTGCGCAATTATGAACTGGATCGATCTCAAATAGTTCTAAGCGCTAAAATTGGCGTGGGACAGTTTGGAGACGTCTACGTTGGCACATATACAGTTCCAATATCAGCTAAAGCTAAAAATAAAAGATCCGAAGGTGCTCAGAATAGTAGCGATGCCAAATATACTGTAATGCAAGTTGCTGTGAAGACATGTAAAGCAAACGAGGATCCAGAAAAGACAGAGAATTTCCTTGCCGAAGCATGTAAGTTAAATGATCTATAGAAGAACCTTGCTTAAATCTTGTAGACTCCAAGTTGTATGATCAAATATTGAATATGCTTCTCTAAATCTTCATTTCAGATATAATGCAAAAGTTCCATCATCCACACATTATTCGATTGATTGGTATTTGCAGTGTAATGCCCATTTGGATTGTAATGGAATTGGCTCAGCTTGGGGAGCTGCGTGCGTACTTAAAAGCGAACAGCGAGAGGTAAGCAAAGCACATTTCTAAAGAATTATAAGAATTATACATAATATTTCGCCTCCAGGTTAACTCATGGAACTTTGCTTCAATACTGCTATCAGTTGTCAACGGCGCTAAGTTATTTGGAATCAAAGAAATTTGTTCATCGAGATATTGCAGCTAGGAATGTGCTTGTGAGCAGTCCTACTTGTGTTAAGGTGGGCAAAGTATATCAAAATCTTAAAATGTATTCATTCATTAAACTTAAAAACTTTTAGCTGGCTGATTTTGGTTTATCTCGATGGGTTTCGGATCAGTCCTATTATCACTCAACACCCACAGGTTTGGAATTAAATTATTATGCAATTCTCACTGGGAAAAAATAAAATAAAATTTCTATTTCAGTTGCACTGCCTATTAAATGGATGTCGCCCGAGTCGATCAACTTTCGAAGATTCACAACAGCTAGTGACGTTTGGATGTTTGGTTAGTAAATGGTATAATATCACAAGATAACTTAATTAACATTAATTAAATTTCTGTATAGGTGTTTGCATTTGGGAAATTCTTATGCTAGGCGTTAAACCGTTTCAAGGTGTTAAGAACAGTGATGTAATCACGAAGCTCGAAAATGGAGAGAGGCTACCATTGCCACCCAACTGCCCACCCCGATTATACTCACTTATGTCCCAATGTTGGGCATATGAACCGCTAAAAAGACCAAATTTCAAACGGATAAAAGAAACTCTTGAGTATGTTTTGAAAGAAGCTTTTGCCTTGTTAGATATATTTTTAATATGATTCATATTTTAGAGAAATATTATCAGAAGACGATATGAACTCAACGGAGACGCTGAGGCGTGAGAATCGTCGTCTTGCAGGAGTTTCTTGGATTGGCAACGAAGACAGCGATATTCCACCATTGAAACCATCTCGAACAGTAAATGATTCTGGTAAGCTTACCTAGCGAATTGAACAACCTGACTGATAATTTATTAATTGTTGTTGCCTTCAGATCTTCCTAGCATGTTGAATACGTCGGAGGAGAACAAAAGTGTGGCGCAGACCTATATCATTGCCCAAAATCCAGCAGTTCTTGCCAGATTAATGATGGAAAATCAAAAGCGCGGCATTAATCCTGCAGCATACACTACACCCGCTTCGGTATTTAATACTTTAGCCGTAGGCATAGATTCCAGTACATCGAATCATTCGCTTAAAACTACTAAACTCCCCGCAGCGGAGCTCTTCAAACTCGATCCTGTCGTTGATCCAAAAGTTCAAAACAAATTTCCAACTAACAGCAACTCTTCCCAAAACCTTTATCCATCTCCATCTGTCATAAGTTCACTTGACTCCACCCACATACCGTCATATTTACCCCCTACGAACATTAGGCCTCAGCAGGTATCAGGATTTGTGCCAGAGAATTTGCCACTTAAAAATAATTTTATAATAAGTGCACCGCACACGGATAATGACTATCGCGTGAATCAGACGCAGACGGACAGCAAATGTGGCAACCCAGCGGCTAGAGTCTCAGGTTATAGTCTTTATGGAAGTCTTGAAAGGCATCAGCCACAAATGGATAAGCCTATGCATTCAAAGGGCGGCAGCCTGGAGCGCCATCAATCATTGATGACAGCACAGAACTTAGTCTTTCATAAACCAGGCACGAGTTACTCTGACCGTTCCAGAAGCATTGAACGCAAGAGTCATTTTAATGCCTATCGCCAACAAATGAAAACGTCAATTGAATGCGACGCTCTGCCAGAGGAAATCTATGACTTTGGCGGTGTTGGCCTCAAGACTTGTGTATCTGTTAAACAAAAGAACGATTCAACATCCTTAACACATGCACCGCCAAACCATTCTACCCAAATAGGACAAGATTACAAAAGTCCAGGGCAGTGTTTCGCTGGAAATCAAAATATTTTATGCACCGAAAATTTAACAAGCGATGCACATGAAAATCCTGGAGAGCCACAATGGACGACGCATTCTTATCCACTTCAGGTTGAACTCAATAACGATAATTTGGAAGGAGCAGCTTGTATTCAAATGAATTCTGAAGTGGGAAATCAGGTTTGGCTGGACGAAGTATTATCCTGACTCATGACAAGACGTCTTTATCTTTTTTGGTTTCCGTTTTTAGTTATATTATTTAATTGGTTTACTTTAAGTTATGTTTAACAGAAATAATTTATTTCGATGTCATACAATATCGTATAATTTTAATTTTCAGACAATTCCTAATCCAATTGTGGATAAGCTATGGCAACAGCGAAAAGACAGTAACAGCGATGGTGAATGGCTGTATCAGGAGGAAATGGTGGTAAGTTGAGAGTTAAACAATAATCAAGCTGTTCACTAAATTTTATTACTTTACAGAGAAAGCGATCTAGTCCAATAACATCCGGAGTTGATACAGATATGGGAAAACATCGATCTTACCAGCCTGACATGATATTTGAGGGCACAACGGG
Source organism: Drosophila arizonae (assembly GCF_054131065.1). NCBI lineage: Eukaryota > Metazoa > Arthropoda > Insecta > Diptera > Drosophilidae > Drosophila > Drosophila arizonae. The sequence continues at coordinate 15,253,054 of NC_142925.1, read as the reverse complement.
ATCTTTAGATTCTGCAAACTCCAAGACAAGGCCAAAATTACCAAATACCGTTTCTCTCAAGTTAAATAACTCGCCATCTGATCACATGGTATCTCAGGCAGCAGAAGACAGCACAAAGTCAAGAAACAACGAGCATCGTGAATCGTTACGGCCAATAAATCGAGCAAATGATGAGATTTACTGTGCTACAACAGCAGTTGTCAAATCAATTATGGTACTTTCGCAAGGTGTAGAAAAAGCGCATGTCGATGGCTACTTAAATTTGGTTAAAAATGTTGGTGTGGAGCTTCGAAACCTATTGAAATCGGTGGATAATATTTCTATATTCTTTCCGGCTCAAGCCCAAAAGTAATTTCGCATATTAACACTAATATGAATGTATTATTTAAAGTCATTGTTTTTGATTTGTAGAGAAGTCGAGATGGCGCACAAAGTTCTCTCAAAAGACATGCAGGAGTTGGTTTCTGCAATGCGATTAGCGCTTCAATACAATGATACTACTTTGGACAGTGAATATCGAAAGTAATTATGTCAATTGAATAAAAAGAAAATCTTTTATTAATATTTTATTTTCTCTTTTATAGGAGTATGTTATCTGCAGCACATATCTTGGCCATGGACGCGAAGAATCTTTTTGATGTTGTCGATTCAATAAGAAATCGATATCAAACTTTTGCAATTCCCAACAGAAAAGCATCAAGTGGATCATTGAGTTGTGAAACCAGTCAATCGCCTGGCGACAACGGTTCTGCCTCATCATCTCTTTCTATTGGTGTCGAACCGTTGAAGTGCATGGCTGACATAAGTCTGTACGACAATGAAAACTTACACCAAAGCTACAACGCACAACATTTACAAACATCTAGCTGCAGTGGCAGCATTATTGATGGCAACAGTCAGGGCAGCTTACACATTGAACATGAACTTAATCATGATGGGCGCTCCAATGAGCCCTTGAAAATCATAGAAGACACATTAAATAATCCAGCCGAGCATATGTATTGCAATACATCCACCGTACATGGCCACGCATAAATAATTAGATTGCTAATCCTATTACTTCATATTAATATATCTTGAATCTTAAGTCTACAGATAGTATATGCTAACATTCTGTGTATATAGGAAACCAAAATACGTATGTACATATGTTTTTTTTCACAAAAGCGGAATTCATCTCAAGAACTCATAACACACATAACATTAATAACATAAATATTGCATGTTCATAAAAATATGACGAACACTCAACGTCGGCCGGCCGCAATGGAATGCATTATTAAATCGTCAAGTAGTCAAAAATACATTAAGGTACTAAATATGTTTATATAACTCAAAAAATATTAATAAATAAATACGAAAAACATTCGACTAAACGATATCCTGTCTCGCGCCGATGTTTAATTTCATATCAACATATATTGTATAATTAACCGGATAAAAATTTAACTAAAAAGTCAAGGTACTTAGTATATTAGTATCAATGGATTATTTTAGAATATATTAAGCCGTCCAACTTAAGAGTATTAGAAGTTTGAACAAAGTTAGCTAGAGAGTAAGCACAACAATTCGATAGAGAAATTACAAGAATAAAATGCTTACGACCAAAATTACATGTTTGATCAAATTTTGATTTAACGCTTTTAATTCAATAAAGGCAATTTGAGATTAGACATAGAGATTTACAATTTACGCTTTAAACTAAACAGAGTAAAAGACATTTGAAAACTTTTTCCACTGATTTGAAATATATAATATTGAGGAGACTTGTATTAAAAGGTATATTTAAATAGAGCTGCTGATAGATTTTCTATGAGTAAATTGTCTGTTCTATCCATTCTTCCAACGTAAACGTTGCAGTTTCGTTCTTTTCCGTATCTCTTTCTTTGAATATTTCTGAAATGAAAAAATATGAAATATATTAGAGTTATTTATATATATAATAAATTTTGAATTACCAATATAAGTTTTTATTTTCACTGCACAAATGAGGAAATCATCAAATGCGATCTTGCCATCTCTCGATCCATATCGATGGCCCAAGGCATTTAGAACGCGATTGTTCAAGTGGTAGCCCGCTGAGTTAAGCGCTTCGCGTAGCTGAAAGCCTGAAATTCTGCCCGAATTCTCAGTGTCGTATGTTTTGAATATAGCCTTCCATTTGGCAATATCCGAAAGCAAAGCCTCAAACTCCTCAAAGCCCAGTTTACCAGACTTATCTGCATCCAACATCGCCACCATCGAGCGGCAAACATCTTTGGAAAAGCCATGTGTCTCATCGACAATGGCTGTAATTTGGAATAAGAAATGTAAAAATGTTAAAATCGTGTTATTCAGTTATTCTTTATATATCATATCATAAATATGAGTATTTTGTAATCTATATAATTTATAACATAGTAGTATATATATATGTATTACCTGTTGGGCTCTCTTCGATCAGTCTTTTGTTAGACTGATCATTTCCGCCCAGCTGTTCCTCAAACGGAGTACCTTTAAGGAATGGTCCACATATTAAGGATAGTAGGCCACAGGCATCTCCAGGCATTTCGTCCTGAGTGCCTGCCTGCGTTTCAAATGCATTATAAGCTGTCTGTCGGTTATAGACAACAGCCTTTGGTAAATCTACAATACAAAAGTATTCAAAATAAGTTCACTATATAACTTTTATTGCCGAATCAACTTACCATCGCGCATCGAATGATCTAATATTCGTTTTAGCTCCATCCAATCCACTTCCATATCCTTACCAGCTATGCTGTCAAATAATCTGCGCAAGCCTTCTTTTTGGGGATCGACGGGCTTTGGTGTTGGAAAACCTGGCACAACCTTTTATTAAAGATTAGATTCATTAGTTTACTATTTTATTATATATAATTATATTGACTTACCTTATTCGAATCGTCGCCGTAACCAACGTGATCATCATTTTCTCTATACAGAAGTGAAAAATTGACATGATTGATGAGAATTGAAGTAGAATGATTTTCGAAATTATTATAATAATTTTACAATGGTACTTTATATCTTGAAGGTATAGATAAATCAATGTAAATGAAAGACACAAAAAAAAAATTCACTGTTGATTGAAAATATTAACTAAATTTATCGATATACTCTACAAATATAAATCTAATTTGATTGATGCAAATGAAAATGTTTTATTTTAATTAAAACAATAAAGATAGACTTGTATTGCACAATTGATTTATTCGAAGGTTATTTACATTTGTAATCAAAGAATAGCTATAGATAAAATACAAGCAACAATTGTAACTTCTCAATGTCTTTTCAACAACTAGAGATTTCTTGGATCATAGAAAATTGTATTTCTTGAAAGTCTTTGCAATAAAATACTAAATATTTTAAATTAAAAATAAATGGTTAGAGCTTAATAAATAAATACATAATATTTCTATATAGGTTAGCTGAGCATTTAGCAGATGGTTAAGATAGAGATATAGCAAAATGCACTAAAATAATACTCCAAGGAAGGAATTTCGGATTCTAGAAATTTAATACTTTAAATTTGTTTTAGACATTGTTAAGAAAGGGGTTTTACTACATATTTCGAGCTCATTCCAATTGGCATTAGACCTCCCGCAATTATTTTCTCCGACAACTATACAAATTTACGATCGAACAATACACATGCATACAGATTATTAAATAAATACATAATCAATCACATACCCCGCATACCCCTTGAAAATTGCATTTCGCATTAATTAGACTGATTGGAAAAATAAATCTGCTGCCGAATTACATCTAATATACAAACTCTTCTTCATTTGCATTGTATACGCACTCCATATTATTTTTAGTTTCGGAGAAGACGCGAATGATAAACTCTCCTTCCTCGTTCGGATCAAAAGTTGAGGGCACAATGAGATAGTGACCCGGAGGTAGATTAAATCGAGCGCATACCTATTAAGGGAGTTAAGTCAATGCGTTTAGATATTCTCTATTTATCATCAACATACCTCTCGAGTGTTAATAAAGTGAGGCGATCGTCCCACGGAGGACTTATACTTGAAGAAATTAATTCCCTGTGGACGGTTTTCCAAATCACGTTCAGTTAGGCTGTAAATAGCAAAACCAATTGTAAGGCACTCCATTCCCATATTGCGTTTGGATCTACGATTCTTTTGCATTAGCGCAACAATAACTGTGCAGTTGCCGTCCTCGTCCTGCTCATCGGGATCCACCAGGGTAATGATATATTGAGGATTATGCCAAAATGTATCTAAGAAATTTCTGCAGCCACCTGCTGTGACGCCAGGTGTCCATTCACCCTCGTACATTGACATCTCCCACTTGCGTTTACCACTGTGCTGATCGTCAGATGTCTTTGAGAAAGACTCTGGCGATAAATTGCAAAGCTCAACACGATCAAAATGGGTTAAGAAATCTTGGAATGTCATCCAAAATTCTCCATCTCTATCGAAGTTGAGGCCGATTTCCTGCTTCTGTTCCTCAGGTATATAACGCCATTCAGGCGAGCTATCGCTCCATGGACCGTTCCACTCTGCTTCATTTCCCCAAGGATTCCGCATGCGAATCATTGGAATCTTTCCTTGTCGATTCGGTGTCACAATATCAATGAGGCAAACCTGCAGACATTTATATATGCACACCAATAAGTAAATATGTACGCTAAAAATAAATAATAACTACAGCACCTTAGTAATAGAGTAAGCATGTCCTCTAATCAATCCTTGGGGCGTTTCAGCTTCCAGCACATTGGGATCTGCTTCAATTGAACAACCCATCATGGAGTTACGTTCAGCTGCTTTTTGGAGTATAGTAAACAAATTTGGTGGTGCCTCTTTGAGGTCAAACCATTCACTGACACCTCCTGTGAAATCTTCCATCGCTTCGCATGTGGTGCCACCCTTAAGCGCTTCATACGATCCATGCAGTCTAAGTTCACACAAGTTAGTAGTATATAATGCTTTTTCGATTCATTTACATACTTGGCATATGCTTTCTCCAAAAGTGCACTCCAGAATTCATTTTTCTCGGCCGAATGCATATAGAGTAACTCTCCTCGATACGTTGGCAAACGATCATCAATAATTACATCAACCCATTTACCTGATTATATGTACATAAAAAGTTATTATTTTCAGATTCTCTATATACTTAAACTAAAAAAAATTTTTATATTGTGATCAAGTCTAATAATAATTAAAGGGGTTTAGAAGAGATATATCAGTAATTTATCTATCTAATAATATGTATTACCGTATTGCCAGAAGCGAAAATGAAATATTCCAGCATAGTTTTCTTGAAAACTCTGTTCTGGTGGTATTACACGGAAGAACAAGGATGATTCAGATGTCAAATTTGCAGTGGCAGCCAGTAGCCAGCAATCGCCAAGTTCGCCCTGTTGCACATCAAATCGAGAATAGCCTTCTACAAAGAATTGCGGATTTTCAACGATTTCCTGGATTTGTAAATTAATTATTAATATTTGTTCTCTTTAATTGTTTAACAGTTAGAACTTACATGGGGACGCAGCCATTCTATATAGCGGTCGGGACGACGTGAGAACATAAGCGACTCATTGCTAGCCGGAAACAGTGGATCCTCAAACAGCGATCCGCTCGTCAAGCAGCTATTCAATATAGTTTCATAATCCTGCACCTCCGAGTAGGGACCGAGATTCGATTGTGTTTCTCCCAGCTAGAAAAATATGTGATTGTTAATATAATTGATTTTGGAGGATTTTTTTAGTGGACTCTGGTGAATTTTTGTCTGAGGATAATTGAATGAAATTATTTTTTAAACATTTTTTGTATATATAAAATATATATAGAGAATACATTTAGAGGTACATATATATTGTTTTATATTTTACATATTTTTACAATATACCAAATATTAACAATACATCAACAACATATTTTTAAAGAGAGATCCAATATTAAAAAAAAAAATTACTGAAGACACGCTCCTGAGATTTATCAACATCCGTAACACACAAACTTGTTAAAAAATATACCTGTCAATTTCTTAATTGTTTATATAGTTCTGTTACAGGTTCCTGTACGGGCTCTTTTGAAACTTTGTTAATTTTCATAAATAGGTTATTCATATCTTATTATTATATAGAACACACATAAAGTAAGCTAACCGCTTAATCGATTTAAAAGTGATTTAAAATCCACCAAATCTATAACTATTTTATTTGACAGTCTTAATATCAATATAAGTACATATGTATATATAAATGAAACATTGTGTAAAAGTGAAGTTTAGCTAATAAAAATGTTAATGAACTTTACTAATAATTAATAGACATGTGTTTAGACAACTTAAGGCTAGATACAATTGCAATTAAAAAGCACGAACAAACACACAGATAGTATTTTAGATAATTTATTAGCCTTACTTACATTACCATAAAATATAGGCATAGGTGCACTATTCAATGGACGCTATATTTTAAATTTTATTGATTTTTTTATGGTTAATTGACAGAAATGTTAGAAGTGTATAAATGATATGAATGTCTAAGAGTATATAGGTATATAGAGCACAAAATATGTAGATATAGTTATAGTAGCTCATGCATTGCAGTTAATTTATCACTCACCACACGCATGTTCTTAATGCTTGGCAGAATTCGCTTTGTCTCCGCTTCCTTTTTGACAAAGATTTCGTTTATGACGGAGCCAACGACTTCCTTGGCCGCGCCCATTGCTGCTTGGCCAGCGGCATTGAGAAACTCCTGCCCGGCCTGTTTAAAAAATCCTTTGAGTTCATCCATCTTGGAATGAGAACCTGAACAGTAAAAGTACAAGTTTATTTCAAAAGAATTTTGAATGAATGTATATAAAATAAATGATAATAATTGTAAGTTTGATGTAATACCTATAGGTATGACCATTTTTCTTTAATTATTTTTATTTATAAATAATAATTGACGTCAATTAAATTCACTATGTGATATAGAGGAAATTCCGGGTAGTATTTAGTGGACTATGGCTTAAGCAACAGTTATAAATATACTGTATAGTTCTGACTATGTTTGCTATATCTGACTGTTCTTAACTATAGCACTCTCAATACTGTTCTGAATAAAATTTGTTTTATTATATATTTTTATAGTTGCATTTCTTACTGCTCTTAGATATTTACTTAATTTTCTTTAGCAAATGAACAGCTTGGGACAAGTTTTAAATTATCCCAGTGGTAATTATTTGTCAGTATTAACTCAGGAATTATACATATATACATATTATTATTCTATGAAGTCACGCAATGAGACTTACTTAATAGTCAGAGTCATTCTCAAAGCATTCGCAACAGAAACACTATGAAAATAATCTTTAATAATGAATATAAAAGGGCTTGGACCAGAATGTTAGACTAGTCAAATTATAGAGCAAATTAAGTTCCCATGACATGTTTTTTTATTTTTTAAATGCAAATATAAATATTTATTTTGGGCTTACTGAAATCTAGCATTCATTTGTTATCTTTGCAATTGTTTATAAAACTTGGCGAAATCGAAAGATAACTGGTATTTCTTGTTTATGTATTTTTTATTATTGATAGAATTAATTATTTATGGAATATGTGAAGGAATTCGATATATGGATATTACCTACTGAAATATTCTAGTTATTTTTAATAATATATAATAAAAAATATTTAATGCAATAATTATTTTGAACTCATTAAAACTTTTGAATAATTTTTTATTTTTTATTTGTTATTATTTCAATCAAATTAAAAAAAAAAAATCAATGAATTGATATCATTTTATACCTTTTTTTTATTTCAGGCCTTGTTTTAAAATCCAACTGATTTTAAATTTCAGAGAGACAAATACCCGTTATTCTTCAAATATGAATACTATACAATCGCATACCATTGACATACCCCTTTTGATGCCTTGCTAAACCACACGTAAACATATTTATTTTCTAATTCTTCATTCATATAAAAAACACTCATATCCAAATACATACATATACAATTTAATGGTGACATCATATACATATCCAAATACATCTAGCCACATACATACATATGTTTGCACGTGTGTAACAATTTTTGTTCATTTTAGAACAGATGAGCTTGAACGTTTCTTGATCGACATACAAACAAATAAATAGATATATTTAATTCGCTTTTATTGGTCTATTCATTTATATATGTATGTTTGTACAAACATACATATGTATGTATGTGTGGGAATGTTGTCAACATTTTTTCTAAAACGAAAGTATCTCTGATACCACAATTCACATTTCTATGCAATGCCGCAAAACTGGTTTAATAACAAACTACGGAAATACGTTGTATATATATATATATATGAACTACATACACATATATAAATTATTTTTATACATAGTATCTAGTCAATAATTATATTAGTAATCATCGAAACATCTATTTATAATAAATATGTATTTGATACAACACAGTATTTGAGATTAAATAAATCATTTCTGTTTGACACTTGTGGAATCTTTTCAACAACAAAGTGCGTAAATATGCCAATATATATATTTAACAAAAAAGAAAACACTATGTAACTACTCACTTAAATAAGACTCGTTCGTATATTACGCATGCACTCAACGAACTGTTACTGACTCTTTCTCTTCCAGAATGAGCAGCCAACTATTTGAGTACTTTGCTGATGAGCAATCAGCTGATGCCGAAAATACTAAAAAATTATCGATAATACAAAAGTTTTACACGATAACAATTTCATTTGAATAAATTAAAAGAGAAAATTCCTAACAAGCCACGTTTTTTATTAATTAAAAAATTTGTATGAACACAGGTATTTTTAATTTAATAAACAATATATGAAAAATAAATAATATTACCATATGAAATTAATACCATGTTACCTCTTAATTTTGCTGATTTTTTGCAGCCGATTTAACTAGTTTATTTTTTATTATTATTAATATAAATTATAAATTTGACAGTTGTTTTGCTAAGCAAATTTATTTAAATATGTTCATATTTTATTTTATTTGAAACTGTAAAACTTGTAAAAAAGTCACGGCTTACGAACCTTTAGATAAAACGAGCTAGTTAACAAGTTCCGCAATTGCAACACACTGGCGATCGTAGTGGCAGTCCTGCCAACTTGTTTGCAAATAGCTAACTAAAAAAATGCATCCATGGGATTAAGATACATACAACGAATCTAATACTAGTGTGTATGTATTTTTAATGTACACATTTAAAAGTATACTAATAGAAAAGATCACTATAGAATAATCGAAGAAACAGTCTACATTGCTGGCAGCTTAAAACAAAAGACTTACTGTGCAAAACACGATGACACCATCAATTGGCGTTTTACCAACGCTTTTCACAGTAATATTCATTATTTTTATTGCGCCTCAAGCCGAATCGACACAATCTGGAATATATGTCGATAATGGTAAAGATCAGACGGTAATGCAACGTGTGCTAACCGACGATGACAAGCTGGATGTATCCTATGAAATATTGGAGTTCCTGGGAATAGCCGATCGTCCCATGCATCATCGCAACCATGGGCTGTCCCTAAGAAAATCGGCTCCAAAGTTTTTACTTGATGTTTATAATCGCATTACCGCTGAAGAAGGACTCACAATTCAAAGTAGCAACGAACACAGTCGCTCCAAGCGAGATCTAAATGAAAATGAGCAGAATTTTATAACTGATCTCGATAAGCGTGCAATTGATGAAAGTGATATTATAATGACATTCTTAAACAAACGCAATCACAATGTGGAAGAGATGCGGCACGAGCATGGACGTCGTCTCTGGTTCGATGTCAGCAATATACCCAATGATAATTACCTAATGATGTCCGAACTGCGCATCTATCAGAATTCAAACGAAGGCAAATGGATGACGACTAATAAACAATTTACAGTTACCGTCTACATGATCCGATCCAGCGGATCGTCAGAGAATACATTAGAGCCGCTTTCCTCGGTGAACACAACGGGCGATTATGTTGGCTGGCTGGAGCTGAATGTCACAGAAGCGTTGCATGATTGGCGCACCAATGCGAATGAGAATCATGGGATCTATATCGGAGCACACGCTCTGAATAAGCCAGATCGTGAAATTAAATTGGATGACATTGGCTTGATTCATCGCAAGATCAAGGTGGACGATGAGAATCAACCGTTTATGATTGGATTTTTCCGGGGCCCCGAACTGATCAAGGCCACAGCCTCGCACAATGCGCAAAGGCGTACCAAACGCAGCACATTGCATCAGCGCAAGAAGAGCAAATCGGAGCCGATGAATCCATTTGCGGAAAATATCGTTGAGAATACACGCAGCTGTCAGATGCAAACACTTTATATTGACTTCAAGGATCTGGGCTGGCACGATTGGATCATTGCGCCAGATGGCTACGGTGCCTTTTACTGCAGCGGCGAATGCAATTTTCCACTTAATGCGCATATGAACGCCACGAATCATGCGATCGTCCAAACTCTGGTCCATCTGATCGAGCCGAAGCGAGTACCCAAGCCTTGCTGTGCGCCGACACGATTGGGCGCATTACCTGTACTCTATCACCTGAACGATGAGAATGTGAATTTGAAAAAATATAGAAACATGATCGTTAAGTCCTGTGGGTGCCATTAAATATATCAATTTATATAGTTTGTAAATCTACATTACCATTTACATGTACTTCCAATCTCGAATATATATATATATATATATATATATATATATATATATATATATATACATATGCATATATATATATAAACCAAATGTATTATAAAAAGAATATGATTTTGTATTGTATTGAAAAACAAAAAAAAAATCCAACTGATTACAAATGAAATGATAATGCATTTTCCTATACATTCATGTCTGCAAGTTATACACAATTAAGTTTCTAAATGAGATTACATATGTAATAATTTCAATTTCAATCTTATAATAATAATAGTAATACATAGTTATTGTAGTTGTACTATCCGTAACTATGATTAAGTAACATAATTTATCCAAAGTGATTTTCTGTTTGATTCTTGTCTTGAATCAATACTTAAAACGCTTTCAACTAGCTGAACGCCAATAGTACTAACTGATTGTAAAATTAATGTTAATTGTTATGTGTGTGTATCCAATGGTGTCGAAATGCAAATAAATCCATAATTAAATTTCCAACTTTCTTTTCTAAAATAGTCAATGCATGGAAGCCACCAAAAGTGGGAGCGGCTAAATTTAAGGATGCGCAGGCTTGCCTATAAAGGAGATAAATACGATTAAAGGCATACTCAGTTTGAATGGGTACCGTAAAATTCTCTAGTCGGCAGTGCCCGACTAAAATACCCATTAGCCACTGCGCAGGGTTACAATGTACAACAACATATGGGCTTCAGGGTTATGCAAATGTGATTTAAATTTTCTTATACTTACAGAATTTCTCTTGATGCAATTTTATTTCGGAAATATTCCTTTAACACAAATATATCATTTTGTATCTGAACTCGACAAATGCTTAATACAACATCCGGATTTTTCGAATACAAAACAACAAAAATGTATCTAGTAGATGTTTCAATTGGCCTTACAAACTTGCCAAGGACACTTTCAATATAGGATGCATTGCTTTCCCTATAAAAACTTCCTGGTGTGTCATTTATATAGAACAAAAAGTAATGCTTCTCCATACGATGCATATTATTGGAATCACATGTTGTTTGCTGCCAGGTGAAGTGTGAATTAATCCTCAGCAAATAGTGATAGGGTAATTTGAAAGTCGGTCGAAGCCCAAAGCTGGAACAGTGCAGAAATCCAGCAGCATCGTCTTCAATTTCCAATATTTTAGTTAACGTTTCGAAGAGTAAAACCTTCAACGGATCTGTAGAGGCATTTCGCCATTTGTCCAATGCGCAGCAATATCTTAGAAAATATTGATAGGCTTTGAAGAACTCCTGACGTATTTTCATTACAAGATCAAAATCAAATTTCGATACGATCAACCAGATCCATTCGTCTATGAAAAAGTTAACGTCCCCTTTAGCTGGCGATAAAACCTCAGCACTATGGCTATAACTCAAGTTTTCGGAGCCTGAAAAGATCGAGCAATATTAAATTAAACATATAGATCATTTGGTATACCTACCCGAAAACATAGCCACAGCCAATGGACTCACAGCAGTTGCATATCTGATAATATTTTTTTGCTTCGTGCAGACGAGCCAATGGGCAGTTGTTTTAAATGGTTCTAAAAACTTGCGAAAAATCGAATTCGAATGCAAATAAACATTTGCTGACTGACAAGAATGCAGAGTATTACGCTTCTGATCCACAGCACAAATATCGGGATACATGCCGCCGGTCAGAGCAGCTTTAACCATAGGCCAATTCTTCGATTGCATGTTAATGCTTTGAAAACAGAGTTGGCCATTGCTGTGTATCAAATGGGAAGCTCGCAAGGAGTTAATAATTTTGATGCGCTTCAGGTTCACCTGCTCCATAAGGCCATTGCGCACGAAATCATATTCGTCGGTTAGGCACAGGGACAAATTTTCATTTTGGAAGTTTGCTTGCCATTCTTGGAAAAGATGTACAAAGATTATGTGATCTGATAAATGACCCTCTGCCAAACGAGCACGCTCTTCTTTGATACAATTCTGTATATAAATTGTAAATTTATTCCACTTGGAGTCAATGTCATCGCTGAAGGGCAGACTCAATGGATCTGCTGTGCACAGCGAGCTGACAATGGTCAATATCGGATCCAAACATTGCAGTAAAATGCCAAAGACTAAAGTTCTGCCCAGTTGACAAGAGACGGGTAAATCTATCAAACGACAGCCAAGCAGCGTCGCAGCCTCCGATTCTTCCAATACTTCAATCTTCTTCAGGAACGCCACAGTTTGGTGGACACTTAAGGGGGGAGGCGGCGCAATAGTATATGCCAAATATTCACTAATACATACAGTGGGACACAATAGCTTGGCAGTCAAGCATATTTTGTCCAATTGCATTGTCTGCATCGGCGGTTGGCTAAACTCGTTCAGCGTTTCGAAGATTTCTCTTGACATTAGACGAAAACAATATTTTTCACTAAAAGCTGCAATTATATAATAATTATGAAATAACGGAATCTTCGTAATCTGGTTGTGTTACCAACCTTTATCGATGCCGTTATCAAGTAACAATTGTCTTCTCAAAAGACTATCTCTTGCTGCCCATTCATAACGCTCCTCAGTGCTATTGCTGATCCCATCATATATTGGCTTCATCTGGCATGCTGTATCTATTAGATATTGAAATGTTATTGGAATCGGCATTGATTCGACTATATCTGTAGCCAAGACAATTTTGCATGTCTTTGTTTGAGATTTTGTCAGAGAGTGCAAATACTCTTTGTCCATGTCCTTGTGCAGCAAGAAAATGGAAAACTCTTGCAAATTTCCTGTTAAAAAATTACTCAACAGCATATAGTTGAGTTTAACTAAATGATAATAAGTCGGCAATATGATCAATATGTTTCCTGTAAAAATAAAATATAAATAATAATATTGATGAAAATAAGTAATACACAAAGCAATTTCAACTGCATCGTTTCACTTTTATTTATAAAATAATTTAAAATAATAAAACACTTTTCTTCTTGTCGCTAATCGTATCAAAAAATTGAACAGTTCAAACGGAAACACACACATTTTTAAAACAGATGTATGCTGCATATAGTAGATTACTGTTAAATTACAATCATTAAAACTATTTAACAGACACGAGACAGACAATGCGAACTATGTATGTTGTATGGCAATGGAATTCTCCTCAAGGGCTTTTAGTTGATTTAAGATTTGCGGCTTCTTTTTAACCTTTTCCAGTTGATCTTTGTCAAGTTTGCTGGAATCGCCTGATTGAATTTTACTCTCTATTTGCTCAATTTCCCTGATTTTCTTTTTCAATTTTTTTATTTGTTTCGCTAAATCCACCTCAGGGTCTTCGGCAATTGTAAGGTTCTTATCCAAAGTTTTCGTTAATTTAGATAATTCCGAATCCTTGGGAGATTCATTATTAATATTATTCGTAGTGTTGGGCGTTTTTGAGTTTGTTGTTTGTTTGGCAGCAGCTTTAGTTATTTGTTGCTTCTCCACTTTTTTCTCATTAGCCTTCTCCTTCTTCTCGCGCACCTTTTTCATCTCCGCGGCTAAAATTGGGCACATGCCTGGCGGGACGCCCGTTTGCCTTTGGGCAATAAATTGTTTGCCCTTGCTTTCGTACAGTGGCACTTCTTCCTGTGGTACGTATCCGTCTTTTACTCGTCGTGCCTTGCGCCAAGTGCCATCTGGCCGCTTGGTTGCGGGAATCACTTTCCCTTTATTGCTTTCCAAATTGGTATTCATTTTTATTAAACAATACAGCTCTTAAATGTCGTTTTGGTTAAAAACAATATTCTAATAGCAATGCCGAAAATATCGATACGCACATAGAGATGGACCAATAGTACATGTTCTCAAAGTGAACCACTCGTGCTTTTAATAAATCTTATTGGTGGAGCTTTAAAAGAGTTGAGTTGATTTTTTAAGTCATGGTGAATTTTAGTTGGTTGCCATAGATCTTATGTATTTTCCACTATTGCCAATGAATAGAATAGAAACATGACTAATATATAATATATTATTCCTCAATGAAAGCTGATTAAATTTTATAAAAAATTGCATGGAATTATTTAAACTCTAATTGGAATAGAGCCTATCGATAGTTTAAGAAATGGATTAATCTTGTTGAGATTGCATCCGGAAGAGTATGAAAAACAATCAACATAATTTCAATGTCAATATATTTTGTATTACTTTCTACCTTAATAAATTAAATATTTAAAAATAAATCTTACCAGGTGAAAAGCGGCGTTTAGCATATATGAGATATATTAAGTCCACTATCATATCGTAATCTACAAATTGCGGCTTTGCGTTCTTCGCAACGTATCCATGGAGACAGAAATTGTTAAGAATATCAAGGCACTCGTTATGTCCATTAGCAGCAGCAATAGTTATAGCGTTTTCATGGCATTCGTTCACGATATTTGGATTGGCACCCATGAACAGCAGCAATCGCAGATGATGCACCATTCCCAGTTGGGCAGATATATAGAGAGCTGTCTTCCCAGTAACTGAATGCTGATAGTCCACTGGCACCAGTTCATAGTTGATTGCGTAGAGCAATGGACGGATGGCCACATCCGTGCCAATTTCCTCGTATGCCTGCAGACATTTATCCAACTGAATATTCCTCGGATTTTTATTTCTAAACATTTGTCGTTGATTTTTGTAAACCTCCGGACCTTTATCAATAATTTCCGTGGCAACGCTCTGCTGGATGTCTTCCAAATATGAAATGTTGAGCTTAAACATATTTGAGGTCTTTATAAGAAAATTTGAGCCTTCACCAAAATAATTCACAAATTGCTTTGAGTCGCCTGCCTGCGATAGCAATATGATTCTCAGATTTTGTTCCATAAATAATGCTTGCTTTAATTCATATAGCAAAATGTCAGTATATGGAGCGTGCAGATGTACATCGTTTACAACAAAATGTGAAATTTTATTGAATTTATTGTTGGAGTTCTTGTTAAACAAAGTTCGTAGATAGTATTGGGCAGTCGTGTAGACAGCTTGCGTTCCAGAGCTAATATTATTGTTCAGTGGAAGCTGGATTCCTACAGTTTCTCCAATATTTTCGCCCAAGCATTCGGCGAAACGCTCACAATTATACATCGCTACAATTTCCTCTTCTTCGATACAAATTATGCGAGCATTTTTATTCTGCGAGTTGAAATCCTTTAAAATGATTAGCGGAAATAATATGGATTTATCCAAAGAAAGATTGCCATCGAACACGGTCACGCGATGAGCATTAATTGAATCAAGGATTTCGTTGGCGCGCGAGTTATTTAAAGCATTTGTAAAGCGCTTGCTGGATCTGATCTTTGCATCTAATTGAATCAGACCTGGAAGCGACATATAATGCGACGGTGCTTGAATAGTCCAGCGATTGGCCACACAATCATCATCCTTTCCCCCGACGCTTAGGCGTGCAAATAATGTAAACATACTCATTACACTGGATGGCGCCAATGTCAACGATTTTGGCTCTTCCAAATAATGATTGCATGTTTGCCTATAAACCTTCACACATTCCTGTCCATGACTTAGAACCAACTGTGATCGCAGACCCAGCGCACGCGCTGCATTTATAAGTACAGAGTGCTCAGACGTTCGGAACGTGCAAGAAAATTGTTGACAGCACCGACGACCAGCAATAAAATATAACAATTGCTGTGAAATATATTTGCTTTGTATCGTTTGATCCATTCCTGCTTATATTCGACTGTTTGTTTGAAATTTCACTGCACACCGCAAATAAGTAATTTGCTTCTACATGTCCACTGACACCGAACCGTTTCTTCGGAATTTTCACAGCACACTGAAAATCACTTGCATGTCCGTTATAGTTAAATCTCTGTATTCAATTCGGAACAACGGAATGAAACAGAAAAGTATAAGCACAACTTGTTCGATAACTTTTAGCCGGCTATGATGAATATTTTCAATTATTTTTATTGGATTACAGCACTAATTATTCTCAAACAATTAAACATTTGTTTAAATACTATTTGTATATGCGCTTAGAATTTAAAATTTTCGCATAAACATACATGCGCCATTTTATAGTTAGCAAGTTTATGCATGTGAAACTAATAATTTTATACCTTTTAAAGCAAGGTCTGCACCTCCACTAAAGTGAGGAGGAATGACCTGCAAACCGCATCAGTTTGAGTTCACTTTTTTTAAATTATCGCTCACCAATGAAACTCGACGGTTTATCGATATACGATCAAGATTTTTGAGCGTAGTTTTTTGTTTACTTTCTTTGCTTCAACTTTAAAATATGTTATCGTGAAAATATCACATTTCCCCGTAGATAAAGAGTTTTCCATACCCCCGATAAAGTTATAAACATTAACACAAATATTAAAATTTAATTGTTGAATTAAAACTGATTTAATTCGATATTAATCGTACCATATTGGTAAGAGCTTTACAGTTAGTTATTTATTTAGAGAAAATTTGATTTGTCCACAGAGTTTTGCGAGCCACTGCTTTGATTTGACCAGGAGTTACCATTCTGAAAAATAAATATTTTGTTGATTAAGTATTGCTTGACATTGATCCACCAGGTATGCGCTTACCTGCTGATCATTAGAAGCTGAATTATCACCTTTGATCATACTGCCAGAGCCGGAATTGTTTGGATTATTTGGTCCTTTGCGGCTTCCAGAGTTCATGTTAGAGTTAGAATGTCCTCCGTTGTTTTGAGCCATCCACGATAAAAAGTTGCCTCCCTGAGAAGTAACTGAAAGAGTTTTTTGTTTGAAACAATCATATTGTATAGAAGGCTTGCCTGCTGATCCTGGTTTTGATTTTGCAGCTGATTGCCAAGAAGGCTCCACTGATTCAACGCAGCAGCAACCAAAGCAGGGTTCATCGGCAATGAGTTTAAATTAAGTCCGACGCCTAAAGGGTTGTTCATGTTTTGCCCTTGATTTGAAGAGCTGGATCCTTGCGAATTTATGCCTAACGCTTGTAGGTTAGGCATGTCCAAATGTCCCCTGTTCATCCAACCGCTATTGCCTACGTTGCCATTGTGTGGCTGGTTCATGCCATGAAAATTATTCTGCCTATTATAGGGAATACCTGCATCTTGGCGGTTCATATTGCCACCACTATTATGATTACTACTATTCGTGTAACCCCCGCCCAAATTTCCACCATAATTATTATTGCTACCCATTCCGTAGCCACCACTGCCCATGTTGCTGTGACTATTGCCGATTGCAGTGTTATCACCTCCGTGTAGATTGTGTTGATTATTACCTCTATGATGTCCGCTACGGCCAGAGTTCATGTGGTTCCCTTGTGGATGGTACGAATGCATCCCAAAGTTATTTCCAGAGTTATAGTTGTAATTTTGGCCTTGATGGGTCCGGTTTTGCTCGGCCTTGGGGGCAGCATTGGAAACGTGAACCGATACCCCTAAAAGAGAATTAAACGATTATTACACAAAGCTTAACATACGAATAAAGTATTGTTTACCTTTAATTATATGATCTTCACCACAGAGAGATTGTGCTACATCGGGATCAAGAAACGTGACAAAACTAAACGCCCGAAATGGTCGGGGAATGAAAACGTCGGTGACTTCGCCAAACTTTGAAAAGTATTCGCGGAGATCATCTGAGTTGATATCCTCTGTGCAACGACCAACAAATACTTTACACGGCACTTGATGACCCATGCCCTGGAAATTATATAAGATGATATATCAATAAGGTTTTCTGTTTAAGTTGAAATGAGTTGGCATTACCTTGGAATTTGGAACTTTGACTTCACACCAACGTCCATCGATCAGATGCCTATTTGCTAGAACCCGCATTTGTGCTTCATATGAACCGAAACGTACAAATCCGAATCCCTTTGACTGTCCCGACTTGACATCTTTTTTTATTTGCGCCATCAGCACTTCGCCATAGCTCTCAAAGTACTCCCGTAAGCTGTCTTCGGTAGTTTTCCAAGCCAGTCCCAAAACAATCAAATCAGTGCATCGCAAACGGGTTTCAATTCGTTTTGTTTTTGCCGTTGAATTTTCCAAGTTATCATCGCTCTTACGTTTGTTCTCTATGGGAGGCAATATGGGGCGATAAGGACTGTCGAGCTGTTCGGCAGAGCTTCTGTTAATTTCAATACCTTTTGGAAACACACAAAAGTAGACGTATTCCCCCCAACCAGAGTCAACATTTGGTGGAAAAAGTCTGCCTTCATTTGAACGAACGCCGCGCACAGCCTTCGAGTCCATATTCCTGTATTTGAGGCCACACGAACCAGGAAATTGCGCCTGTAGCGTGGATATTAACAATGTTCCATCCTCTTCAGCAGGCAGTTCGATAGGTTCATCACCCTCCTCCTCGGATACTTGTACGAAATCCATTTTGCGTTTTTCTCAAAAGTCTAAAAGGTTGACAAGATTTTTCATATAATTTATATGATTCTTTCATATATATATTATTTAATTGTTATCTACGGCATCATTCAATCAACTCTGATATATACTTCATATACATGTAATCCCATTCTTTACAAACTTTCCTTGAACAAAATAATAAATTCACTCACTCAGACAAATATATTGTTCACACATTGTTCTTGCATTTGCCTATTCAGTGTGTGTATAATATATATAAAAAGTTAAATATACTATAAAAATAGTAAACTCAATTTCCTTGACTTCTTTAAAATGATATTGAAGTTTTTTTGGATTTAAATAATTTTCATGTCTTCTAAACTTATATATGTAAAACTTTCTATTTGTGTGCCTAAATATATCATTTTTTGCATAAAAAAAAAAAAAGAAGAAATTTGTATGTATGAAAGGTAAAATTGTGATATTTTCTTTAAATTCTATTCTACTCCATTTATTTCCCAAGTTTCTGTTATTCTATGTGTCAAAATTGAATATCGCATTAGTTTTTAATTTCGTAAAAATGACAAAACTGTTTTCCCATCTCTTAAAAAACAAAAAAAAACAAAAGGAAAAATGTATTCAAATGAACAATTGGGAATTTCGAAAAATGTGCCCTTTTATATATATATAAAAAAAAAAATTATTTTGGAAAATATATTAGTTTACGGCTTGAAAAGTTTCTTCTGTACCTTGTCTTGGAAATTGTGTGGACATTTCGATTTAATATAAAATCTCAATCTCAACATTCAATAAAAAAGCAAAATACATATTTACTCACGTACATACACTAATATTTATACACATACTCGTACAGACACACGTATCCACAAATACATATAAATATACAAATGCACATTCATAAACACATACTCGTATTTCATATCTTCCAAACAGACAGCTCACAGACCTTTCCTTTACGCACACTGATCAAAAACATTCAAAATCCCATTAATTCACATCTGGACAAGTTTTTAACTAAACTGTGTGAATTTCGTAAATTAAGTCTGGTATCACGAATCATAAACAATTGACTTTTAATACATTTAAAATATGTTCATTTGTATATTATTGGAAAAAGTATGCAATAAATTATATTGACTCTCTTTTAAACAAGTAATAAAAGGTTCTTTTTTTTTTCTTTTTTTAAATAAAATTAATATTAAAATTTTAAGTAATATTGTTAATTATTAATAATAGTGGACATAAAATTGCAGCAATTTAAAATATAAAATCTCATTTTATAAAATTATAACTTTCCCAATTTTACATAATTATTGCAAGCTATGTTCAATCTATTTTCCCTATTCGAGCTTTAGCCCCAAACTGCACTAAAAATATGTTCTAAACTGATCTAAGTTATTAGATCACATTTTCGAAGATTTCCAGGATATATGAAATATATTTAATATTTAAAAGCATTTATGTTGATAATATTATTATATTAAGTATCATAACCTAAAAATAATAAGGAAACGCATTCCAGGTAATAAAAAAAAGCCTTTCTACGATTTCTGTACTAAATTATATATGTATATTACTTTGAATACCCTTGCAGTGTCATGTAAATGAGGACATCACATGTATGTATGTATGTATGTATGTATGTATGTATGTATGTATTTATATACACATGTACTTATGTATGTATGCGTGTGTGATAAATCATAGGGCAAGTCGTTAGACGGGGATTTTAAGCACTTGCCATAAATGGCTGCATCTTTTCAAACACAGCGGAATATATTTATTTAGCTTCCATCAAATTGTGTCAATTAATATGTACATCTGCTATATAATTGCAAGGATATTTAATAATCGGCTTGCCGATACATTTTTTTCTGTAGCCTTGATTTAATTTGAAACTAAAAGTTTTATATATTTTCATAATCAATATTTAAAAGCAATTCTTTATTCGTTTGCATACATATGTATTTACGAATGTGTAAAGAAATATGATATCGACTTTACACGTTTTTTCATATCTACATACATATGCGCACAGTTAATGCTAACGAATGAGTACATGTTACAACCACATGTACAATTTCTGCTTACACATACACATGTATGTATGTATGCGTGTAGTCACAAATGTTGGTTTGCGATAAGGCCCTCCTAAATGGGGTTATACAACAATTCTTACACTATTAATAAGGGGTTAGTAGTAACACTACAGGATGTAATGCCTTCAATATATGTATGTATGTTTTCAGTACAGCTCACACACGTAATATTTTATGTTGTATATTTCCTTTTAACGCTCGCTCTCTCACAAGATTCACACACAGTCAGAACCAGATCGAAGTCACTTTTCTTTTCACGCTCGAATCTCGACACAACACACGCTAGGTCAATATGCACATCCACTTTTTAATAAGTGCGTAATAAATATAAAGAATATTTACAATTTTGTTTTTAATAAATTTGATTTCGTAAAGTACACCATTTCTCCTTGCAAAAAATTCAAGATAAAATTTTGTGTATGTATACTAGTGATGCACAATAAAACATCGACGCTTCGATATATCGATGAACGTCCCAGTGACGCCTGCCGGTATTCAATCGATGATTCTAAATGAAAATCGATTAATGATTTACTTGCTTACTGTTATGTGAAGTAAACAAAATATATACAATGACCAACATTTAGCTATGGTCATAAAAAAAAACCCTTTGTCTATAATTGTATTGGTGATATTTTGTAAAATAAGCGAAAGGTTTAAAATCGAGTTGGATTTCCGTTAAGACTCCAACAAATTTGTAGATGTGAATTAAAAGCTCTCGCGCTATGTGCGTTAGAGGATTTAGGATGTAGGCAACTGCATTTGTACGTGTCCCACAGGTTTATTAGTTCGACTCCGTTTTAGCACAAAGTATTTCAGTACAACCAAATGAAATATTTTAGTAGCATACAGATATTTTACCCAGAATAAGAATGACCGTTAACTAATTGTATATTAATATATATATTTGACAGATACGTACTAAAGTAATTACCCTAAGTCGCACAATCACAATGTATTTCGCATTTCGCACACAAACAAAATTTAAAATTATGGTTACAGGGTATAAAAAGGCATTTTTGATCTCCACTACAAAAATATTATTGTATTTCAGTAATATATGTATATATATATTATAGGTGTAAAATCACAGTGAGATGTTACTGCACGCTGATGAATTAAATATATAGTTCTGGGCCTCCAAAATGTGCATTTCAGTTAAGCAAATGGCAACTAGTAATATTATATATCCACTGTAACGTATCGCTCTTAGAAAATCCCATAGTTTGTCACAAAATATACTAAGCAAAACACAGTGAAGCAGGGCGTGCACGTTGACGATGCGCCACATCCAAGCAACGCAAAAGAATAATGTTGACTTAAATATATAGTTCTGGCACTGGTACTGACTGCTGTTCACATCCTCGCGCTCCAACATATTTTGATAGACAGCTATATAACGATTCCAGGCCGTGGAACTTAACAAGAGTTGACCCGTAAAGCTAATAACATTTTTCGCAACTTTGCGAGTCGTTGCCTTCATCTTAGGAATAATCGTTGGTTCTGGATTTTTGGAATCGCTCATTGGAATTATGGAGTAGCCTCGCCGAGGTGGGTTATTCTTCAGGAAAAAGAATATACCTAAGAGCAGCGCAATGCATCCGAGACCATCACAAAGTCCGTCCACATAATAGCCCGATGTACCGATCTCAGAGCGTTCACCGCGTATGTGTTTCTTAACACGCGCCACATGGCCATCCAAATCATCCAAAAACGTCCGAATTTGAAAGAGTAGTACACCTAGCCGTCTATATCCCAGGCTATCAGATGCCACCAGTTTTCCTGACACGCATGCAACGATTACATGAAAGAATGATATCATATTTGGTGTGATGAACGTCGATTGCGAGATTCCGACCACATTATCGAAGATTGTCGCCAGCGGTGCGAAGAGATAATGATTGGTGTGATCTAACAGTATCGCTTTCACTGTTACATGACACAGTGGATTTAAATTGCATGATATCCAGGTATTGTGATCATAGGACGGTTCCTTCTCAACAACGGTGGGTATTTTTAGGGCACTGCTTGAATCCGATGCCAAATTGGATGGTTCTAGAGACGATAATGGCGCCGATGTGTCATTGACGTGATAATTCCGATCGATTGCATAGTTATGTATTCGCAGATATAGCTCAATGTCCATAAAAACATAGAATATTATTAACAAAAACAATAGTGTTAATAATATCTTGCTTATTTGTGAACTGGGACCGATCATTTTTCTCTCTGTTGTGAGGTAGATATCATCTATAAATTCTTGGAATCTTTAGCGAATAGCTAAAATGAGAAAGCAAGTAAAATACTTTTATGAATAATTGGTATTTAAAAAAATAAATAAATAAATAACGATATACCATTTATAATATAATATATATATATTTAATGAGTTTTAGTTACATATTTTAAATGTTCCTCATCTTTAGTTATATACAAAAATTCAGTAATCAACAATATTTCAAAACCTTCGACCACTATCTTGCGGTGATAAGCGACGCCTACTGTCAGTATTGCAATCTATATTTCACTAGAAGCGAATTTCAGTAAAAAGATTGATACATGTTTGAAACAATGGCCTTCCTTTACCAAGCCAGAATTTTTTCATAAATATTTTAAAAGATTTACTGATTGCAGTTATGAATTGATGTTTCAATTTCCTCTTAAGCTATGAAATTTTTAGCGGTCTACTCGTATCATCTACTGTAAGTGCACATGTACATATATTGTAATTGCGGTTTAGGCCAGAGCTGTCGTCAGCATGAGCTAGCGGAATAAGAAATTTAGTATTTTATTTGGTATTTTAAGTGTTTTTGTACATACATATAAAAATTCCCAGTAAGACAGACAAACTGTTTATCAAATATAGTTTAGACTTATCAACTTGGCAGAAATAGAAAGACAAAAAATTTAGATCTACATGGTTTTGGTCTACATTTTGACAATTCTTTAAATTGTTTTTGTTTTGAAAAATTAGAAAACAAACACCAGTTTAATATAAATATTTACTGGAAATATTACTAGGCATCTATAAATTTACACTTTGTTGACAATAACACAAAAAGCTGCATACATTGATACTCTGAGACACAATTTAAATCACAAAATTATTCGCGAAAATGTAACATTGCACTACGTAAAGCCCACTATGAACTGATTTCTTACGTGTTTTCCTCTATTATTTGACCTTTTGCTCCTATTGGTTAGTAATGCGATTTAGCTAAGGGTTTGCTCCCAATTTAAGCCAATTAGTCATGAATATAAATTCTACATATATAGAATGTACACATACATATACACATGTATTTATATTTTTATATGGAGTAACTAATTCCAACCACAAGCTCTGGACATTTCTTATCAATGATTATTGTGATGATAGCCACAATCATATATACACACATAAGAAGATACGTAGATGTATATTTATAGGCTAACCAATACACATGCAATGTTTGCATGTATTTTCAAACATATTTACTCATGCTCCAACTACATATGTATGTACATATAATATCAACGAGTAACTCAATTATCAAATATACATATGTATGTACATATAAAAGAAAAAAAAAAACAATAACTTAAAACTACTTACTACCCAAGTGGCGCATTTCTATATTATTAACATGTACACATTTCTTAGCGATTCATTAAACTATTTTCGTTTACATGACACTTAATCAAACATTTGTATATACAAACATCTCATACATATTATTATTGTGTGCAACTGGTTAGAGAGAGCTCATGCTGTCATTTTTTCATTTGCTTCTTATTTATCAGCAGTAAAACAGCGATACTTGCTCAATTGTAAATCGGTTAGCAACTTTTATATTCAACTGTTACCAACTTAATTTTCTCTATATTTCACATGGATTGGTATGCAAAAAGTCTTAATTTTTTAATTATACTATGATTTAATCGAGTGTTGTGACGAAGTTCTACATCGATACATATATGACAAGTATTTTATGAGTATATTTGTTGTCACTATATCAAATTAATCTAAACAGCTATCGCAAAAAACGATTAATAAGCTATAAATACATACATTTCCACTATCAACATAAGAAAAGCATAAAATATATGGACTAATTTGGATATGCAATATTATTAATTATAAAAACTAACATATGTAAAGTTAATTGTTGACCTAATTTTCTTTTCTATTTCGAGCTATCGAAAGCACTATATTCACATGTGATATTTATCGAACTTTCTATCGATAAAATAGACTTCGTGTTTACAAATAAAGATTCGTATCAATATTTGGCAAGTGATTGAGGCAACCAATAATTTGAAATGAATTTCCGAGCATTGGGTAGTGTGGCATTAAAAGCTGCTGCTGTGAGAAGTTTATTTCAGCCGTTAAATCAGCGTGGGATATCAACAATAGGAACACGATTTAGCAAAGCATATGATTATGATGGCAAAACAAAAGTTTCCATTTTCAACACCGAAACGGACATGGGACTTATGATTACAGGATATAGCCAATATGGATTTCGGCTCAACAACAATATGGTACTAATAGGCCCTATTACTGTATTTCCTAGGTGTGTACAATGAAGACATTTATTCAGTCGCCTATTATGTAACTGAAATGTCCATTTAAGAATGTTTAACATTTTAGATCCGTACTATCATGGAACGTGAACTCATTTGAAGATATAACTGAAGAAAGCCTTTCACTTTTTCCCACATTGGAACCGAAAATCGATGTACTTATAATAGGCATCGGCGACCAAAATCCAACAGCAAGTCTGACAAAGCGAATAATTAAATTTATGAAAAAGTACAATATAAATGTAGAAATTCTTCGCACAGAACAGGTATGAGTGCAGCACTTCTTTAAGTATGTCTGATTGCTAAAATGGTTCTTCTCGTTTTTATAGGCGTGTGCTACGTTCAATTTTCTGAATGCGGAGGGCAGAATGGCGGCGTGTGCTCTTATACCTCCGCTACACATCACTTACAATGAAAACGACGTTCTCCAAAGTAAACTAAAGCAACAACAGCTTTATGAGACAGAATAAAGAGCTATATTCGTAATTACTCTATAACTTGATTACTCTTTGTATAGTTAGAATCCAATCAGAGTCTATGAGATCGTCAGAGAGGGAATGTAGGGCAGGCGTATGAGAGCCAAGTAGAATTATAATGTATATGTATAAGTACATGTTTCATACGTAATATGTATATTGGTTATAGATTATGCATACCTTCTCACAGACTGCAGCACACACACATGAACATCGCGAATCGTGAAGAGAGTGCTTCCTCTAAAAATTTCTTCTAAGTTTTTCCTCTAAGTATTTCCTTTAAATAATTTCTTCTATGTCTTTAGCTTAGTTAAACAATCACACTTCACTTCACTTCACTTTACTGCACTGCACGACTGACCCCCACCAGGCCTGGGCGACTGAAGAAATGGTGCAGCTGCTGCCCTTTATATAGGTCGACTTTCACACAACTACTACGACGCGCTCAAATGTTGAGCCCGACACCAGGTAGGGGTCGTCTGAGTTGAGCTTAAAATGACCAATGAGAGCACTCTCTCTGCTACTGCGAGCATTCCATAAATACCAAATGAAGCCTGCTGCATATATGTAGACAACTTGAATGATCTTCTGTAGCTCTTCTTCGAGCTTTGCTTTGGTAGGCAGACAGAAAGAGAGACCGACGGAGGGACAGACTGCGAGATAGACAAGGAATTAGACAGAGAGACAGATTTTCAGAGAAATGCACGAACAAATATATTACCCGAAGTAGGCGATATACATACATATACTCGTATGCATAGACACCCAGACTAAGGAAAATAATGCTTATTCTTAATTTTACAGGGTGTACAGGACTATCGACAAATCCAATTAGTTATATTTACAATTTATAAAAATTCTAATTTGATTTTATATTCCATTTTTTACAGCCAATAAGTGTGTTTATTAAAAGTTATTTATTTAGGTGTTTAAAAAAAGAAACCTAACTATTTGATATTTTCAGTCAGCCGTAGCTCCAGGATAGCGCTCGAGAAGCATGGCCACGCCTTGCCCACCGGCGGCACACGCGGCAACCACACCCAGCTTGCCATCCTCACGGACCAGGCGATTGGCCGTGTGCATGCATAGACGAACGCCTGTGGCAGCAAATGGATGACCGATCGACAGGGATCCACCCCAGTTGTTCCACTTGGACAAATCGGGAGTTCCGACCTTTTCGCTGAGACCCAGATATGTTTTACAGAACCAATCAGAATCCAAAGCTTTCAAATTGGCAACAATCTGACCAGCAAAAGCTTCGTGAATTTCCCAACTATCAATATCTTTAAGTGTGAGTCCAGCTTTCTTGAGAAGTTTTGGTATGCCATAGGCAGGACCCAATAAGAGTTGATTAACAGGATCTTGAGAGACATAGAGGAAATCACGTAGATATGCCTTTGGCTTTAAGCCCAATTGCTTGGCCTTTTCCTCTGTCATTATGAGACAAGCTGAAGCGCCATCGGACTGAAAGTGAACAAAATTAACTTTGGAAATTTAAAGCCAGACAAAAAAAAGAAAACTTGCCAAAAAGGAAGCGTTGGCCGCAGTAATTGTGCCATAGGGTTTCACAAAAGCTGGCTTAAGTTTGGCCAAACTTTCAGGTGTTGACACACGAATGCCGTTGTCCTTGTCGACGACTTGATCAACGCCTCGCACTAAAATCATAAATAATTGATTAACTAGATTGAGTAACATTATATAGCACATATACTTACCCTTGAAGGGCACCAAATCCGTAAAGTATCCACTTTCCTGAGCCTTCTTAGCCATAACATGGGACCTCAAAGCGTAGTCATCCTGCTCTTTGCGAGTGACATTAAATGCGGAGGCCAGACGATCAGCGGAGTGACCCATAGTCTCGCCAGACGAAAACTCGGCAACAGCTGGCAACTGTGATGCATTTAAGAAAGAACCGATTTAAGATTTGAAAAAAAAAGTATTTCATTTGATTATTTCATACTTCAGGCGCCAAGAAACCTGGTCTGAATGTCGACAGCAAAGCCAGGCGCTGTCCCAGCGTCTTAGCCTTGTTCGCTTTCAGCATCAACGAACGCATTTTACGCGAATGACGAATTGGCACATCGGACATAAACTCAACACCACCAGCAACAATCACGTCATATGTGTTTGTAGCAATAAGACCCATGCCAGTTGTGATTGCCTGAAATGAAACATGTATTTAATAAAAAGTATATTCGGTTAGTTGACTATTACAAGTGCATACCGCATTTGAGCTTATGCAAGCCATTGTAACTGTATGCGCAGGTGTCTTATCGCTGAAGCCAGCTGAAAGCGCCGCCTCGCGGCCAATATTGGAAGTTTTCACCTCCTGTATAACGGTGCCATAGACAATATAATCAACAAGTTCCTTGTCCAGTCGAGTCTTTTGCAACAGTGAGCTGGGTGAAGGAATATATTCATGAATGTATATATTTACTATTTTCTATATCATCAACTTACAGCAAGGAATGCCTGGCCAGTTCATGTGGCATTAAATTCGAGTATGATGTACCAGAAGTCAGAAAAGGCGTACGTACGCCATCGACAAGCACTATATTTTGAGTGTTAGCATTTCGTTTGGGCTGAGCCGCAGCCTGGACGGACAAGTACCGGCATCCATCTACGCATATAAGGAGAAATCATGTATATATGTATGTGTATATGTACATATATGTAAATCGATTGGGATTAATAGATTACACAAATCCACAATAAATAATATGCACAAATTATTTCAACTCAACATGATTGCAGCTTCTTATCTAATTGGCAAATACATCGTCATATTGATATACATATGAACATCTGTATTTAAATAAAAAATATTTTTGGACTTTGATCACTCAGATTCACTGTCATCAATTGCTTCGTCTGCGAAGCCTGTAAGCCTATATGCTTAAAACAGAGGAACTTACGTGATCGCAGAAAGTTTGTTAAAGTTATAAAGTTTTTTCGGTTTTGAATAATTCTCACATTCATTTTTATTCTTATTTCTTTTCGTTTAACAACTCTTTAACAAATTATGATCGATGTTTTAGCTGAAGTGCATTGGTGCTCAAAGATGGCAACAGGCTGACCAAACGATTAATGTATGTTTATTTCAACTATCGATTAGAGTATATCGATATTGCAGTAACGTAGAAAAGTGCTAGCGGACTTAGCTATTTAAAAGCCAAATCATGAATAATGAGTGAATGAATGAATGAATTATTTTTTCAAAATATGAATATACTTATTTGATATTTATACAAAGTTCTCTAATGAATATTGAATATGTATACATTTCTACTATCTCTTTAATAACAGTTAGCGACTTTCATTGTTATTTATGTAACAGAAAACAGTATAACAAGAGTAAGAAAATGAGAATAGATTATAATTTAAAAATTAAATATGTACATAAGGAATTCCCAGCGTAAAGTTTCTACTACTTGGTTTACATGTATAGGTTCAGCATCCTTATTATTCTCACAGTTCTTTTTGTATTCTGTCTGCTTCTTCGGCTTATTCAAATTAGCCCAAGTAATAAATTACAAATAGAAAGCGGGTGCAATTAATGGTGCCGTGTGTCCAGTTCAAGGTCAAGTTTAATTGTGCTATTTTGAAAGAAAGGGTATATTGTGTAGGGGATGCCTAAGTAGGCGTAGGCGTAAAGGATTTAAGGATCAAGGTCATGCAAATGACAGCTAACGAGGCATCGGTCTATTATGTATTAGGCAATATGTTAATGTCTATACATACATACATACATAAAAGAAACTGCTCTAAAATACTACAAAAAATGAATTGAAGAACAAATACATAAGTATGTATGTATGTATATAGTTGTACATATGTATATGTAAGTCACTCAGACATCAATATGTATAGTCTTCAGTATTTTAATGAGACATGAATTAAATTGTCAGCTAATTATAACAAATTAAATGAATGTTGCTATTCAAATTAAAATTTAAATGTATTTATGCCATTTTTGTTTAAGGTATATGTATATAAATACATAGATAAGCACATACTTATTTCCTGGCTAAATGTTGAATACTTTCTTTTGTGTGTTGCAGCCTTTGCACCCTTTTCTTTCAAAAAGAGGCAAACCAATAAAAACGTGTCCTTGAACCACGCAGCGTATGCAAATGGCAAATTGAGTATGAACGACGATCGCATCCCATTGTCGAATAGTAAACCATTAAGGAAGTATACAAACATCTATCATAGACATCCAATATACATACATACATATGTACATATGTACATATATATACTGACAAACATGACAATTGTTGAGCACTAAGAAACAAAACAAGAAAAATACAAAATTGTAAATAGAAATGCTTTCCATGCCTGACTCTGCTTCAGAATGGTATGTAAATACCTCAAAGTTATATACATATGTATGTATATGTATGCATATAAATAATAAATTATATTTCAAAGCCGTTATATATTCTATAAAAAGGTATAAAGTACAATTTAAAAATATACATATAGATACATACATGCACAAACGTTTGTATTATGTACATATGAATATAAAAATGTTAGTAATGCTATTATCTAGTTTATTCATCTTAAAAGACAGCTGGACAGTTCTACAGTTAGAAATGCTAAATTGAAAGTTAATGCTGATTCAAATACTTACACAGATGCATACATATGTATGTATGTACATATGTATGTATGTATGTATGTATGTACATATGTATGTATGTATGTAGTATATGCAAATCTGAGCTTATAGATACGTACATACATACACTCCAATCAAATGTTATGAATTATTTACCTGAGTAAACTTTCTAAAAATTTCCTTGAAATAAGAGTATACTTTAAGGTACACACCATAAATATGTGTGTAAGTGTTACACACGTATGTATATGTAAGTCATTCAAACATCAATATGTATATGCTTACCTACATACATACATATGTATGTAAATTGTTACAGTGTTATAATAATCCAACTACTACTTCGCAAAAGGCATAACACACATTATAAAGCGAAGTGCTGCGAGAACAAGTCCGAACAAGACGAAGACCAAGCCATTTCCACACGAAGTCTGTGTGATCTCGCTAGCTGCGCTGCGCTGCGCTACGCTGCTGTCGATTGTCGTTGGCTGCCGCTGGTTGTAGTTTTAGTGCACAAATAGTGCTTTGGTAGGTCGGACGTGTTGTCGTTTGCGCGCGTGCTGTAAGAGAAAAGCATTGTTTCTTTTATACGAGAGAGCGTGAGAGAGAGTACGAGAGAGATTAAGAGAGGCAAAAGCCCGATCTCTCCGCTCGCAAAGTCGGAAAAAAGTTTTACCAATCAAGTTTTTTATTTCGCAATAATGTATTACATATAACAAAACTTCAACCTAGTTAAAAGTTACTGTTGTTGTTGCTGTTATTTTTATTGTTGTGGACTTTTTGTATGTGTGCGGAACATACATGCATGTGGACTGGCATCGGTATGTGCATGTGTTGTTGTTTGTGGCATTAGCAAAAGCTAATGAAACTGTGAACTGTACGTGCGTTGCTTAAAAACAAGATCCAACACTCAAAAGAGAAATTAAATCTACTCTACAACTACAACTACTATAATATTGAGTTTGAAAATCTCGTACAAATATGATAAACAACAACAGAAGCAGTTGCCCTATGTATATGAACGTGTACAGATGCTGAAACTGAAAGTAATAATTAAATATACATATATATATAATTAATAAATACACAATATTATATTTGTGTGCGTGTGCGTGAGTTTACTCTGTCTTTCGATGCAAAAGGAATAGAACGCGTTATTCACATCACACTTCCACATTCAGGAATATACATATACATATATATATGTGCGTATGTATGTGCATACACAATCTTTAACTAGACTGTGAAAGTGGAAAGCTCTGCTCAGTGGCGCACTTGTATGTATGTATGTGCAATAGTGTGTATGAATACATAAATATACATACATACGTACATGCAGAAATACTACTATATTTACATATGTATGCCAGTGTATATGTGCATATTCAGAAAGTCTACAGAAGATTTTCCAGCTATTTGTGAAAGGGAGTAATTGCTACAGACTTAATGAAAGAGGTGAGTTAAATAAAGAGTGCTCATATACGGATACATATAAATAATTAATTTATAACAAAAAAATACAAAATTTTGAAAGCTGCTAGTGAAAACATATGTATATTTTTTTTATGATCTACATACAATCATTCTCATTCATGGTATTGAGCAATAGAGTATGACTTAAATTAATTAAAATATAAATGGTAGTATTTGAATTCACACGTATCTATTTATGTCTGTATGTGTGCATACATAAAAACACTTACAAGGCCAAAATTCAAAACTGTTATAAAGAAAAGCAGACAAAGTTTCAATACAAAACGGCGCACACATACACTTGTATATACATAAATACATATGCATACTCAACATATTTATATACGTATATATTTATGCATGTATGTATGTTTGTATGTAAATGTGCAGCAGAGCCCAGTTTTCTGTATACCGTCCGATCGTCACGATTAACAGCGACAGCACAAACAAATACAGCAATAAAAGATCGCAACGCAACGCGCACCCAAGCAAAAGAGACAAGAAAGGCTTAGTGACCTTCATAGCGTGCTTATATGAATGTATATACACATACATGAAGATAGACAGACATACATACATAAATGTCTTCATACTGGCGCAAGTATGTATGTGTACGTGTAGCTATATATACATGCATTTATATATAAGCATAGTTTCATTAGTATGGGTGTTCGAGTAAGCAACTTCTGTGTTGTGTTGTTGTGTGCACGTCGCTTACGCTCGTCGCTCTTTCTCTTTCATTTATTGTTGCGCAGAAATGTTAATAAGCTTCGTCAACATCGTTTGTATGTACAAATAAGTATATATGTATGAATGTATGTATGTAAGAGTATAATACATACAGACAAATAAATACATAAATAGTTTATTATTATTAAATAAATAAACAAATAAAGAAATGTATGTATATATATAATAATATAGAAAGTTATGTAGAAGCAATTAAATTTTTTCTACTGAGATTGATGGGGAAAGAAGAGTTTGTTCATTGCTATAATTATGTAATTCAAATTTGGGTCATTTTTACGAATGTGGCATTTACAACATGCTCAACGACGACGACGACGACGACGACGCGATGAGCGCTAGTGTGTGTGTGTGTGTGTGTGTTTGTGCGCGAGTCGGATATTTCGGCTGGTTTACCAAAAAGAGCTTTCGTGAAAGGGGAAAATGAGCAGAAACTTTGCATTACGTTAGTATTGGTTCGCCCGTGACAAACTTCAGCAAAAAACAAGTTTGATCGTGTTAAATCCGCTCACTTCATAAATATGATGTACTTGCATGCATATTGCTACATAGATTATTTTATGTACATACATATGTATGTATATACATGTCGAATTTAATAGAAAACCCTTTCTTCTCATATTTGTAAATGTACATACATATGTACATATATTAACAGATTATGTACTTTCATTTATTCCTACATTTTTATGTATGTATGTATGTATGTAAATAGGAACAGCGGATTGCAAAACTTTATAATATTGAAACTACGACGACAAATTCGAAAAGCCAAGCGTAACTGAGTGATCGTGTTTTGTACACACAGGCCTGCATATTTTCATAAGTATTTGTTTAGCTTTCGTATACACATAGCCACATAGAGAGACATATACACAACACATGTATCTATTCAGACTCATTTAGAGTAATTCGAAAGCTTTTTACATGCCTTTATCTAACACAAACACAAATAGACATGAGTGAATATACACAGTCAGTCATACTCTCATTTATGCATACATTCACATGCACACATACATACATAGAGAGAACTGAACCATCGAGAGAAAAGCTTTTTGTGAAAGGTGATTTTTGTTGTTGTTGGTCGATTGTAAGCGCGTTTTTGCTGCTGTTATTGTAGTTGTTTTTGTTGTGTTCAGTTTTCGCCTTTAGCTTTATTTTTTCTTTATTAAAGTGTACATTGAATGTACTTACGTACATATACATATGTATGTATGTATGGATATATGTATATATGAAAATTTTAATGTTGATACTTAAGTAAAAATATCAACAGGAAAACTAGTATAGTAAAACTATGTTGTTATTTGGTATGAACATCATATGAAAATAATAGTAAAAATTTAAAAATTAAAAATAAAACTTTAATATCAATTAAAAAATAGAAATAATTAAAGCAGGGCAATTTAATAAACTGTTTTTGCAGTTTTACATCATTTGTATATTCAAAATAAATTAAAATAAAAAGTAAAGGAATGGAAATTAAATAAACATAAATCAAAAAGAATTAATATGTGAAATAAAAATTTTGAAATAGTTTAATATATGCATATTTTCTCTAATAATTATTTTATTTTTTTTTTAACCTTTAGTTTTTATTTGTATTAGAATACTCCTTGAATTTATGTTTTTAGAAACGAAGAAATTACAATAAAGTTTTGTTAAATTATAATATTAAATTCATAGTTATAAATAGTAAATGCTGAGCAGTTTCAAGTTGTTTTCCGCATTCCATTTAGTTTTATTTTTACAGTTTGTGGTTAAAAAGAAAGGCATTTTAGACTTTCATTTTATAGTAAATGCGACTGGCTACCTTTTACCAAGTTTTATGTTAAGTTAATATATAATATATACTTATATATCGATATAATGTATACATTCGTATTTTTATACGAATTTGAAAAGGTTAGAAGTTACTTTTAACTCAATTTCTAAAGCCAATAATTAAATAAAAAATTAGACAGCTTACTATGCCAGCACAGGCACAGCTCCAAGACATAAAAAAAGGAAAAAAAATAAAAATAAAAAATACATAATACGGCAAAGCGCACCATTCTCTTGCTGCTTGGGCAAAGCCAGTCAGTCAAGTTTTATTGAAAGTGAACGTTTCTTCTCCATTCGCGGCAAAAGCAAGACTATCTCTTTCTAAAGTTTTCAGAGATCTGTGAACTTTAGCTTCAATGTGTGGCCCTGTACGCTCACACACATATACGCACAGTTTAACAGCCATGTGTGTGTGCGCCTACATACGTATGTATGTAAGCTCTAAAATGCAGAGACAGAGACAGACAAGACAAGCCGTGCTCTTGCACAATACAACAATGACACATGGCCTTTTATTTGTACATTTAATATATACATACAGACACACACAGACACACTCACACACATACACTTGGTATAGATGACAAAGTGAGTTTGCTCATTTGGTTTTAACAATTTAGTTTGTTTTAAAAAAATTCGATGCCCTTCTACGAAAAAAGAAAAGAAAAAAAAAAAATGATTACAGCGAAACAATTTCCAATCTTAATTGTTAAGCTTTCGAAAGCTTTTTATGCATGTGTATATGAAAAGCTTGGGCTTTGTATTCCTTTGGTAGAAAAGTCTTTAGTAAAAGTAACTAGGATCCGGGTATGAATCATAGCTAAGAAAATAAAATATTCATTATATGTATATGCAGACATTTGATATTTTATAAATGGATGAAAGTATTTATTTCATACTAATTATTATATAATATATGTGTAGTATGTATTTTAGTCGTGGCTTAAAAAATGCTTTCTTTTTGCTGAGTATTTCTGTGTGGGTGTGAGTGGGTTTTTGTGTATGCATGGAAGATCGCTTGAAAGTTTGGTATATTATAAATTGAGGTTAAATATTTAGTAGATATACTTATTTATGTATGCTTTTAACTAAGCTAACGAGCGATATGTACGATATGTATCTCTGTGTGTATGTGTCTTTCCGAAGTTTTATTGGATCTTCAGCTTTACTCGTAGACTATGAGAGCTAAAAACATAAAATTAGGAATTCTCGTTAGCTACATACAGATTAGGCATAAATAATTTTTATTTTTAATTTATTAGTAAGCAAGAATAGAGATTTTCGAAAGCTATACTAAGACTATGTTAATAGTCCATTTATATATATAATCCATGGTTTATTATTATGAATATGTGGAAATCTGAGGGCTGTTAAGAGATATGGGCTTTGTATAGGGATAACACTATTTCTTATATTCTTACATAGGCAATATATTATACAAATATTATTCAATATGAATATTATATGTTATATGTTTATGCTCAAATAAACAATTTTGTTTTCTTCTCACTTTTACAGTTTCAAAGAATGTTGATGTTGCAATACAGCAAGCATGGTGAGTGCATCCTCAAAGAAATTGGCGCGGCTTTTAGGGGGGAGCATCCAGCCGACCTGACGATCGTCTGCGAGAACAAGGTGAAGTTACACGCACACAAATTAGTGTTAGCTGCTGCCAGTCCGCTCATAAGGTGAGTATCGTTAGATAATCGAAGAGCGCCTACAATTCAATTTTAATTGCAATTTGCAGAAATTTGCTGGAGGATACTCACCTGAGCGATTGCACGACAACAGTTTATTTTCCTGATGTCAACGCGACATATTTCAAGTTTCTGTTGGACTTTCTGTACTCGGGACAGACGTGCATAACGTCGCGGGATGTGAACTATCTGCACGACTTGCTGCTGCTGCTGCAAATCAAGTCGGACAGCTGGAAGACAACAGACTCTGCCTATCTTAGCAATAAGTGCGCCGGAAGCATACGAGAGAGGCCACGGAAACAGCAGCCGCAGCAGCAACAGCAGCAACAACAACAACAACAGCAGCAGCAGCAGCCGCACCCACAGCAGTATCCGTCCCCGCACACAGATCAATCGTTTAAATATGAAGTTGAGAGCGTGGACGAGACTAGAAATACTGGCGATTTTAACGCATTCCCAGCCGAGAACTGTGAGGCCGGCAATGAGTGTTCGCACAGCAAGGAGGAGGATGAGGACGATGAGTGCACCAACAAGGACAATAAGAGCGATAAAGACACTGATGAAATTGTAAACCTTTCCGACATTCCAGCGGGCGGACTTGCCAACAACAGTAGCAGCAGCAGCAGCACCAACAACAACGCTTCCAACACCACCACCGCCACCACTCATAACAACAACAATAACAATATTAATAACTCATCGATAACTCCTGTCAACTTGTCGCTCGATCTGCGGACGAAAGGGGACAACAACTCGCCACGCATTGATACCAAGAATTATCTGCTAAAGCAAAGCAACATCGATTCGATCAGCGCACACGAGAGCACGAAGCGAAAAGGACTATTCTTCGACACTCACAAGGATGTGATGAAGCCGCTGTCCGATGGCGCCGACATCAATAGTTCGCCCGAGAACTATGTGGTGACGCCGCATCGGAAGCGTCGGCCGGGCTTCCACAATACGCAGAGCGACAATCAGCCCTTCACCACGTATCAGCACAATCTATTGGAGGAACTGCGTCTGGTTAAGTCAACAACATCGCCGATAGCGGGTCTGGCGGCATCCGAGAAGAATATATTGTCGCAACTGGAGGATGGCGCACTTAATCCAGACGCAATGACGCCCGAACGGAAACTGTTCGAATCCCAACGAAATCGAGTTCAAAGTCCCGAGCTGCAGATGCATCTGGGTCAGCAGTTCGTCTACCAATGGCAGTCCAATCAGAATGCGGCGCTTTCCGCAATGCCCAATCTGCAGTCGCGATTGTCCAGCTTATCGCACATCAACTTAAGCCTGGATCCGGAGAGTCGCAACAGCAGCGCGTCCGTGTCGAGCATCGCCGCCAACAACACGCACACGACGTCGTCGGTGCGCGAATATCGCTGCGAATACTGTGGCAAGCAGTTCGGCATGTCCTGGAACCTGAAGACACATCTCCGCGTCCACACCGGCGAGAAACCGTTCGCCTGCCGCCTCTGTGTGGCCATGTTCAAGCAGAAGGCCCACCTGCTGAAGCACCTGTGCTCCGTGCATCGAAACGTCATCACCACGACCAACGGAACGGATACGGAGAATCGATATAGCTGCTGTTTCTGCTCGATGTGCTTCGAGTCGGTGCAGGAGCTGGTGCGCCATCTATCGGGGCATCACAACAACCTTCTGCTCACCAAGAATCTTCGGGAATAAATCTGTAGGAAAGATCTGTTCGATGATGAGCCCATCGACCCATCGAGCACGTAATTGCAAAGAGACCTGAATTTTTATATATATATAGAAACTTACGGTAAACAGTACAACAAGAGCAAAGCAGAGCAATCGCATTGCATTGCATTGCATTGCATTGCTATTGTATAAAATAATATGTTAAATGTACATTTAAAGCATAACTTTATTATTTACACATTCAATTTACACTCTACTCAATCATTTCATTTCGGCAATCCACGGCACGAGCCACGTCTAGACGAGCGGTGCGAGCAGCCACCCATATATTGGCCTACTATTGTATAGATCTGATCAGATATGATATGTAATGAGTTTTGTATCTGGTATCTAAGCGGGGTCCCTCTTTAAGCCGGCTGGTCCATTTAAGTGGAACATTCGTAGGTTTTAAGCATATTTTTTATATACACTATATATATATATATTCAAAAGGTATTGTAATTTGTATTGTATTTTCTACTTGATTCACATTTTACAATTTTACACTTTTAAATT
Organism: Drosophila arizonae; assembly: GCF_054131065.1. Taxonomy (NCBI): domain Eukaryota; kingdom Metazoa; phylum Arthropoda; class Insecta; order Diptera; family Drosophilidae; genus Drosophila; species Drosophila arizonae. The sequence goes on along the minus strand of NC_142925.1, from coordinate 15,214,314 downwards.
TTACTTTTTACCTTTGATAAAAAAAAAAAAAACTGCAAAAAAAAAAAAAAAAAAAAACAACTACAGCATATTTTTATACACTCTCTTCTGCATACATTACATATGTAGTTTTGAAACATTTTGGAATTCGTTAATAAGCATGTGTAAGTTGTACAGAACAAATTTACAAGATTGTAATAAAAAAACAAAAGCATTTCTTTTTTAACTTCTCTTTCACTTTCCTTGTACATTGTGTAATATTTTGTTTTCGAATTTTTAATATAACTGCAAAATGTTAACAGCTAAAAATAATTGAAATCACATTTGTGTATTCTGATTGGATATTGGTTTGGTTATTGCTAATTAGAATATAACTAAATGAGCTTTCAAACTGAATGCTAAGTGGAGTTGTTAATGGGAATGGCAATTATAACTTCATTTGGAATAGGCATAAAACTGAAATGATATATTCCAAGTAAAGCTATGACTGGGATGACGTACTGGAATATTAGTCGAAATGCATAATCCAATTGAAATGAGCTTAAACGATTTTCAGTTTAATTACATGCGTATGTGTATTCCAATTATAATTGTTGAGTTGACTAGATCATTTATGGAAAATACCAATTGGAACATAAGCTGACTTGTTTAAATGCAAATCGCACAATCCAATACGAATTATTCCGTCTAATGCCTAATAGGCCATTAGATCACTTATAGAAGTCTAATGAAATGATTAAAACTGAGAATTAGCTAATCATGTCATTGCTTATTAGAATATAAGTTGATTGAACGTAAGTATGTATGTGTGTATGTGTTATGACAGCATATTGGCACTTCATTGCATGGAGTCTGTTAGTCATATAAGAAGTAATTGCATACATACATGAGCAACTTAACATCTCTCACCTGCTCAGCTCACGAGCTGAGTTCGACTCTGCTCGGGAGGGACCGATCGATCGCTGCCCTATATAAAGAGAAGCCTGCTGCATCAATGCTTCAGTCGCATTTCTGACGTTCTGGTGGTCGGTTGTCCCGTGTAGTGCAGTCCAGTGCTTCTTCCTCTTCTTCTTCTGCTTTTTGGTAAGTATTTAATTAGTTTAAAATAATGTTAAGTATATTAAGTAAAAATGTAATAGTTGTATTTATAAATTTAAATAGTCGTGTTAAGAAAATTTATAACAATAGTTGTGATTATAATTAAATGGTGATCTATATGTTGGAGATCATTAACTAAATATTCACTAAGATAACTCTCATTGGGAGTAAGTTTTACGAAAATTTATAATAATAATTCATTGATATATTTAACTCTCATTGGGAGTAAATCTAATTGAATTTCTCTAATAATGTATGTATTTTTATAGACATTTATAACTATATAAGCTTGTCAATAGATTAAGAGCATATTTTGGTCAGGCAAATTTGATTTTTATTCACACTCACATTTCTACTTTTAGTTCTAATCTTAATTCGACTCTTACCTTTTTATTTAAATATAATGGCATTGTTTTTTTTTTTTTAATATATTAAAATTTAGTAAAATATGTTCAGTTCATGTGGAATGTGGAGTCTTGATTTGTTTAATATAAAAAAGTTTGAATGAGATATAAGGTTATGTTAATTAACATTAACATAAACATAGACATAAACATTTGTACGGTATTAACATTATTCTTATATGTATAAAATCGAAAGTAAAAACATTCTAATAATTCGTATCAGAAATTGAATTTTATTATTGCCTTTAAGAATAAAAAGTTGATAGAAATGTAAAATATTCTTTAAATTGTAAAATATAATTAAAATAAATTTAATATTAATTATATATTAATAAAAATTAGCTTGAATTATAATGCAATTTTAATTTTTAGCGATTCTTTAAATAAAAACATTTAATTAATAACAATTCAATGCAATTACTCTAGATTTGCTTCATTTATAATCAAAGAGAAATCATGTTAGATAAGAGTCGAATTGGATTTTCAAACAGCGCTGATTGGCGCGCCAATCAGAGCTGCGCTGCGCCGCGCCTGTCATCGACTCGATTGCCAGCGACAGAGGCGCAAAAGGTTATAGATAATGTTTTGACTGTTAAACTGGAAAAGTATAACAAAACAAGGAACAAAGCGTCAGACGGTAAACTGCGTGGTTTTTTGTTAGCTGTGGACGGAATTCGCTTGCTCCCAGTCAACTTAAACAGTTATATTTAGTTAAAATTTACAACCGTGAAGTTCGGCTAAGAAAATATAGCTAAGCTAAAATGCTGATGTGCCATGTGAATTGCATTGAGTTAACTATGAAAACAAACTAAAAGCGTTGAAAATTGCAAGACTTGAGTGAAGCAACATAACGCAATAAAAAAGAGGAAAAAAAATGAAAAGCAATTATTCAATCAAATTAACTTCTGCATAAAAACATACATTTCCTATATAATATATATGTATATATGCATACATAAATCTATATGAATTCATATGCAATTGGCAAAGGCTGCTGCATTAGCAACAAATTCCATGTATATATACATGGAGTTGCTACGCACATGTATATATACATATGTATATGTATGCATATGATTGACATAAATTTCGCTTTATATACATGTATATAGATGTCTCTGCAACTTGTGATTGCTTAAGCGAAAGGATCAAAGGGAAAGACTATTAAAACGTATCCGAAAAACAGAAGAAGAAGAAGAAGTAGCAGAGTAAACGAGTAGAGCAGAGCAGAGCAGCAAGAGGGAGGAGTATGGCACTGCCAAAAAAGATTAAATGTTTTAAGTATTTAGTTTACAGTTATGTGTTCCTCTTGGCGGTAAGTAAGCAAAGAAAAGCTTTTTTTTTTTGTAAAGTATAGAATTATTTATACACATACATACATACATATATGCAAATATACATTTAGGCCACATACACACACATACATGCATATGCATAAGCAACATTTGTTACATCGGCTCCAGTTACAGCTCCAGCATGTATGCATTCATATGTATGTGTGTGTATGTCTGTATACATTTGTGATGCAATGAGTTTTTTGCTCCACACTTGTAAACATTCACTGTGAGCATATTTTGTATGCAGTTTATATTTAAAATTAATGTATTGCAATTTGATAAATAAACATGTACTTCATTTTAGCTGTATATGTATATTATTATGTATATACATAATATATATGCATACATACATGTGTACATACATTGAATTCAAATGTTTCTTTGACGCATTTCTCTATGTTCTCATACATACACATGCATACTCGAATCTGTTCATATGGATGTATGTACATATATTGCTGTTGTTGTGTAGGAGTTGGCTACGCAAATGTGTACGTATGTGTGTATGTGCATGCGTGCGTGCGTTTCTATTTACTAGCAACAATTCTGTGCAATTGCAGATGACCTTGAGCTAATTTACATTTGCTGCAACATATATGTATGTAGTATATATACATACATATGTATGTATATATACAATATGCCTCTGTATGTATCTACCTTTTGGGCTTACATATGTATAAAAGCTGTCAAAGTAAATGATATGAAAGTTTCATATAAGAAATAACAGTAAAAGTTTATATGTAAAATTTAAGTAAATGCCTTTGACATAAATTTTGTTAAAATTATGTATATGTATTGAAATTTTTGACACATTTATTATTAAAATTGGGCTTTTTGTTGACGAGGTCATTGCAGTAATTCCCTCTTGACATTTTCTCGATAATTTGAAATGCAAATACGAAATGGAATTTATAAAGGATGCTCGCGCTTAATGACTGTCATGGGAGTCCTTGAAATTTGTAGAAAACTTTAGCAGCTTTTATTTTTAGGCTAGCAATAAATAAGTATAGTATAATATAGAGATAAAAATATGTAAAATAACAATAATAATTTATTATTATAAAACATTAATATAAATATCAGATATTAAATATATGTTCATAAATTTGTTGCAAAGGTGTATATTTGTTTTCTGAAAATGTATATAAGAGACAAAAGAAGGCGTGGCAGACTGGCTTATATTATATATTGAAATTTTTCAGATTATGTATTAATGTTGCAATATTAAAAATAATTATAAACTTAATTCCATATAATAACTCTCTTGTTTTTTGTTGTTGTTTCTTTTCATATGCAGCTTACCGGAGCAGCTCAAATATTTTTGGGAACATCTCTATTATGGGGACACTCGGTCTACTACGGCATTGTACAGAACAAATTGTGGGCACCAGCCGCAATCCTTCTATGCCTCGGACCAGTTACATTCATCCTCTGCTGGATGGGCTGTCAGGCAACCAATCAGAGGAAGCGTTGTCTGCTAGGCATGGTAAATCGAACTGATCTCTCTATCTATCTAACTATGCATAAATATTTGATGTATATACATATATATATATATATATATATATATATATATATATATATATATATATATATATATATATATATATATATATATATATATATATATATATATATATATATATATATATATATATATATATATATATATATATATATATATATATATATATGTAAATGTGTTGCTAATGGATTCTTGTAGTTTGCAGCTCTTTTAGTGGCTTGTATATGTGTTCAATTCATAATCTGCGGTTGGTCCTTGGCAATGCGTGAGAATCTTCCGACTTCTGTAGAGATATTCATAGATGATTCGTTTGTAGAGTTTTTAGACAAGTTTTCACGGACTAAAGTTGACAACCTACACTTGTGGAATCGCATGCAATCTCAGGTGAGCTTAGAATAATAGAATAATGTATATAAATTATAGTCTCAGTCGTTGTCCCTGGCAAGAGTTTTAGATTATCTCTCTCTATATATAGTTTCAATAGAAAAGTTTCCTTTTCCCCCACTCTCTTTCAGCTGCAATGTTGCGGTGTCGATGGCCCGCTCGACTATCGACGTCTGTCCCTCCCATGGTCCTGCTGCTCCCGTCCTGAACACGCTTACGAATCGGCATGTGATACCCACTACAAGCGCGGCTGCCTGGCCGTTGTCTCGGAGCAAATCAAGAGTCGTCTGCTGATAACCGCATTTGGCGCCGCAATTATAGCCATACTTCAGGTACGAACTGGATCTGCCAATTCAGATTAAATATTAAAGAGTTTTGTATGACATCCACAGAGCTTGGGCATCTTTTGCGCCGTGCATCTGACCATATTGTTTGGCAAGAACGACAACACCCATCCCATGAACATGAATCGAAAAAAGAAGCAGCAACAGTTTTTACCATTGACCATACAGGACAAGCGGCACGATCTACCATCCCCGATCAACTTGTCGCCCTCGGCTCCCGGGCAGCGGGTTTTAAAAACAGCTCTGCCTCCGGCCATGCACAAATGACAGACGATTAGCTTTTAATGACTACAAACAAAATTTATGAAAACTCAAAAAGTTATAAAAATGTTGTAACCTGAGATGGAATGAATATAACTGTGACCCTCAATGTTACGTTATGGTAATTTTAAAAATTTTACCGTTCGACAAAAAACCAAAAACTAAAACAAAAACAAAAAACCAAAAAGAAACAACATTTAAAATTTGTTTATTTTTTCCAGTACTTTAATTAAATCGAAAAAACTGGACATACTCTTTTTTGTTTTTAAAAAAATCAAATCAGATCAGATCGAATTGACTCAAATCCAATCAATGTCCTCGAGTTATAGTTGGAGGCACATAGAATGCATCGACTGTCTTTGGCTTCTTCTTCTTGCCGAACCAGCGCTTGGGATAGAATACTTTCTTCTTGAAGATCTGTATGTCGATATCTTCCTTGTTCTCGAAGAACCACAGATTTTGTCTCCTCGCTTCCATGGCACTCAGTGTACTCTCAATGTTCTCAATGCGTTGGTTCGTCTCAAGGACTTTCATTTGGTCCTCAACTGCGCGCTGAAAGTTCGCCTGCCACGCCTTAAAGCTTTTGTCGTATTCCGATATCAATTGTGGCTCAAAGCTGCTGGCGCTTAGCTTAACTCGTTTATCCAAAATCTCATCAAATGAATCCGCCTTCACACACTTCGCTAGCGCTGCATCTAGGAGAGTTTTAAATTCGGGATTGCTTCTTCCCTCTAAGCTCTCAATTAGTTTCTGCCCCAGCTGCACAGCATCTTTGTACAGACTTTGTTCATTTTGTGATATAAACTGCTCAGCCTCAGCATAGTTATCAGACATTATGAGACCAAGCAGAGTTATATTTTTGGCCAATTCCTGATCCAGGCTGGGACTCAAGCCTAATTTGATTAGCGATTCACCGAGAAGTTTCTCCTCTGATTTCTCAATCGTCTCAGGGATGTTGCGCAGAAATTTAACACGAACTTTTTGCTAGAAGCACCAGAAAATTGGTTAGTTATTTAGTTTGATGTAATACATGTTGAGGTCATACCACTTCTGGCTTCTCAGGTTTTTCAGGTGGTGGGCTTGGTTTATAAATTTTTAGATAAGCGTAAAATGATTTAAGTGCGAGGGCAGAAATCAATTCATTATTGCATAAGTCGCGTTCCACAAGTAGAGCAGAGACTTGAGCAGCTTCCTTAATGCTGCCATTGTGGAGCAGCAGATCCATTAAATGGCATCCCGTAAACTGATCAATGAATATGCCATATTGCAAAGGATTTCGCAGAACAGCAACTGCATCATGGGGGCCGGACAAGTCCAGTAGTTGCTTCACCAATATGTTCGGTAGAAGCGGCACAGATGTAGAATGCTTTTGCTTTCTAAAAAGGAACACAATATTTATAGCTCATTTCTTTCTTCTTCTTTATGTTCATCAATGAAAATACCTCAGCTTTACAAGTTTATCCACTAAATCCATTTGTTTGTGATCTTGGTTAACAAAAACATCCAAATCCAAATTTTTGACGTTTTGGCTTGAGGCACTTTGGTTGGCCAAGTTGTTAAATGCATTTGAGAAGTATGATAAACATCTTCTGTGCGCATTAACGCAATTTATAGTTGATTTAAGCATTGTTGTTTTATTAGATACCAAATTCCGAAACACGTGAGAGCACCGCTGAGGCCAGATCTATGGTCGAAGTTAGATACAAATATTAGCATTGAATTTAGTTCAATATAGCAAACACTGTTAATTGTATTTCATAAATGAGAACTAGTAAATACTAATTTTTTTATTGACAAATCACCTCCAATAGTCGAACCGGGCTCTCCACTTGCTACATAATAGTAGATTCAATTAGAGATGTAACAATGTTCGAGCACCTACGCAGTGTTGTGTGTCGATGATTGTTATCGGTGCTACCTATTAATAAATCGACGATGCCATAGCCTTTATCGCATATTTCAATTGGCGCCAATTTAAATTTCAGTTTCTGTAGTCTTTGTGATTTTGACTAATTCATACTTACTACTGAAAGCACTGCATACTACATAGTAAGGGTTGGATTGATAAATTAAACTTAACAACTATTTGAAAGAACGTGTCAGTAAATGACTAAGTCATTTTGGGGGTGTGTTGCTTACAATGCCTTGGTAGATTTAATTTCTGTTGATAAGGTCCTGAAAAAGGGTAAATATTTGAATATTTTAAATGAACAAATTTTGACCTTCCGGTGGTTAGTTGATCGTGCTGTCTTCAGTTCTCCAACAGGCTCGAACTCCATGTTTACTATAGAAACAGCTTGATGCAGTCTGTACCCAAATTATTATAAATAGCTATACCCGATAAGGTAAAGTTAAACTTGTTAGTGTTCAAATAATTGATGATTCTACTTGAGCAAGATTTAGTCAGGAGTTAAATAAGAGCCTTCTAGCTTTAATGTCTTGATAGAGACATATCCACGTTCTGTTTTGGCGCATTAAAGTCAATATAAAATTTAGTTAATAATAAGTACCCTACACATTCACTTTTTATGGGTATGTATATATAGGGATACAGTAAATGAATATTTGTAAGCAATACACTAAAATGCATCAAAGAAAATGTATGTCAAAGGCAGATTCAGAGAATCAGAGATTCAGTTTTGGCAGACGCTTTTTGCATTCTCTTACTTTCATATGTGTATGTATGTATGCCTGCATATATATATGTTTGTATATCATCTAATGTAAGTATATGTTTGAATGCAATTTAGATTGTATTTTGTTTGTACAAGCTGGGATACATACCTACATAGTTCTAGTTGCATGTTAATACAAAGGAGATACCAAACAGCAAAACCGACTGTTAAACAGTAGCTAACGTAGGCCAAAAAGCAACGGAGCAGAAAGGCTTTCCACCCCTCACTCACTCACTCACTCGCTCACACATATGGCAGCTGCAGAAACTCATACAAACACACACACATACTTACATACAGAGCTAGCAGCAAGCATACAAGTGGCACGGGCTGCAGCACATTTGGATACACACACATGCTTATAATGAGCAGACGTTCTCCCATATACACATGCTCGCGCGCGCATACACACACACGTGGACAAATGCACAAGTGTGCTATAATATAACACACGATCAAAAAGAGGCAAAAGCCGGAACAGATAGAAGCCATTCGTTGTTGGTTCGTTGGGTGGGTTGTTTTTCTTTTTGACTCTCCGCTGCGAGCTGTTGACGGTTTTGCGCCACACACAGCCAAACACAGACGTGTATGTATATACATATGTGTGTTTGTATTTGTATGTTGCCTATGCGTATGCCACGCTCGAGGAGCGTTCAGTTGTGATATATCAGACAATTGTATTTGACCATGCCCAGCGTACGGTTCAGCTGCAGTATTTAAAATAGTGAAATAAATAAATATATATATACGATATATATATAAATAAATATAAAATATATACAATACTCTAGCTGCTGTGTTACAACTTTAGGAAAATGCAATTTTTGCTAGCTTTTGTTATTGTTACGTCGACAATTTTGAAAGGTAACGGTTCATGTCAGGTGTGCTCCTCGCTCTGTTCGCCGTTCGCTGTTCGCTGTTCGTTTCGCCTCAACGTGAAGCACTTGAAACTATTTATAAATTAAGAAATGAAATCATCTCTTCGTATACAACAAAATATTATTGCATATATATTTGCCTATATAATTCGCATATATATCTTTAATACGCGCTAATGTATATGTGTGTATGCACGTATACACAAAAATATGTAGAAGATCGCTATAGTAACAGGATCTTGGTGCAGTTTTATTGTTGCTTTATGACGTGAGTGCACCGAACCGCGCAGCTTTGCAAACAAAACATGAAAATTACGAGAAATACTCTTGGAGAGTTTGTAACCGTTTTTTATGTGCTGTGATCTACATTCGAAAGTAATGAAAGAATAGGCGAAAAAGTTCAAAAATATGATTGAACATTAAACTAAAAATAAGCAATAATAGCCAAAAATAAGCAATAATCATAGTAAAAATCATATATATATATATATATTAAAGTAAAAATCACATATTATACTACGAGATCAGACTGACTGATGAATATATATACTCTATGAGCTCTTCCTTTGTCTGTTACATGAAAATTTAAAAAATCATCCTACTTCAAATTTCAATTCAAAATGCGTTCAAGATAAATTTATAAATAATGATCAAAAATAAAATTAAAATATATAAAACTATAAGAATAATATTATAACAAAAGTATATTAATAAAAGAAAAGTTCTGACGAAGCTGCAAATCATTTGTTTAAAGATTTCATTTCAAATTGCGAACTTAATTTTGGAATACATCAATACGGCGTATAGTATATATACTGATTACCACCCATGGATAAATTTTCTATGTACATTTGCTTACAGTTTTCGACTGAATAAAAACACATGTTTCAAAGATGTTGATTTAATTATGAATAGGTCAGGCGGAAACCTTGGGCGAAAGTTGCTAATTTAAACACTTTTGGTGCGCTCGAGCGATTTTAGACTTAGATATATATATATATAGAGCTAGATGCTTGACTATGGAAATAAAAGTGATTTGGAAAGTGGTTGTAGAGCAATTCGCTGGTAAAAATCACTTATAAAGAAACTAAAGAAGAAATAAGGTATGTTTGGGTATAGAAAATGGCAAAACAGAATTAGAGAAAAAATAAATTGGAAGAATGAAAACTCATAAAAGTTGGGTAAAAGATTTTGTATACTTTTTTTTTGTAGGACAAGTAATTTTCCCTTATTCTAAAAAATGTGGTTATATGAGAAAAATGCCTTCGAATGCTGAGAAAGACTTCATCCTTGAAAACAGGACGATTAGATTTGAGTTGCTGAACTTATCGACTGAAAGATTAAATTATATATATAAAAATTAAATAACGAATATTTATTAAATATACAATTCGTTTGTCTAAAGATTTTTATGACTTGTCATAGTCCACATGGGCAAAATGTTGCTCATAAATTTTCATATGAAAATGTATTCGAATACTTTTTGTTTGTAGTAAGAGCAAGGCGTGACCTTTAAATGGCTTTTTAGCATTTTGACGTGAAAATAAACAAATGTATATATATTATGTTATATATTATATACAAATGTTGTCAATAACACAGGCCAACAAAATAACACAGGCCAACAAAATAATTGTCAAAGACTCTTTCCTAAAATAATAACATATTCTTATTAACTGAATTTTGTTGGCCTGTGTAATTGGCAAACATAAAAGTTTCTACAAAAATCATGGTCAAATGTTTGGAATCTATATATTAAATCTATCAACGTGTATTATTTTTGGAATTTCACGTAAGACAAACGTGCATAAATTTCGACAAGTTCAATTAAATATTTGCCAAAAATATAAATGTTTATATGTATATATTTAAAGATTTTTAAATGTCACAGATGATGGTAATTTAACAAAAGTTAAGCTGATTTATGGGCAACAACAAATAAATCAAAGAAAAAAAAGGAATAATTCTTGAAATGATGGAATTTTGAAATAAATTCGCTGCCTATATCTCCATCTCTCTCGGAAGACCCCATGCAGAAGACCCCCACTAAACTCATCCGAAATCTCCTCAAACTCTTCCCTCACGATCTAACCTCTATCTCCAACTCTCTCTCATTCCAGGTATACTATGTCTGCCTGTCAAAATCGATTCAGAAACAAAGTTTCTGGTTCTCGAGAACGATGATATGGAGCCAACTATATTGGAATGTGATTATAATGTGAATGATACAGCATCGTTTCTGACTGTAAAGTGGTTCAGGAATGACAAAACCATTTACCAATGGATACGTGGATCTCACCCAGCACCCATTGTAAGTACTCAAAGTATCCAAAACTCGTTAATACTTAATATTAATATAAATATATATATTCTATATATTCGACTTTAGCCTGAATTTAAAAATGATGTGGATAGCTCGTATGAGAGCTCAACTGATCCCAATAAGCAATATAGTGCACTGGCTCTAATAAATCCCTCGATCAGCTCTACCGGAGACTACAAGTGTGTAGTCCAAACGCGATCGGAGACGATTACCAACCACAAGAGCGTTCAGGTGATAGACGTGCGAAACTATACCCTCAACATGTATCGCTACAAGATCCAAAATGAAACTCAATTGGAGTGCACGGTGACCAATGTCTTCCCGAGACCCACAATAACTATTACGTAAGTGACAGAGTGATAGAGATTATAAGTCTTAAATGTAATTCTAATCGTATATCAAACTCTCTTAGCTCGGAAGACGATGATATTGTCAAGGTGGTGGCCAATGATCCTCAGCAGAATGAGGATGGGTATTACAATGCAACGACCTTTGCGGCCATCTATGACGATGACGACGATTTGGACTCGCACAAGTGTGTGGTTACATTCGAGGGTTATTCTCAGAATTTGACTACCATCATAACATCGGGATCGTGTATAGCCGGCACAGACTTTCGGATATTAACACTAAGTTTTCTGGTGTATTTCCTAATAGATTACCTGAAAATTTTAGTTTAAAATAAAAATTTGTTGTTTTTACTGTTGCAAAAGCTATTGTTTTTAAGAACTCGGAACTAAGAGTGATATTTTATCTCTATTGTCAAAGTAGAGCTCTCACTGTCTATATTGTTGTGATAATTCTACATTTAGAGATGTGGTGCATATTATAATTTTTTATTTGATTTTTATCCCTCTAGATATAAATTCACACAAGTTTTTGTTATATTTTGTATAAACTTTATGTTCTATATTTGATCATAAAAACATTTTTTTTGGCATAAATTTTGCGTTTCGGGAATAGATAGGTCATAACATTGGGTCCCAGATACCGTATCGTGTCGTCCTTCTATCTTGCTGCATTTATCTTTCATAATATAAACAGCGTGTCTTTCCTGCTTTCGAAACTTGGCTCTACGATTCTGGAACCAAACCTATAAAAGGAATTGCAGTTAAATTCAAATTAATTTTAAATTACCAAAGAGGTCAGAACTTCTGTGAATTACATAAAATGATTATAAATTATTTATACAAATTTACTTTCTATTAGACTCCACTCTCAAAGTCGTATTTCTTTTCTTTTCCCTTTGTCGTATATTATTTTTACATTTTTATGTTTATATTATTTTTTATTTTCATTTATTTATATTTATATATTTGTATATATATTGAAAGTTTATTTAGAATTTACCTGTACGCGTGCCTCTGTTAAATGTAGTTTTGATGCAATTTCCTCTCTTGTGTATATATCTGGGTAGTGGGTCTCCAAAAATATCTTTTCAAGTTCATTAAGCTGATTTGATGTAAAGGTTGTGCGTATTCGTCTCTGTTTCGATTTGTCATTTAAACTTGAACATTCATCTGTATATTTGAGTTGATAGCCTGAAAGAAATGGAGTATACGTTATGTGGTTTACTTTTAAATTTATGTCTGAAGGTACAATATCTCTAAATAAAATTAGTTTCCCCACCCTAAAGCTTTATATATAAATTATGGATAGGTTTGTTTATTTCTTTTACAACATATATTCAATTAGCCTAATTGCTTTTACAATGGGACTTATGACACGTGTACCAGCTCGGAGGCTGTTTCAGGATCATCCCTCATGGCACTGCGCCTTAAATAGAATCGTCTAGTAAACAGATTGTTAAAAGGCGTGCAAAATTTTATTCGTTTGTATTACAGCAGGGTGGATAAATAGTTAATTTGCTGTAGACAATAAAGTCAAGTACTTTTTGACACGATATTATATCGTTAATCTAGCATACAACACACTTCCGTACCACCAAAACTAGGTACGTCTCTGAAGTACTGGTTCTCTATAACAACCACCAAATGCTTGAGAGATATGAATAGAAATCCCTACTCAAAAGTTGTAAAGTTAGCAAAAAGAGCATCAATAGATAAATATATGTGTCTTATAGCGTATGTCGGATTTGGCAATTTTAACATTAAAAGATTTATATAGACTCTTACGATTATTTCTTAAATATATATACATCATAGAAATTCTATCAATATATCAACTACTTTAGCATGGGAATCTTGAAAGAAAGCAGTTAAATTTTTCTAGAAAGTAAATTTTGAGTATGATGAAGGGTATTTAGTAGTCAGGCATTGAAGACAAAGGCATCATATTTTCATCTAAAACTAAACTTTTATGGAAGAGGTATACGAATAATAAGAAGCGGAAACAACCAATTGATTGTGTATTTATTTATTTCCCTTTGTAAATTTTGCTATAAATAGGGCTGAGCATTCAAATAAAGGGTTTCTTGAGCAGGGTATATACGCTACTTTCTGAGGATCAAAATTCTTAGCCCAATATGTTAAATATTTGCTCGGATTTAATTAAGTTCAACTTCAAATTCTCGTTACTTACCGGAATTATAGGACGTAATATTATGTGTTCCGGGATAAAACTCAGCCACATTCGTTATTTTCGAAAAAAATATATTCGTATCTTGATTCAAAGAGTTTCTAATGGCATTCTCGTTGGCCCTTAACTTATAGCTGGAGTCGATTATCAGATTATAATGACTCATATGATTAGCCACCGAAATTCCGGCACTTGTATTCGAGTTGTGCAATTGGGCATTCGAATTATATATACAATCTTTATCATAGCTTGTTTTGTTCAAAAATGAAAATTCCATTGCATTGAATCGGTGGTTTTCACAAGTCGGAAAACGCGACACTAATTATATTGTAGATTAAATTTCTTGCCAGCCATCACATATTTTTCTAAAATAAATCATTTCGAAACCGCACAGGAACTACAAAATTTTAACTGTGCTTAAATAAAAAATTACTGTTACGATTGTCTTATCCATCCATCCTTTGGACGAAAAAGGATGCAGTCGATTCATAAAACGAAAGAGAGAGAAGATGTCATCCACCGCCTTTGGGGGCGGCGCTTAAAATCTCTTAATGCTTTTTTGGGGGTGGGAATATTTACACCATGCACTGCACGAAAAACATGAGTATATTAAAAGGCTTACTAAGCTTACCTTTCTTTCTCGAATTGGGTAATATTTCATCAGGGCTTTTTAATATTGCTTAAGTTAATGTAAAAATTGAAAAAAATTCTATCCTCCTAAAAATGCTTTGGCTCTCTGTCTATTTTTTCGTCTAAATAAAATGAAAATTTGAAAAGAGAAAAAAGAATTAACGGCTTTATGCGAATGCAGTCAATAAGAAAACATAACGTAGCAGATTTGTCGGATCCTCATCTCGATGATGAACTGTTTGATCTATCCAAGTCCAATTTACTATTGTTTAAATTTAATTGTTTTGTTTATATATGTAATTGAATTACAGTAATATATTTATGTACATTTATTAATAAAAAATCTATACAATATCAGTAATTTTATAGATATACTTGCTAGCTTGTAATTTACTTTATATAGAGAAGATTTGATAGAGATGTAAATGCTATTAGCTATATACATAGGTCTCAGCATCTTCAAATTTCAAAAATTAAGATTACTCTAGTTACCAACTACATATAAATATACATAAATGGCTTTTGTTGTGAAGTAAATTTTGGGAGCTATTTTCTCGGAAGTGTGAGCATCTTAGTTATCGAAATTTTGCCCCTACATGATTATTCCAGCATTCCCCCCTCTATGTGGTCCTCTCACCTCCTTCATAGTAGTATCTAAAAGATAATTTGTAAAAATTCTTAGTAAAGACGTAGGGGAACCTTGCAATAAAAGAAACGATAACAGAATTATTTTCGAGACGAGGCAAAGCGCTTTCTGTGGTGCAACTTTCCTTAAAAAGCATTAAACAAAAATAATAATAATAACTTAGAGCTGAGTTACAAGAAAAATTTTATAAATACCTACCTATGTTTTGTTCTGTTAAGCCACGTTAACAAAAACCACTGACCAAACAACAAACATAACGTTTCACAAGTGTAGACGATTCGATTATTCCGATTAATGAGACGATAGTCAAATCGATTGTTCTCTGCTCAGGTTACCCTTTGGTCTTTGTCTTCTACATATTTTTTTTTGGGCTTTTTTCGCTGCTTTGATTCTATTTGGGACCGGTTTCCATTTTTTAAATCTACAATTACTATATATGTATATGTATATGTAACAGTTTTTGAACCATCTTATGAATTAAATATAAATAATATTTATTTATTCATATCATGCTTCCTATAGCAATTGGCTCATGTGCCATATTTCATTGTTTCATTCCAATCGTTCAACGCTACCTTGCTGTCTTTCCCCTGAAAAATCGAGTGTAATCGAATATGTAGTGTTTTTATTTCATTCTCTAATGCGTATGATTGTCGGAATAAAATAATAACAAACAATAAACTATTTATAAAATGGAAAAACCACGAGTTAATAAACGGCGGGACAAAAAGGATAAGTCGACTCACTCAATCAAGGTAAATACTCATAATTCATTTATATGAAAATTAGTAAATGTTCCATTAATACGAACCTAGATTGTGGTGCGGCATTTGCCACCGACAATGACCGAGAAGGAATTTCTTGAACAAGTGGATCCGTTGCCAAAGAACGAATCTTATTATTATTGCCCTGCCGACTGGTCGCTTGGACAGGAAGCAACATGTCGTGCCTACATTGATATGTCGCCCAAAGATATTGACGAAATTTTACAGTTTCGCGATCGGTTCGATGGCTATGTTTTTGTCGATTCAAAGGGCGCCGAATATGTTGCCATTGTCGAGTATGCGCCGTTCCAGTGGTTTCTAAAAAACAAAGCGCGAAGCCACGACAATAAGGTGAATACGATTGAGAAGGAACCGCACTTTCAAGAATTCCTGCAGAAGCTCGCCGAGGAACGCGAGGAGGCAAATCGTTTGGGTGATGTGAAAATTGATTTCAATTTTGAAAGCAAAAACGAAGAGAAGGTGAAATCAACGCCTTTGCTGCAATACTTGGCGAATAAAAAAGAGAAGCGTCGCGAGGAACTCCGAAAGCGAAACGAGGAGAAACGCAAACATCGTGAAGAGCAGAAGCTTCTCAAAGCCGCAGAGCAACCAGAAAATGCAAAAACAAAAGAGTCTGCACCTGAAAATCCCAAGAAACCTGGTAATAATAATAATCAGAAAAAGGGTTTCAACAAGGAAGGTCAAGGTTCAGAGGAAACTGTGAAAAATGCTCGCTCCAAGCGGCGCACCGAACGCGATCAACGTCGGCGCGAAGAACACGAACAACGCAAATTGGTGCGAGATCGTGAAAATCGCGATAAGAAGAAGAATGATAAGGACACGAATCAGAAGCAAACAAACAGAAACTCCAATACTCCCAAAGACAATCAGAAGGGAAACAAAGAAATTGTCATATTAAAGAAAAAGCCAAATGAAGCGGACACAGCTGCCGAAGCGCCCAGCGAAACAGCATCAAAAGCTGAAGTCAGCAGTGAGCCTGCTGGGAGCAGTACGGCTACAAAAGAAGTTGACAAAGCCCAAAGCGTCAGCGTGTCAACTAATCAAAAGAATACCAAGCCAGTAGAAACATATAAGGAACGACAGAATGCACGTGCGGATGAACGTCGCATAAGAAATAAGGTTTGGCTTTGCATAAATAATAAATTCAATTAAATAGATTAACTAATGTCTTCTACAGGATCGTCCCTCCATTGCCATATATCAACCGAAGGTGCGAGTCGGTGTGAGCTCTGAAGATAATTCGCCCAGCTGTAAAGATGTGCCTGCATTTCCAAGTGACGGAGATGTTGCGATGTCCGAGGAAACGCTCAGGAATAAGAGATTTGGCAGACGCAACAGGCAAAAGCCACAGGACAACAAAGACAACTTTGAGGCAACGCGGCGTGAGTCGAAATCCTCTGAAAGTAGCACAAGTGCCCATTCGATAGTAAAATGATAACAAATGGAATTTGTTATTTCTAGTTATGCAAATACTTTTACGCATTTATTAATAAAAATCACTCTCCATGTCCATTTGATCGCTGGACTTTTGATTGTTTTTAACCTGATCCTGTGAGTTGTACATGAGAGATACTTGATTCGCATCGGTGGCATTTTCCGGGCTCTTATCGTCCCGAATGCGAATGAATCGCGGAAAACGCAGGGAAATGCCGCGTTCAGGATCAACAGCTCCTATGGCGGCTCTATGGATCGGACTTAGCGACAGATCAGCGCACTTAACCTCCCAAACTTGAACGGGCTCAAACCAAGCATCCGGCTCCAAGCTCGGATCATATCTAAAGTATGATTTGGCACTGCTAATCACATGCGCACTAAGGAACTCCGAATGTTGTCGCAAATCCTCATCTGTGAAGCCTGCGAAATATTAAGTAATTTAGCATAAATGAAGACAGTAAATAAGTGCAGATTTTCAAGTACCTGTTCCGATCTTGCAAATGCTTTGATATTCTTCATTCTCTGTATCATAGCAAGCGAGCAGAAAGCCACCGTAGATGCCCGTGCGTCGCCCTTTGCCCTTATAACCACCGATAACAACCAGATCCAATGAGTCGCCAACATTTGACAAATAGTCCTTCTTCAATTTGAGCCAATTTCTTGATCGTTTCGCTATTTCATAGGTTGCCTCTTCGTCCAATGTTTTGACCATGAGACCCTCGCAGTTGCCTTTAATGGATTCCTCTAGGAATTGCTGCACTTCATCCATATCGGTCGTGTCGAGGGCTGTGGCAAATTGCCACTCGCCTTCGACCTCTTGAAAGTGTTCCATCAGAATCTTGCGACGCTCGGACAGTGGCTTTGTCACAAGCGAAACTCCATTAAAGTACAGTAGATCGAAAATGTATACGCACACTTGCACTTTAATGTCAGCGATATCGACATTTTTGCGCTTGCGCGTCGTTAGAATTTGAAATGGAAGAATTTGCTTGCGTTCGATATCCCAGGCGACAATCTCGCTATCAAGTATATATGTTTCAACGTTGCCTTTCACTAATGATTTGCTTCTAGCAATCAGATCTGGATACTTTGGTGTGTTGTTCTCCGAATTTCGTGAGAAAATACTAATTTCGCCATCTTTATTCAAATGGATTTGGGCTCGTTCACCGTCGTATTTCCATTCACAAGTTATTTGCATGCCACTGAAGCGTTCCAGCACTTCCGAAACACCTTTCGTTGGCTGGGCGAGCATAGGCCTAAGCGGCATACCGGGATGCATAGGGCAACGATCTTGCAGTTCCTTAATATCATATTTCAATAATGCTGGTATGACGATATCGTAGTTTGGACATTGACTGGTTAAATACAAATTGTAAATATTAAAATATTATTAAGTAAATAGTAAAACAACTTAAATAATCTATAAGCATCTATTAGATCTACAGAGGTGATTTATGTTATGTCTTACCTATATGTGGTTTTAAGTATCAATGTCGTATCCGCAATTTCATCTTTGTAAATATCACAAACTTTATGGGCCTTGCAATCGTTGATGTGGTTCCGTTTGACGAGAGCTATTGCTAGAGCCGTGAGCAGGCTCTGTTCGGCAATGCCAATGCGTAATTTGCCAATTAGGGAACGTATAAAGAAGCGCGCTTCGGCATGTCGGCAAGCCACGAACACATCGTAGACGAGGGTTATTTTCGCCTGTCCCGAAATGTTGGCAATCTCCTTCAGTTTGGCGAACACGCCGCGCACATTTAATGGCTTCGGACGAAACATCATGCGCTGCGATACGCGCGATTGCTCAGCGACAATACCCAGATCACCCGTTAATTGAGTTTGCGATTTGATGTGCGCCAAATTGCGTCCGGTTGCCTTGCAGATTGCTTTCATAAGCGTCGTTTCGGCGACGCCTAGTTCGAGTCCCTCGTACGCGGGCGCTAGCTGGTTGATACTCAGGTAAACGCACGGCAGTAAGTCCTCCGGACTAACCAGCATTACGGAGCAAAAGAAATTACTCAATGTATCAATCATTTTCAGTCGGCCTTTTGTCTCCTCAATAACTTGAAACGTACGGGCCAAGGCCAAGTAGGGCGTGCTAGACAAATAAATATAATATAAATCTAATTTAATTTAATTTAATTTTGTATTTATATTTGATTTCGACACTCTCATTTATAAAACTCAATCTCAACTTACGTGCGCTGCGCTTTCCAATAGGCATCATTAACGGGATGATAGTTTTCCACCGACGGATCGTAGGCTTCACTTGCTTCGCCTTCAGGCAACCCAGAGTTCAATTCCATTTTCCTTACCTTAACAGGCGACGGCGCCTCAAGCTCCATCTTTTCCTCAGCATCAACCGTCGGCAGCGCATTTTCATCTCCTTCCTCCTTTATGGTTTTCACAGGACTTGGTACTTTAGGCTTTTCCTCAATGCTTGCACTTTTAGTTTCCTTCTTACTGTATTATTGTTCAATCCATTTTGTTTACCTTTTTTTTTGTTATTAAACTGCGTACTTACCGTGCATCCTCCGCGTATTTGGAGCTTTGACTTTCATCCTTTGGTTTAAAAAATGAGCTAGATTAAACAAGACAGAAAAATTTTAAGCACTGTCATATATAATTGGTTTGTTTATATTTACGTTATCGACTTCTGCATTTTATCAACAATGTATTATTATAATCTATATATTCGTGTAAATATCTACAATATGTATGTACGTTCGCG
This sequence comes from Drosophila arizonae, assembly GCF_054131065.1. Taxonomy (NCBI): domain Eukaryota; kingdom Metazoa; phylum Arthropoda; class Insecta; order Diptera; family Drosophilidae; genus Drosophila; species Drosophila arizonae. The sequence continues at coordinate 15,194,333 of NC_142925.1, read as the reverse complement.
CCTTTTTCTCTCAACATATCGATTATATCGTATACCTTGTATGGCTATTCCTTAAATTTGAGACTTGTACTATCGATGGCCGGAGCGATACTATTATATGCAATATTAAAGTATCGGCAGATTTTCTTTTTTTTCAGAGGATTCGTATTTTGTTTTATTTATTTTTGATCTAAATATAAACACTATCATATAAACAAATATTATGTGTTTGGAAAACTTTAGCTAATTGACAAATTATTGATACAAGGAGATGGATTGCTTTCATTAACAATTATTTATTAATTTTTTTTGTTTCAGATATATTTGTAAATTATTTTACTCCTTGTTTAACAAAGTAAAAACAATAAAATTCGCAGCTTTATTAAAAAAAAAATTGAAATATATATTTTTCAAAGTTAATTATCTTAAGTATCAAAATTTTCTTCTTTAGAGAAAATTTGTAGAGGCCCACTGTACTTGATGATTAATTAAAGGTAATCGCGCATTGTCCATCTCTAAGGTTTAAAAGAGGCTAGTTGAATCTTTGAATACAATAATAGTTTTAAATTATATACAATGGCGGACGAAAGCATAACTCGCATGAATTTGTCAGCTATCAAGAAAATTGATCCATACGCAAAAGAAATTGTCGATTCGTCGTCACATGTTGCTTTTTATACCTTCAATTCGGAGCAAAATGAGTGGGAGAAAACGGATGTTGAAGGCGCTTTTTTTATTTACCACCGCAATGCGGAGCCATTTCACAGCATATTCATTAACAATCGACTAAACACAACGTCATTCGTGGAGCCAATAACTGGCAGCTTGGAGTTGCAATCGCAGCCACCATTTCTGCTATACCGCAACGAACGGTCGCGCATCCGTGGCTTCTGGTTCTACAATAGCGACGAGTGCGATCGCATCAGCAGCCTTGTAAATAGTTTGCTGCTAAACAAAGCAAGTAACGGGCAGCAGCAGCAAACGGCATCAATAGCGTCAGGTTCTAAGCCAGCTGGCAGCTCGAGTATATTTAACATGCTCAGCCAGGCGCAAAAGGAATATAATGCCCAGTTAAACAACCAGACGCAGCCTGGACCCACAGTTAATCAGCCCGAAAACGTGACTTCGCGTAATGTTATGAAGTTCTTCGAGTCTGCGAAGCAAGCAACAGTGGACTTGCAGTTGAATCGACCGCAGCCTCTTTCGGTAGATCAGCTGGAAAAGCAACAGCGATCTGTGACGCCCATCGAGGCTTCCACAAGAGAAAACGAATTTGTTGGCTCTTCGCAATGTCCATTATCACCATTTCTAACGGCAACCACATCGTCTGCCGCTCGGAATACAGTGGGCAAACCGAACTCCTTCTTAAGTGAGCTTAAGTTTGATAAAAGTATAGATGAATCACCATCGGGATCGGCATTGATTTCAACTGATGAAGCTGAACAGTGTCTCAGAAGGCTACTCGTCGGTGATAAGCCGGAAGCCAAGCCGGCGCTGATGCCGCCGACAATGTTTGATGTGCCCAGTGTCAAATCGGAGCCAGAGCAACCATATTTTCCACTTAACTCTGCGCAGTTCGTGCAGGCCTTTACTTACCTTATTCAAAACGACAAGGAATTTGTTAATAAGTTGCATAAAGCCTACATCAATGGCTGTTCGAATTCATTGATTGATTCTAATACAACATATCAATAAAAATTGTAATATTTTGTCGATAAAGTTCAAAAGTAAAAAAAAAGAAGTGACTTTTAATTTTGCATATCTTAAGGACACCCGAGAAATAGAAATAGTAAATTGAAGTATCGAAATCATAAATCGATTCTTAGAAACATAGCATTTGTCATATTAACAGTAATCGAATATTGTGTTGTAAAGCGGGGGAAAGAGCTTACATTGGAACTTAAAAGATTTGGTTGAATTTAACAGTCCTATTGGAATTATTATAGTAATTGGAAATATTTTGGAAAGTTTATTATATAGTATAAAAATAAAATACTTCAATTTGTAGGCTTTTTGGAAAGTACAACAATAAGATCAATCAACCAATAAAATGATTGTCGAAGATCACCCTCACATAAATATGGAGCTTTCGTCCAAGACTCAACGCGAAAGCCGCAATTCTCTAATAGTTCCAAAAACATTGTTGCTTCTTCCTCAAACGATGCCTCACGACCATTTCGCTTATTGGAATTATCCAGAAGTGGCCTTAATGGTAAATGCGATGTATTCGTTTCAACATAATGCATATATGGAAGAACTAATGCAATTACAGCGCGTCCTGTCGGAGCTAATGCAGTATGTATATCTTCGAGTAGCTTAAAGGAATCGAAGCAGCGGTCTAGTACATTAAGACATGAAATTAAATTTACATTCTGTAGCTCACGTATTTCAGTAACTACATTAAAATTCAGCTTCTTTAGCCTCTCTCGCATTGTCCAACTGGCTTCAGTGGCAAATACTTGTAAAACAGCATTGCCGCTAAGTTCATTAACACTATTTGCCACACGCAACGAGACTTCCCCGTCACCGGCACCAATATCTAAGAGAGTTATCTGGAATAAACATAGCGGATGTCATTTCGGTCTATACGAGATAACAGTAGAATTTACCGGTTCGGTTAGAGATCTTGTTTGAAATCCACCTGCTTCCAGTAGTCTACAGAATTGTTCCTCTGACAAAATGAACATGGAGCCACGTTTTAAAAGTCCGTTGATATCGGTCTGTGTCATAAAAAACTGCAGAACGGACCTGGCCAATGCATGCCATAAATGCAACCAAATATTTGATGACAACATCTTTGTGCGTTCCAGCCATCGTACTGTTGTCGGGTCAGGCTGTTTAAGATCCACAAATTTCGACTGGAATCTTTGAGGTAATTCACAGTTCAATGAATACCACTGGAAATATATATATATTATTATAGCGTGTATTTAATAAAACTGGCTAAACATGAACTTACCTGTTGGGTGTCTATGTTCTCTAAAAAATTGTCATTATGAAATTTGGCGTAAATAACGCGTGCCAAAGTGCCTCTGGGTCGATAAAGGGCCATCGTAAACTATTTAAACTTTGGCATACATACATCTTACTTTATGCGGAAAGATTATATTATTTATTACATGCTCTCTTAGGAACACGACATGTTTAACTGAGAAAGCAATTTTTAATATAACTGTTATCTAGAACATATGTGTACATACAAACATACACACACTCAATGTCGACGCTATTTATACATTTAAAAAATAAATGATAAGTACATAAATATAATATTCTGTTACTAAAAGTCGCAGTTTTCAGTGAAAAGGTTTTATTTAACTAGTAATAGGTATATTAAAATATGCATAAACCAAACAAATATATTTAAAATATGAAAGAATATTTTCAAAGTATTTTTTGTTTTGAGTAAACCCAAATCTATACAAAATCTTGTATTAATGCTATCGACTCTAAGTACTCAATTAGTTACTTTGAGATAATAACATTTTACAAATATCGATAGTTTGAGTTTATGTTGCTCATCTCTAGTTTGTATATGTAGAATTTAAACTTATGTTAATCAATATAAAATGAGCGTAAACATGTTAGGAAACATAGATGAAAAAAATGTTGTGGTTCCGAACGTAGATGAACTGCCATACTTTCCCGAGAAGTTTCCCGGGAAAGTTTGTTGTCTATGTAACCTTGGGGAGCGAAGCGGTCTTGGTCAAGGGACCATGCTTCAACTAAAAGTTCCTGCGGATCTCAAGGAAAGAAAACCCAATGAAACTGAAAAGGATCAAAGTATTATTCGCATAATGAATTCTTCGCTGAAAAGTAAAAATGTAGGCAATGGTGAGAACACCTATGAGCTGGATAAAATCGGCTACACAGACTTGGTAAATGCTGTGGTGTTCTTTGATGAAGAGTTTGTTTACGTACATCGCATGTGCATAATGTGGACTCTGCGTAAAAAAGTTCAGATCAAGGATCCAGATATATTGCAATTCTTAAGCAATTTAAATGAGTATTTGGAGCAGAAATGCAGCTTCTGTGGCCAATACGGAGCGTCCATCACTTGCAAAATGAATTGCCGACAAGTCCATCATTGGCCGTGTGCCGCTGCAGCCGGTTGTTTTCTCATCTTGGAAAGTTTCACTGTATTCTGCACGGAGCATTTGAGTCAGGTGCCATTAATCTGTAAGTTAGGCAAATGCATATAAGAATTACAAATTTATATTAATTAATTTAATTTATATTAATTAATTTGTGTAATTTTTAGGCACTGATAACAATGTTGGATGTTTGACGTGCTCATCATTGGGTGATCTGTCCAAGCTAATAATGTGTTGCTCGTGTGGAGATCATTTTCATTCCACTTGCATTGGACTAGCTAATTTACCTGGTAATTCAATTGATATTATATAAATTTTGTTTGCATAATATATTACCAGAATAACTTTAGAAAGAGATTAAATTAATTTATTTAAAAATTTGTTAGATACGAGATCTGGTTGGAGCTGTGCCCGCTGTACAAAATGTCAGATTTGTAGACAACAGGAAGCAAATGACATTAAATTCATCAAGTGTGAGCAATGCCAAAAGATCTACCATGCCACTTGCTTACGGCCTGTAATATCTTCGATCCCCAAATATGGCTGGAAATGTAATGTAAGTAAAACATCCGATATTGATCTATATATTTATATAATGAAGTGCTAGCTTAAGCCATGGCAATGTGTGTATCATAGCTATTATTAGAGCACTTTAAAATTTTCTTTCTTTGCATTTAATTGCAGCGATGTCGTGTTTGCACGGACTGTGGATCTCGAACGCCCGGTGGAGGTAGCTCATCTCGCTGGCACAGTCACTATACAATTTGCGATTCGTGCTATCAGCAAAGAAACAAAGGATTTTCCTGCCCAATTTGCCAAAAGGCTTATAGAGCTGCTGCCTACAAGGAAATGGTTAAATGCAGTTGCTGTCACAAGTAAGTGATGAAAATAATGATGAAAATAATGTAGCACTAGCACTCTAGCACTTCATTCTTTAAACAACCTTCTTCTTTTCAGGTTTGTTCATAGCACATGTGATGAGGAGGCTGACTTGACCGCATATCACAAAACAAAGGAATATAATCCGGACTATGATTATGTTTGCCCCATTTGTAAAAGTAATTCAGCTGGGGCCAAGATTGTTGATCCGCTCGAACGGTCCCTAGCTGATATGCAGTCTTCAGAGCAGTTTAATATCAAACATGTGGAAATCGAACCGTTAAATGGAAAACCTTGCATTGAAGTCAACAGTGAAGATCCTCTCAAATTGCCGAATACGAAGAAAAAAGTTTGCCTCACAAATATCCGCGGCAAAGGCGGTAAATTTGTTTTGCACCGCATGGGGGCAATATCGCAGCTAGGGAAGAAGCGCAGCAATAGGGGAAAAGGACGTCAACTTGTTCTTCAAAGCGGTTCAAGTGATCGCTTCATTGGCCGTACCATGGATACAGACCTTTCGAGTGACAAGAAGTTGTTATTGTGTTCGGCACGAGATAAGTTTGTGCTCTCGCAGGACATTTGCGTCATGTGCGGCACTTTGGGCATTGAAAGCGACGCCGTTTTGATCACTTGTGCACAATGTGGCCAATGCTATCATCCTTACTGCGCCAGTGTCAAGCAGTCGAGAGGCATGTTGCAGAAGGGTTGGCGTTGCCTCGATTGCACAGTCTGCGAAGGCTGTGGCAAAAAGAATGACGAGGCACGTCTGCTTCTTTGCGATGAATGTGATATCTCGTATCATATATACTGTGTGAATCCGCCCTTGGAGACAGTGCCCCATGGCAATTGGAAATGTTCTTTTTGCACGATCTGTCAGAAGTGTGGCCGGAATCCGACTGAGAAAATCAACTTCAATGAACCAAGTGCGCCTGAATGCTTGCCGTGCGCCAGCCAAAATAACTGCTTTGTGTGCAAGAAGAGCTACACCGAAGGCGAGATGATTATTCAGTGTGAGCAATGCGAGCAATGGTCACATTTCTTGTGCGACTCCGTAAACACGCAGCTCACAATGGAATACTATGATAATAATGTGTACAAGTGCATGAAATGCCGCGCCAGCTCGAAAGCGATTTTGCCTGCCAATGCAAATACAAATTTAAATGAGGAGTCTACGGCGGCTGCGAAGCTTTTACCGGACGTGCCTCAAGAAGGAAAGGCGATGGGCGTCGCGGATCGGAATATTCGTTTGCCAAACGAATTGTTGGAGAGCACAGAAGCTATTCATTGGATAGACGGAGTGTGCCTGAGTGAAAATGGATTGAATATGATCAAATCACTGTCCACCGAAATTAAGCGGAAAAGAAAAATGCGTCAACCTATGGGTAATTCGAAAGATCCACAAAACGAAAGTGCAATCTCTGATGATGTGCAAGGTGATAAATATAAGGACGGTATGATTTGGGACAGAACGGAAACTGCAATACCGGAAGGCTTTTCCATTTCCACCAACGATGATGGTGTCCATGTTCTACGCAAAAAACGACAGCGTAATCTGCAGAAGCTGGGTATCGGTGGATTTTCTGTTCGAAATCGAGCACTCAAGAAAGATAATGACGATACGATGGATCAACTGAATGCCATGTTAGTCGCAGACAAGAAGAAGAAAATAATACGCAAAAAGCAAAAGAACAAAATCATCGAGGCGTATCCGCAATATTTACAAGAAGCTTTCTTCGGGAAACCTCTTTTAGAATCTAACGAAGCCGTGCAATACGATTCTGAATCTTCCGATGACATCGGATCCGCAGTGAAAATGTACTTTACTCCTACAAGCGAAAAAGTCCCTGACAATGATGTTGCTAATAAAAGCCCAGCGAAGTCAGTTAAGAGCGTGAAAGTTGAGAAAACTTTAAATGAAAACAAAAACGTATTTGCCAATCAATTCCCAACAGCGACGCAACAAAATAAAAAGCTAGTAACTAGTGGATCGATGATTGGTATGTTTTTGAAAGTGCAAAAGTACTTCTAAATGCAATAAACTCTTTATTTTTTACTTAGATTCTAATATGTCAGATATATCAAGGAATACTGCGGCACCCAATATTGTGCATTCTATGGATACTTTGGTATGTATATTTAAAATATTAAATTTCATTGTATAATATATTTCTAATTACCCTTCTCAGACAACACAGGGCATACCGGAGTTAGATGAAATTAATGCTTCAATCAATTATATAGCATCAAACGATAATACAAAATCAACAATGAGGTAAACTATTATTGTCTTATTCTTAATTACAAAATTATAATTTTATAATTGACTTTTAGTGAGCCACCACTTTTAGTGGAGAATTACGCGGTGTCCCCACAATTGGGTCACGACCAAAAGTTCCAAAACAAAATGCCACAAAATATAACTAATAAGCCGCCACAGCTTCAATATCAGGCGAAAACGCAAACTATCACAACGCAACTTCCTCTACAAACTGAGAAAAGGGTTGAAGAAGTTAAACCTAGCGAGCCCACTGAGTGCATAAATGTTGGAACACAGAAGACGGCTGAAAAAATGCGAAAAGACGAAGGTAAATATAAAGGGAGCTTATAAAATTGTATAAAAATAAAACAACAATACTTCTTATAGATCTTGGACTTATGGCAACGATTTCGGCAGTATTGTACGCTAATACAGAGCATGCAAATTTGAAAGAGTCTTATCCTAATTGGACTGATCGTTGCAAGCAGATTTTAAAGAGGTGGCGATCTCTATGCAATGAGAAAAAAGCGCCGTTTTTACAAAAAGCAAAAGACAATCGGTCTGCATTGCGACAGAGGCGCGAACAATGCAAAGTTACCCAGCCTCCTAAGCTAGAAAAGCAGGATGATGGACGCGCTTGGAAAAATCAGCCCTGTAAGCCAAAGGAAGATCAATCAAATATGTTTGGTAATAGCAATAATTGTAAATATATATTCATATTATTAATTTTTATAAGTAAGTTTTTCAAAAAATTAGAAATATTAATATTATCGATCCCAAGAGCTCAAGATATATTTAATATATAAACACATTGTTTTTTGTTTTTAGGTGGAGTTTCCTACGAAGCACCATGCTATATTGGATCTTCTATGCAGGCCACCAATTCCCATCAACAAATGGTAATCTCTAATGAAAATCTGGTAGTTAAATCTACAATCCAAAGGACAACTATGCATGCAGGCTCACCATCCATATCAAAAATGTCTTCTGTTGACAATCGAATGGAGCATACGACAACATTTGAGTCTGAACCAGTTGGAGACAAAAAGCTGAGAAATCTATTACAAAAAAATAGTTCCGATGCGGTCCTAATGAATTCCAACTCTGAATACTTTATGCAAAATGATGTCTTGAGACTTGGCCTGATGCAAAATGCCGCCTTAACACAGAATAATCCAATGTTAAGCATGAGTGGTAATCCTCAACATACTGATATTAGAGGATTAGAGCACGATGGAAAAGCTCAGCTTGATATGAAAATAACGGAGTCACAGGAAGGCATTTCGTCCTCGGCAGTAGAATTAGAAAACGTTGGATTTGGAGATATCTTAGGCGGATTCGGTGAGGGCGATGATGATGACTTGCTTAAATCCCTAACTTCAGAAATTGGTGATGATTTTAATATATTGGAATATGCGGATCCAGAACTCGATGTTAATGTTCTTAATACTTTGGACTTCGACGATACAGAGAAAAACTCAACGTGAACATGAATACATCATCATCATCTTAGACAATAACTACTATATCAACTTATTTTATTAACGATTGTATAATATATTGCAGACAGCATTTTTTAGCCCTTTAAAAATGTATTAATTTTAAGACTTCCTTTTTTTTGTAAGGTTGCTGATATATGTGTGTTGTTGTTGTAGTAAGCAAATGTAACAATTGATTAAAAGGTACATATATTCAATCTTTACAATTTGTACCTTAAAAATAAATTTATATTTATATTTATACTTTATATTTACTTGGAATTATTAAAGGAAAGCCTCCCCAACTATATAGACTTATTAGTTGTAATTGGCAACATACATTCAGTGAGAGAAATTAGAATAACCTTTTCGATTCAGAAATAGCATCAATTCAGATTATAGCATCATATTATCATTATAGAATCGCGTCAACCGCGATTCAATAGTGAAAACATACATTTTAGCTTTCCAACAAAAACACATATATCGATTACTAATTATCGGTTTCATGTTTAAAAAAGCTAAATTTAGCTTTTTTATATATCCTAATCATGTCACAAAAGAAAATTAAATATATATATATATATGGTTTTCAGAATTTCCCCTAGCTTATTTATATTTATATATTATAGTATTTTTGCGATTTGACTGAATACCAAATTTATAAAGAATATAAAATAAGTTTTATTATTGCAAACTTAAAGCTTGACAGTCGCTTGAAAAGTCAAAATTGAACTTGAGATGGGCAGACATGAATTATTGTAAAATATAATGGGAAAATTAATAACAATTTTTCTTAAAGTGCCAAAAATAGCCAACAAGATAATAAGCTTTAATGTTATTGGTATAAATAGCAAGCTCTGAATTGTGGCGCAGTTACTATTGTATTCTTTTAAAAGTACTAGTTACACTTTGAGTACTTGCTACTGGAATGGTTTCAGTTTGCTCATCTCTGGGGCGCAGTTAATTCTTTTGGATCGACATCGTTGCGGCGTGCTCTTCGTTCTAACTTTTGTCTAGAGGTATGTCTGCTTTATAATTACAATATTTTTAAAATAAGGATGGTTTTGCGTGTCTTTTGAAAAAAAAGTTCTATTCTATGTTGAAACAATATAAATGGCTGTTAAGCTGACTGGTAGACGAAAAGAAAGTATAAATTCTCAGTACAAAGCACACGTGCTTTAGTGCTTAGGAATGTGCGTTGTGTATATATATGTATGTATGTTGTATATGCATTAGGCTTTTTTTCTCAGTAAACGCAAGTCGTAAATTCATGTTTTATTATGTTGCTGAATTCTTTTGATGATTTTTTAAGCTTCATATAGTTTTTTGTTGTTTATCTTGTAATATGTGAATGTTGATTTATGAATATAAGCGATTTGAAAGCTAAAAACGCAATTTATATTAACAAACATGTGTATACGCGTTTCAGAACCTCATTTTTATTCAGAATGGATGCACCACAGGAAGGACATGTAGACGCCGAGTCGTGCAATGAAGTCGACGACGATAAGTCAAATTCCGACTGTCAATCCATGTAATTAAAAATATTTTTGTTGCTATTGCCCACTTTTCTGAATATTTACATTTTGAATTGTGCTCTACGACAGGCCAGCATATATGAATTCAGTGTTACGGCGACAGTTTTTGCAAGAAATGGTGAAGTCGTTGCCCGAGAGTGTCCAGAAACGGATCATTGTTCTGAAGAATATGCAGTTGGATCAGTTGCAAATTGAAGCAAAGTTTTTTGAGGAAGTTTACAATTTGGAGAAAAAGTATCAGTTGAGCTATCAACCACTTTTAGACAAGCGCAGGGAGATCATTACCGGCAAACTAGAACCTGCGGAAGAGAAACCAAAGTGGAAGGAACCAGAAGCTTTACCCATCGAAGGAGATGCCAGCGATGCATTCCGTGAATCTCTTAAGAGTATAAAAGCAATGCCTCAGGATGTAGCTGGAATCCCAGATTTCTGGCTTACAGTGTTCAGAAACACAGGAATGTTGTCTGAAATGGTGCAGACTCACGATGAGCCGGCTATTCGCCATCTTACCGACATTACAATTAAATATGATGATGAAGTACGTAGATCACTTAATATTAACTTGCGAACCTTAAGTAAGGTGTAGTATACTATTTGTTAACTGATTTTCTTTTTATACTTCCAGCATTCTTATACTTTAGCTTTTCATTTCGATAAAAATGAATTCTTTTCTAACACTGTACTAACGAAGCAATACTTCCTTAAGTCGACGGTCGATCTTGAAGATCCATTTGCCTTCGAAGGTCCGGAAATTTATAAATGCAAAGGTTGCGTTATTAATTGGGAGAAGAAGATGAACTTGACTGTTAAGACTATTCGCAAGAAACAGAAGCACAAGGAGCGCGGTGCTGTGCGCACCATCGTTAAACAAGTTCCCACAGACTCGTTCTTCAATTTCTTTAATCCACCAGAAGTTTCGGAAGATAAGGAAGACATCGATGATGAGTCACAGCAAGTAAGTTTTGGATATTTATTCAACTTAGTTTTTATGAATAATTTTTAACTTTTCATTTATCTGCAGATTTTGGCCACTGATTTCGAAATCGGTCACTTTTTACGTGCTAGAATTATTCCAAAAGCTGTGCTTTATTTCACGGGTGACATTGTTGATGATGAGGATGATGAAGATGAAGAGGAGTTCGAAAACGAAGACGACGAGTATGACGACGATGAGAACGAGGGTCAAACCAAGTCCAGCAAAAAACAGTCTCCAAACGATTGTCCCAATCAGTAGAACATAACGAAAATAATGAATATTCAACTGTAAGAGTTGTGTATAATAAGTATACATTAAAATATATTTTTGGTGAATTCAAATTTCGTGAAACGTATTTATTTTTGAATTAATTTTTTAGTTAGTGAAAAGTACGAGTGGGCGTAGTCTTACTGTTTTATGATGCGTTAAAATTCTCAAAGTTGGACAGGGAGGAAACACCAGTTGAAAGAAAGGCAGAAAGGAAATGCAAATGGGGAACTGTAGATTCAATACGAACTATGGTTTGATCATCAATTCCTTACTTTGCGTAAATACCAGTTTTATGTGTGTGTATTTAAAAATTCAATACGAATTCACATAACTAATTAGAATCAATTATTTCGGTGAGCTTAATTATGAGTTTCGTGCTGACGCTTCGCCCATAATTTTACGTCAGCCAAATGTTGCAGACACTGCATACAAATTGAATAATTGAATTTACATAATATATGTATTTTTTTTTTTTTTTTTATATGAAAGGTTTATGTGCACAGTACATGATGATGCCCCTACTAAATATTTATATTCTTCTGTATCTATATAATGAAAATTCCGAAAAGTTTAGCAGAAAAATCACAGTTTTAACCACAAACTTGAAATAATCCCGTGAGACTCGATTATTTCAACGACTCTTCACTCATGCTAGTTCCCCAAAAAGGTAAAAAGTCCCAGAGAAAGTTTTCTCTTATTTGTATTGTACATTATTTGTTTTTATTTTTTTGTTATTTACTTAGTTAAATATAAAGAATATTTATAATGAAATATTCTTGTGGATATTCAAATTTATACTTGTTTATTATTATAACTTGTTCTGGTTTTACTTCAAAAGTTCATTCAACGAGATTTATTGATCTTATTGATGCTTTCGGTATAAATAACGAAACAACATGTATGTATGATTTGATATTTTGTATAGCATGCTATTAAATAAGCTATAAATTTTTAAGTTTATCAAGAAAGATCTTTACGACTTGATGTCCGCAGCACTTTGACAGTACAGTTTTATAAGTAAGTAAAAATTGCTCTAGATATTTAATTGAAAATATGAAAAGATTTTTAATTATGAGACAATTTGTTATAAAATTTGGGCATTTGTTTCACACTTATTGTAATTGTTGCAAGCAAATATTTTAATACAATATACACTATATAGAAAAATTTTATTATTTATAAGCTATATAAAACTATTTTCAATTTACTTTTAGAAATAATACAAAAACGTTGGAGACTCCGGTGCCATTGAATGAATTCAATCTGGCCAATTCTGGATGTTTGCCTACAGAGAAATTCTCTATTGTGCTCCATGGCTGGATTCAAAGTTGCTCCGATGAGTGGGCGATTGAGCTGATCGAAAGTAAGTTTTTACTTTTAATACATTTTCGTCTCTTTTTAATGATGTTTCCCATTTGCAGGATTAAGTTTCTACCGCAGAGGCTGCGTCATATGCATCGATTATAGTACGGCCGCCAGCTCATCCTATATGAGGTATGTATTTATTTAACTAATTTAAAATAAATCAGATACTAAATATTTTTATACTTTTTAGATTATATTCCAATTTCGATCACATAACCGAGGTGATTGTCTCCGTACTAGTATCTCTCTTTCAATATGGCTTCGATCCGAGTCGTGGATTCATGTTTGGCTTCAGCTTCGGCGGACAGTTGGCATCAGCTGTGGGTCGCGCATTGCAGCCCCATTTTACGCTGCAAAATATAGATAGTAATTAGACTCGATATAAAGTTATATACCTCTAGTAATGCTGTTCATTTTTCAGCTTGTGACATGGCTGGTCCCGGCTTCGATCCCATTGACGTCGATCACTCGAAGGCCGCACGGCATGTGCAATGCTTTCACTCAAGCCGCGATAAGGGAACTTTCATCTATTCCTGCCATCGGAACATCATGCTAGGCAGCTGTGGACTTAGTCAGCCATCGATCGCAAGTCAATCTCATCTGGGTAGCCATGGACTGTGTGTTGATATATATATAAATACGTTCGATTATCCATTCTATGCATTGAGCACGCCACCCAGTGAGTGCTTAACATTCTCCAAAGTGGCTAAGATACCGAATCACTATACAGTGGGATATGAAGAGGACTTCAATAAGTAGGGAGTATTCCCTTTAAAGGGCATATTATAGTACGTATGCATAATATAGCTTCATTTCCTTGCAGGCAAATAACTGGAAAAGTTTATGTTCCGACAAGCCTACATTATCCCTACAACTTATCCAAAAGGGAACTTCGAATTCTTTTTGGCAAGAATTAATGATGGAAAGACCACGTAAATTATATGAAATATATATAATACATATATGTTATATATTTATTTATTTATATTGGATCTAAGTCATAATATACTGAATAATTTGTAGATGATCAGCATTAAAATCAAAATGATGTAAATGTTATTTCCTACAGCTTTTTTTATATTTATATAGTTTCCATTTAATTCATAGATAGTATGTCTCCATAATCCATTTAATAAAAAAATCATTTTTTTGATTTATTGTTACAATTTTTGATATTTTATTTACGTAAAAATAAAATATTTGGACATATGATTTAATATAACAAATTAATAATAACCTTCATTTAAAAATTTGATTGATTCTTAAACTTGTCTAATGTTGCGAACTCTTAAACGTCGGGCGATTAATGCCCTTTAAGAGTAAATTGTTATAACCTCACGACCTCCTCCACGAACCATTAATACTTTTTCAAGTCCTTCTGTTAAAACTTCCAGGAATTCCATATCTAAAATGAAATTGATCACACAAAATAAATAAATACTTATAGATAGGTTAAGATCTGTTACTTACAATTGCTTTCACGTTCCGCTCTGACTTCCCTCGGAGGACCTGGTAAATTCATGATGACCAATTGGGCATCTTGAGACTTTTCTAATATAACCTCATTTAGTTTTATTGCCGTGTGCATGCGACGAACATTGAATTCGTCTCTGTAAGAGAACAAGTTTAGCAAATCGAAGAAAATTTCGATAAACCATAGATCTTACGGCTTAATGCTGGATTTGGCGTTATCACCAGCTTTTTCTGTTGACTCATCTTTGTTGGATGTGACATCAAGCGCCTCCGTGCTTCCTGGACCATCTGAGTCTATAGAATTGCGTTTTTCTTCGCTTAAAGTATCCTATAGAGGAGTATGTAAAATATAAATATTTAATTATTGTGAGTTAGCACAAAATTCGATAAATTGATTTGAATAACAATTAAAAGAAAATAAAAAATATATGTATATGTAAAAAATTATAAAAATTTAATAATAGGGTATACATAATTAAAGAATATTAAAATAAAATATTTATAAAAATGTTTTAAATATTTACGTATATATTTATATTTTTTTTTATGTATATCATTTTTTCTGTTTACCATTCGACCATTTTTAAGCTTCAACTGTTTTTTAAATCTAATTTATTTTAGCTCTAGTCTAATATTTCATATTCGAAAGCATACATACGTGATTTTGTGTTTCTCCACTGGTAGGTTCGGCAAACCGAACCCGCGACGCTGTTTTTATGGCGTCATAATGGTGGTCTACAATTGTTTGTACCTGGAAATGCATAAGGTTTTTACATACTTATCTAATTCAAATGATTCTTAGCTCTTATATTGGCAAATCTCTAATTTGTCTACCAACAGCAAATCCATGGTCCTTAAATGTTAATTTTACATATTTTGGATAGTATATATATGGATGTTTGTATCAATTCTTATGAATACGAAATTTCACTTTTTTTCGACCAAAAATTCGAAGTATAATTCGATTTTTATACTTCAAGTAGAGTTTGTCTTGAGTAAAGTGGTCCAAGAAAACGGCTTGCTTCTGTTTATATTGATAATCTTGAACCGGACTTGATGTTAAGTATTTGTTTGTAGGTTTATATCTCAAATTATCAGCAGTTACATTGGCTCATAAATAAGGTTACATGATAAACAGAACACATTAGCTAGCTCCGCTCTGCATCTGGTCCCACTTTAGAAGGCCTGTCTTAAAGGCGAAAGATTGTGACATAAGAAGAGCATTATGCAGTCGGTTATAGCCGACATTTTATATATGATATGTATAGTATTAGGAAGTACAAAGCATGCAATATATTGAAATATTTGTATATTCTTGACATTTAGAAAGGATATTTTTAAGCAAATATATATATATATATGAAGGTTAATAATATCGTTAGACGCGTTTCTTATTTTTATCGAAAATAACTTCAATTCTCAATTAATGTGGATGTGAATAACCTGCCAAGCTTAATTATATAATTATATGCAATTGGGCTGTAGGAATTTTCTGCCTTACAACTGATTAACCTTAAATTTAGAAAGCTGTGCGGAACTTAACTCAAGTAAAAGGAAACAATGTATATAAAGCGTTTTTCCTATTAAATCTATTTATATATCTTTTCATCTTTAACAAGGCTAAGTAATGAAGCTCACTTTTTTTTCAAAATACTTAAGTGAATAGGGTAGGAGGGAAAAAAGAACAAGAGGAGGCGGAGGAAAAGCAGTGGATGGAGGAAACATAGACATATGAAAGGAGGAGGAAAAGTAGGAGCTGGAGCAGAAGAGTAGAAATATGGGGAGTAGGAGTAGGTGAAGTAGGTGGAGTAGTGGCAGGCGGTGTATGAGAAATAGGAGTAGTAATAAAAATAGAAGCAGAGGAGGTAAGAGACTGGGAGTAGGAGTAGGAGTAGGAGGAGAAGTCGAAGTATGGGGAAGGGAGTTAAATTTTATAGAGGAGTCGGAGTATACATCCGTGTTGAAAGAGGAGAAGGAGCTTAAGCTTGACATCGACATACATAGAAGTTGAGGATATACCAAAGACTGTTTCAGCTCTGAGCAATTCAACACATCTCTTTATAAAATTATAAGAACACCCTTAGTCTAAGCATAGGCAAACGCACATCTAGAACATATACAGAATACATACATTCACATACATATGTAAATGGAAAATGGAATAATGAGATGGATGAAAAACATCAACTTACATCTATAGGGTAATGAATGATGTAAGTAGAGCTATGTTGGAATGTATGTAAACATACTACATACATTAATACATAGATGAGATATGTAATGTGATGAACTATGGACATTGTAAAAGTGAAGTTTATGAAACGAGCTAATGATATACATTAATATTGGATATAACTATAATAGCTATTTTTGTTTTTTTTATATAACTGTATATGAGAATAATTTTGATCTTGATACAACTCTTAATTCTGTTTGGAGGCTTTACCAAAGATAACTTATTATCACTGGGTGTTTCCTTAAATTCCATAATAGTTTGAGCCTTTGATCAAATATACAAAGTTTGAAATTTTTATTTATCTTAATAGCTGTCAAAGGTTTTTCACAAACTGAAAAACGACTAATAACTGAAATCTTGTAATAACTCAAGGAAAAATATTTATATATAAATTAATAAGAAAAAAAGAAGAAAAATAAACAATAACAAGGAAAACCAAAACTATTTTCAGGATCGTACATAATATTTGCATTGCTTGGGAAGTAGCTCGAAATACCCTTAATGTTCCACTTACCACTTTGGAATTTTCTTTTTTGTTTAAGCCTAATTGCTTAAGCATTTGATTGCGCTGTTCCATCATGAGAGTTCTCTCATAGGTATAGGCTGAAATGTCGCTATTATTCTGAAATCAAAGAGCAATGCAATAGAAATAAAGATAAAGAGAGAGAGATGAAGGCAAAGTCCCTTTCGGCTGTTTACCATTTCAACGACTTCAACGTCTGCTTCGATTCGTAAGTGATACAAGAATGTCTTCAAATCTTTCTTCATTTGAATCGAATTGTCTTCGATTTGAGCAACAGTGAAAATGCGTAGCTTGCAATTGCGCCAAGTGCGGTGCTGCTTAAGCAGGAATGGCAGTAGCATGAGTAGGCCACCATCGTGGACGATCCACCAAATATCAATATTACCACCAATCTACGAAAACATATAACAGTCAATGAACTATCTACAATATATCTCTCGAGTCACTTACTTTATGATTGGATTCTGGGTAAAAGTTAATTCCCTTGGGGACAATCAGCGCCATGTGGCAAGCGGCGACAGTTCGCACCGTTTGAATGAACGTCTTCCAGCTATATCGGCCCTCTTGCCTCCAGCTATAAGGCCAACCAATGATAACGGTATTCGGCTTCATGCCACCCAATCCAATCGTTTGTATGCTGAAAAAAAAAATAGAATTTCAATTAATTATTTTAAATATTAATTAAACATTTTGTACTTACACTGAACTGAGACCTTCGCTAATTTCCTGAGCCACTAGAACATCGCAAAATCCTTTAACCTTCTCATCTGTCATATACTTGCGCAGCGTATTCTTTGCATCGACCGCTTTGTTCGAAATTTTTGTGTGATCACCTTTTATCACAGATACACAAATTGTTAGGCCCTTGCCAGCCTTCAGCTGGGTGGCAAAGGAGAATATTTTCCTATACTTTGGTATGAGGTTGTCGTTCAGCTTGGCTAGAACCAGAATCTGTGGCCGCCAATTTTTCGTATGCGGCGGACCCTCCTCCAAGCGCTGCAGTGAGTATCTGGCTGCTGTCAGTGCCATGCCTCGAATGCCATCGCCCCATTCTTTCTCGGCACTGTGAGCAAATGGTAAATGATAAATAATGATGATTCTATGTCCATATTTCTCGTGGACTTACCCTCGATATTCGATGTATTTGTATATGATGATTGCCATGCTAAGGGCAATCAGTGCGAAGTACCACGAAGTCATTATCATAACTGATATGCACAGGGTAAGACCTATCAAGGACAAGCTCCAGTGATAGAACTTAAAGCGAGGTCTCCAGTTCGGCGTACGCAGCAAAGTCTGTACGGCACAGGCCAAGTTAACGAAGCCATAGCACATGAGGAAAAACATGGACAGAAGTGGGGCAAGCAGATCGACATTTCCTACAAATAGTATATAGAATATATATAGGGCCTAGAAAGGTTCTTCCTGAATCGTATACCTAGCAAAATTCCACATTGACAAATGACAAGCGTTAGCAGCAGAGCTCTCACTGGCTCGCCTCTCTTGGATGACTTAGCGAACGGCGCCAGGAAGGGTATAATCTCATCTTTGGCAATTGCCTGCAGCAAACGTGGAGCGCCCGTCAAGCTCTGCAGGCCAGCGCCCAGCGTCGATAAGAACGAACCGATTAGGATAACCCATTGATTGGGCCACGCAATGTTGGCCACAACTAGTTTTCCACCAATTGACTGACCAAATCTGAAATTAAATTTCATTTATATATATTATGTATTATTATACAAATTTCAATCATTGTAGATCTCACTTATCGCGCAACAGCAAATTGTCCACGGTGCCAGCAAAGAGCAAAACGCTAGACAAGTAAACGGTGCTGGTAGTTAAGATAGCGCAAATTGTGCCAATGGGTATGCTCTTCTGGGCGTCAGCCAGATCTCCAGATCGATTCGAGCCAGCCATAATGCCTATTGCAAATTTCGTATATTAATATTATCTATATCTTGGATTCTTCGATTCCCTATTTCACCTGTCACCGATGGGAAAAAGATGCCAATGAGCAGCGTAAAGGACGTTGTTATGTCTGCCATAATCTGATTGTACGACTGACTGCCAATATTTTCCACATCCACTGAGTTGCGACCGTACGATATAAATTGACCAGTTTCCAAGAACGATGGCATTATATTGTCATAGAATACGCCGCTGGCCAGACCCTTGATACCCTTGACTCTAGTCACATTGTTATCTACATAATCAGAATCTTCTATTTAGAGAGCTCAAAATCGAAAGGAAATATCCGTGAAATTACTTTGGTAGTATTCGTCGCATTTACGATCTGGGCAATATAGATCGTATAGCAACGGATCCTCCTTTGTGCAGTTCTCAATGGGTATATCCTTCAGCAGACGTTTGCCAAGCACACAAAGACTGTTAAATAACAAAATTTAATATAAATGAAAATTGATCAATTTATTTTTTTCATCTGAGCAAAACTTACTATAACTTTTCATTGCCATGAATATTATCGAAGATTCCAATATAGACAGCTATTATGGAGAATATGACACAGGCCAGGGCAACGGTTGCGAATTTGTTGACAAATTTAACACCCAGGAAAACGATTAAACCTAAAGCAAAAGAAATTTTTAAATAATTTTTACGGATATTCAGAGATTTGCCGAACTTACCCATGAATAGAAGGAGCATTGTGCCATATACTCTAAAGTTATTGTACATGGCTTCGGCGTCCTTTGTGAAATCTCCAAATATGGATGCCCACGGTGCCATATATGTCTATGATTTAACATATAAATATGTGATGTAATTACTTGTATATTTTTGTATTTTAAATAATTTCTTACCAGGACAATTTCTACAGCGCCCACAATGTACATCGCAGCCGCCAACGTTGTCCCCGTATAAAATAGCATTCCGACAGCACCGCCAAATTCAGGACCAAGTGAACTAAATACATATAAACATTACAAGAATGCAAATCAAATATGTTATAAAAGGAATTAAATCATAAAGAAATAGACTTTAACTTTACATCAGTCACATATGAATAGATCATAGATCATATTTGCATATTATAGATCAATTTACTTCTGTGTTCAATCAAAGTTATGTAATCAGCTTTAAACTCTCAATCATATAAACGGCAAGATGATGATGTCACATATTAATTATACATGTATTTTATTTGGTTTTTATCATTTTATTATCGTATCTATGAATCTTTACCGTGATATCATAAAGTAGCTCCCTCCTGCCGGCACAACTCCATTCGTTGCAATGGCGGACATAGATATCGCAGTTAGCATTGTCTGAAATAGTGAAATAATTCTCATTAGTACATATTTGATATAAGAAATGTGTTAGATAGTGTAGAACTGTAGAAATTACCACACAACAGCAGGTGAGCACAATTAAGAATCCACAAACAGCGCCAGCCGTACCAACAACCCATGTTAATCGAATAAATAATATTACACCAAAGATATTTTGAATACACGGCAAAAAGACTCCAATAAGGGTTCCTAAAGAACGAGAATAAAATTTAATAAAATTGTAGTAAACGCAATATATGTATATTAAATCACTTTGTTAGATTTTTTAGAAAGCCCTATTAATTTTTTATCTTTGATACACTTCACTTTAATTTATTCAACTCTTCAAACTACCCTCGCAATCGCTTAAAGTATTATTAAATATATATATAGATAATTAATCAAGATAAACAATGTAAAATATTTTATTGTTTTCTTTCGACTCCGTTTGGGCGAGGTCTATTCTTAGATGCCGAAAACTTGGTTTCTTATAGAAATTTATGAATGGGATCGGTAATCAAGCATTAAAGAATCAGTTGCAAATTTCTAAAGCTTTAGGCCCTTTGAAAATGCTAATGCAAAGTAGTTAAATGATGAATTAGTTTATAAAGCAACTTTCTTTATTCATTATCTGCAGCTGAGCAGTTTCTTTTGTTCTTTGCCAGAAAATCGTAATTTTGTTGACTTTTAACTGAAGCCAATTGACCTCATCGAGTGTGCATCCATAGCAAGGCTTGAAACTTCATTAAAGCTTAATTTAAATTGATGAACTGTTTTCATTAATGTTTAATGAAGTTTAATGGCCGATGAGGAGTTGTTTGCTGGTTGAATACCAATTTTTTTAATTTAAAAAAAAACTATAGATTCTATAAACAAAATCCAATAAGAATAACGTTGGTATAGTTTAATTGAAAATAGTACTAAAATTATTGATTTATGTTATATTAAATATAGCTAATTTCTTTTTGGGTATATATATATATTTTTCAATAAATTTCTCTGCTCTTTCGAGTATGTAATAAGGGGAAGTGCTTCAGAGTCTTGGTGAAAATTCTTTTTGATTTATTTCTTTTCATACAAAACAAAACACTTCACGCATTGATTTAAGCCTACGCAGCGCAAAATGTCCTATTGTCAGCTATCAAGAGATACTTCTTCTCGCTGTGGAATCAATAAACAAATCGAGGAGATATAACCGCACTTCACCAGATTTCAAGCTATTTGCATGCAGAATAATAAATGGAATTGGAAGTTTCGATTAAACATACCCATGCGTGCTGATGGCGGTGGTGGCTTTGCATCTGGGTCGGTTGCCGCTGGTATCGTGTTTTCATAATTGGCAATTGATGAAATGAATGTTGAAATATGCGGCCTCGTCTCCAAATCATCGTCATAGAGGTACAAATTTGGATCGATAGTAGATTTCTGATTTTCTTCGACATTGTGTACATCTCGAGTATCTGAAAGGTAGACAATTTTTAGACATTTAGCTATATCTTAGATGCAAAATCTGTTGAATTGGGGACATGTTATAAGAGTCAACTTGTAGATTATTTCTATATTATTCTAAAGCAATTCAGAGTTCTTTAGTCA
Organism: Drosophila arizonae; assembly: GCF_054131065.1. Classification (NCBI taxonomy): domain Eukaryota; kingdom Metazoa; phylum Arthropoda; class Insecta; order Diptera; family Drosophilidae; genus Drosophila; species Drosophila arizonae. The sequence continues at coordinate 15,172,382 of NC_142925.1, read as the reverse complement.
GAGCTGATTGACTTAGAGAACCTCTATGCTGATTGCTGACATTATCAAGGGCCAGGACGTGGCTTTAGTATTTTTGTAAAAATAAATAAAGCTATTATATAGTATAATAAAGGTTATATATTTATAATATAAGCAATTAACATTTGCTTTGTATATCAATCCATTCCTACTGTTAAACAGACAGACTATTGTCAGATTAGATAAGATTGGATTGCCTTAGCACTTCGCTTTACTCGACATTAACCACGCCCAGTTTGGCCTGTTTTCGCCACACTTTTAATTTAAATTTAAAAATTGAGTATGGATTATCAATTATGAATTAAAAATTTCTTTCTTCCCAAAATATTTGTCTCTAATTAATTTATATTTTTGGTCACTTTTTAACATACTTAAAATGTAGATTATTGTATGCTTAGCACACTCTTTCAAAAGTTTCTCCAGCCTTAGCCAATATTAAAACTTCAACAAAAAACGAGCGAAAAACCCTATCACATTTGATATGTAGGCGCTCATAAAGTTTGCACAGATTATGAATATTTAACATTGTTATACCTTTTCCAGACTCCACAAAATTAAATAAAAAATTCATTTCAAATAGCAAAGAGTTAAGCCTTGATGGAGTTAGAGGAAACTTGTGTAAGGATTTGATTAAATCATAGCAGGCTTTTTAGACACACATTTGGTATAGCTAGGGGCTGTTGGGGCTAAAAGACCTTTCGCTGGAATACCTGTAATATATCTTCAGATATATTTTATTTCATAGTATAGTATTGTACTGTACATTCTCATTCGAATTATTGTTTCAAATAATTTAATTTACGTAAATATTCTTTGTACTCAAAAGCAATTTCGTTAGGATTCTAACGAAACTAGCTTTATAGGCATTGTAGCAGGCCTGCTAAAAGAATTTGAATGGCATGAAGTGCCCCATTTTTAGAGGTAGGCAAACCACCCACGAATTGTACATACCTTGAAAATACCTTTACACAAAGCACTCAAACATATGCGCACAATCACACAAATTGCAATCGGCGCTGGCTACTTTTTCTCTGCCCCATAGCAGAGCTTTGTAAAAAGATATTTTTTGGAATAAAAGTTAGGATAATGATTAAATATATTTATAATTCAATTTAGACCATTTTTGCATAGTCTCAATCACTGTTAAAGTTATGTAGGTCATAAACTCAGCTCTAGAACTGATTGCTCCAAATATGGATTCCAAATTCATTTCAGATATTCAGCCATATACCAGAAAGATATTTGCTTAAATTGGTATATATTTGAAACCCCATTGAAGATATTTATTCATTTGAGTATACTTTGAGTATACTCTTCTCTTGCTTATTCATCTGATGTATTCAAATATTCTGATATGCATTCATAAGTTCTAATATACCAGAAAGATATTTGATATTTGCTTGATACACATATTCGAAAACTCAACCCAGATATTCGCTGAATATACTCTTCTCTTCACTTGATGTATTCATACCTGATTGTTTACTTTCGAGCTTAGTTCCATTGTGCTCCGATGGCGTAATATTCATTTCGTCGGCATCTTCTTTTTCACTATTACATTGCATGTTATCGCTTAATGTAAGTCAAGTACCACTCCCAGATCACGATTGTCACTTAAAATTAGCTAACACTTTGGTTTTTCTAGGTCATAGTTCGTACAACATTTAAATAGCTAAACATATGAAATATGAGAAATTGAGGCGCAAAACTCTGGCTTTAAACTAACTTTTCATTTTTGCAAAGAAAAAGTAATAATAATAAGAAAGTAAAAATTAGGTCAATAATAATGGGCCTATCAGGGCCGCAAGCACACACACACACACACGCACGCACACGCACACATTTGCATATACATATCAGCATCTGAGCCAATAATCAATGTAAAACTATTTTTTTTAAATACTTGAGTTAGCCATTTGTTGAAAACTTGGTCAGAATTTTGCACTTTTCAATTGGTAATGAACAAACAAAAATTCCAACTCAATTAAAGCAAATTTACTCTGAGAATGAACCTGAGATTCTTTTTATATAACTTTACACGTTGCAATCTCGTTTAATTGAAGCTTTGCATAAATTTGTGGTTTGTTTTAGATTTTTTATAAATTGAAAATTGCTTAAAATTGTACTAGTTGTTAAATGGGTTTATAGAAAAAATTAAGAAAACGGTTTGTATGCGACCGAATAAAAATTATGTTGCCCAGGACTCTGAGCAATAAAATTGAGATGAAAACGAAAGCTTTTATCTGCACAAGAATTTCACCCCAGAATTCCGAGGACAGCCCTGGGAGAGCGAGAGTGAGAGGTCCACTTCCAGATACTCACGCGTGCGGGTCTGTATTTATTTGTTTGTCCTAGGCAAAGCCCCAGCTGCAGCCACAGCCACAGTCTTAGCCTGTCTCGGCCCCAGCCTCAGCCCCACACATTCCATTATACAGATAAAGAGAAAGTTCTCTCTCTCCCACACGCACAGCATCCGCATAAGCATCGGCCAGCAAAAAAGCTTTGCTTCTCTCGGTAAGCTTTGGTACAAGGCGAGCTTTATTGCGCAGGTGATGATGCTAAAGTATGTCACCGGGACATCTGGGCATCTCCTCTCCACTGCATTCCCTTACACATACACAGATGTTAGTTCTTATTATTGTTATTCGCCCGAGGATTCCCATTTAACAATTGTCAACTGAAAACTTTTCAATTACAGTGGATAAATTGAATATTATATACAATTACTAGACTGGACAAATAGATATGCAACTGTATATGTAAGTACATATGGTTTTTATGTGGAAAACAGGCCCCTTCCCCACTTGCTGCCTTCCTTCCTTCGCTGGCTTGATTGTTCCCAGTGAAAGTTATTGCTAACATATGATGTCCTCAGAAAAGAATACTCTCTATCCACTTTGCATTGGATTGGAATGACTTTATTAGTATAGTCATGTTCATAAGATTGCATCCGACTTGGTGGTATTTATAAAATTCTATAATTATGTAGTTACTCGTTATAAGAATTTAAAATAGTATCATGAAAATGTGTTTAACTAAGCTTTTCTTTAAGTACATTCAGAAAAAAGTGTATCTGATTTCTATATAGATATATGGAAAAATCAAATTTTATTTGGAGCCATATGAAAAACATATTGAACTAATCGAAATACTTATCTTTCTTAAGCTATTTTGAACTATTTAAAATAAATTAAAATTGATATAAATTTATTTTATTGTCTTTTTATATACAAGATTAATGCATTAATTGCCTGACGATTTTCATATACCTGACATTATATATTATAGTATACTTTTATATATAATAGTTAACCCTATTGAACTTCAATTTAAAGCATAAATTAAAATTGCGAAACGTATAGTTCATATTTACCTTTTAGAAAATATGTATTTGTGTATTTCAGGTCAACATTTTTTGTATATATCAGCTTTTAGTTTTTTTTTTTTTTTTTATAACAATATCATATTATTCTATACTTTACATACCCAGATTTAAAAATATTCATTATATGCATATAATTACCTTGTAAATCTTCCAAATTATCTCCTAAAAGCTTGCCACTTGCGGATTCATCTTGAAGATAGTCCAAGACGGTGTCTTCATCTGTTTTTGTGACCTGAAATCTGTCTGGCATGTTTGTGGCTTTGATAATCTGAAAACATATAATAAAAATTTTAATTATTTATCTTTTTTTTTTATCATTTTAGTTAAATGCATTATAAATCGGGATTACTTCAAATGCCTTTTGTATAATTTCCGAGATTGCGCTCGCAACAGTTTGTCAGGATAGACAAAAATCTTTTAAAATTTCAATAGAGCCAAGATAAGGATAATATACCAAGATATTCCCATGGAAACTTTATTGTCACCCAGCTCCCGAAATTATTTCCACAACGGATCTGTTTCCGCACTCACACACGAATGACGCTTGTATCGAAAAATCACCTTGAGCGTGGCGATAAGTCGAATAGAGTTTCGGGTTCGGCGCTAATGGAATACTACGACACACCCAACGCACATGATTTGAAACAGATAAGCCATACAGACAAGTTAGTCCACGTATTAACAGACATATTGCAATTAACACATCTGCACAATGCCAATAAAATCTGTTAACAAATTTGTTAAGGTAATAAGGAAGCACACCTTTCCGAAATTGACAAAAGACGTGAAATCCTAGGGGACTGCATAAAAGTAAGAAACTTTCCACAATAACTGAAAAATATGTTAGCATGCTGGATTATTTAGCATTTGATTTAATACAATATTAATGAATATATGTGTGATATAATAGAGTTACGTTTCTGAAAAAAAGTAGGATTTTCAGCCACACCATGATGGCTAAGTAAGACAAAATAGTTTTATCAAATTTTCATTGCTGCAATCACCATGCAATGCATTGTTCATTTTAGCCAAGCTCCTTCTTTTCCCTTTTAGCCACATCCTTATATTAATTCTAACTTAATTTACAAGTTGCATTCATTCATTTTACAAATTATTAATAAAATTAGCTTGTAAAATCTCTTAAAGCTATCACGTTGTCAAGCTCTTTCGAAACCCCTATAGTACATCAGCTGATTTTGTTATCGACTCCTGTTTACAGCTATTGCGAAGCGAGCCAGCGCCAACTAAACGAGTAAATTCAATATCCACTTTCAGTTTCTCTACCCTGATGTTACGCACATAACTGAATAAGCATATGGATTTTTTGGAATCGTTTAGTCAGACACTAAATATTTTCAATTATTAGATATTAGTACCCAGACTTAAAGTCTTCATTCATTTATGATAACAAATATAGTTCATTCACAAATTAAATGTATGACACAATTTATTGCATAATATTCTATTATTCAAAATTTTGTGACACAACTCATTAATTATAAATTTCACAATTTACCTAATCTATAATATCTTATGTCACAACTTTTGGCTAGGCATTAAAACATTTCTATATCATGTGAAAAAAACCAAAAAGAAAGGGTATTTAGACTTCGTCGTGACATAGCGAAACGTTCTTTCGTTGTTTATCCCTCTTTTTGTATATGCATACACATATACACACGCAGTTGTAGCGGTATATAAATGTGAAAACATACAGACAAATGTATGCACGCCTTTATGTATGTATGTATGTATGTATTTAGTAGCTAGCATAGCTTGAACTTTAAATCATAAGATTCTTGAAGCAGCAGCAGTTCAGTTCAGTTCAGTGAGTAAAAATTGAAACAAATGTGCACAGACGCATGCATACATACATACATACAGACAATATGCAAAGCATAATTGTAAACGGAATAAAATCAAATTGTACTTACACACACTTATCAACATTCACTCACTCACACGCACACTTGCACATACACATATACACACATATATATATTGATATATATGTATGTATATATTAGTTTGAATGCGAATATTTGTGGTCCATACAAAAAGTAGCTTTCTTTGGTTGCTCTGATGGACAAATTATTGTCTGTTATTAATTATTAATTATTTAAATTATTGTTAAACTATTAGCAGCGTTGATTTTCTTTTCCCTAATATTTTGTGAACTTTTCAATTGTACGAATAAAATTAAACTATCATATTGAAGGCGCATGAGTAACAGAAACCAATTTTTCTACTGTATATAATTTGGAGCTGCGAGTTGGGGGAAATACTGTTGTATTAATGAAAAAGTAACTGAAAACCTATTTAGCGTATTAAGAATGGATACCGATTGTATTTTAGACAAATATAACAACAACAAAACACATATTTTTGTATTTGTATATGTGTCTGTATATATGTACATCTGTATGTATTAATGTTAACATATGAACGTCTGTCCAATTGCATGTTATTTAAGCGCATGTGTTTGTATGTATGCATATATGTACATATGTATGTATATTCGTATGTACATAATATTCAACATCATTTATGTTACATTTGTATGTATATATATACAAAAACATAAAACATATATGTATGTATATTCATACCATACACACCTATGTATGTACATCTACATAATATGCATATCTATTTTTTTTTTCTATATTTTGAGCTTATCTATAAAGCATAAATTTAATAGATTAGTTTTCATTACATGTTTCTAAAATACATCATGTTTTATGTCTTTCAGTATATGTATATGTATTTTACAAATAACTGTTCATTAAATTTTTCCAAGATACAATTAAATTTTTGAAAATTTAATGATTGTTATCTGATCAAGTATTAATCATTGTCATAGGTCTTAAAGATAAGGCCTGAGAATGCTTTAACGAGGTCTAATATAAATCTACCTCACCATAAAGCTTAAATATTTGTTTGATCAGCATTAAAATCTAGAATGAATGGAATTCGAGCAAATTGTAGACTTTTAGTCTGAAAATCATACATAGATACATATGTACATATGTATGTATATATATTTAATCATAGCTCGTACGTGAGAGAGCGTATGTGTGATTAAATGATCTAAGGCTCAAGGGTCAAGTGTATCTTGAAAAATCTTGACATACTAAATATGGTTAATATGTGCATATCGAAATAGGTCTCTTGATGTTATCTCAAGTTGTGTCAAGTTAAATAGCCGCTTGAAACTGGAAATAATTCCTAATCTGATATATTTAATGGTGTATGAACGTGAGACTAAAACTCAATTATATATATTTTATAGAAAGTTTAATCTTATATATGTATATTCGTTTACTGTTTGCGAAAACAAAAATTCTTATCATTTTTTTCCGATATTTTTTCATTGCGTAATATCGATAAGAGAAAATCGAACTAAAAACAAAAACAATTGAGAAACGTGCAGAGCACAAAGATAGATTTTCGTTTGTTATAAATAGATGAATGAATCCTAAGTTTATTTTTATATATTTTGTGTTTTACTCTTCTTAGCTTTGGATAAAGTAAGTATGAGATGTTTTACCAAGTTTATTATATGAAGTTTAAAATAATTTATAATAAATAATGCAAACCACTTTTTTACTTAAGTTTGTTATTATATATATGTATATTTTTTAATACATAAATATAGCCATTTCAAATCCATACGATATTAAATAAATACATATAAATTTATGTATAAATCAATATGTTTGTTTTAAAACGTAAATATTAATCCCAACATATAATTAATAAATTTTCACTAGACCTTAAATATTATTGGTATATTTATTAAATAATTTATATATTTATGTTTAAATAAAATAATTTAGGATTGAGGTAAAGCCCATAAAGTTGCAGTCTTATCCGCAGATGTTGAAATAAACGAAAACTCAGTTGGATGCCATCGAATTGTAATCGCCTTGTCTTTGTGCTTGGCCACAACCACTGAGGCAAGATCGTTGGCTAGATCACCCTGTAAATCCGTTAGTTTAATCGTACTATCATAGCTACAGGTGAGCATATAATAAGCCTCTGGTGAAAAGCGGATGCATCTAAAAATAGAAAGAGATATACAAATCACAATAGATAACCTTAAAAAAATTTATAATTACATAGGAAATAGAAATATATCTAAGGAGTCCAGGAGTCTAATTATGTGAATTATATATATGGGCTTCATGGTAAATATTCACTGGCGAAACCCAACTCTAGCGGAGTTAAATATATAAAATACTCCAAGTCCTTAAAGTTATTAATCTATCTATCATATATCAACAATATTCTATATAGCCCGTATAGCATAGTAACTATTTCTTGATCTATATGGTTAGATGGATTATATCTTAGCATTTCCATATACTTTACCTAATTTCCGCGCTATGTGGATAAAATCGTTGTATTAGCCTATTGCCGCGTATATCGTATAACACGCAAGCGCTATCCGCGTGTCCCGACACCAGCAGTCGCCCAGTCGGATCGACGCAAACTGCAGTCACTGGCGATTTCTGCAGCGCTCCAGGCTTATATTCCTGATCAAAGGAGCTGACAGCTTCGTTAACTCGTATATCCCAGAAACGTATCGTTTGATCCTGTGAATGTTACGATAAATATCTCTGGCTGGTCCATCTGGCATAGCTGCGGTGAAATCGATTAATTACCTGCGATCCCGATACAAACATCGTATTATTCCAGCTGTACAGCGATGAGATGTGTCCAGTATGTCCTCCGAAAGCGTGCATTGGCATGCTTGTCACACAGTCTGTTACGTAAATCTTGCAATCGCCAGCGCCGCCACTCGCGAGTAATCGGGATTTGGTTGATGAGTTGTCGAGGAAGCACATATCTCGGACAGTGCCATCGTGCATATTCAGTTCGATCTCTTGGCCCACCAGTTGGTTTGTATCCTTGTTAAATCGCATATACTTGATGGTCTTGTCATTTGACCCAGTCGCGACCAGTTCGCCATCTGCTGACCAGCTCGTACAATATATCGATCCTCGATGATGCTTTGTGCGTTTGCATAAAACAGATGGAGGATAAAAGTGTTGATCGTGTCTACTGGTCGAAAAATCATTATTAAATTATATCTGCAAATTGACTTAACTTGTTATTGTTACCTCAGTTTAGATATTTGCGGATATTGACATATTCGAAAGGTTTTTGAATTTGATCCAACGGCAAAAAGATTTCCATCTGGATGAAAGTCCACGCTGCGTATAGCCTGAGAATCCGTTATGGTTGTAACAGCAACAAACTGTGAGCGTTCTTCATCTCTCTGAAAGCAAAATGGTATTGCTTTAAACTTTAAGTAAAATGTAATATGTCTATAACACATTAACAAATCTGAGGTTATAGGATCTTTTGCAGATCTTTAAGCAAGCGAAGATAATTAAGAAGAGAAAAGTATTTATTACATATTTAAGCCGCAATGGTATTATTGAATAAATAAAATTAAAATTCCTTTAAGACGCCTTTTTATATCAAATCTAGGTTGGAGTACGGTATTGCGCTTTTCTAGTTTCCACTTTTCACTAGAAATGAAATCTACACGAAAATTTGTACTTTCTAACTCCTATTGCATTTGAGTTTAAGGCATTTAGACAGCTCGGCGGAGACGAGACATGCCAACGCACACATTCTTTCGTGCTGCTCAGAGAAATATCTTTTTTTTTTCGCAAAACATTTGAAACTCATTCAGTAATATATAAAAGGTATAAAATTACTAGTTTTTATTCTCCGTTCATACCATTCTTCCATGGGTAAAAATAAGTATGTATAGAATGATTAAAATTGTAAAGAAAATATTTATATATAGATATTACATAAATACAATTTAAAGATCTGCCTTGAGCATTCATAGGAAAGTATTCGATGACGTCTGTTTTCGAAAATTTAAATAAAATTAAATATACAAGTATATAATTTATTGTATACATTAAAAAGTACCGCTATCTTAAAATTTACATTCCTGCATTCACATTTTCTAGCTCAAACTGGAAAAGAAATCAATCAATTTATTTACCTCTCTCATATTTGTATCGCTTCTGTTAGAATTCATTAATTTTAGGAACTAAAATATAAAACCAAAATTATTTATTTATTATAAAAACTGTTTACAAATATGATCAACTGGTATACGTATATACTATATAAATGTGAGCTTTGCAAGAGATGGTAATATCCAATACGGATTACATTTCGTTCTTAAATGTATTCAGGGAATTAGAAAAAATGGGAGATTAGTTTTAATCTTCTTGGTGCATCACGAATACTTTTTGGATGTATAAAATAATAATCGCATTTCGAATATGTTGAAACCATAATTTAAAAGGATATATAATTTATGGAAATTCATAAAGAAATTCATAAGAAAATATATGCAAATTGTTAGCAAAGAACATGCAAACCAAATGCTAGTTATCGAAATGCTAGTTCACTGAACCAGTTTTAATGCTCACAGTTTAAGAAATATGTATATGAAATATGCATATGTTTATTTCATAAAACAAAATTTTATTAAGAAATATATATATGTTAGTATTATTGAAATTTATATATATATGTTAATATACTTTTTCTTCTTCTCAGGAACTCCAATAAGAAATGTAGCATGGAAACAAAAATTAATGTCATTGCATTTATTTAATGTATCGATCTCATATCGAAAGACCCGAATATCGATTAGACTGCCATATTTGTAAAAGTCATATCGATACTTTGACCTTAGCTATCGATGCTTATAGTCCAGACTAAAGATTTAGTTCCACCGGGTAATGGGAAACGATCGCGTTATAAAAAAGATAAAGATGTCGGCTTTGGAACAGCTTAAGAAAATAACTACAATTGTAGCGGATACCGGCGACTTTGATGGTAAATAGAAGGAAGTTATTAAATTGCAAAATTATCCTAGTTTTTAGTACAAGCAATTATGTACACATATAAAGTAAAACAAACAAAAGTCGAACTCATTCACCTCGAGTTTAACTTTTATTTGAACTTCACGCATTCTGCACGTTCATTCAATCCTATAGTATTACACGTGTATACATACATACATGTAAATATATGTATGTACATATGTGAATATACGATTGTAGCTTAGAAACGTGCAAAGATCCTGAAGTTCAAATAAAAGTTAGACGAAGGTGAGTCTGACTTTTGTTTGACCCTCTTTTTTCATTTTTTACCTTAATTATTATTCAATATTTACACTTCATAATGAACTTTGAATAATATATTTTGAGTGTTATCAAAAATATAACCTTAAAATGGAATAACATTTTAAAAAGATTTGTTTATATATATATTTTTAATAAAAATAATATTTTTAATAATAATAACAATATTTTGTATAAAGCTTATTACTCCTTAAATAGTTTATAAACAAATAAAATTGTAAATAGCTATACCCATAAAAAAAAAAAATAAAAATATAAAGGAAAAGCTTTCAGTGAATGTGTGTAGAGTAATAAATTATTAATTTTGTTTAATGTGCTTATTTGAATGTTAAAAATTGCATTCACTTTTTAAAGGTCTTTATAAGTTTTAAAACAAGTTCTAATTAACTGTTTGACCTCATTCTAATTTGAAAATTATTTAAGTAGAAAATTGTGTTTAATATTTGTCATTTATAAAATTGTTTGTAAATTTGTCTTGCAACTTGCTTTAAAAATGCATTTCTTTATTTTAGCCATAAATATATACAAGCCTACTGATGCCACGACTAATCCATCGCTCATTTTGTCGGCCTCCACTATGGAGCGCTACCAATACATAGTTAAAAATGCTGTCGAATATGGAAAGAAGAAGGAAGGGTTAGTCACATATATATATATATATATATATATATATATATATATATATATATATATATATATATATATATATATATATATATATATATATATATATATATATATATATATAATTACAAATAGATACAGATATATTACTTATAATGTTATATTTAACTTCATTTCAGACCGCTGGAGAACAAGGTATCAGAGGCTATGGATTATTTGTGCGTATTGTTCGGCTGCGAAATTCTAAAAGTTGTTCCGGGCAGAGTTTCCACCGAAATAGATGCACGTCTTTCGTTTGATACGAAGAAAAGCGTCGAGAAGGCATTGAAATTAATTGATTTATACGCGAGCTTCGGAATTAAAAAGGACCGCATTTTAATAAAACTCGCCTCAACGTGGGAGGGTATCAAAGCGGCAGAAATTCTGGAAAAACAGCATGGAGTGCATTGCAATCTCACTCTGTTATTCTCATTTGCCCAAGCTGTGGCTTGTGCCGAAGCTGGTGTGACACTAATCTCCCCCTTTGTTGGCCGCATCTTAGATTGGTATGTGGCAAACACAGAGACCAAGAAATTCGAGCCAAAAGCTGATCCTGGCGTCATCTCAGTGACGAATATCTACAACTACTACAAGAAATATGACTACAAGACATTGGTGATGGGCGCATCCTTCAGAAATATTGGCGAAATTAAGGCATTAGCTGGTTGCGATTTGCTTACGATCAGCCCAAGCTTACTAAAGGAACTGGAGAATGATGATGTCGTACTGGAGACCGCTTTATCTGTGTCCAATGCGAAGCTACAGGATATTCAAAAGATTACCATTGACGAGAGCCGATTCAGGTGGTTGCTCAATGAGGATGCCATGGCAACTGACAAACTGTCTGAGGGCATACGCAAATTCGCTGTAGATACAGTGAAACTGGAAAATGTCATCAAAAAATTGTTTGCCTAAATTTAAATGTACAAAATGAATTTGTAAAAAAAAATAATTCCATTTATTAACTGATTTTTTTACCACACCCTTCCACATATACAAATGTTTGTAAATCTTTTTTAATCGGTTTTATAAATAAACTAAAAAATATATATCCGTATTTTGTTCAATTACAAAAGAGCCTGAAGACAAAATAAATAATTATAAATTAAATTTATATTAGTAGTTATAGAAGTATCTGCCCAGTTCTATCGATAGTTTTTGTAGCAAGTCGAGAATAATCGATTTCAATATGTCAAATACTTATCTATCGTTGGGTGTTTACTGTCATCTCTATTAGTCGACCCAACAACAAGTTGTGCTCCACGTTGTTTACGAGTTGAATTTGAAACTTAAGGTTAAATGAAAATGAAGGAGAAACGTAAACATTTTGGCTCAAGGCCTAAACGAAATGACTTACGAAAGGACAAAAAGCCGCCGAATAAACACAAATTCATACAAAGAAGCAGACAAATGGAGCAAATGCATAGAACTGAGAGTCAATATCAGAGCACAATTGATGATGGATCTAAATTGACTGCCGATCTTTTACCAGAATTGCAAGATGAAGCGCAATTTTATGAGCAGCTTGTAAGTGGATATAGCTCGACAATAGCAGGTATGGAAGAGTTTTATTTAGATTTAGCACAGCACATACCTAACTAACACATTCCGTTCAGTTCCTACACTAAAAAGTGAAGAGAAATGTATTATACAAGAAACAAAAGTTCCGGAAGATGACGTAGAAATGGATCAAAACCCTCAAGATATTGCTGATATAAAGAAAATTAATGTCTTTAAGAATCGATTTGATTTTGAGATAGAGTCAGATGATATTTCTGCAATAATTGCAAAAGACACAAACGAGGTGAAAGGCAAATGGTCTGCAATTAAAAATTTCAAAATCGAGAAACCCAACTTAAAATCTACCGTTGACCCGGATGACAATTACAAACAGCCTGCAGATATTTTAAAAGCAGCAGATCTTCAGTTATTGAGAGTACAACCGTCACTAGCATTGAATGTTTCCTATCCCTTATCCACTGTACAAACGGAGCTCTTTCATATGGCCAACAGATACTTGGATCTCTACTATCCTCAGCGAACTCTTGATAACGCGGAGGAAATTCGTTATGTCTATTGCCTGCATGCAATAAATCATATATTAAAGAGTAGGGCATTAATCTTGCGTAACAATGAGAAAATCAATGAACTTCTCAAAGATCCCACGCAACCGACAAGCGAAATGTCCTTGCCAGATAGTGTCAGGGATCAGGGTCTAACGCGACTGAAAGCGCTGATTATATTGCCATTTCGTGATTCTGCTTTGAAAACTGTGCAAATAATAGCAAAGCTGCTGTTCGAAAATCGTAAGGGTATGTAATGAATCTCGGTTACAAATATATTAAATTTAATCTTAAATTGAAAGTCTCTTAAATATATATATTTTTTCTAGATCCAAAAACTGGCTATCCGATTACAAAGTACGAACGTTTTCTTCAAGAGTATTCCGGAAATACGGTTTACTTCCCAAAAACCAATCCTAAACCAGCTGATTATGAGCAAACATTTAATGGCAATACGGATGATAATTTTAAAATCGGAATTCGCCTGACTAAAAAGTCGATGTCCTTGTACACTGAGTTTAGTGGATCGGATATTTTAATTGCCTCTCCATTGGCACTGCGTATGGTTATTAATGACAAGGATCAAGACTTTGACTTTCTGAATTCTGTGGAGTTGCTAATTATTGACCAAGCGGAGCTTCTCCTAGCCCAGAATTGGGAGAATCTGCTGCAAGTGCTGGACCATTTACATCTGCAGCCTCAAAAGCTGCCCGAAACTAATTGCCAACGACTGCGTTCATATTGCCTCAATGCGACGTCCCGCTTTTATAGGCAAACCTTACTGTTCTGCTCGCACGATCTGCCTGAGTTTCGCGGAGTCATAAATAATAAATGCCATAATTACCAAGGAAAAGTGCGCATTATCAATCAGATCGAAAGTGGATCCATAAGCAATGTCCTGACGCCAATCAAACAAGTTTTCCAGCGCATTGAAAGCTCAAGTGTTGAGTCAGCTCTGGATGATCGCTTTCAGCATTTCGTGCGACACATTTTGCCACAATTCACAAAGTCTGGGCACTCGCATTGTCTGATCTATGTGCCCAGCTATTTCGATTATGTGCGCCTAAGAAATCACTTTAAGAAAGAAATGATTAGCTTCGTCCAAATAAGCGAATATTCAAAGAAGGAGAAAATCTCCCGTGCGAGAGATATATTTTTCCATAGTGGTGCTCCATTCATGCTCTACTCAGAGAGAGGTCATTTCTTCCGGCGGACTCGCATCAAAGGAATCCGACACTTAATATTCTATCAGCCACCAAATTTTCCCAACTTTTACCCGGAGTTGATTAATTTAATGCTTGATATTAACCAAAATCGAAGAGATGGCTTACAGGATGTTATGAGTGTAAAAGTCTTATATACCAAATTTGATTTACTTAGCCTAAGTAATATAATTGGCAATGAGAATGCCTGGAATCTGACAACAGGAGCTAGCGATTCATACCTCTTCTCGAATAAGGAATAAACAAGTTGTAAAGTAATAAAAGTAATATACATATAATTGTTATAACAAATTGTATTGTTTTTCATATGTAATCCTAAGATTAAATATTAAGTACTCTGTTCTCATATGCTCTACACGTAAACGACAGCAACAACACGTATAAAGTGAACGTGACAGGAAACCCTTGACTCAATAAGACCAAGACCGTCAATATTCCATATCAATAAATATATGCCATCAATATATCCATGTTTGATAAGCTTAGGTCCAAGGTCGCATCAACCAATAAATAGTTGTCAGTTGGGATCAGTCATTAAAAACTAAGTAACCTTTACTGGTTAAAAAATGGGTTTTTTCCTAATTTATAGTAAAAGTAAAGCACGTACCGATTCTGTTATTCTACTTGATAACTTGTAAACAAATCAATGACCAATACTAAAATCATTCTAAACGAGTCACAATACATTTTTTTAATTAGAAACTTTTGTCATAAAATAATGTTTGATATATAAGAAATATAAAAATGTATATAGAACACTGCTAATATTTATTTGTATAAAATATATATTAGCCCGACTAGAAGTGGTAAAAAATGGATTTTCTCAAATACACTGTGATTTCCCATTAGAAATGGATTCAGTGTATAAAAATAAAGGATTATATTTTGTTAGTTATATATTTAAAAAAAATACTAAATTAAACCTTGATTACTTTTTAATTTATTTACCTTACCTGTAGAGCTGGATGTGTAACATTTTGATAACTTACAAAACTCTGATGGTATTTATCTAATATAACAGCTATTCCTAATTACTCATAAATGAAGAAAACATTTGTTGTTGAATTACTTTCTAAATCAAATAAATAATTTTATTCATTTTGGATACAATTTGCAATATCAGTTAACAGAGGGCTGTCTGAGCAAAAAATACAAGATTGATAAAGGTATACAAATTCGACATCCTTGAGGATCATCTTCTTGCTTGTGTGTGCGTGCGATACGCTGACCCTTACCATTTATCAACGACGACATCAGGAACTAAATAATAATAATGGGCGAAATATAGTTACCAAAAAATGTTCAAGCCAAATAAAAATTGAAAAAAAAAAAGAAGCAGCAAACCAATGCAGCAATTGGCAAATCTTGGAGCTTGGAATGCAGAGGAGGAGGGGCAGGTGGACATCATCAGCGGCAGCTACGGTTTGGCGAAGCCGAATACTCGGCGGCTTCGTTCGGTGGGTTGGATTATCATTTAATAAGTAGACCATTTCGGATTTCAGTGTTTATATTTCGTATTTATGGATATCTTACATGCTGAATTTTAAATATGAATTCATTTTGTTTATACGTTTTGTTTTGTTGTTGTTTAAGGTTTCTATATGAAGTCGACCATAATGTACAGCAATTGATCTTTCTCGAATTCACTTATTATTTTGGCACACTAGTATATCAACATTTAACAACTTCACATACTTTCTATAGCAGGGATGGACTTAATTTATGTAAAATTAATAGGGGGTGGTCATCCAATTAATGAAATCGGGGATTTACTGTATAAGAAATAAAATAAATTATTTATATAAAAGTGTTTTTTCATTGGAATATTGAATAATTTGCAATCAATGCGTCTCGGGGTTTATTTTTATTTTTGATCATCAAACAGCAGCAAATGCAAGTGCGGGCGCGAGCATTCAAAAGCAAAACTGGGATGAGCTTCACGCCACCATTGTATGTATTCAATGGGTTTTCAGGCGCGTTTTTAGTTTCGCTTATAGTAATGTTGATGGGGGTTTGTTGTTTTTTGTTTATTTCACAGCGTCTTTAATTTATAACGATGTACATAATACAAATTTTAAAGTGAACTTTGTAAACACAAATTTGTTAGATGCTTAAATATTTTTTGTTGCTGTTTTAAACACAATCTAGAAAATAATTTGTTGCTTGTTTTTGTTAAACCTAAGCTCAACACAATTTTTAAAACTCTATTATGTTCGCTGTAAAAATGAATACCATTTGCGCTCGGCACAGCTCAAGGATCCCAATTACTCTCAACAAATAAACAATCAGGAAAATATAACTGAAGCTGATTGGAACCAATGCCTGTTGTACTCAAAATAATATATAAAGAGCTAACATTCCAATATATTAAACACACTCAATAATTGTTCTTTTGTTTTGTTAAATGTTATCTATATAAGTCAAATGATTTATTTCATGCTTCTCGAAGACTACGTTTTGTTTTTTCTTTTGTTATTCTATGGAATGCATGAACCAATTTTAATTTTATCTTTTAAACCGAAGTCTGACTGAATTAATCTACTTAATACATAAATAAATTCAATACAAAATATATATATATATATCCTCAATTTCATCCACTAAATTGTTGATGAAAAAATTAAGTATGGATAATATAAATATGTGTATATGGGATTTATCTATTCAAATTGTGATTTTTTTTCTTGGTTTTATTTAGTTTTAATGTCTGCTCATTCATGAAATATTTACAAAAATTTACGTATTCAACGCTCATAGAAAATATTAAGTATTTGAAATATTTAATCCAATTTGTTTTGCACATCATCCACAAGAGAAATTTAATAATTGAATATAATCATTATTCAAATAATAATTATAGTAAAAATCAATTTTGACTTGAATGTTCTCGAAAAATGTATGAAAAAGAAATCTTCTGAAACCTACATATATATTTTTTTATATTTTTATGTTTCACACATTCTGCAATCCGCGTAGTATTGTATGTACAAAATCAGCAATGCCGTAGATAAAACGTATTGAAACAAAATGTAAATGTTTACGTTTCAAATAATCGTTATAAATTAATCTATTGACCATTTCACGGTGTTGTTGTTGTGTACATTAACGAGTAAATTTCTCTTATCAAAATATCACGCGTGAATTTGTTTAGTATTCGGAAATAAGTCTATGTGGTGTTTTGGTTAAAGTCGTTACTTTAGGTGTTTCTCTCTATTTATATTTAGTAACACTTTATGCTAGTAATTAGAATAATGATGTTGGGCTTAATGATTATAATTATATTCTTAAAGCATCATAGCGTACAGCAGGCCAAAGAAGACAGCCCACATTAACACAATCCCATGCATCTTATATATAGGACTCTCACCATCTGCAATTTTTCTAGCAACAAACTTCAATGTTTCATCTAATAAAACTACAGGAATTGAGAATTTCATCACAGTTATCCATTCCTCCGCAGACAACGGTGTTACTTGGAAAACGGTCTAAAGAAAATAGATTAGATAACAATTTCACATAGAATTACATCATGATTGATATTTGCGAATTTTTAGATCTACTTACAGAGAGGACTTCAACGTATAGAATGACAAAGTGAAGAGTGAAAGAAAGTGCCATTGAACCAATCAACCACAGATTGCACCATGGAGGCATTGTGATGAGGGACTGGTTCTCGGATAAGCTGAATACGAATCAACAATTAATATTTATGTTTTCGCAAGTGATTTAGTTATGGGGACACAAACCTGTTCATGGCGTTCAACATTTCAATGGTAACAAGCACGGATAAGGCCATGGTCATGGCATGTGGATCGCTGAAAATCTTGCAATCGACACCTTTGAATTCGTCTCCACCTCCCAAGCAAGAAAGATGATGAGTCAGTTGCCAGTATGTTAGATTGGGGCCTTCAGCAGAGAAGATGAACCACCAGGCAGCGGCACCAACAGTAGCTGCGCCGACGTAGAAACCAATAGCCATGTAACTAAATGTAAAAATAAGTTATTTACAAATTCACTAGAACATGTTGCAGCCAATTAAACGAGGCAACGGCTATGCTGATTAGCTCAATGGATTTTAAGAGAATGACGAATTTAAATGCTAGTGAGCAGCTGCTGCTTCATATAATCTGACTACTAAAAAGATGTCATACCGGAAGAACAGCCATCCTGAGATTAAACCTTCATCGGCTTTCCTTGGTGGTTTCTCCATGATATCCAAATCAGGTGGGTTGAAGCCAAGAGCTGTAGCTGGCAGACCATCAGTGACCTAATTCAAAAGTGCCAAAAACATATTTCTTAATAAAAACGAACGGCGTTTATATGGTATAAAACTTACCAAGTTAACCCACAAGAGCTGAACTGGAATCAAAGCTTCGGGCAAACCAAGAGCAGCCGTCAAGAAAATGGAAACAACTTCACCGATGTTGGATGAAATCAGATAACGGATGAACTGTTTCATGTTGTTATAAATAGCGCGACCTTCTTCAACAGCGGACACAATGGAAGAGAAGTTGTCATCTGCCAACACCATTTCGGCGGCAGATTTGGCCACTGCTGTACCAGAGCCCATGGCAATACCAATTTCAGCCTTTTTCAGAGCTGGGGCGTCATTGACACCATCACCTGTCATGGCGGAGATTTCATTCATGCCTTGCAAGAATTCAACAATCTTGGATTTGTGCTGGGGTTCCACGCGCGAGAACAGACGGGAACGAGCAACGGCGGCCTTTTGTTCAGCAGGTGACAGATCATCAAATTCACGTCCAGAGTACGACTTTCCAGTGGTGTCCTCATCCTCAGTGAATACACCAATACGACGGCAGATAGCTTCGGCAGTAGCCTTGTTATCACCAGTGATAACAATAACACGAATACCGGCAGCACGGCAACGAACAATGGCATCCGTGACTTCCTTACGTGGAGGATCCAACATGCCAACGACGCCAACAAAGGTCAGGTTAACTTCATACTGATAGAACTTAGTCGAATCACCCAAATCCATTTCATCAGGACGCATTGGGCTGTCCGCAACGGCAAGGGCCAAGCAACGCAAGGTATCGCGTCCAGTACCGTACTGTCCAGTCAGATTCAAGATCTTAGCCTTCAGAGCAGACGTCAGTGGCACCTTGCTGGTGCCTACGCGAGCATGTGTGCAACGTTCCAACACACCTTCTGGGGCACCCTTGACGAACAGTTTTGGACCAGTACCAAGGCGAGAAGCCTTCAGTGGTGTACAGTATGAAGACATAGATTTACGATCACGTGAGAACTCCAGGGTGAATTCCTTCTTCCATTTCGTTTCGATCTCGCCACGGCAAGCAATAGCAGCCGAACGGCGGTCCAATCCAGCTTTGTTAACATTGAAGGCGTTCAGTTTCTCAGCCAACACAATCAATGCGGTCTCAGTGGCCTCGCCGACCTTCTCGAATGCCTGCTTGAATTCATTGTAATCAATGGCAGAGTCATTGCACATAATGCAAATGGTGGACAGTTCCTGCAAGGCCTCGTAGTCGCTGGCCTTCACTCTCTGGCCGTTAAGGAACAGCTCGCCAATGGGTTCGTAGGTGGAGCCAGTCAGCTCAAACTCCAGGAAGTTGCTATCGTTACCCTCGACCTTCTCAAAGATGAACATGCGGGAAACGGACATTTGATTTGTAGTGAGTGTGCCGGTTTTATCTGAGCAAATGACGGATGTGCAGCCTAAGGTCTCGACAGATGGAAGGGATCGGACAATTGCGTTCTTCTTAGCCATACGGCGTGTGCCCAAAGCCAAGCAAGTTGTGATGACAGCGGGAAGACCCTCGGGAATAGCAGCGACAGCCAGTGCCACGGCGATTTTGAAGTAGTAGATAGCACCCTTAATCCAGGATCCACCATGGGCGGGGTCGTTGAAGTGACCAATGTTGATGGCCCACACAGCGACGCAGATGATGGAGATGACCTTTGACAGTTGCTCGCCGAACTCATCCAGCTTCTGTTGCAGTGGGGTTTTGATTTCTTCAGTTTCAGACATTTCAGTACGGATTTTACCAATAGCAGTGCTGAGACCAGTACCAATGACGACACCGCGAGCTTTGCCAGCAGCAACGTTTGTGCCGGAGAACAAGATGTTCTTCTTGTCCTGGTTGACAGCGCGGGGATCTGGGATAGGATCGGTGTGCTTAATGACGGAGACCGACTCGCCGGTAAGGATGGACTGATCAATTCTGAGTGTTGTCGAATAAATGTGAGTAATACGAATGTCAGCGGGAATCTTGTCACCAACAGACACCTCAACCAGGTCTCCAGGAACAATTTCTTTCGCCCTCACTTTTTGGATACCAGCCTTATCTTGGCGAACTACTTTACCCATCTCGGGCTCGTATTCTTTCAGTGCTTCAATTGCTGATTCGGCATTTCTCTCTTGCCATACACCAACGACAGCATTTGCTATGAGAATAAGTAAAATTACTAAAGGTTCTACAAATGCAGTGAACGTGTCTTCGTGTTCTTCAAACAGCGCTAATACCTAGAATAAAAAATTGGAATAATATTATTGTAATACAAATTAAATAATACAAATAAATATCTTCAAATTGCCGATAATTTGATACCCCTGTAAACATTTGGTGTTAAGGATTCTTAAACTCCTCTATTTTGAAAGCGTTTATCTTATAGTATTTAAAATTTGATGCGAATTTCTTCTGAAATAGTGATTCTATAATAATTTCTATTAAGGTTTCGTAAAATTCAAGACTATATCTTTGAGTATAATTATACAAGAATAGGCGCAGAGGCTGTAGATACAGAAGAGTATTACTTTTGGGTTCTGAGCACGGAAAACACAATTAACTTTATTTTTAGCCATAATGATACAGGGTATACAAAAGTTAAGAATAAATTTTCTCATATAATAGAAATATATTAAACCTCAACGATTGCAAAAAACAAGTTTGTGGTTAGAACTTAATTAATAAATAATATATATATATATATATATATATATATATATATATATATATATATATATATATATATATATATATATATATATATATGTCGCTAATTTAACCAGATAAGTTAATAATAAAACTTACAAATGATATAATGGCTGCCAAAAGCAAAATCTTCACCAGAAGATCGTCAAACTGCTCTAAAACTAATTGCCAAATACTCTTTCCTGGAAAAATACAAATGATTAATATATTAAATATTATAAGAGCTCAAATAAAGCATTTTACGAGCATGTAAACCTAATCTTCCCACGTACCTTCCTCTGTCGGCAATTCTGAAATGAAAGAAAGAAAGAAATTCGTTCATTAGAAATTACCAACCTATCTGGATTATATAAAGTATATATATGCTTACCATTGGGTCCATATTTTTTCTGGTTGCTCTTGACCTGTTCAAGGGTTAAGCCGCGTTCAGCGTCTGTACCAAAGAAATTCAAGGTTTGTTCGACGGTTTTCGAGTGACCGTCTTCCATTTTGAATTGTTATCCTTTGCGTACAACAATCTTAAAAGAAAAATGTGTTATTTGTATTATTAGACATATTATGACAATATAAAAAAAGTAAGTAGTAATTCTATAAAACTAAAACTAGAATAATAAGTCGGCTCAGTTAGGCACTAGCAGAACTCCAAATCAGTAGCTTGCTGCCATTACATATATTTCAAACTTTCATCTCTATTTAATATATAAAAACAAATATATATACATATATATTTATAATCTACACAAACAGCTGCAGAACAGCACGCACACAGGCTGCTAACTGCGCACTTTATGCAGGTATTGTGCAAAATGAATAACTGCGTTGTTTATAGTCCAATCATTAGGAAAAATTCATGGCAATGCCAACCAAATGTTTGTAAATATATATTAAAGCACACAATTATACCATTAAATTATGAACATGCACTCAGCAGAGGTTTACAAAGAGTATTTCGTACATGTGTATCTAAATACCAAATGTGATCTTTCTCTACCTTTGTTAGTCAAATCTGAGAGATATGTTTCAGTTTTCGCCGTTTTCGCCACTTTCTCCCACTCTCTCTCTCTCTTTCCCTCTTATAGTTTTCACAGTTTATAGATATCGTCTGACCATGATCTAGAATAAATTTAGTTTATGAACTCTTGCGTTATTATATAAACTTTTCTCGTTGATTTACTCAACTCAACTTTTTGACAATGGGTAAGTAAATACGTTTTAATTGTTTTACTCTTTTTCACGTTTTTATGGAGATATCTACTAATCGGAAGGCTTGTGCAATCTGATTATGAGGTTAATGACTCTTAAACGGGCCATTCAACTGTGGCTGAAAAAGTAGGCGAAACAGAAGAGTATTTGGGTCTATTTCATCAGTGTTGATATCGGTTTGAAAGATCAAACGCATTACGATTTTAAATCTGAGTAGTGAAAAGGTTTTTGTAAAATTTTTAAGCAGCTCAAAAGATTTATGTATATAGTCTTATAATATACAAATCTTTGAATATAAAGGGTACATTACTTCCAGCCTATATTGAACCAATTCAATATATTCTTTCGATCAAACGGTCAAATATGAACCGTATGTTTAAATACTCAGCAAAAACATTTGTTAACACATTAATTTAATCAACGACGTGTTGAAGATAGATAATTTTCCAGGTTTTCAATATACTTATGAATATGCACCCACACATGGCTAGATCGAAATTGGCGATAATATTCAACCATATCTATGCACACATATAATATATTTATTCTCGCAAGTGTGGATGTAAATGCGTATACAAATTCTACCTGACTAGCCAATTGAATATAGATAATTATTTCTCTCCACAATGAGCACTAAGCATATAAGTGCATCTGTATGTGTATATCTATGTGATAAGAATATATCAAGAAAGATCAAGAACTTCATTGGGGATTAAAGATAATATTACTATTATGAAATATAAATATACAAACTAGATAAATAAGACTATAACATTACAGCATTCAGGTAATAGAGATATTATCAAGGAGAATCCAGATAAGAAACTAAAACAGTATCTACCACACACACACACACACACACACACACACTTTTGCATGTTTGTATATTCTAATTTGTTCAGTCACATATCTCCTCTATACAGACATACATTTATGTACATATGTATGTTAGAGACACGTGTGTTTATTTGTGGGTATAGCTTCACATACACACTCAAATGTTCTCAAATAGAATCACACACATTTATACAAACTATACGTAAAAATGTAAATTACAAGTTATACTTATTTCTTTCAATACCAATGAGTTTAAATAATATTTTCTGGCGTCGACTTATGAGATTCACACACGTGTCACTTTTACCCAACTATTACAGTATTTGCAATCGGCATACATATATACATTTATTTACAATTATTCAAGTGCACGATTTAAGTACTTTATTTTTTTTCTATCGCCAATATTAATGTGTATATATTAGGTGGCCATTGCGCATTCCTTGTTCTAATTATATATGTGTGCTATTACAAGATTGCAGTTTTAGGCCGTGTTTTAATACATTTTCCGGCGTATTGGCAACTATGACATGACAATTTCGAATACAGGGCTGATTATAATGTTCATAGATATATCGATAAGACATGTGTGGAGATTGTAATCACACAACTGATCAGAGTTGCTAACTTTGATTCTTTTTTTTTTTCTTTTTTTTTTAGAAATAATTAAAAAAAAAAAACTTTTTACTTATATGTAAAATAATTTAATTAAAATAATCTTGCAAACTCCAAAAAGAGACAAACATCTTTAAGGTGATCGCATGTTCATTGTTGTAAAAAAAAAAAATAATAAATAGCTGCAATGGAAAAATTCATAGGCAAAACTTTGTAAATGGGATAGTTTACAACGTGTTGATCGATATAAACTTTTTAGTTCCCTACCGATGTTAATAATGTCGATATTATATGATAGTGTAGCTTACTGAGCGTGCCATCCCTAGCATATAAAATTAACCCAAGCCTGTCATCACTATTTTTCAATTTACTTGGCGGTTCGATTTACAAAAGACAAAATCAGCCAAATTTCATTTATTAGCTGTTTATTTGTAAACTCATTAAAAAAGTAGTTCATTTTCAGTAGACTAGAATTTAAATAAATTAACATTTGTATTTTATTTATTATATTTGTATATGTATGGCCTTCTTTAAATATTATTTGTCTCTGCTTCACCTGTCGGCACACAAAAGCCCCCGTTGCTTGCTATGAGTTATGCAATACAGTGTCAGTCAATAATCGGACAGCATCACTTTGTCTCTTTCTTTGGCTTTGGCACTCTCGACAATATAAATTGCGAGCTATTAAAAATAAGAGCTATTTACTCACTGAAAATTCTATTGCTCTCTCTAAAACTTAGCACTCGCAATTTTGCAATTCTACTATATATGATCGATAGTTATTAATGGTTAATGTTTACATTTAAATATTGAATATTCAATTCAAGTATGGTCATCCAATTATTATTATTTTGTCGTATATAGATTTGTGTGCGAGTATGTGCTTGTGTGTGTTTGCATGAACGAAACTTATTTTTATTGCTTAAGCTAAAAATCCCAGATTTCGTATATACACATATATTCGTTTATATTCATGTCACATCAAGATTTTTCAATTTGGTCATGCCCGCACCTTCCACAGTTTATTGGCTAAGAGCTTTTTCAAAAAGTGGATTTTTAGCAAATTTCCGTTGAACTAGGGACTTGAGACTAGCGACCTAGAACTTTTATATTTAGAATATCTATTTGTTCCAACAATTAGTTATTTAATTATTATGATAAGTTAATGAGATACTGACATTTATATATGACAAAATTGATTGTTGCTATTGGACTTTTGAAATAACTTTCAGTTTCCGCTTTGAGCCCATATTCTGTGAGGTAATACGTGTGGCATATATGCAGCCAAAATATCATAAATATCGCATAATAGGCGCAAAAGGTATTCAAGTATATATATATTGCTAAAATTAAATATAAATTCTCATTTTTATGACGAATTCTCTACGCTTTCTAGTGGGTATCTTTGAGTCGATCCGTTGTTAATTGGATATTTTTCAAAGAGCTGTATTGATGCCAAGTACAGTATATATCGGCTATGTGCACTAGCGAAAATGAAATCATTTAAGTTTTTATACATGGTATTTTCAAGTTGTAGTTGAAATATTTGGACAAAGTTTATATCCTTGTGACTCCAGAAATTAGCAAGAATATGCATACATAAATACATCATGTTTGTATATGTAATTATATTCAAAGTATATGTATATATGTAAATATGTGCAAAAAGATGTAAACAGGCAGTCCTTTATTTAATACTCATGTGAAGATATGTATGTATGTATGTATGTGTGCATGTCTGTATGTATTGTACACGTGCATATATATTCAGGCATATATCTTTATTTTTATACATATGTATATATATGTATGTGATTACTTTTGCACGTGTCTATATGTATTATTTGTAGTGTTTAAACAGTATGTAGATATACATATTTTTATATGTATAATATGCGACAAATATTTCTAACATATTTCCCTGAATAACGTATAGCTGTACATTCCGAAATATACAGACATATACAATACATATACTTATTTCGGGCTATACAAGATGTTACCTAAAAATAGACACTTAGCTACCGATGCTCTAATACACCTACATATATACTCACATAGATATATAAATATGTATATATGCATATATATTCATATACACGTATGTGTGTTAAGTGTACATATAAGTATATAAACACACACATACACTTAAACACGGAGAGAAATGTAAATTTCTGCACGTTTACATACATACATGTGTGTTTGTAATATTGTACACACGATAACAGTACATACATTTGTATATTTACAGTTTGCTATATAGGTATATATATGTATGTACAAACGTACTTACGGCAGCTTTAAAAATGTTTTATTTATAATTTTTGTAAAATGGTTTTTTTTTTTGTCTTTCTGTTTTTCTCATTTAGATAACAAGAAAAGTGTTGCATAATCAACTATTCCAATCAGACACAAGCACACAGCCGCCGCAACACACACACACACACGCGCCACACACACACACAAATACATACATACATCATACATCTATACGTTAATTTTTTTACATTTATAAATTCAAAAATATATTTATGCGCCAGCACCAACTACATATACAAATTTTGCTAACAATTTAATTTTTTTGGCACGCCGAGTGGCTGTGCGCGTGTGTATGTAAGTCTGTGTGGTTGTATGTACATATATGCATATATATATTTATATTTATTTTGGTCTTCATTTTAATATCAAAATTTTGACCGTGGTCAAAGTAACAGGTGCATAAGGCTATGTATGTGTATGTTTGTCTATTTGCAAATACCTCATATATACATATGTAACAGGTAACTTCCTTTACGTACATAGCTATCTATAGTATATTTAGATTTTTGCTTTTTATATAAAACGTAAAACTATATTCATTTGCATGTATAAATGAACAAATATATATATTTAAATATAATGTATTTCCCTATGTGTGTATGTACATATGAATAAGATGCGTATGAGTTTGTGTGTGTGCACTTTTATTATGAGTGTAGGAATACTTGAAATGTAATTTTTGTATTACATTTTGGTTCATTATATAAATTAAAACACAATAGCACTTTAAAAACACCACCTTCAAATACATATGTATATGCATACATAGAAATTGAAGGTATAAGTATATATAAAACATACATATAAATATGTATATGGGTATATATGCTTATGTGCACAATTATATGTGTGCGGGTCTTTTCCAATTTCAAAAATGTGTATTTTTTTCATTTTCCAATACTGTTATTAACAAATATACAATATGTATGTAGGTAACTTTTCAAACTGTTTTATATACATTTGGATTTTGGTTTTTTCTTTTTATTTTCTTTTGTTAACACTAATTGAAATTTGACTTATTGCAATTTGTTTGAAGAACAAAACTTACAATTTTATTCTAAAACAAAAATCGTCGTATTATATAATAATAATTGAATTTTTTAGTCAAAAGACCAAGAGCTAACACAAAGATCGCGCTATTATAACGATCAACGGCAACTGAACGCAAGGAGAACGCTGCCTGATGAGAGTGTCTATTTGAATTACAAAATTCATATATTTTGGCAAAATTCCCAAAACTAGATACACTCTCTATTTTGGCCTGGGAAAATACTTTTAGCACGCATCAACTTTTAAGCAATAACCATACGGATTCTTCTTTTTTTCGTCTCTGCATGAGAGTGTTTGTGTGTGTGTCTGTATATATGTATGTATAAAAGTGTGCGTTTAGTTGTGAGCGTGCGCGCGTGTATACATTGATAAAATGAATGAATTTAAGTAGCTTTGTATTGGGGGGCGGCTTATGCATACAAAAAATTATAATTGACAAGAAAGGTGCATGTATATATATTTATTTGCTATATATATATATATATATATATATATATATATATATATATATATATATATATGTATATATATATATATATAGAAAATGAATTATGCTAAAAAAGGAAAAATAAGCACACCAACTAATTTATTATTGTTATTGTTGTTATTGTCCACAGTTGTTAACTATCAAAGCTGTGGATCGACGCCACGACTATACACCACATCTGGGATTTGAGCCTGCTTGCTCCATTATTCGTTCAGTTAGACAACTCACCTACCTGCCTGTCTATATATTATATAGATATATACAAAATTATCTAATTAACTTTTTCAGGAAAGAATTCTAAATTTATATTTCATGACTGATACAAGATACACTCGTGTTCCCAAGCTGTGATTAAATCTTCAATTAGTTTTATAAACCAGTTTAAGATTGTATGAAATTTAAATGGGGAAAAGGTCTAAGCATACATATTCAAAATACTATATTCAATCAATATTAATTCTGAAATATTGACAAGTTAGCTTAATGACAAAGGCATATCCCACAAAGTTAAGTACATATGGTATATTTACATAAATAGATACAGTTGTATACTGTGTGCAAAGTTTTGTAGCTAACATATTTTATATAACTGTCTAAAAAGTATCCGGGTCGCAATCTGGGCTAGTGTATTCATATTTTTGTTGTTTTTAGCTAAAAGGTCAGTGCCTGTGCTACATAAAAACAGTTTATCATATATACATATATAATTCCTGTATGCATATAAAAAAAAAAGAATATATATAATAACAACAATAATAAACAGGAATATTTACACACATAAATATATGTATAAGTATATCATATATAAATATTTATACACATATATTGTATATTGTGTAATCATAAATATTGAGATTCGCCAAAAATATAGAAATAGAATTTGCACTGTTCATAGAAAAGTAAATTTAATTTGAAACAATTCAATTTGAAACAAATTTCAATTTTCTGCTGTTTTATGAAATCGTTAACACGAATTATAATATTTATTTTATTTTTGAAATAATTTTGAAAATTGAACTTGTTTTATTTATTACAATTATTGAGAGATTATAGAAAAATTAAATTCCATATAAATAATTTTTACTTGTAATATCTGAAAGCATTTAGAGTTTTGAAATAGAATATAACGGTCCGAATATTCGATATTAAGGTTTCTTATTCTCCTTTTTACAGTAAACCATAATTGTTAATGTACTTTAATTATATTAAATGGATGATCATTATCCAATATTTATAATATAACAAAGAAGTAGACATTAAAAATGACTCAGATTTTGCCTAAGTTTCGCAAGATATAGACAACAACTTGTGGAAAGCGATCCAAGTACGGATTAATAATCTGAGAACGGTTAAAAAAATTAAATTTCAGTGCAGTAAACGCGCCATGTTGATACTTAAGATGTAAATTTTATTGATAAATAATAATTTTAATTAAATCAAATATTTTTCTTAGAAATCGCTATACTTTTGTTCATTTAATTTAATTTTTCCATTTTTACATAAGAAGCAAGTAAATTTATTATTAAGCAATGTGGTAGAGGAAGGCGTAATAATCGATACAAATGCGATAGGCATATCGAAAACACGCTATGTGGTTAACAAAAAATAAAGCAAATGCATTTTTAAAAGCGCAGGTGATATATAAAGTAATTTGGGCAATAACGCTTCGATTTTGAATTTTTTTGTACTATGCTTTCCAGGGTATCTTCCTTTTTAATTTTTTATATTTTCTACATGGGCTAAAACATTGCAATTTTAATATACCTATTTTACCAGTTAAAATAACTTATATTTATTTGCTTATGTCAAATTACGATCAATTAATTTAATTAGCTATTCTATTTAAACTCTATATAATAAATAATTATTATAAATTTGGTTCACATGTGAAGCACGTTTTTTTTTTGTGTATTCTTGGCATCTCTAGAAAACGATAAGTTCATAGTGTAAAAACTATCGATTGTAGTACATCTCTAGGTTGATACATAAAATAAAAATACATAAAAGTGAGTTTTTTAGTTATTGAAGAAAAGTTAAAAATCTGATTAGTTCAATAATGTGGCAAGTCAAGGCAATTATTGAGATCAGCTGTCCACTTAATGTATATGATTAATAACTAATGGAATTTTACACATATGTGTAATCAAGGTAGATTTATATACTTGACATTGCCTCTAAAAATTGATGAAGTTCATATACCAAATGAAAATTTTTGATTTTTATGATATCAAAAAATATACAATAAACAAAATAAATGCAATTTTTTGCTTAATCGAATATTGAAAATCTTGTGTATTCATAGATACATAATTATATATAGTTTCTTGTGCTGAAAAATACGTATAACACGTCTGACCTTTCAATCCTTAAAAAGTTAAAACCACCAAAAAGAAAAAAAATAATAAAACAAAAAAAAAAGAAAACCTTAACTGATTAAATAAATTTGAATAAAACGTTGCATGATTGACTTCAATGTAGACATTTCTACAACACACCAATATATATACATACAAATACATTCGTACAAATATGTATATATGTAGATATATATATTATATATATATTTATATACATATATATGCGCGACACATATGTAAAGATGAGTATACATATGCGAATACATATTTATGAAATTTATTTATGTATTCATGCACGCATATCTATAATTTTAATAGATATATGTGCGAATATCTATATACATATCAGTTTAATATTCTGTTAACATTTTCATTATTTTACCTAATATATAAGAAT
The DNA here is from genome assembly GCF_054131065.1 of Drosophila arizonae. Classification (NCBI taxonomy): domain Eukaryota; kingdom Metazoa; phylum Arthropoda; class Insecta; order Diptera; family Drosophilidae; genus Drosophila; species Drosophila arizonae. The sequence continues at coordinate 15,141,601 of NC_142925.1, read as the reverse complement.
ATAAATTTTATACACATACATTTGTATGTGTGAAAACTACATAACTCCTTTTAAGATACATATACGTATACAAATGTGTATATATATCAAATTATTTCATATATATGAAGTGTATGTATATAATAAATATATGTATGCAAATATGTATATACATATATGTTGTGAATGCGCAAAACAAACCCACTCTTCACCTGTTACACGGCACTGGAACAACTTGTGCTTTAGCATCGTTTAGATAACTTAACATTTATATAGATACAGATACATTTGTATCTACGTGCATATGTAAATATGTCTAAAAAAAAAAACAGTATTATAATATAAAATGTCATGAGCGTTACCCATGCGAAAAACCAATCAAATATATATTTTTAAATGAATATCTTTAGTCCCTACAAAAATGAGTTATTTGCCAAATTAATTGTTAGCTTCTATTTAAATGCAAACAGCTAACAAATAAATACTTTAGATATTTCTCAATTTACTAACAGACTTCAAATGAATTATTTCAAATACTTTGTTTAGGTAACTCCCATAAAACTCTGGTTTGAATGTAAGTTGAGTAAATATCGGAATGTAGAATTGCAGATTATAAATTAAATCCATCGGCCATTGAGAAGTATTCTTGAGGTTACACACAAGTACACACGTGGTTGGCGCAGGGTATCTGCTAGTCGGTCACTCGCTACTATACCATATATACTTTTTGAATTTATCTTAATAAATAGCAAAGAAATGAGAAGCTACGAAAGGAGAGTCGATTTTTTCTCTACGCTTAAATTTTTTATATTTTAGATACCTGAGACAAGTATTTAAGTGCACTAATTTTATTGGTTCTGCACGTAAAAACAAATAATGAGAATAATTATGAATAATTATTAGTAGTAAGATGTTGTTGACCCGATAAAAAAAAAAGACAACTTTTGCTTTGATACAATTAAACATATATCAGATAGTGTTCGAATTAATCACTTGATTTTATATTCAAATACATAAAAAAGGTCAATTTATCTTTAGGTTGATCTAAAATTAAAATTTTTAATTGTTTGCTTCTCATTAACACATTTATCGCATTAAGTTATATTTTACAATATTTTATAATTTCTTAGTGAACGAATTTATTAAAAAAAAAATACATTGAGAAATTTGTAGTTGTCAATGTCAAGTTTAAGTAGATTATTAATGGATATATCATAAGAAATTAATTTATATTTTAAGACTGATGATAATATAATAGTACTATTACTAAAAATTTTATTAAAACAGGAAAAAGTAACATTTTTAATTTTTTTATTTTTTTATTTATAAATATAGATTAATCATAAGCAATCGCAAAGTGAGGACAGCTGAACGCAAGTCGTCGGAGCCGCACATTTGAATAGCATAAACAGAGAGAGAGAGAGAGCGAGAAAATAAATTACGTAAATAATACGAAGACTCTGTTATACTGGAGCAAAACGGAGAAAGTACTAGGGGTGCAGAGTCCCCCGACGCCAACCAAGAAAATCGAGCGACGTGTTGGTGGACTCCGTGGACTGCTATGGGTTGCTTTGGCTCTCCAACTTCAAAACAGTCTGATGTCAACTCGGAGGATTCGAAAAGTCAAAAGCGAAGAAGCGATGCCATATCCAGGCAATTGCAGAAAGATAAACAGCTTTATAGGGCAACGCACAGGTTGCTCTTGCTGGGAGCGGGTGAGTCCGGTAAATCAACTATAGTCAAACAAATGCGGATATTGCACGTCGATGGATTTTCTGAACAAGAGAAAAAACAGAAAATTGATGATATTAAAAAAAATATTCGTGATGCTATATTGGTAAGTCTATTTTTTTTATTTTTTTTTTACAAATTTTCACTTTTTTATTTATTTAAGTTCTTATAACTGGATTTATTAAAAAAAGCTTTTATTCGATCTGGTTAGTTGTAAGTTGATGAGATTGGATGAGATGCGATAATAAGAAAAAGTAAATAATGAATAATTTAACAATGGGCAAGGAGCGATCCATTATTAAGGAAAGAATTGAAGATCTGGAACATATTTATATAGAAGAAGCTTGAAATTATTTTTTTTTTTTTTATACATATATTTCTGCCTCGTATTTTAAAAAAAAAAAAATCAATATCTAAAGTTGGGCGCTTGACTTTCTCTTAATAACTGGAAATTATCTTTTGGTATTTGGGTAATCAATATGCAAACCAATAAGCTATCAAAACTTAGGTTTTGGGTATAAATGAATGCCTTATTTGTTTTATGTTTTGAAATATTTCATTCGAATTTTTTTATTTTGTCTTTTGAAGCCCCACTTAACTCCTAACCAGAGGCTTTCAATGGATTACTATATACATACATAAATCGAGTTGCTGAGCAGACAAATCTAAAAATATTAAACTGCAAGTGTGCATAGGAGCGTGTTATCCTGATAAGAATGTTTATAACTAATAATTTTTTACAATTTTCTAATGAAAGAAATTTTTGTATAATATGTAAGTATTTTTTTATGATTTATCTTTAAAGTAGCTGTGAGAGAATTATTATTGTTTAGTTTTTGTTCTATCCATTTAAAGGGGACTATACTTATGAATATCTATCAAAATTTGTAATATATAATATATCTGTAAATCAGCAAATATAAAATAAGGGTAAGAAATTAAGGTACATATTGAAAGCATTTAAATGCAACTTAATTCTATATTATAGGTATCCGTATTATCTGTGTAGAAATTGAAAATTTAGTACTAAGCTGTTCGAGAAGCTCTAATATTTTCTCAATTTAACTAAGAAATATCTAAGTATGCTATTAATCTATTTTTCTATGAAGCTCTTAAATATTTTGACCAGTCAAATATATGTAATCCGTCCGTCTACCTGAATGTTTGACCTCGCTGATCCTGCGATTGGCTGTGAAACTCAGCAAATAATAATATCGTAGCTTTTCTAATTAGATCTTGGATGTTAAATATATTTGAAAAGGGGTTATATGGAAGATCATGCTGTCTAAAGTATTTAGTATGCCTCCTTCTGGTGATGGTGTCGGAGTTATATGTTGTTGATTGAATTATCAAATGTTGTATGCGGATATTGCTGTTAACTAATTGATATCTTTGATAAACAATACATTGACCACTCAACGTTTTCTATATATATAACCTAAATTGGACTTTTGCTAATGTTTAATGTATCAGGTACAAGGAATTCTCTTCTTCTATCTAAAGTTTCTATTTTCTTGAGTAGAGCTCTTTAACTTGTTTACAGTTTCTTTTTGTTGTAGGTAAAAATATGTTTCAATTAACACTTACTTTTCTTATAATTCCGAAATTTAAAAATTAATAATATATTTTAAGTGTAAAATTACCAGATCGAAATAAAAACTTTGAAAAACCTATATTATATGTAATTCCTAATAATGAACAATCTATTATTTACAGACTATTACTGGAGCCATGAGCACACTAAATCCACCTGTAGCTTTAGAAAAGAAAGAAAATGAACCCAGGGTGGAATATATTCAGGATTATGCCTCTAGTAAGTTAACAACTACCACAAAATGAACATAAATAATAATAATGATAATAATTTGAGACTATAGCCTTAATTTCGGTTTGTTTTTACTCAGGATTCAGCTGTCTCAGCTGTTAAAATTATATGAATTGATTAAATACTTTAGTACTTTATTTTATTACAATAATAATCTCAATTCCAGGTCCTGACTTCAACTATCCTCCAGAATTTTATGAACATACAGAAGAACTATGGAAAGACAAAGGGGTCCTTCAAACCTATGAGAGGTCAAATGAATATCAATTAATTGACTGCGCAAAATAGTAAGTAAAAGTCGATCTGGTGGTACAGCTTAAGAGATATTATTTAACTGTGTAATTATTACTATTTCTGTTTTAATTGATGTGATATGCACCGAAACTGTTTTTTGAATAACTTTAACTTAAATATATTACTCTTTTATTTAGCACAATAAGTTAATGCCAAATTAATGTGGATTATGCGGTAAATGGATCGTAGACAATATTTAGTTTTTGTGAACGCCTTTTTGCAAAGAGTGAGCTAGAAATAACTCTGCTGTAATTGGGTATAACCGCTTGTGCAATACTCGCTAATTATCTGAAACGCAAATCCGCAGCAATAATATAGTCTTGAAGATTAACAATGCATAATGCTTTTAGTTTTTAAGCGAGTCTAAAAATGAGTTGAATTAAAAAAAGAGAAATCAGAGCTGTGAGAATAGTTTCTTGTAAATCCGAAAATATCTTAAGGGAATTCACGGAATCCTCCATTTCTTGGCTGATCGATACTAGATCATGATATAAGCATGTCCCTTACACTGACTATTATATTTGTACTCGTATTTTCAAATGAGATATCTGTAAGATTAGATTTAACCATGAAGAAATGCCAACTGTAATATATATTTTATTATAATGATTAATTAATTATAATTGTTGCTATTACAATATGTATTCATTTGTTTTTCTCTCATTTCTTTATTGCTATTTAGCTTTTTGGACCGAGTTAGCACAATTAAAAATCCAAATTATACCCCCAATGAGCAGGATATTCTTCGGTGCCGTGTTTTGACTTCTGGAATATTTGAAACAAGATTTCAGGTGGACAAAGTTAATTTTCAGTGAGTTGCAATTGAATAAGCACTTTAATGTATTAATTACTATAACTTTGCAAATTCCCTGCCTTCAAATAGTATGTTCGATGTGGGAGGACAGCGCGACGAGCGTCGGAAGTGGATTCAATGTTTCAATGATGTAACTGCTATAATCTTTGTAACGGCATGCTCAAGTTATAACATGGTTTTGCGTGAGGATCCCACTCAAAATCGGCTTCGTGAATCCTTAGACTTATTTAAGAGTATTTGGAATAACAGGTATTAGATGGAATTATTTCTAGACAAATTGCATTGCTTTAATCAATGTTCCTTTTTCATAGATGGCTACGCACAATTTCTATTATACTTTTTCTAAATAAGCAAGATTTGTTAGCAGAGAAAATTAAGGCTGGAAAAAGTAAATTGTCGGAATATTTTTCCGAGTTTAACAAATATCAAACGCCAAGTAAGTAGATAAATAAATTTAATTAGAATATTAAAAATAAAGGAATAAAAATTAAAACTAAAGGCCATGTCGTTATAAATAACTGAAAAATGAATTTCATAATTTTATTTACTTTTTTTTTTTAATATGATAATGAGCAGAAATCAAATTGGAAACGCTTTGATCTATCCCCCCATGTTACCCCCTATATAGGCAAATATCTGTCAATCAAAGTCAATCAATTTAAATTGAATTTGTATTTGTTTTGCCATTGAAGCTAACTATATCGCAATTTCTATAAATTAGGTGACGCAATAATGGAATCTAACGATGACCCAGAAGTAATAAGAGCAAAATATTTTATACGTGACGAGTTTCTGGTAAGTCACCCAAAATAGACTAAAAATAATGATAAATGATTAATTATTTTCAAATAATTTTGCAGCGTATATCGACAGCAAGTGGAGACGGTAAACACTATTGTTACCCACATTTTACATGCGCCGTTGACACAGAAAACATAAAGCGAGTTTTTAATGATTGTAGGGACATAATTCAAAGGATGCACCTTCGTCAATATGAATTGTTATAGGTTATCCCTATCGCCGTAATTCAACAAATAAAGTGAAGAATATATTATTGAATTACTGTTTTAAATATAATTATCAAATGTAATTTGTATTTAAATAGTCCCTTGAAACAAAAAAAACCAACAACAAAAAAACTAAAAAAAAAAAAAAAAAAAAAAAAAAAAACAAAACAAAAATAAAAGCGCTGCATTTAGATCTGGTATGACCTTTCACAAAACTCAACATTAAAGAAGAATAAATAAACATGTTATTAACAATTACAATTGTTTTTATTGATATTGCTGTATATAGTATTTAAAAATACTTTCGATTTCCCAGTTGCTGTTGAGTATATATATCGTATCGTATCTTTTTTCCCCTGACACAAAGCGCATTTGCGTTAATTATAGATGAGTATACAAGTCTAGTCAAAAGTCAACTATACAAGTGGATTGAGTATGCCGAAGCTGACGGAGGCCTTATCGATCTCATCAAAGTTTCTTTTGGTTTTACTCTTCCAGGCATTCTTGTTGTAAGCCAAATCCTTTCTAGCTAAAGCTGGCCGATTTGCTCGATGATCGTTGTTGTTGTTGGCTGCCAATTCCCATAGATCGCTCTGTGTATTGATGTCGCGCTGATACTTCAATGCCTGCTGAGCAATATCCTTAAAGACAAAAAGCACTCTGAAAAAAAAAAAAACAAGCAGAACGATTAAATTAAAATCAGATGGGTTAACGAATGAGGAATATATTAATTATTATTATTGCCAACAGGACTGATTAAGGAGTATGGGATAGTCCCAAGCCGTAATCATGGGTAAGAAGTGTTAATAAATGGATCAATTTTTTTTTAGCTAGATTGGCTTATTACTAATTTTAATTCTTATTCCATTTTGATTTGTTTGTTAAAAATGTCAATCTTAATTTAATTTGGTAATTAAATATTACTTACCTTAGCACTAGTTTTCCGTCAACGTTTTCCAAGAAAGCTTTTGAAACCAAAGGAAATTGTAAATATTTTATGCTCTGTTCATATATATTTTTTTTTCTTATAAATATATTTTAATAAATGAATATTTTTTTGTATGTTCTCTGCATCTTACACTTCTTGCCAAAAATTTGTTTAATAAAAAGTTTATTAGATAAACAAAAGATAAAATAAAAGATATATTTTAATATATAAACAAATCAGGAAATGAGCGAGTGAACGTGAGAGTTGACATTTAAATAAATAAGGAATAATAATAAAAATAATGGAATACGATTTGGAATGACAATGAAAGGCAGAATACAGAAAATGAAAGATTGAAGATACAAGAGATCGTGAAGGTAAGAAAGAGAATGAGACTGAGAATGAATACTGAACATTTGTGTTTCTTGACAAATTTTCATTCCGGTTTCATATTTCGTATTCCCTAATAGTATAGGAATGTGTCAAAAGTAGTCCTTAACAACAATCAGTATAAACAGTTATATGTACATATGTATTTCACATAAATTGCTTTATTACCTTAGATAATTTATACATTGATAGTGTATTGGGAGAGAGTTGTTAATTGACTTTACATTTTGAAAAGTGATATTGGGTCATGATATTCTGGTTAATAATATAGGGATTTCTTGATCAAATGTCCCCCACCAATACTGTCTAGATCGCGCTTCGCCTGACGATTCGATGGATTCTTTTCGGAATAAGCTTTCTTTTGGCCCAGTGGCAGGACAGTTAATTTCGGAAACAGGTTAAATATATTATCAGGTATGATATCTCTGCTGGATTGAAGAATGTAGTAGCTGCCATAATTTAACTGTACAGTTGAAGCATCTAAATAAAATGAAAAATAAACGAAATAAAACATGCATGATATTTAGCAATTATTTTACAATAAGAAACAAATATGAAAGTTAATTTTCATAATTAAATAAAATTAATATCATATATAATTATAAATAAGGTGTATACATTAGACTTATATAACTTATGTTTGTTTATGCTAACTAAAGATGAATATTTATATTTAGTTATTACTTGTAATTTAACTTAAATAGGAGAGAATCGAATGATTGCTTAAATGGACTTTATGTACATGTTCATATGTTTTGAGAATATATACACATTTATATATTTTAGTTTTCTTTTATATATGCGAAGGAAAAAATGCGTTAAACAAAAAAGGGAGAATTCAAGAACAAAAATATTCTAACAATGTTTGATATACTTAATTTGGTATTACGAACTAAATAAGTTAGCATAACTAATGTCATCCACTTCTGAGAGAAAATCAATACCAAAGTTGAGAAAGGGTAGAATTATATTATATATTATTGTAGCTTTTCACTTAACGCTTTTCGCATATGAAAAAAAAAAAAAACAAACAAAAAAACGCAGACCCCATATAATGTCATCTTAAAGAAGAAAACATAAATTTAAGATAATAAAAGGCAACGTAATTGGAGAAAATAATCACAATAACTTCTCGTATTGTCTGCTGGTATTATCGCAGGGCTCTAACACAATCGGTTCAATGGAAGCTGAAAATAATAATAGTGAAAGAAAATCTTGTTAAAATGGCGAGAGAGCTGAGAAGAGGATTTAGTAATCCTTTTGACAACATGGTACACAACATCATTTCCAGTAAGTCCAGTATCTCAACAACCGCCAAAGCTAGAAAATAATCAAATATTTATTTATATTTAATTATGTATGTAGAATTAAGAGTATACAAGTTTTATAATTGGGAAAAAATAACTGACAGCAAGACTTGGTAGCCAATAATATAAACATTATTAGCATGAATACTTTACTGTATTGAATAACTTTGAATTTTGAATATAAGTTTTATTTTTATTTATACTTATTTATTTTTATTATTATATATATTTAAAAAAAAAATACTTTAATTCAACTTATTCAACTTGAAAGCTTGACCAACGCACAATGAAATCTAAGGAAAGACTGTTCTCTTCACATCGACACCAGCTCATTTTATACCAAATCGCGGAAGGATGGAAAAATAGGGTGTTGATAACAAAGAGGGAACATACAGCTGAAAAGCATAATCTTTATAATTAAGTTAGTTGAATTTAGATACCCTGTAAACTTTGTCTTGACAAGGTCTTATGAAACCTATCAAGAATTTGACAAAATTATAAAAATATTTATAAATAAATGAATGCTTAAATGCATCGTAAGTTATTTATATTTATCATATTATATACATACGTAGAACTTATTATATCTTATATAAATATATTTTATATTTATATTATTAAAATATTAGATATGTATAAGATGTACCTGTGCTATAAGTACTTAAAGAAGTGTTGATATAGTTTTATATTTACTTTATATATATGTTTTATCCATTTTTTACATCATTTACATATACGTTTGTATATATACTACATTAGTGAGTAATGATTCTAGGAATTAGGGTAGGGAACTTAGGGTATTTCCTGTTTCAACTTGAGTGGTGCTGAAAACTATTCTGTGGCCTTTCTGCGTCATTTCCACCATATTTCCCATAATTTGTGGTAAACAGTTCAACAAACAGAGCTTAAGTAAGAAGTTGGCAAACATACATTTGTATGTGCATTTGATTGAAAATAATCTTGTGCAGACATTTGAAACATATGTTCGCTTTTTTTTTTGTTTTTTTTGTTTTTGTTTTTTATACATTATCAAAGGAGCTAAAGAAAATCGACAAAGTGACAAAAACATGTTACATAATATAGGCTTTGTTATTAAATATTATTAAATGAAATTATATGGTATATATGTACATATCTATATATAAATGTCGCATAAAATATATAAAATATGAGTAATACATCAATCTAGGAGTTTGTCACATATTCTCTTCCAGACTAAGCTATAGCACAGCCCAGGCGATACTACTTTTTATTTATTATAGACATGTATTACCATTCACTATATATTATTATACACAATTGTAATTTACATTTACTACGATATTTATTGCTACTACATACTCCTTTTTATTACTATTTAGTACAATAACTGAAATGTCTACTACTTTTTTCTACTATTTAGTACTACATACTACTATCTACTACTTTATACTATAATTTACTACTATATATAAAACTACAATAAGTGAACCCAAGCAATTAAGCTATTGCATCCGATTATGAATATCATACTACATATGGGGTTCACAGAAGGTAGCAAAGCCAATGGACGAAGTCTGCTGGCTTTCCATCGACTTCATAAGCCTTTCCAGTTATATTTCAAAATTTCATTTGAGAGCAGCATTTGCAGTCGTTTATCACCTGAGATGGAGATGATGAGCTTAATGAAAAAAAAAAAAAAAACACGCCAATAGCCAATACGCAGTACAATTTGTTTTTATTTCACGTTTTTTTTTTTAAATACATTTCTAATAGCTGGCATACAAATACCAAATCGATTTCAAATTTGAAATTTCAAAAAAGCACATCAACTTATCTTTATTCGATCACTTAAAAGCACGTACATTAATTGTGAATATATAATTGATGGTTGATTGTGTGTATGTCTGTGTGTGTGTTAGTTAGTTAGTTTCTCGCATTAGTAAAATATATAAATATGTATCTTACAGAGTACAAATATGTTACAACATACACTTTGACAGTCGCCTGCCGAAATACAGAGTTTGAATTAGTTAACAAATGTATAGACCTAAGTAATAATGAGAGTGATAAATTCTTTTCGCTATTAGCCATGATCAAAACAATAAGAATGATACACGCGTCCGCCTGGCGTCCCCCTTGGCTCTTCGAGCCATTCCATAATGTCACATGCTCCCCTCGCTGCTGCTGGTTGTTCCTTTCGAGTCGCACATTCCGCCCGAGACGTTGTCATCGCCGCGCACAGAGCCCGACGTGAGTCCTCCCGTAATACCAGTTAAATTTAATTTGTACTGCAAATGGAAATATTATTAATGAGTGAGTTCATTTCTATCAATTTGAAGAAATATAAATTTAGCAATATCTCAGTAGGAAACCAACACCATTTACCCAGTTAAATATTGGAACCGTCAGGTTGGTTCTAGGATCTAAATTAGTTGAACTAAGCCAAAGACATGTCCAGCTGTCCTTTGAGACCCGTAGCCTAAAATATATCTGTTCGTTTAGTAGTGCACTAAACCAGTCTAGCCTACGAATTTGCGATGCTACTACTCTAGTCATACTCTACTAGTCATACTATTCTCTATTTATTTTGTGTGGAACAAGTGAAATTTTGTTTGCCTCTCGGGCAAGTGAATTAAGTGAAGAGTACAATTGTGATCTTACGGACGGACAAACTAGCGTATTTTGCACAAGACAAAACTATCTTTTACTTTGTGAACCGACTCTATATATGGTGATTTGGTAATCGAATCGTACTTACCTTATTTGCGCACTCAAAACATTTCGAGACAACTTTGTTTATCACATTCATAAGATTTTTGGTTTCCCTTATGACGTGATCAACTTTCACAAATGTCGCAGCTTTGCCGACTGTGTGATCTTTCACAGTAAATTGTAGAGCTTGCACACAAGTCGGCACTCTATCTAAAATACTTAGAAGATCCTTCTTGTTATCACTTGCAGGTACCTGAAAATATATACATGTAATTTATACATGTGTTGGATGTATTAAAAATATCATTCGATTAAATAGCTCTTTAATTAATTTTCTTCTAACTTCTTATGAACTCGGCTAGTTTTAGGGTTTAGTAGTGGCTCAGTCTTATTTTGAACCAACAGCTTTTTAACAGCCTTTAACTTGTAGAAGGTCATATTATATCTACATATAGACCATGTTCTCAGTTCAGTGCTCCCTGTTCTGCGTTTGCAGCTCAGTGTTCTCAGCTCTCTGTTCCTAGCTCACGATTTACAGCAGCCTGTTCTTAGCTTTCTGTTCCCTCCTCTCTGCTCTGTGTTCCCACTACTTCCTGTACTCAGTACTTTCTACTCTCGTTTCTCAAGTTGCCCGCTTCCCGTTGTTTCCTGCTCCCTGTTGCCCTGTTTTCTCTTTATGTTCTACGTCCCGTTTTGTGCTTCACGTTGTCTGCCCCATCCTCTTTGTTACTCGTTCCCTCTCCAGATCCCACTCTCACTGCTTTCTGTGCTCTCAACTGCTACATTTTATTCCCTAGTCTTTCTAGCTTCCTGCCTATGCAGCTATGGAGTAGATTGGAACTCTATAAGAATAACAATAAATGTTCGGCATGCCGATGATTTCAACAATTTCTGTCATTCCAAGCTCACACACCTGATATGAAAAATGACGTAAAACTTTATAAAGTCGATTGGCTTCTTCAGCAAAGTATTCAGCTTGTGTAAATAAATCCTGTGTCGTTCTTAGAGAACCGCTGCCCTTGGTAAATTGATACATCAGAAAAGCCATAGCTGACATATTTTTAGCTCGTTTCAAAATATCATTATCATCCGATAGATCGTCCGTCCACTTAGTTGCATCGCCGTTGTTTTTACCCTCCAGCCCGGCGTACTCGACCATTTCTCTCTCATCCGTGGGCGCGGCATAAGGCTTCGATGATTTCATTGTTGTCTCACATTTCTGATAGAGCAATAACAAATCAATTTAAAAATCGTGAACATTTCTAAATTGGTTTAATTTATGCTCACCTCCATTTGGGTATCTATGTCCGCCTTGGTTGTGTCCACCGATGCGAGAATCTTCTTGGCAATCAGTGAGATCTCGTTGATTAGCCATTTCCACATTTCCAAAAACGATTCGAAATTTTCATTCGCTGCACTGCTGTTCGCGTACTTCCACAGAATCTTGGCGGCAATAAATACCTGTGGCCCGTAGATTCTCAGGTTGATTGCCAAGCACTTGGCATGCACCTGCAGGCCTTCCGTCGGTGCGATGTGCTGCAACAATTTGCAAATGTCGAAAATGTGATCGCAGCAGTCGTGAAATTTCGCCGAGCATTGATTCAGGTTCTCCAGATCGTGTGCCATGGCCAAGGCATAAAACGATTTCACAATCTTCTTGCAAACGTTCAGCGACTCGTTGAAGTCGGCGATCTGACTGGACACAGATATAACAAGCTGCTTGCACAACTCCTGCAGACTGCCGAGCATGCCCAGCTCCGGATCCCTGCTCTGGATCGGTGCGCCCACCCCTCGATTATCGTGCTGATCCTTTATCAATAGATTCAAATACATTTCAAACTCGACCTTGCAGTTCTCACAGTAGATGAGTATGCTCTTCCGATGCTCATGACTTATATAAGGCGAGTCAGTAAAGTCATGCGCCTTCTCGAACAGCTTGTCAAACGCCACGGACAGCTCATCCCGCAGGTCCAGACTCTCGTAGGTTAGGTGTTTCTTAAAATTTGTATTCTTTATCATATGACTGCCCACAGTCGGAGCTAAGTTCTTTTCGCTCTTCCAGTCCTCATCATCGAACAGAGAATACAACGCATCAGGATTGTTGTTGCCCTCCTTGTTGCTGTTGCAGTCGTACTGAATCGACTGCAGCTTGAACTTCTTAATGAGGTTTATAATGCGCTTAATTGTCGTATAGATGCTCTCGTTCTCATAGTTCGAATTGCAGCGCGCATTGCGAAAGGCCATGTGCTTTGCCGAGTCGAAAATACTATCCTTTATGACGAAATGTATCAAGTCCATGGCCCGTCGAATTTGACAAAAGACGGTGTCACGATTCTCTTTAACTATCACGCAATCGCTGTGTATCAAACTATTCTTTGACGATGTCAGTAGAATTGATATAGACTTCTCCAGAATTTGGCGTGCCGAGAACATCTGAGCACGTCTGCGCTCCTCCTTAAAAGAGTTACGATGATGTCCCGTCAAGTAAGCCAGTTCGATCATCTCGGTACCAAAAATAGAAAACGCACGCACAAACTCCGTAAAATTCATAACAGACTCTAACTTTTCTAAGCTCTCCGATGCTCGCTTCTTTGCTGTGAGCAACTTCTTGACCACAACAATATCGACGAGCAGTAAAATTCGCGTTATAGACGATAGTAGAGATCTGGCTGCCAATATAATGGCACCATAATCCTTCAAGGGCTCGATATGATGACGAACCTCCATGCCACTCAAAGGCGAAAGCTCACAAAGCTGTTCAATCGATTTTCCTAAAATGAAGAATACAATTTAAGTGAGTCATATACATATTACTTATAGAGTGTATATTAAAGTTGAACATCTTAAAGTATTATATATAATATAATATTTTTATAGAAATCCTTACCTGCATCTCTCGCCTCTCTGGCCGCCTCATACATATCCACTTTGATATCCGTATTTTCCTCTGCAATTATTTCACCAATCGTTATAAATCTCTCCACAGATATACTCAAGGAGTGTCCAATATTTCCAAAAGTTGACATGATGTGCTCGTTGTCAATATCACGTAGTCGAAAGCGCTGATTCTGTAAGTAATAAACAAATGAAATAATATTAGATATAAGAGAGAATAGATATTACTATGCTAGAGATAAAGCCAGACAGAGGCAGTGGCATAACTATGTAAGAGCTCAAACTGCTTTACTCACATCATTTATCATTGCTCAGTGGGAGAGGGAGTAAGACAATATGAAGTTGTGGTAGGACCTGTAGCTTTTTTCTATGGGCCTCAAAGTCAAAAAGGCAATAAACAAATGTGTCTCAAATATTGACGAAAAATGTACAGTCGAGCTAGAATCTATTACACATTTACTTTACCCTCAGTCAATCAATCAATCATCGAACCTTAGCTATAAAAACGATTATATATGAGGTAGGCTATGTCTGGTAAAACACTTAGTTTAAATTGCAAAAGTCTGCGATTGTCTACTTGATATGTACGAGAGTATATATGTATACCATTCGAGTACCATCTAAATTGCGTCTGTATGCTTATTGATATTCAATTAACTACGTCTATATAGAGAGAGGTATATAGATTATAGACTAATCAAATAGCTATTCCATCACATGCAATTTTTATCCAATATCACTTATATCAACTTACGTTCACATCAAGCGCAGCTGGAGGTAGGCCATACATTTTTATAGTGCTAAATTCCGTTTAAGCTGCTTCGTATTTGTGTTTTGGGCTTCGCACATTTATATTTAATGTGTATAAAATTATTGATTTTTCGTAAACAGCCTCTGTGCCTAGACAATATATTTTTGAGTGTTGTCTCTTTAAAATAGTTTATCTATTATTATTAAGCGTCAAGTTTTCTTTAATTATCTATGTACATTTTGTATTAATGTTTTAAATAACGAAAAAAAAAACAACAGTCAACTTCAATTACTAACTCTGATGGTCACAAAACACTTGCGCACCTCTTTACATATATGTATATAGGTATATAAATATACATATATATCAATTTCGTATTGGGATTTGCGCACGAATTTCCTCTGCGCAGTTAACAAAAGTGTTAACAGCAAAGAACAGTTACTTTCACAGGTAACATTACAAAATAACTGTTTAATTTAAATACTTTAATTTTAGGTTAAGTTTTTAAATTGTTTAAATTTTGCATATTTTGTATAGGATTATACAAATATTTGAAGGTTCCTTTCTTATACAGTTAAATTTCATAAATAAATATATGTCGGAATGAGATTATGAAAAACTAATTATACAGGGAATTGTATAATAGCTCTTGCATTAAAAAAAAATAATTTTTTACATTTCTTTATAAAATACATATATTTATTTACAAGTTACAATGTAATCATCAATATCAAACAAATACTATTATTTACTTAGGTATGTACTTCAAAAGCCGAAGTTCATGTGAAAGCCACACGGCAGTGCTTAGGAGTATCAATGAACCAGATTGATGAGCTGTTGCCAAAGGCACAGGTACATAATTTAACAAGGTAGTTACACCTAAGGTAGCTTGGGTCCAGGCCATAACAGCGACCGCATTGATAGCCCACTTTGCACGCTTGGGCAGTTTCTGTCCTCTCATTGTCAGCCACAAGGCTGTGATCAATGATACAGTTGTGATGCCTAAGATGCGATGGTTAAATTGAACCGTTGTTGGGTTTTCTGTAACATTTCTGAGTATTGGCTTAAATTGCAGAATGTCATCGGGTATCCAGTCATCACCCATTTTCGGAAATGAGTTGTAAACCAATCCAGCATCCAGTCCAGCCACAAATGCACCAGAGATTGCCGTCAGGAACACCATGCCTTTCGTTAAGTGCGACAGCATTTTTATTTTAGGTATACGCTTTGCTGCCGACGTCAATGATTCCGCTGGTATCAATTTCGACATCGCGTTCGATAAGAATAACGAATATAGCACAAATGCTGCAGCTAAATGGGAGGCTAGTCGATATTGAGAAACTCGAGGCACATCATTTGGATTATCAAATCTGTTCTCCAATCCGGACTTAACCATATACCATCCCATCAATCCTTGCAGGCCAATTAATGTTCCCAATACCAGAACCATTTTCTTTGTTTTTGCGCAAAAGTAGCCCTTCTTCCAGAAGTATGCGGCAGGCAGTATGAAAAATGCTCCAATTGCACGACCCCACATTCTGTGTATATATTCCATTATATAAATAAATTTAAACTCGTCCACAGTCATTTTGGCATTCTTTCTGAAAAAAAAACATTAGTATTTAATAAAAAATTAACTTGCTAATTTATTATGTTTACTCACAGCTTAAATTCTGGATACTGTTGATATTTCTCAAACTCTTTAATCCATTCATCTCGATTTCGTGGCATATGCTCGCCAATCAAGTTCCAAGATACCATTGAAAGGCCAGACTCAGTCAGCCTTGTCACGCCACCTTTATGAAAAAATGTTAATTATATTTTATGTTTATTATAATACTTTCCACTTACCCAGTCCAACAGCAACGAAGACCATGCCACTGCATCCTAGAAACCATTTGCCGACTGTTTTATTTGGACTTGACTTAACTATTGGGTTCACTGGCGGAGCTGGCGTCGGTATATGCTAAAATAAATGAGAAAATCGAATTAGTAAGCTGATGATCGTAAAAATAATATTAATATTACATAATAGAGTCCAAAATAATTGTAAAAGTAAATAGGAAATCCAAACAACAAACAGCATTAGCTGCAATTATTAAATATAATATAGAATTAGTAGATATACAAGAATTACTTTATATTTGTCGGAACCGCTTTAATTTAAAGTCAACGTTTTAATATGCCTTTCTGTTTTTTTTATTATTTACTTTAGTAAAAAGCCGGGTAGATAGCAAGAAAAATATAGATTCGTTTCGTTTCGCAAGTTGTTCAACAACTTAATTCTTTTGAGGTAATAAATATTTTGGGATCTATATGTGCAGAATATATATTCTGATGTTTCTTAATATTATTCTTTTTTCTTTAGTCAATAAATAAAATTATGAGGGAATTAAAAAACTCATTACGACTTACGTTGGCTTGACTTGCTACTTACTTTGATCTGGGTTTCCGCGACTGTTTGCTGCAATCGGCGAGATGGAAGCATAAGCCTAAAAGCATTAGACCTTTGATACATCGACCGAAGCATTATTGAAAGGAATAATTCTATATTTCACAGAAGGAGGCTTATATATTTATGTTAAAGTCCTTTCATATAATAGGTAGAGATGTGCATAATAACAGCAACTAATGTATCGACTAAACAAAATAATCATTTTGATAACTTTTGTGGCCTGTTTCCACTGCGGATGTATTAACGATATGATAAAACAAAATAAATATTTTCATATTAGTTAGGTATGTTAGTTCTTAAAACTTATTTAAATATAAAGAAAAACAAAATAACTTTTCAATTACAAAACACGACGCCGAATGGCGACTGTTTAAATTCATCGTTTTATATCGATACTAGAACTACCGCACGTGTGACTATATATCGAAAAGGGAATCTTGCATCTCTATAGTCGGCTAGACGCTGCCTCTAATATCCACATTCGTGCTTATAAAAGTATTTTAAGCGGCATTAATTTACTAAATCGTTTGCCGGCAATATGAACATGGAGGATTTATTAAGCACACAATTTGTGAAGTTAAAAGAAGCTATGGATGATCTTTTTGAATTGAAAAGCGCTGTGGGTACACAAAATGAAATTAAGATCAACTGAATACCTAAAATATTTGATTTTTTATAGGGACATGTTTTGGAATTGAAGCAATCATCAGGTGTACTAATGTTTGTAGCCCTGAAGCACGCAAACCGGAAAGTCAAGCGGAATATTAAATCTGGGCGAGATGAATTACATTTACAAAAATCTAAAGTGGATCTGAGCAGATTGCAGTTGCAAAATCTGCTGTATGAAGTTAGCCATTTAAAGAAGGAAATCGTGCGGTGTCAGAAATTCAAGAGTCGCGATACCTACTTGGAATTGTTGTCAGATAAAGAATATGCCTCAAAGTTTGCCGATGAGGGCAGTGATAAGACAAATATGTCCGATCACCAAACGCATTTGTATCGTTTGGAATGCGAATTGCGATTGCGTAAAGAATTGGATAATCAGTATAGCGCCTTACTTACCTCAAAACAGGAGCTATTGCAGGATAATTTGAAGCAGACACAAAAATATCTCTCATTCGCTCCAGCCCTACGCACGCTCCTCGAATCAACCAAGCCCTTGCACGATGCACTGCAGCTGTCCCTCGATGTCGAATGGAAATTAAGCTCAATATTCAAGTATTTGCCACGAGCTCTGTACATATTGTTTATCAATTTACAAGCCCTCCAGCGTACCAGAAAAGAGTTCGCATCGAAAGTGGTTGGTTTCGAGAGTGATCAGCAAATGCAGGAGTTGCTTTTAGAAACAGAAAATACATTGAAGGAACGTCGGCATTTCACCGAGAAAAGTAATTCATGTGAAGCTGTGCCTGATAATACCTTGGATCGTGTCTTGAAATGTCATCCTCTTCATATACATCTAGTTGTAAGTTGAGCTAAACCGTCTATAAGGATATTCAGCATTGCTGAACCATTTTAACTTATTTTTACTTCAGATTGACAGTCCTGATAAGTCTTCTGAGCTGGTATTAATTGTGAGATATTGGGAATTGCTTAAATGTGTAACCGTTCGGGCACAACTAAACAGCACAAACAACTCCAATTTTCAAGGGTTCGTAATAATCCTGTTAGTACTTTATTCAATGTAATTTAAGTTTAATTTTCCTCAGAGATGCCAATTTGGTTGAGGACCTGCTCGGTCATTTATATCCGGATGATACAGGAGATCATATTCCTATTCCAGGCATAGAATATGAGGTGAGACAAAAAATGAGAAACTAATTATTGGCAATTTAGCTTTTACATGGCATCTGAATCTTCGAAATGCAGCAGTAAAAAGACTTTTAAAAAAATAATCTATTGTATTATTTAACATCCAATAACTTGCTCTAATTTATATTTACAGCTGCAAAACTTAAATTTAACCGCGGAGCAGTGCCTGGAATATTTGGTTGAAAATGGATTCGGAAAACCATATTGTTGGCTGCAAAGCATGTGCTCGATAGCAACAGTCAACAAGAAGCAACATTTCAAGCATGAATTCAATTTGCATAAGTGGATTCGCAAAGTTTTTACGCGGATCTTGAAACGTTGGCGATCGTGGCTACGGCTAACTCAGCAAATTCGTGGTTTGACCTATAAAGATGTCGATCTGTCTGCCTCAAAGGAGAATATTTATCCAGATGGCTTATCGTGCAGCCTGGTGCAGTGGACTGCAATCTCCAGTGAGGAGTTTAACATCCAAAACGCTGGATTAATTTACAATTTGACGCCATCGAATGGAATTACGTACACTTCCTATAGGGCTGTAATTGTACGTGGATCTGCCAAAATGGAGTGCTTCATTCGAATCCCCAGCAATTATCCCCTAGATATTCCACTTTGGATCCTAAGTGTACACTGGAATGGACGACACACCTCAATGAACAATGCGGCTATAAAAGTGAGTTTCAAATTATATATGTTGTTGACTGATGCTGAAATATTTCAACTCGTTTCACAGATGATGGAATTTTGGACGAACTCCTTGCAGCCGTCACAACTGAAGAAGGGCAATCGACTGCTATACTCCCAACTGTTTCGTACCATATATAGTTTCGATATATTCCTTGAAACGGAAGGTGCCATGCAGACAGTTCGGGAATACAACAAAGAGAAACCATATATTAGTACATTTACGAAACGAATTCGTTTGCGTCCATATAAGTACATAATGAAGGGCTCTACATTTACATTTAAGCAATAAATAAATATAAGTTTTTAACAACGCCAATATGAATATTTAAACCAAAAAAAATTTATTTGTTTAAGTAATTGCTGACCCACATTTGATGTGGCCCCAACTATTTTAGTTTAATTTCGTAATGGATACAATAAATATTCATGAGGATGAAAGTTGATCTTTTGTGATACTGTCGCCGTCGCCGTAGCCGCTACGGACCCAGTTGGCAACGCTGAGCCGGAACTGTTGTCAACGATTTCGCGACTCTCATCTGGCATTATTTTGTCAACGATATGCTTGCCAATTAAGCCGTCTTCGCCTAGAAAGCATACTGAATATCCATCGTACCACGCCTCCTGATCTTTAAGGACCTCTTGCAGCTGCCACACTTTGTACTTCCAAAATTGAAACATTACTTTTAAGCCCGATATGCCTCTCACTCGCCATCTGATCCGAACCGTACAATCGTCCGGGTGTTTCGTTATTTTAAGGATCTCAAATTTAACATACGCATACTTCAGATGACCAACGGTTCGTAGAATAGCTATTTGCTTAACATAGTGGTACAGACCTACCGTATATTTGCCAGTTATGTTATTTTGAAATATTAGATTTGGGCTATAAATGGAGTAATCCAGGGGTTCGACGAACAGCTTTGGCAACGTACTCTTCAGCACGTTGTAGGCGCGATCTAAGTCCTCGGCGCTTTTATTGGACTTGTTATCCAAAGCCGGGTTATTCTTTGGTTTGGTCTCACGATTTCCATCAGAAGCCGTTTGTGTAATATTGCATTTTTGAATTAAAGGATTTGTGCATTTCACTTGTGTTACGTATAGCCGCCGCAGAATGGACGTCCATGACCGCTGCCTGTGACACCATCCATTTAGACTAATAATCCGGGCTCCACGCATCATTATGATTGAGTTCTGCACAAACAGCGACCGTAGTGATTGCATTACATATGTTTCAGGATACAATTTAGAATAGAACCTTCTTAAAAACTACGTTCTTATTTTAATGACAGGTCGAATAGATCAGTTCTCAACAATTCCGCGTATTTTCTATAAATGACAATTTATATAATATAATCAATATTAAATATTAGCTAAGGTTAGAAAACGAAATTGCTTATGATAAGTACCATAATGATAGAACTGGAATATCTATAATCTATCGATAGGTAGCACACATGATATTGTTGAAGAATATCGATAGCCCTGTGATGGAATGTAAGTTGAACAACATCGGTCACGGGAAATTCCGATAATAAAAGCTCAACAAATTATCAACAATCAATGTGTTGACAACATATGGAATTTGTAGAACATGTAACTGATATAATCAGAATAGACGGTGTAGGTTTTTAAAGCAATAGAGAAAATGAATATTTAAGTAATTTGTAACCTGAGATTTGCATTGAATTTTGAAAAAGTTACTTATTACTCAATTACACACTGATCTCCTATTTTTTCAATATTGTATTCTTGAGGCTGCACATTATTAAAATAATTGTGTATTATCTCAAATAATGCAATATATTTTCTGCAGATCCTTAAAATTGTGGACAATTAAAACTAAGTAAATATTTAAGTACATATAAATATTTACTTACCATAATCATATCATATATTATGAATAGCATCAATATCGATTCGATTGTGACAGTGAAAACGAGGCATTATGTATTGAAAAGCCGGCCAGTGTTCTTATTGAATCACCCTGTGCTTAGGAACATGATGTTAAGTAAATTATATTATTTGTCTAGTACCAAGGTCTGGATATTTGAAAATGTCTAGGTTACTATTTTCAGCGCGTAGATTAATGCCGCAAGTAAGTATAATAACAATCCAAAGATTATGTAAGTAATGATATAATGGTATTTTAGAAAGAACTTTTAATTGCCGGCACGAGCATCGTTAAGCAATTGAGAGGAAAAGCCTCCACGCCAATGAACACAATTGTGATGTTTGTCCCACAGCAAGAGGTAAGCGAAATATTAATTTGTTATATTAAACAATCGAAACTTTTACTATGACAATATTTAATAAAGGCTTGGGTAGTGGAACGTATGGGAAGGTTTCATAGAATTTTAGATCCCGGTCTCAATATACTTGTTCCCGTCGCCGATAAAATCAAATATGTGCAAAGCTTAAAGGAAATCGCGATAGATGTACCCAAACAAAGCGCCATTACATCCGATAATGTCACACTCAGCATTGATGGCGTGCTTTACTTACGCATTATTGATCCGTATAGAGGTATACCTTACTAACTATTACACAATTCATTAGAAAAGTTAAGCACATCAAGTTTGTTCTTTTTCTAGCTTCCTATGGTGTAGAGGATCCCGAATTCGCTATAACTCAACTAGCGCAGACGACAATGAGATCTGAGCTTGGTAAAATGTCATTGGATAAAGTGTTCCGCGAGAGAGAATCCCTGAATGTTAGCATTGTCGATTCCATAAATAAAGCCAGCGAAGCTTGGGGCATTGCCTGTTTACGTTACGAAATCCGAGATATTAGGGTAACTATTTAGTATTTAAATTAAGTTCAAACACATCTGATATTCTTGAAATCGATTAGTTACCAACTAGAGTCCATGAAGCGATGCAAATGCAAGTCGAAGCTGAAAGAAGAAAAAGAGCTGCTATTCTGGAGTCGGAGGGTGTTCGAGAAGCCGAAATCAATATTGCTGAAGGCAAACGAAAATCAAGAATATTAGCGTCAGGTGTGTACAACAGTATATCTATTCAGGCACTGCTTAAGCTTAATTTATGCAAATGTATAAATAAATTATAATTTCAGAGGCTGAACGGCAAGAGCACATTAACAAGGCCAGCGGAGAGGCTGCTGCCATCATTGCAGTCGCCGATGCACGAGCTCGTAGTCTACAAGCTATATCAAAATCTTTAGCACATACGGTAAGAGCAAAATTCAACAAGATGAGACCTATTTAAGAAAGAAAATATGAATGTGCCTATTACCCAATTCAATTCCGGTTCGGTGCATAAATCCAAAAACAAAGTACAAAAATATGCCTAGACAAAAACAAATACTTGGTTAGATGATTTATGTAGGTTAATTCAATATCTTTCATATACTCTTATCTTGTATTATAGGACGGTAGAAATGCAGCATCTTTAACATTGGCCGAACAATACATTGTCGCATTTGAGAAGTTAGCAAAGTCGAACAATACGATGATATTGCCATCAAATCCAGGAGATGTAACTGGACTTGTTGCGCAAGCTCTGGCTGTGTACAATGCTGTCTCTAAACAGGGCTTTGCTTTGCCTCCACAAAGCAATGAACAACAACAACATCTTAAGAAAAATGTAGAATACAATCAACTGAGTGAAGAAAAGAATGCTGTAAAAATTAATATTGAATAAAATCAAATTTTAGTAACAAATCACAAATCGTTTGTGATTATTTGGTTACACTTGTTTATTATAATAAAATATACATATATTTAGAATCAATTTCCAATGAGTTAGCAGCTTCAGAATATTTTGTTTTTATAAAGTTATAAATTTGTTTTTTTTTTCTGAATTTATTCTAATAAAATTGCTGAAGTTTACAAAAATTATAAAAAACCTGTAGCTTCAAAAAAAAAAAAGAATATAATTTTAGATATGTATAATTGAAATTAATTTGTTCGCAAAGCTTTTTTAATAATTAAGTACAAATCACATATGGAATCTATAAACAGGTACTTCCAATTAAAATAAATTTGTTACATTTATTTTGATGTATTGTTTTAAATTTATATCTGCTCAAGTTATTAAATTTGAATATTAAGAAAAATCTAAACAATTACAATTATAAATCCGTGCGTAGATATTTAAGTTTTCTGACATTTTTAGTAGCCGATGGATGACAGCATTGCTCGAGTGAATTCACCTTGGGAATGTTAGTTACTTGATAGACCTCTTTGATGGGTGCTTCAATAGCATTTTCCAAATCTGTTTGGGATATTGCATTCTTCGGATCGGCCATTTGCTTGAAAAAGAATAGATCAATGGCAAAGAGAATTGCGCAGAGAAACGTCACAGCTCCCAGGGAGTAGCCAAAGTCTAAAATATTATCTTGTAACTCCTCAATAATACCAAATATTAGTAGCCCTAAATAAATATCATATTTAGACAAATGCAATTCGAAAGCTAAAGCAATATTAATATATACCTTGTATGATAAAAAATAATACTCCAAAACTTAGTAAAATTATCTCAGTAATGTGATAATTCCTAGTTTTCTCTTTGAATCTGTATGAGAATTGTAAAATATGAATTTTATATATTTAGGTATTTTTATTCTTACCTCGATAGCAATAAGATTGACGATATAAATACATAGCCTATATAGGCGAGATCACCAAAATCATCGGCTTCTTTTGTCAAAGAAATCGTATTCAAAAGCATCCATTCCCTTAGGTTCTTCTTATTGCTCGTTACCAAACGCTCCGAATAGCGGTCGGATAACTTTTTGAGAATTGTTGCGGACACAGTGACCACCTAAAGGTGAGGTAATTTTTAAAAAAAATTTAATATTTAATATTAAAAAATATTAATTAAAATATTTTATAAAAAATAAATAAATAAAATATATTTTAATATAATAATATAATATACTAACACTATTTAAACACTATTTAAAAGAAAAATAGACAGCTTTGACAAATCCACTGACCAAAGAACACATAGATGAGACATGTAGAACAAACTTTTTCACCACCGAAAAAATGTGCATTAGGGACTACTCACCTTCGTAGTTGCTCGGCTCCGTCTCTTACGGCTCGAGCAGTGAAAATACAAGACTACAAAGTCAGTTCGTTGCGAGCGCTGAAACGAAATGGTCCCATTCTTATATGAAGCGATGCTATGCGCTATTTGTCCTACTCTCTCTCTCTCACTCTATCTCTCTCTTTGGTCTCTCAAATCACCGAACTCAGCAGCGCACAAAAATTGAATGTTGTTCGCGGCGATCCCAGCTCTTTCCTCTTGAGTGAAGGGTATACCGAAATCATAAAAGCATTTGTCTTTGGTCAGTGACAAATCTCAATTGCGTATATGGGTGTGGTAGCAGTACAGTATTTTGCAAGTATTTTTCAAGGTTACTGAGCGCATTATTAAAATTTATAATTACTATGTATAATCTATATATAGAATCTATATATTTATAAAACTTCATTGAATATAAGTTTTAGTTATATATACTCACAATTTGAAGAACTTTAAGAAATATGCAAGCAGCAAACTTCATTTTGATTTAACACAGACAGAAAAACTCTGCTTAAGATTCTCTTCTCAGCTAAACAATGGGAATTACATTGTTCTTGACTGCTCGCTAATTAAGAATTTGCACGAGTAGAAAAAATAATATGAATTTTTGTGAGAGTTCCGCCAAAAAGAATTAGAATTTGCTAAATTTGTATTTATTCTATACAAAAATTATAAACCCTATATAAAGATAAAATTTAGAATATTTTAGTTCGATTTAGTATGAGAGGGGAAGGAGGATTAAAACACATAGTTTTCTATAGATTTAATTTTTTGTTTAGTTTTTTTCTGACACATTTTTGTAATCCATTGATGATTTAGTTATACATGTTTTATTTTATTTATTTATGTTTTTTTGACACAATTTTTATTCATTTATTGCTTAAAATTATGATTATTTTCTTCATATATTTATGTTTATTTTTATAGAACAAAATATATGATTGCTTATCAGTTAACTTTAACGAACGTTTCAGAGTCAATTATCTTGAAAATGTCCTCTCGAAAGTGCAGCAAGTTCTCATTGAATAAATTGCTGCTCTCACAATGTAATTTTGCCATAACTGGTTTAATGTTCTCAATCTGCGCTGCATTCGCCAATTCTGTGAAATATTGCATCTGAAATGAAATAAAGACATTTTTATTACTGTGTGGATTAGATTAGTTAATCTCAAGACTCACCTGATTATTGCCTAGCATATGTGCCTGTCGCTTTTTAAAGCCCTGGGCCAATAGACTTTTCACCTTGTTCACTGTTTCCTCGGTCATTTCCTTTGCTGACGGCAATTGATTTTTGCCATAGAAGTAGCTGTAGACAAAGCGTGCCTGCAGATCCATCATCTGCGCGGCGCACACATAGAATGGCAAACCAATCAGCGCCATTGAGGGATTTCGTATATTGATGCACTGCTTATAGAGCATTTGCACCCAATTGTCCTCGACATAGATGCCTGCATTAATGCTGAGAAACGGAAAGGAATACTTATAGCCGGTGCAGTAGAAAATCGTATCGAATTCCTTGTAGGATCCATCCACAAAATATGCGCCATTCTCGTTCAACTCCCTGACATCCGGTTTAGTCGTGACATTTTCAAGGAATATCGAATTCGAAATACCCTCCAAATGGTGGCTAAGAGTAACTTCCTTTGCCGCCTTCGATATGATATTCGATAAGTCCAAGGCACTTGGTCCGCCGCCAATCACCAAAACGCGCTTGCCTGTAGGAATCGTTAGAAACTAAAAGTAAATTTGATAATATAATATCTTCAATCTTAAAAGTACCTTGGAAAACGTCGCTTTTTCGATAATCATGGCTGTGCATGTATTCGCCTTTAAACAGATTCGCATTCGGGATTTGTATATAATTCGGAGTATGATAATGCCCATTTGCTATGATTATTTTATCAAAATAATAATATTTCATAACATTTGTCAAGAGATTCTTGACAAGGACCTTTAAAAAGGTAAATTAAAACAGATTAGATTGTATTCTTTTATAGTATTTTTCTGTCTAGTGATTTATATTCTATATGCTACTTACTTGCCATTTATCCTTCTTCTTCAAGACCCGCAATACATAGGATTGGAAAATTATATATTTTCTCAACTCGAAATGATCAGCATAACGATTCAAGAACAAGCAAATGTCTTGAGATGATATATAGGAATCTATGTTCGCGCCGATCTCAAAATCCGGAAATCCCATCACCTCCTTGGGTAAATTAGTGCTAAATATATGGAAATATAGTATATTTAATTACACTTTTACAATTTAAGGATATAGTTATACTATATGGATATATTCCAATATTAATATATAGTCGATTACATACCGCAAATTCTCATACATACTGCTGTGCACGTCGATGCCATTGATTGTTCCAGTATTCTCGTTATAAATCCATGTGCCACCGATTTGATTTGAAAGTTCAAAAACTGTCGGAATTTGATTATTCTCAAGTGCACGCCGAGCACAGCAAAGTCCAGCGGTGCCAGCCCCAATTATGCACAAACTCATTATTCCAGACTTCGGATCGATGTTGCTCAATGCAAGCGCTTTAATTGAATATTACGATTATTTCCGTTGCCCTATTAATTTATGTATGCATGCGAGCAGATGAGCAAGTAATCTACACCGCAATCTCAAGCTTGATTATACCCGTTTAGGCTTGCTAGAGTGAGTATATTAGTTTTTTGCAACGTTCATCAGGGTAGATAGCTGAAATTCGGGATGCCAGCTCGAGTGTATACGCTCATTGAAGCCGCGGCATCTATTTAATCTTCAATATATTCCCTATAATATTCTGCCCATACTAAAAATAAACTCTTATTGTGTCTTATTGTGTAGCTCGGGTATTAAGCAGTCGGTGGCACCTGTTTCGACTGCTTTTCTTTGTCTGTATTGAGAATGTTCTCGTTTTCAACATCAATAACAAATCGCCATTGTGCGTGCATATATAGCAGCTACATATATGTAACAATCAGAAATTTTAAGTATCTCCAAGAGCTGAATACCGGAACGGCACTTATTTGCCTTAATATATTTAATATATATATATATATTTCAATGGTATATTTATCAGCAAAATATTTTCCGTTGAAATGCAATGATCGACTTGCAGATACTCTGCTCTTAAGAGTTTATAAATATTAAATAATTCAATTGCATTTTGATTATAGTTGGCCAAACCCAATCATCAATCAGCTATTGAATATGTATGAATTTTTTAATTCATGTGAATGTCCATATGTTTAAGCCGAATATTCCCTATATTTGCAAATGCCAAAAAGCCAAAGATCTACAAAAGTGATTCGTAGTGGCGTAACAAGTCAGATGGAAATTAATAAAAAATATTATACTTACTTCCTTATATTTAAATAATTGATAAATTGATTTAAACAATTGATAGGAAAAGTACAATAATATCATGTTTTAATAACAATTCTGAAAATAATCTTTCATATTTTCCAATTTTCTCACATAGTCAAGTGAGATCAGGGAGTGTCTAGACATTAGTGGGGAGTAGAGCTTACATACAATATTTCATAAACATTTGTTCAACTATAATAATTGCTAAACTTGTATAATAGTAGTTATTTCTTTCTTTATTATATGGACAATATATATTAAATTCAGATTTAATCTATTAGTACTTAAATCACTAATTTAATAATAACATTTGTAGCGGCACACCTGTAAGAAGATCAGAATTTAATTAAGCATATCAAATAAAAAAGTAAAGTTCATAAACTTACCTCGAATCAAAATTTCAAATCTTTTATGGCTTGTGGAAGGTCTGGCAGTTTAATGTCCTTGATTTGCTGTGGAATGTTCATGCTTTTGACAACACTAACCGCACGCGCTGGCGCCGCTGAGATTCCTGATTCCTGTTTGATCAACTTATTTTGATCTTCAATCCGCGTGATTATGTCATTCATATTTGTTTGCAGCACCATTCCGCCCATAACGAGCTCCGACAGAATATGATGAACGGCATCAGCGTGAAATATCAAATCCAATTCGCACACATTTTCAAAACACTTATCCAGAGTTTCGACAAACACCTGTATCAGATCCAATATACCCAGCTCACTCTCTGAGGAATCAACACAGAAGACAAAGTAGAGTGTGGCATAGTGTCGGTATATCAGCTTGTAATCGGAGCCGCCAATTAAGCTAAGGGATTATAATTTTTAATTAATCTATAGGAATTCTTTAGTTAATTAGATTTATACATCTGCCGCAATAGTTTTGCTGGGGGTATTAATTGGAGGTCAAAACTATCAAAAAAAAATTTCGTCGCTGCAGATAAGGCTTTTTTTTTATATTTATATTATCAAACAAATTTGATGTATTATATTTTTCATATGATAACAATATGAGGATTAAAACATTAAATACTATAAATGGCTTTTCGCCAATTGATCGAGTTTGGACTTTCCTACAGTTTTACTTCAATTTTTATTTTAATAGTGAATACCTTTGTTGCTAATTGATCAATTTACATCAAATGCATTGATCATACTTGTTTGGGTTAGTTTAACTTTATGTGATTGCTGAAATGACTAGCTGTATGTTCAACACATATATTCAGAAGATTTATGTTAACCTAGAATTTTACTTATATTCTATATTATTGTAATTTTACCTGCCGCCTTCCAGAAAATTGCAAACGTTATCATCGCGCTTTGAGACTAGCTGAAACGTCTCTTTAATGATTTGTTGTTGCAGACTTTCATCCTAGTTAAAATAGAATCAGTTAATTTGTGTACTTTATAGTATAGTATAGTATATGTTTTAGCACAGATATATACCAAATATAAATATATACCAACAAATATTTACATTTTAAAACAAATTCAAAACAAACTTGTATGTACTTCACCCACTCTTATTTTTGCTACGTATTGTTTTCACTTTTTGTTAACATACGAAAGTAATGTACATCTACTCGAAACGCTTAATACTTACAAAATATTGATAGAACTTTGATAGACGAGGTTTCCCATGATTGTTAAATACAAGTATAGCTTTTATCATTTTTAATTGTGAAAAAATCACAAATTAGAGATTCGCAAAATCTTATTGTAACATATGTTAGTATTGATGTTTATTATTAGCGATGACACTAAAACTATCGAGCCGGTAAAGAATCGATAAGCTGAAAGATTTTAACCAAGCCATTTCCACTGTGCAGCATTTCGTTTTTGCTTTCGAGGCCAACTACAGATTTCTCTGCAGTTACTAATTGCTGTAGTATGGCAAGTTTATGGTAAGAGAAGTCACATAAATTATTACTTTTGGGCTAAAAATTTAATAACTTAAGGCTGGCGTTCATTTCGTTTGAGTTTGACTCACGCAAGTATTTGTTTGCATAGCCTAAACACAATATAAGAAACTAAACGCAAAATAATAATTAAACACCGCCCTACTCCAATATCCGTGAGACACGCAAGTGTCAATGCGACGTCTTGGCTCTTAAAGCAGTAAAGGGATAACAAAATTTTGTCTATTGCCTAATTGCCTAATATCAGGCGATGATGACCAAACTAATGTCATAAACAAATTAATTTAAAATTTTGTTTATTAAACAAATTTGAGAACTCCATTGTTTAACCCAATAAAATAATTTGTATGTTTTTTTTTAATCAAGCAATATTTTTACTCTTGTATTTCACTTTAAAACACCAATTATAGTTTTGTTAACATTTAAAAGCAACATCAAATATAATACCGTAACCATTATTTATTGTTAATAATGCACAAAAAGCCAGAAAAAGGGTAAAACAGCTTAAAATGATTTTAAGCTGCGACCGATAATTCTAAGCGCGGGCAGTTGGGAATGCCGCACTCAAGATCTGGACAGTTCTCGTGATGGAAGCAGCTGTCGCTACTGCAAAACATGCATCCGTTGGGCGTTAGCGGCACATTTGTAGAGAGCTTGAGCGTATCCCACACCTTCTTCAAGTCCAAAACTAGAGCGTTCATCATTTCGAAAGTATGGAAGGGTGTTGGAGCCAAACGAAGTTTTTCCTCACCGCGAGCAACTGTTGGATAATTTATTGATTGCATATAGTGTCCGTACTGGTCCATAAGCATATTTGAGATTTGACTGCATATAAGGGGATCTCCAATTTTTATTGGAATAATGTGGCTTGGCGTATCTTCAACAGGAAAACCTGAAATAAAATTAAATATATATTAAAATAAAGTTATTGGAGTTATTCAAAAAAATTAATAGCAGAATATTTATAATATACTTTTAAAATGCATTAGCATTAAACATTTTAAAAGCTAACGTAACAGTTGCATATAACTGCAGTAAATTAGTCTGTTCTTTGCCTGTTACATAGATAAGAACATTCTAGTCGCTGAAACTATAAATATATTTAAAGAAATTGAAATTCTACTATCAGGTGCTGTAATTGATTACATAATACATTTTTACAGGCCACTAGCCAATTTGGTAAATATAGTCTATGTGATTTGCCACGATCTTAGTTGGCAAAGGAAAAGTACTTATATCAAATGTCAACAATGCTCATCAATAATATTCATTATATGTGCAGTTTTACTAGTTAATTTGCTTATTTTTTTGGTCAGATTGGAAAGGAAAAAAAAATATGTATATGCATATTTAAAATTAGGAAAGATATTTAAGTTTCGGAATGCTCACATATGAAAGGAAATGGGCAATAAATTTCTAAAAATGTTCGTGTTGCGAATTTAAATTCTTTGCGATATGCATGACATGAATATATACGAGTATTTATTTTAAATTACATGACGCTTTTTGTAATATTATCTATCAAAATTTTGTTTATATAAATAACAGATAATTTTACTAAAAATATATATATGTATATATTAGCGTCGTCATCGTTGTCAACATTTTTCTTATCAAGCAACATTCTTGTGGTGTAAGCATTATCTGCCTGTTGTAATACTAATATTGAGTATAAACAGTAAAAACGCACATGGCTAAATTTACTCAAGTCATGCTACATGTTCAATATTTTCATATATTGAGCAAATTATAAAACAATATATGTTATTAGTTATGTGTCATATTTTAGTCTCAGAACAACTAAACTGCTCGAATTAAAAGCATATTAAAATGCCATTCCGAACTAATATTTTCAAAAACAGACAGCTAACATGACTCAGCTCGTTGAGCCGAATTTATTTACTTTAGTCGTATGCTAATGCAAATGCTAATGAATGCTGATAGAATATACAATTTTCAAAATGCAAATTTACCTTCTCGTTTGAGCAGATTCTTCAAGTACGAAACATTTCGTTGATGGATACTTCGCAGTTGTCGACCTTCCTCCGAGGCCAGTATGGTCACAGCTTCAAGTGCGCCACAGAGAACAGTTGGCGGCAATGACGTAGTGAATATGAAGCCAGCAGCATAAGATCGCACCATGTCAACCAGGGCACCAGTGCTGGCTATGTAGCCACCAATGTTGCCATATGCCTTGCCTAGGGTACCCGAAATAATGTCCATTTTAGAGAGCACGCCGTCACGTTCCCCGACCCCAGCGCCATGGTCGCCGTATAGTCCAACCGCATGGACTTCGTCAATGAAGGTAATGGCTCCGTATTCATGCGCAACATCGAGCAGTTCTTCTAATGGGCATATTGCACCGGTCATGGAATGCACAGTCTCGAATGCAACTATTTTCGGTGTCGCCTTGTCCACTTGTTGCAGCAGTTGGCGTAAGTGATTGACGTCGTTATGTCGAAAGATGTGCTTGGGTACGCCACTATTTCTTATGCCCATAATCATAGAAGCATGATTACCAGAGTCCGAGAATATGTGGCAATTCGGCAGTAATTTCGCAAGCGTAAATAAGGTTGAGTCGTTGGCCACAAAGCAAGAGGTAAAGAGCAGCGCCGCCTCCTTTTGATGGAGATCAGCAAGCTTCCTTTCAAGTCGCTCGTGATGCAATGAGTTTCCTGATATGTTACGTGTTCCTCCAGCACCAGATCCGTGCCTTTCCAATGCCTCCTTGACAGCATGTTTCACCTGGGGATGCGCCGACATACCCAGGTAGTCATTGGAGCACCAAACCGTAATGGGTTTCTCAGACTGCGAGGAGTAATCGAGAGCATGGGGAAAAAGGCCATCACCAGCTAAGCGATTCACTCGTTTAAAAACACGATATGAATGATCTCTTTTCTTTTTTAATATTTGCTCGTTGAAAAACTTTTCGTACTGGAAAGTTGAATTTTCTGCAGCTGTGCCAATTTCGTTTCCACGGCCACGTCTTACATCATTTATTGCCGAGCTAGCACCAACCGAATAGCTTTTCGAAGAGTATGACCTTGCGGACTTCACAGAATTTGGAATTGGTGTTAAAAGAGAAAGTTGTTTTTGGGTTGTCTTATTGGATTTGCTGATAACTGGACAGAACACTCCATACGATTGGTACAATATCTCGGCATAATTGCGTAGATAATTTGCACTGAAACGATTCAGGAACGGGCACTGCATAGTTGAGCGAGCGTTTTATTAAATGAACGTTATTGGACTTCGGCGCAAGTTCAAATTATGCAAGAAAACCGAAAGTTGCAAAATATAAATGAGAAAACTAGCGATGACCAAATCAGGCGATATATCGATTGCATCTGACCATATGTGCTCAGATATATCGATTGCTCCCACAATTATTCGTAATATGAATTTTTCTGAATTGGACTCCTCTTAACTTTGCTACTTAATATACTATATTATTTTGTTTTTGATTTTGTATTTTATTATATATCACATCATATTCATAACTTACTTATTCAATTGGTGCCTTAACAAATATTGTTTAATCATTGAGGAAATTGGATTCATATTGTCAACCGAGCAGTAGCTGAGATACTTTAGGCTTTAACGGCTCTATAATTTTACTTTAAAAACAACTTACTTACTGTGGCACTTTTAATTCTAGTCCTGGAGACTTTGTATAAAATACCTTTAATTATAAAATAAATAAATTGTTCTGCCTCAATAAGATTTCAAAACCAATTTTATTTTTTGGATAAAAAATAACTTCTTTACAATACAAGAAATGCAAATTCTAAAAATAAACAATATTCAATTTACAATTTTTAAATTTGTATTTTTTAAATATTAACCAAAATGATCAGCTTTTATCCTTAAACAAAAATTTCTGTATTATAATGATTGCACTTGCATTAAGGATTTTGATTCAATATTATTACATTGAAAGTTTGTTTTTATTTTTGTTTTTAACAATATAATCAATTTTTTTGTGCCTAATTTCTCACTTTTTGTGAAATTCAATATTTAATAAGGTGTACTTCAATTTACTTTTGGAGTAGTGAAGAGCTTAAGCTTTTCCGAAGCTTGACGAAAGTACCGATTTATTTTATTATACATTTATCTTCTTTTTGTTGTGATGCAATATTATTTTAATTTTGATGTGTTGAGTATGTTTTCTATGAAAAATAATATTGATTTTCAATTATGTACTATATCAATTAAATTTGATGATGACATGTGATAAATCATATAGATCTTTTACTGATGAAAAATAAAAGACATTAAATGAAGTAAATGTTTCACATGGATTTTTGTTTAGGGTTTCGGAGGCGTATGTTTCCGAATTTTGCGAAATAGTCAACAACTTGTATGGCTAAGCCTCATATACAGATATGCGTGAATTCTATATTAATCTATATATTTCTTATACTCATGTGTTTGGAAAATGTGTTTGAATGTAGAAAAATAATTAAAAAAATTTTCGTGAAAAAAAAAAAAAACAACTTTTGCGTTACACGCTTTACAGTATTTTAGGTTGATAGCTCGGTAATCCGATTCCTGTACATTGTATTAATGAAATTCGTCTAACTTCACTTAGTCTGAATGCCCTAATAATGAGAAACCAAACCTTGTAAGTACTTAACTTTTAAGAGTATTATTCAATTTTTGTTGTATTTTGGACAAACAATAAATTCGAGCATTTTAACCAACATAGGCGAATGGGGGATATGGGGGAGGATAGAAGTTTTGGAATGATCCAGAGTTTTGAATGGGAATCGTAGCTGTTACCAGTTTCGAGACTGCTGTGGGAACAACAGAGGTGGAAAATAAGGTAGTGTAAGCAGTTCTTGCACCAAATGTTAGCTTAAGAACTTTGCTACTCGTGGCTGTGATGAGCGTTTCATAAATAGAAGTAGACGTGATTAATTGAGGCTGTGGAATTCCCAATAGAGGATTATAGAAGGGATTTATGGAATATGGAAATTGTGACATAGGTGGCACTGGCAAGGAAATTGTAGAGACTTCAGTGACAAATTCAGTTTTTTTCACCTCCCCAACAGACTTCGACAACGTTCTTAGAATACTTTCAGTACCCCTTACGAGAGGTATAACATACGATTCCCAAACTGTATCAATCTTAATGATTGGACGTGTGGTAGTTATAACACTATTAGGTTGGCCTAATATTTCTGGTTTGATTTCTGATTTACTAAGCAATTCGGAGTCAACAGGATTTATCGCATTTGTAACATTTGAGATACCATTCGCATTCGGCTTAGCCTCAAACTGGCCAGAGTTGCTCTCATCGCCGAATTCAAGATCCAAGTTAATTTCGGAGCCTGCCTCATCCAAAATGCCCTCGAAGTCTTTAAAGTTTTTGGCAGGAACAAAATTATCGCGGAACGGCGAAATCGTCTGAGTTACAGTTACAAAGCTTGTATAATCGTAAGTTTGCACTAAAGTTATATGCGAAGTCTCGTTCAGCTTATCATTAATGATTGGCAAAATTTGAGTCTTCAGTTTGGTTTGGGTGAATGAAAACGATTCCGTTATTGTCTCAAGTTCCGGTGTTTCAAGGCTATCTGTATAATGAATAGGCTTCAAGGTGGTAACAATTCCATCCATTGATGGCTTAACCGTCTGAGTTGTAGACTCCAAAATGTTTTCAGTTAAAGGTCCATCGTGTTCCGAATACTCCTCAATATGATCAGTTTTAAGTGTTTTCTCAAATGTCGAGGTTACAGTGACAAATCGTGTTTTTTTCACAAGCCCAGCCTGTAGAAAAAAAAGGTAAACAAAATTCTTAATTAATTGGGTATACAAATATAACAAAAAAGTATATAAAGATAAATTAATTAAGGTTTATAAAAAAATTCTTTAAAATATTAGAGAATATTTTCATTCGCCTTACTGACATAGATTTATATATAAATAATATTTATTAAATACATATTAATAGAAAGCGTATACTTTCCTGAAAAACGTATGGACTTTTGATGGTGGCAATTTCATAGTAGGTATCTTCAAAATTGCTCGGAGTTGAGATTTCGACATTTAAAGTTTGCACGAAATTATTGGGCTTTATCACATCGTTGTCGGGCACAATTGTGTTTTGTGAGCCAACAGCATCCAAATCTCTGTTGAGGTCAATGGTCTTTTGAATTTGCGGGTTGTTCTCAACTGGTTCCACGAGCGGATCAATTTCTTTGAGAGCCTCTGTTTGTAGTTCACTTCTGGCCATATTCGGAGAGCTTTTTCTGATATTCACTTTTGGCTTTGGAGATGATTTATATTGCCAACGGCCTGGACGACGATTCAGCTTCAATGTACTCGGACTGAAATTTGTTACGTTATTATCTTCAGAAATCAGATTCGTTTTGGTTCTATATGAGCGACGAGAACTTGTCTCCACCTGGGACGGCGTGACCTGAATTATAGACGACTGCGTCGATTTATTCCGCCTGAAAAGAATAAATGAAATAAATAATATAAAATGTAATGAAGATCCTATGATAATATAACTATACATAATACATATATGATATATTCATATATGATATATATAATTTTACCTCTTGCCCTTGTTCCTGGATAATTTTCTTTTTTCTCCTGAAACCCGACTATTTTTACGAGTACTCTTGGTAGGCACATGGTTAGATTCGACGGGCGTCTTGTAATTTGGCAGAGATGGCGTCACAGTCTTCAGTACTCGAGCTGAAGTTGTCGAAGTGTGGCGAGGTTTGCTTCTTCGTTCAGTGCTCGAAATTGGCTGATAAATTTGTGAAGTTTTGCCCAACGTTTTGGCAGTTATGATTGCCGTTTCCTTTGATGGGGTATTTGAGCTTCGACTTAGACTATCCTTTTTCCTTTGCAGCAAGCCCGTTGAGCTGCCATAATTATTGCGCTTGGAATGATCGGCACGTGTATTCAAATTAACCAAGCGAAATGTTTCTTCGGCGAACTCCTCCGGCTGCCGCGAAAGCAAAGCATACTCTGAGAAATCAACTGACTTGATTGGCGTATTGAGCAAACTTATGTGACTGCTTATAGCAATCGTAGAATTCGCTGTCGGTTGTTCATTTAGACTTGAGCTCAATAGCGGAGTTGGACTTATGCCATTTTTACTGTCTTTAGTTTCCGGCACATGCGGCTTGGTGTCAATAATATCCACAGGCTTCGCAGGTTTCTGAGGTGTCAAATCTGAAATGGAATTGAATGGGAAATATATGAAATATATGAAATCTTCTTGCTTCTTCTGATCTATTTATATATATGGATTGGTATTTAGACCCATTTCCTATTCAACTTTCAGTTATTTATTGGGAACTTAGATTCCAGACAAACTTACCGAGTAGAGGAGAGCTTTGCGGCGAGAAGACCATAACAGTATTGCCAATAGTTGTTGTAAAATCCAAGAAGCCATAAACAGTTTGTGTTAATTTTGGAACATCAGAACAGGCAGCTGTAACGGAAATTAATTTCATTATAAATATTAATTCTGTAAACAAATATGAAACAAATTACTTACCATAGTTCGCAAGCAAAATAAGAAATAAAAGATACGTCATTTTGATGCATTTATTCCGCTGGGACGCGGCTCATTGGTTAATGATCGTATCTAAAAAAAAGACGTCAATTAAAATCTTTACCTTGAAGCTTTTAATTTTAAATATATCTATTAAATATATAAATATTTTAGAATTTTCTAAAATCTGTATACCCTTTTAAGAAACCATATACCAATTGCTTAAGAATGCCTTAAATATATATGTGTGTGGCGAATATATAATAAATTATATCAACTGGAATTTAATTTAAAACAGACATTTCTGTATTCTGTAAAGAGGCATCAGACAAAAATAAAAAGACTTAAAGGAAACTCTTGTTTCCCGTGATCAACAAACTTTGCCTTTACAAGCTCATGTATATATATTCTGTTACATACGGGTGATAGGATCTATTACTGCATCCATGCACCAACATTTCCATTAAGAAGACCGCAAATCCTGATCAGAAAAAGTTTATTTCCTGATTTCCTCTTGCCTAGGGCCTTCTCGGTCCACTGTAATTTGATAATATAGTTTTTCCTGTTATTACTTACGATGACATTAATGATGCTACATTCTATTATGTGGATCCCTAAAAGATATTTCCCTATAGCATATTTTTGATGGTCAGATCATAGTAGAAGATAGAATGGAAAGAATTTGGGGTGTGGAAATTGAAAACTAACAAACTTATACGACAAGCGTAAGACCATGCACACGTTCTTAGTCCACTTTTTATAATCTTTTAAGTAGCAGTTATTTTTAATAACAAAGAAATATACGTTTTTCCTAAGGCTAGAAATAAAATGGCAACCTTCACAAAACCTGATTTTAAGCCAAACAATGCGGGTGGTACTTAAGGCATGGCTAGTTGCAAACCGTATTCCACAATTGTAAAGCTGGCGTCATATAATTGTTGAGGCAAACCTCTGGCACGCCTCATTATAACTCACTTTAAGACTGTTCGGCCAAACGAGTAACAAAAACTTGAAATTCGAAATTAACAGAGACCTCACACGCACAGTTTGCCACTATTTGCTACCGATATCTCTTGCCATTATCTTATTATCGATAAAATCGATCATTTCTAATGTTTTTTTTAGACATAGCTTCGCAAACCCAAAAGCTAAACACATAACATTTTATATGCAAATTCCAGAAATTCCTTGAAGCCTCCGAATTTTTGTAGCTTTTCATATTTCCCACAAAAACTTTATAAAACTTAATTGACAATAATATAACATACACAATAAACTCTTCGGTTTTGGTGCTAGCACAGATTTGGACGTTACATTATCGTATTAAATGTTTTGAAATAAACAAAATACCGATTCAAACAATTTTTAGTACAGGGTATCTATTCATCAGACACAGTTTATCACATTTTCAACACACACAAAATTTCATTTAATTTTTTTAATTAACACGGAAACAATTATAGAAAACGTCAACGACTTTACTTTCATATTTCAGATTATTTAATTATAATTAATATTATAAATTAATTTACACTTGCTCTAAGCTAGAAAGCAAAACCGTTTGCAACATAATATTACCTAAGTGGCAAAATACATAAGTGAATGTATATATACTATATATGCGCGCACACATTACAGAGAATAACAAACGTACGTGTGTATGCGTGTGTGTGCATGGGTGGATCGATGTGTGTGTGTGTGTGTGCATGGTTCAATTGGTGGTAAGCAACGTACATATGTATGTATTTATGTATCTATGTGTGAATGCAGGTAAATAAACCAAAATGAATTAAAATTATGCACATAAAACACTTGTTTTCATTGAATAGTTAGATTATAAACGAATAAATCTGGTTTAGAGTTGATAATTTAGTAAAAGTAATTCACACTTTGTAAATGACCATGAATGAAAGTTACCTCTCTTCTTACTTTCAACTCAATTAGATTTCTTTTTTTTCTAAATTTATAATATGTATTTAAATAATATTACACTGAAAACACCAATAAAATTTAGAAGAAACCAATAAAAACTGAATATTTGCTTACTAAAGGTAATGTACACAGGTGGCAGCTCCTAAGACACAGAAGAATGCAATGATCGAGTTACATATGAATGTTTGGACATTAGGGTGACTCAAGATTTGAACTAAAATTATTTATATAATAAATTATATATTACATTTCAGAATTGGTTAGCTTAAACAATTTATTTTATTTTTATTTAAATATTTATTTTGTTTTATAATTATATATATTTATATGTTAAAATAAATATTTTACTTGTTAAAAAATGAATGCATGAGTACCCGTATTTTGTTAGTTTTTAGCAAACAAATCAAATCGTTTGTTTTGGTTTGATAATATTGTGCTTTATATAAGTTTTGTATAACAGACGGACAAAGAGACAGCGAGACTGGCAAACAAACACTGAAATGTAAAAATGTTTCTGCCCCAAATTTGTATGCATATCTTTTATGAATATTTTTAAGAATTGTTTATTTTTTTTATTTTGTATTTTGCATTTGGTCAATAACCTTGACTTCGAATCAGCC
Source organism: Drosophila arizonae (assembly GCF_054131065.1). Taxonomy (NCBI): domain Eukaryota; kingdom Metazoa; phylum Arthropoda; class Insecta; order Diptera; family Drosophilidae; genus Drosophila; species Drosophila arizonae. Next base: position 15,101,631 of record NC_142925.1, on the reverse strand, counting down.
TACGCAAAACGCAGGTCAATAAAACTTGATGAAATTTACTGAACGAAGATAAATCAATATTATTCCCAAGGTTTGAGATGTGCAAATTTTGCATATGATCATCGTACATAAAGAGAGAGAGACAACTTAAGTAAAATAAGATATAATCGTATAACAGTAAATAAAAGAATAAAATGTTCCCTCCATTAATCCCTTATTCAAATTAGAGAAAATATCAATTTTGCTATCGAGATATCGTGGCACGCCGATATTTTCGATAGCATTTGCATGCGTTTTGCAATCCGATTCGCTTTTTGCGTTACGAAATAACGATATCGTAGTGCGCCGATATTTTCGATAGCATTTGCTTGTTGCGTCCCAAAATAACGCTATGCTCTTTTGCGTATGAATCGATAAATACTAATACGAGTTGCAAAAAAAGAATATGGAGTGAAGTTTTGAGAGTCCACCCTAGTTTATATTGCTTGACTCACCTGTGGAAATTAGAAATGAGGACTTTTCCGACTTTTCTACTGACGTACATTACTCTGAAACAGTCTTTAATACGGTATGTTAGATTAAGTTCCTCTATTTCGCCGTTTTGTCCACCCCCGTATCCATTATTAAATGATCAGAAAAAAAAATCACGCATTCATGTTGCTTGTCTTAAACAATTTACATATATTTTAAAGCGTAAACTCTAATACTTAAAGTCTAAACATTATTTTTTTAACATTCTCAGTATGATAATTTCCATATACATGAATTATATAAGGATCTATTAACATATTTCCATATAAGTAATATGTTAAAGAAATTAAAAACATTAATATCCAAGCTGAATTACTAATGTTTGCATAACTTTACGTATTTGATTGTTTGTATTAAGGCAAGATTTGATGCCAAGCGAAAATGCCACACATAAGATTTCAACCGCGTGTTCTTGCAACAATATGCATATTTCAAGCAGGTTGTCAATCGCGGTGGCTGTTACGGACGAATTCTCATCTCTTAAACATTGAATATAGGCGTTCAAAGTACACTGATTGATATCGGAGTTTCCTGGGTTGTGCTTCAAATGTCTTATCAATATAATAAAGGCAATAGATCGTATCTGAGCGCTGGGCGAAAATATTAGCTCCAAGAGACGCTCAAACAACTCATTGATAAACACAAATCGCTTCGAAGTCAGACATTCCATTTCCTGCAGAGGCCCTAGTATCACTTCTTCAATATTAGATTGCTTAATGATTTTGATTAGGTCCAAAATATGTGGAGAAACATCAGTGAAATTCGTCTTGCTGTAGGACCCAAGAGTCATGGCTGAAAATGAGCTTCTGCAGACATCCTGGGCGTTACTGGTGCCCTCAAAGGAATCAATTTCATTGGCAAAATTTTTATTAGTAGCTGGTTTTGTTTCAGAATGTCCATCTAGTTCATATTCCACCTTCACTTCCTCGTCATCCAATTCTATGCACGTATTCGTTTTGTGCTGGAGTAGAGCAACAGCTTGCACAAGAGCCTGCAGCTTTCCGATAGACGTGTATCTGGCTGCCAATTCTGTCAAAATTCCGACATATTGCTCAATAAATTGCAATGCAGTTGAAGGATTAACATTGATATATGATTGTAATATTTGCACAAATTTCACAAGCATTTGGCATGCCTCCTTTACTGAGCTGTGATGCTTAAAGAATATGAAATAGCACGAGAGGGTTCTTTGAATCTCATTTTTATAGGCATCTTCGAAAATCATTGGCTGCAGCAGTTCCAGAGTTCTTAATATCTGCACGAAACGATGGAAATGATATTCCTCGCGCAATGCTTTCATGCTATTCTGTCCTCTACCTTGCATAACGGAAGATAATACGCCCAAATGGCGAAGGAACAGAAGAGGATGCGATGCAGCCAACTTTCGCAGCAGCAATTCGGTATCAGCTGATAATGTTTCAAAGTCCTTCTTGGCTACCAAACTTCCCAAGCACGTTATCAAATTATTTGCTATTTTGTCAGCTTGACAGCCCTTTAAGCTCTGCAGTTTATTGTTTTGCACATCTGCGCTGCAGTTCTTAATAAACTTGATACGTGGATACATAATGTAAAGCTGTTGCAGGATTTTGTTTTTCAATATATCCGTAATTTGACTCTTCTCCACGTACTCTATTACTTTCACCATTAGATTTTTGTTTTTCTCAGTCAGCTTAAACAAAAGATTCATTCGCGAGCACAATTTAAAGTCATAGTTTCCATTTGTGTCATTCTTAATCTCTGAGATGCCTTCGTATAAAATAAAGTGTACGAAGGCCTCTAGCTCGGAAGGCTCCAACTTAAAGAATGAATTTGGTAGCACATTTTTCGACATATACTTATCTCTGCCTTTCCACAGATTTGGATTTGTAGTCAGAGCTTCAAAATAGTTTAGCACGGTACTGAAATCGTAGTCAAGCTTATAATCCTTAAATAGGCACTTCGCAATTCTTTCGATGGTACTCCAATTGGTTTGATGATTGATAAGCGATAAAAGGAAAAATCTAAACTCCCTACAGGAATTGGAAAATAGAAAACTTTCCTTTAACAGTTTTGTGCATACTATTTCAGGATCTGCCTCGGCAAGCCAATCTATGAATAATCCATTATTGAAAATATTATAATTGACTTTGTCGCTAATAGTTTTATCATTGCTAAGATTTTCAAAGTCTTCAATCATTTCTCGGACTATTTTCTTTGTCGCTTGGAGAGAACTTTGCGATTTACGTTTTATAAAGTATAATTGATACGAACTCTTCAGCATGAATAATAAGCTTTCTAAGAATAGTTCTGTTTTGAAAACCTGTTTCGAAGCTGAGCCTATCTGATTTGACATTCGAATGGTTTGTTTTAGTTTCTTTTCAATAACGAGATAATTATCATTGGGCAACTTACAGCTGAAATATGCTCTTAGCAAAGTCGAGGCACCACGGCTTGTGTTAATATTGATTGTGTCGGCACGTGTATAGTCCAACAATGACGCATTGACAACCTCGCATATTGAGGTTAAGAATTCTGCATTATTTGACATTGGAGAAACTACAAGATCCAATAAATTATGAATTAAATTGCGATAGTTGTTTGTTGTAACCATATGCTGATTCGGACTCTTAAGTAGAATTTGTACGGTCTCCTTTTCGGAATCCCGGTTACTGACGTTTTGAACAGAGTCTGGATCGAATTTGGTTAGATGAAAGACTTCCTGAGTGTACGCATTAATTTTTGGTAAATCGGGAACTGTTTGAGAATGTGAATGTAAATCCAGTGCCTGTACAGTATAATGCCCATTTTTAGCTCCTCGGGCTTGTTGGATTTCAATTAGCTGTGCCAAATATGCTTTGTTAAGTATAGCGTTTTTAACCAAATCAAACTGCTCCAATACCGCAGTATCGAGCATTGCCAATAGCTTGGACATTGAGTTTACAGGTGTGCCGAAATTTTGAACGAACAACACTATTTGATCCGGTGTTAGATCATTCAAAGCTGCTTCAATCAGACGATCGACTGATGATCGAATCATCTTGAGTTTCAGCCAATCCGGTAACAGTTGAATTTGTTCTTGAGGCATTGTTGGCAGGAAAGCTACCGGCGCTGGTCGACCCGGAGGAAACCAATAATCGAGAATTGGTATAGACTCGGGCATATTGCTGCTCGAATATGTTAGGAGAATAATGAATGCATGAATTATGTTTATATGGAGCGGCAATTGCACACCGTCTTCAAACTGAACCATCAATAAATCTGGATATTCTGTCCATTCGTAGGGCTCATGGAACTCTCTCAATTTGATAATGTAATTGTTGAACATTACGAACAAGCACTTCAATGTCTGAATTCGGTTCTCATCCGGGTTAAGATTGTAGTCCTCTTGCGAAATTATTATATGTTGAAACATGGTATTGCGCTCCACAATTAATTGTGCCATATCTATAACATGATCCAGCATTTCGTTAACAGGATCATTAAGTGTATGCTTCGTTATAAATTGAATATACGCCATAATAAGCTCTGGGCAATTTTCGACTTGGCATGCTGCTCGCAGTTGGGGAATAATGTACATTTTGGCCTCCAAGAAATGTGGAATTTGTTGAATTGATTTCAATAGCCATTCGTTTTCATATTTACCAGAGTTTTTGAATATGATTTTCAAACCAGATAAAGCCGCAACTCTAGACTGTTTTACTGTTGAGGACAAGCGCCTAAATATATAATCTAACACTTCACAAACAACGTGATTGTCGTAGGTGGAGTCCATTATTAGATTTCTAATAAAGTCAACCAGCTCCTTATCGCGGCTGTTCTCTTCGTTAATGCTGTGCGCATTGAAGAGCAAAAACTCACAAAGACACTGAACAGGCAGATGGCTGAAGTCGCCTTCGCTGTTCTGTACCAAGTCCGATAGCCAAGGCATTGATTGAGTTGTGCCTTGCCTTTGTATGATATCTAGAAGCAAGTCGGGCTTTCGACAACGACAAAACAAATGCCCTAATTTGTACGTTTGGTTAAGAAACTTAAGTTGCTCTAAAACTAAATTTGGTACTTTTCTTGGCGTTCCCATTGGATCCATTAGCATTAGCTGGGTAATCAAAATTGCGTTTTCTTCTGTGATTACAGCATGTGGAGAAGTTTGCGCCGCCAAATACGTTTCGAATTGAAGAATATGATCCCTTTCAACAGTAATTATCTGAAAGCAAATGACCGAAAACTTGTAGAAAATTTGAATTCATTAATAATTTCACATTGCTTACCTGCAATTCATCCTTGTTCGAAACAAAACTGTTAAATTGATTGGTTATACATATTTCTATTAGGAGTTTCATCGTGGGGTAGTGATCCCAGCAAAATGCTCCAAATGTTGACGGATTGTGGGCAGAAATCATTAATAATATTAGCCAGGCTTTCCAATAAAACGCAATGATCGCCAGCTTTGGGGGCTCGTAGTCCTCCGGCAACTGAATATTTTCCGGATGATGATATTCCGACATGCTAAACAGGAAGTCAATGATGTCGAATTTATTCGCTTGAACTGCTGGGAAATCGGTGGCTTTCATTCCGGAGACCCGCTTTATCACCAGCAGCAAAATGTCAAATGTGTTTGCTATGGAGAATGGAATATCCTTTGTTATGCCTATCAATATAATTCTTAGCAAAGTCTCTTCATGAATGGGAGTTTCCGATATTATTCTCAATATGGCTCCCCTCTCCGGCTCCGATGGCCACTGGTCACAGCGCGAATACTGCTCCGGATTGTCAAGTAAGAGCAACTTATGCAACGCCTGGTGATATTCTGCAGCCTGGATTTTATAAAGATTTGGCACGGTCTCGTACATCCAGGAAACTGAATCCAATTGTATTTGTGACATCTGATTGTAGAGTCGAATTAGCGCTTGATTATTTTTCACATCACGATTCGTTTTCAACGATAAGCTTCCTTCGCGCGCCTGTGGCGTGGCCGACAGAAACATGCAAAGGCAAACAATGTCCACCACAGAGTGAAATATCCTCTCCTTGAAATCAAATTGCTCAATTTGTTGAGTCAACTCCTCTCGTTCACTTAAAAAGGTTTTACAAAACTTCACAAGATTCACATCGAAGCGTAGCATTCGCACAAGTTCCCGTAGAAAAACGCGCAAAGTCCTCAAACAATCATCGCGTTGCAGTAGAAATTCCTGATATATTTCAGCTAGCGTAACTGCCGACTGATCTGGTGATGTCTGAAACATCGTCGCTGTGAAGGGATTTTAAGTTAATAATTAATTTATTAATGTAGAAACAAAATTAAAAAAAAAAAAAATCTTTAAAATTGGTTTGAATTATATCATATAATAAATTAATTAATATTTAATTAAAATCATTTAATGAAATATATCATCTAGGTAGATTTTTAACATTATTTCAATATATACTTACCAAGCATTCCCATGTTATTTGGATTTCTTGTATTTGAGAGTTCATTCTGCACGACAAGCTTCATGATTGTGCTCAAGATATCTGGCTGCAGGTGTATCATTTCCTTGAGACATGACATATAATGATTGATAAGTGGTTTGGTTTTTAGTCGCATTTTGACCAACACTTGGAGCACTTCGTTGTCCTGGGTGTTTTTGCCTTTGATATTGAAACATATATATGATAATAGTTGCTGGGCGAATTTGACCAGCTTTCCATTATGTATCCACAATTCCAGACGAGAAATGCTGAGACAGCGCACTTCTCCTATGCCCGAAGTGGTGCAAAGAAATTTCAGAAAGTTCCTTGTATAATTATCCTGTTGCTGGCGCTTATTTAGCTGATCTCGAATCGCATCGCTCACTAATTTCTGCACAAGACTGTCTGCAAATCTGGACTTAACGGAGCAAATGGCATCGGCTGCTTGATCTGCCTCCAAATATGGACTAGCGTCCAGACTCTGAGTTGAATTGTCACCCGAATCATCGTCTACAGTGAAGTTGTCTCGATGCGATTGCCCACTTGCTACAGTCGTGTTCACGTCCCAGCGCAGCAAACTCAAGTGTGGAGTTCGCGTTTTGAAGGCGGCACAAATATTTTTAACCAGCGGCGCGCAGTAATCGTTGTCTGCCCAAAATCGCTCATTGACAGCATCATCCACGTACGTACGCAGCAATACTTCTGGCCACTGGGATATATCGGAAAATCCTCTTGTAAGTAGGTTTGTAAAGAGGACGTGAAGGTTAATATTATAGCGCATTTTAACATTAGTCTCACGACGCAGAAAGGACAGAAGTGCATAGGCAATGACATCGTTATTGAAGAACTGAGGATGCACTTTGGCCAGGTAGAACAAGGTCAAGTACGCTACGTTGTCCACTTTGGATCTGGATGCATCTCTCGATGTCGCGTGCCTGATGATTCCACAAATAAGGCGTACCACGAGCTCATTGTCATTTTGCTCAATTGCTGCATATATGGTTTCTATGACATTAGACAAATCACAGTCTTCGGCGATTTGTTCCCATATTTCGTAGTGTGGAATTCCTGTTGTGGTGGCCAGGTCGGGGCATCCGTCTTTAAGGCTAACTCGAAATCTCTTACTAGGATGACTTCCGAGACTCGTTGAAGCTTCTCTCTTTCTATCAGTCGAGCTGCCGCTGGAGCCCGGCATTCCTTTTATTGGTAAAATTTTTCCTTTAGAATCATCGCGGCCACTTTTGGTACCGAGAGCAAAGAGTTCGGCACCCAGCAATACTTTCTTTTGGCCTCTATTCGGGGCATTTGTTTTATTTCGATCCATAATTAATGCTCTTATTTATACTTGTGCCGCAACGAAATTCACTCTTTGCGAGAATAAAAACATTGCTCGACTAACTCTTTTGAGAACATGAACTAGTTCTTGAACGTCTAGTTGAATTCTCAACTTTGTTTGTCTAAGGTATTTATTAGTTACATTAACAATAAAATATAAATAATTCCCACATAGTTAAAGTTTAAATAAAATAAAAAATTGGCATATTAGTAAGAATATTAGTTACTAATATTAGAGAATATTAATTAAAATAATTAAAAATTCTGCACATTTTTTATAGCTATATCTACCTTTTTAAAAAAAAAGCAAAAGTTGTATTATACAATCAAGAGAAGTCATATATCGAGTTAACAATCGAATAAAATTTGTCTACCCAAATTATGTTTTTTATTCCAAGCTGGATACAATATTTAACAATTAAACTTAAAACATTTTCAAAAAAATATACATATAACTTGAAGTTAAGTATGATGTGATAATAATGCTGTTGAATTTAATTTATTGCATGATTGTAACGATACAATTATTTTTACAAAGTATTCGCAGAAAGTAACGAATATGCTAAAATACCTTTACAGTATACGCATGAGTAAACGGCATTTGCAAAGTCGTGTTCAAAACAAGATATATATTATTAAGCTCGGGCAGCTAAATTTAATTTAATTTGCTTACAATCATTTGCGAAATAACAATAAAATATTAAGTGATATATATATCATTGGTGCTTACACGATTGAAAAACTCGTATTTGTGCCATAAAATTCATCAATTCACTAAACCAAACGTGTTAAAAACGTAAACACAACACATATTGTACAAAACTACCGAAATGGCAGATTTAGAGGCTGTTTTAGCTGATGTCAGCTATTTAATGGCAATGGAAAAATCAAAATGCACGCCAGCAGCACGAGCCAGTAAAAAGTTGATTCTACCAGATCCCAGGTATCCACTTTAATGTATTTATTCAAATAGGGATACATATATATGTCAATAAGTGTAGAAGTGTGTGTATGCGTGTGTGTGATAAAATGTGTTAATGTGTGTAAATATATACATACCCATTAGGGTAAACATAATTAGAAATATTATTGGACTACTAGATGGTTAGCAAATTAAAATTAATACTAAATCAATCAGCATATACACCTTCAAAAAGAAGTACACACATATACATATAAATATATATACATACATACATAAATATGTATATGTTCATATATGTAAATATATATATATTTATATATGTATGTAGGTATACACACATGAGTATACATAAAAGGGCTATTTTGTTTACATATGTTTATGTGTAAATGTGTACATTTGTATGTTTTCAATTTGTATATACACATTTGAAATGATTTGATTTTTTGAAAAGAATTCAATCAATAGTCTGGCCACGAAATATAATTGTATAAGTAGACATATATAGCAGTAGAAAAAACACAAAACAAAACAAATGTGAATACATATAGGAAAGAAAAGAAAAAACATTCTATATATAGATATTATTCAACTTATATACATACATGTACTGGAATTTTTATTTTAATTAATTTAATTAAACAACAACAAATCCTATAGAGACTCTGATGTCCTGGCAGGTGTCCTGGCCTGGCCTGGTCCAATCTGAATACAGCCCACTGTCAATCGTCTGATCTGATATATTGCTTTGATTAATATAATTTACTATTCTCAATTTTATTAACTTCTGGTTTCTTTCAATTCCATTCATAATGGGTTTACTGAACTTTTGTGTATATCTACATATATATTATATGAAAAAAAAAAAACTTTTTATTACAGACTACTTTAATTTGCGATTTTTACTGCTTACGCCGATGTTATATTGTATATAGATTCTAAAGGTTCGATTGAAGCTCCATGGGGATCTTATTAACACGCTCAATAATAAACACAAAACTCATTTAATTGCCATAACAATTAAAAGGAAATCATTTACTAATGATAATTGATAATCATCTGCTAATGCTAATTAAAGGCAAATGTTTGACTTACGATATTGATAATCATCTTATAATGTCTATAAACCCCTTCGGTTGGCACCCCTTTAATTTAGTTTTCCCTTTATGAAGTGAACTATTTTACTGGAAACTTTTGCCAATGATTCATGTTCAGAATGGTCAGCTTATCTATTCAGTAATACCTATACGCATTAAGTGTAATCTACAGAGCGACTATTATAAATAATTTAACAGCAAATGATTAAAGTCCGAGCTGCGAAACATATGAATGTATAAATTTAGATAAATAAACAGTTGAATGATAACGGCAGAAAGTTGGGATATAACACAAAGCGCTTGATTGAGCCAGTAATTACGAAAGCTTCTACTATAAGTGAATGCAGAAGCAAAGCCATTCAATTTAAAAATAGACTTTTTTACAACCAATGTGGAATGTCAACCCAATGTGGAAGTCTTGAATGCGTTTAATAGGTCACTCACACTCACATTTGATTGAATGTGTGTTTATTAATAAAATTGGGATTCAGAGAACTATATAAGTATTACGCAAAAACCCAGTGAATAAAATTAATAAATTATATGAATTATCCGATGACTAGCTTAAGCTAATCAATATTAGTACAAATATAAGCAATACGAAAACTACAAGCTATACAAGTTTAGAAATGAGATTGAGTGAAATGAGTGAGTCTATATGTAGAGCTAGAGTGAATATCAAACAAATTTTAAGTCAAGCGCTTCTATGAATTACGAGGAAGAAGTTAACAGTAGCTTAACATTTTTTATTTATGTTAAATCCAAAGCCATCCTCTATAAACAACAGAGCAGGCGAAGTTAACAGTCGCATAGCATTATTTATTTATGTTAACTGTTAATGCTTGTTTGAATGTTATGCCTTTAGCAAATGCCAGCTTTCCCGCTAATAATAAGTAAATAGATAAATTCCCTTGAATAGATTAGAAAAGTAGTTGATTTGTAGTTAATCTATCATGTTTCCATTTTGTTTCTATATTTAAATATGATTTTCCCCACTTTTTGATATTTTTTTTTAGTTTTCGCAAAGTTATACAGACAGGATATTATTACACGAGTGCATGCGAAAATCACTGCATTTTGTATCGATAAACGCTTTCATTTACTTTTCCAAAAAGTCTACAATTATTCCTAAATGAGGAGCTCGACGGCTGGAAGCTGGGATGCGGATCTGTTATCAAACTGATCTATATGAACAGATGTAGATGTAATTAATTGGTTTTTTCATTTCATATCCATACACTATTCTGTATTTTAGTATTATTGATATAAACTATGATAATTTAAGTTAAGTTATAAAGGCCTTCGTAAATGATATTTGTTGAGATTTGCATTCCGTTTGAAAGTCAAGTATTAGTCCAGTATGCGGGTTAACTAGTAATAGCAATAGCGTCAGCAACATTTTTTTGCCTATGCACTATAACAATACAGTTAAGATAATGATATTATTGGGTAGAAAACAACCGATTTGAATTCTATAAAAAAAACTACATTTATAAACATTTTATATTGCTAGAGTGAATTACACCAAACCGAAGGGAACATATAAAAGTTATCTTTGAAAACTAACCGTGCGAGGCTAAAAACACGATTCATTAGAAATTTATTAGTTTGTGAAAATATAAGAATACAATAAATTCATTATAAATGTTGTAGGGAAATGGAAGAATTCCTTCCTTTGTACAGAGAAAACTGAAGACCTAAATTAAAATACACAGAGATTGTACATAAACTATATATTATATTCCCACTATTACTCATTAAGTGTATTCATTGGAGTGTATCCTCCGAATATCAAACATATCCCCTATAACTTCTATATTTCTACATAGCGCTGTATTTAAACTGTATAAATCTTCTTTACAGCGTTAGAAGCGTTATGTACAAATACCTTGAAAAGGAAAATCAACTCAACTTTCACAGCATTTTTAATCAGATTATAGGTACTTATAATAATCTTAAGAGATCACAATCTGGCCGATAATAATTAATTATTATTGTAATTTATCCTAGGATACTTGTTGTTTAAGGATTTCTGTGAGAATGATTCTGAAGAACCAATTCAACAGTTGAAGTTCTATGAGCAGGTATTACTATTAAAGAACTGCCAATATATGCAATTTTTATTTATTGATATACTTTTCTTTAAAGATTAAAAATTTTGAGAAAACAGAATGTTTCGACGAGCGAAAAAAGCTGGCCAGAGAAATTTATGATAATTTTATAATGGAAGAAATGCTGGCACATACTTATGTAAGTATTCCAGGCATGATGAAATCTGAAGTTATATGTTCTCTTATATTATGAATAGGAATACTCCAAAGATGCCGTTGCAAATGTCCAAAAGTATATCTTAAAAAATGAAGTTCCTGTGAATTTATTTGAAGTAAGTATACGCTTAGCGTTCGGGGTATATTATAATCATTTTGATCATTCCATAGAAAACATAATAAAAACTATTTACAATTCCCTTCAATGGAATTTTTTGAATGACTCCTATTAATTTAGACATATTCGACTGAAACATAGAAACCATATCTCAACTTATTTTGGTTGCTATTATGTAGGCTGTTCAGAATTTCTTTGAATTAAATTTAACCAATGTATGATTTTTATTTTATTTCCTGTTTGATTTATTCGTATTCCTAGAAATTGAACATTACATTTTTCGAATTTTAAATAATCAGTAATTATTGTTCATTGCAGCCTTACATGGAAGAAATCTTTGGTCAGCTTAAAGGCAAACCATTCAAAAAATTTCTGGAAAGGTATGCCTTGTTATAAATTATTTAAAATATAATAAAACAATTGTATAACTATTATTCATTAACTTCATAGCAACAAAAGCCCTCAAGTTAAGCAAGTTCATTTCACACACAGAACATCGCAACTTTTTTATTTATTATTACTTAATATAATATGAAAGCCTAAATTTAAAATAGAAAACTCAATTTGTATAATCGTGTAGTCCAAATTACATAAATTTAATACTTTTGTAAATTAAAAGAAGATCAGAAGAGAAACTCCGAGTTATGCACTTGGACTTGGACTTACATCACTCCTTAAATTAATGTTTATAATATACCAAATTTGCATTACTTAATACCATTTTGATATTTATACAGTGACAAATTTACAAGGTTTTGCCAATGGAAGAACCTGGAGCTAAATATACAAGTAAGTAAACATACTATATAACATAAATTGGAAGCATAATAAAAGCAAATGCATAATTATACATTTTCAGTTGTCAATGAATGACTTTAGCGTACATAGAATAATTGGTCGTGGTGGCTTTGGCGAGGTCTATGGCTGTCGAAAAGCCGATACTGGCAAAATGTACGCAATGAAATGTTTAGACAAGAAGCGTATTAAAATGAAACAAGGCGAAATGTTGGCATTGAACGAGCGCAATATGCTACAAGCAGTTAGTACAGGAGTAAGTTACCATAATATAATATATAATTGCTGTTGCACTAATATCCATTTCATTTGCTTAATATAGATTGATTGCCCTTTCATTGTATGCATGACATATGCATTTCACACCCCGGATAAGTTATGTTTTATATTAGATTTAATGAATGGCGGCGACTTGCATTACCACCTATCACAGCATGGAGTATTCAGCGAAGATGAAATGAAATTCTATGCAGCCGAGGTAATTGCAAAATCAATATGACAAATATGACAAATGCATTGCTAATTATATTCCTTTCATTAGGTTATTTTGGGCTTGGAGCATATGCATAAGCGCTGCATTGTGTACCGCGATTTGAAGCCTGCTAATATTTTGCTGGACGAAAATGGTCACATTCGAATATCGGATTTAGGTTTAGCATGCGATTATTCCAAAAAGAAGCCCCACGCTTCGGTGGGCACCCACGGATATATGTCACCAGAAGTATTATCGAAAGGAACATCCTACGACTCATGCGCAGACTGGTTTAGCTTTGGTTGCATGCTATACAAGCTGCTAAAGGGACATTCGCCATTTCGGCAACATAAAACAAAAGATAAGCATGAGATCGATAGAATGACATTAACCATGGTAAGAAATGTTAGTTAACACAATTTCCATTTACTAAATTGTTTTCATTCCACAGAATGTTGAGCTTCCGGACTCATTTTCAGCAGAATTAAGGAATTTGTTGGATTTGCTTCTTCAGAGAGAAGTGCCAAAGCGTCTCGGCTGCATGGGGAATGGGTAAAATTGAAAGGTCAACTAAAATGTTTTAATATTAATACTTTTTCCCTTTTCCTTTTCAGCGCTGATGAAGTAAAAATGCATAGTTTCTTTTCTGGCATTGACTGGCATCAGGTTTACATCCAAAAATACACTCCACCATTGGTACCGCCTCGAGGTGAGGTGAATGCGGCGGATGCCTTTGATATTGGCTCGTTTGACGAAGAAGATACGAAAGGTATTAAGTTAAATGACAATGATCAGGATCTCTATAAGCATTTCTCATTAACTATATCCGAGAGGTGAGCATTTGTCAATAGAAAGTCTACTATACAAAAGCATTCCAATTTAATACATATTCTTTGCATTCATAAACTTTGTTTCATTAGGTGGCAACAGGAGGTAGCTGAGACTGTATTCGAAACAATAAACACGGAAACTGACAAAATTGAGCAGAAGAAGAAGTCTAAACAAAAACAACATTTCGATGCAGATGAAAAAGAATCAGATTGCATATTGCATGGCTACATTAAAAAATTAGGCGGATCATTTGCATCATTATGGCAAACTAAATATGCCAAGCTATATCCAAATCGGTATGGTACTATAATCATATTTTATTTCAGTTAATCGAATGTAAATATATTTACCTCTTATTTAAATCAGCTTGGAATTGTATTCCGAGAGTGGTAATAACAAGCCAGAACTTATTTTCTTGGACCAAGTGGAAGATGTTTCATCTGACTTTGTTCACTATAAAAATGAACAATGTATTCAAATTCGTGTCAATGACGGCAGCCGAGATGGCAGAATTATTTTGACAAATTCGGTAATTATATATTTAGCTTAAGAAATGCTAACGAATATCTATATAATAAAAACATCTTTTCTATAGGATGAAATTGGATTGAAGGAATGGGCGTTGTCATTAAGATCTGCCCACAAAATGTCGCAAGATCTTTTAGGATCGATGGCTAAAAAAGCTGGAAAAATCTATGGTAGTGAACGGGACGCAAACAAATCAATGTACATTTTGGGCGGGAACTGTTCTACAAAATCGTCAAATGGATCTAATTAAATACTAGCTCTAATGAAAATTATTTAAAAAGAAAGAAAATAATATAAAACAAAAACATATAATAGGTTTCCAGCTTTGAAACTCATAAAACAAATGCTAACAGAAATCCTAATAAAACACATCTTGTAAAATCACATTATAATATTATGCGTACTGATGAATTTGTAGAAACTGTGTAATAAATGCATAGAAATACTTCATTTCTGTTGTCTTATTTGTTCATAAGTCTCTTAACTGTAATGACCTATATGTAAATTGTAGTAATATTGTTTTTATTAAAACCCTGGATGTTTTAAATGCACACAATCTATAATTATTTTTTATTTAAAAGTCCCCAATTTATATTTAGCTACCTAGCAGCATACGAGCCGATTGTATTTGAAATTTGATTGACAATCCCGTATATGCTTATAAAATCTCAGTTCTTGATTATAGAATATCTTTTTTTAACTTTCAATGTCTGTTCTCTGCTGAGCCTTGCTGTGATTAGTCTATTATTTATCCCCACTTTTTTCTACTCTTTCAAACTAGAAACAGATACGCTAACATAAATAAAGTTTATGCATAATATAAACCGTAAATAAATATCGTTTATTTAGCCAACTGATAAACTCCACCAGAAAACAAAAGTTTGTGTTCGCGCACTTTCCTTTGCAGAAAGTGTTTGAGCTCATCTTGAGTGAATTCAACTCCTCCGCTGTGCGAAGCAAACAGTTTCAGCATTTGATGAATACGATCGATTGGCATACAATCTAAATTTGTAAGCATGCCAACAATATAAGACCAGAAAACCTGGAAGAACATTTTATTAACTCAATGAATTTTCTTTACTTCAGTCAAATTTCGCTTACTTGAAGTTCCTCTTCCCTTTGATCACTGGCCGAAGCCATGGCTGATTCCAAGTCTTCCTCGTCCGCATCTGTAATGTTGACATCATCGAATTGTGTTTTCTCAGTTTCTTTCTCCAAAAGGCCAAAAACTCCCGGTTCTATTTCAGCGATCAGGCCATGATTTTGCCAAAAACTAATGCGTCGTCTAAGCGCTGATGGGGGCACCTTTATAAGGCTGCTTAGTTCTTCCAAACTCCACTCATCTATAAATAAATAAGTTATTAGTAAAAATTTCAAGTGCTATGGGAAAACTCTTACTTTTATTCTGAAAATGGTAAATAATAACAGCCTGTGTTGGTGGCACAGTCATCTCCAACACTCTATCACCGATTTCGATCACAATATTGACTCTTCCAGTCACCGTGCGCCAATTGAGCGTGCGATTTCCCTTATAAGACTCATATGCTTTTGTGAACTTCTTAAATTCATTCTCAAGTTCAACAGGCAACTGCAAGCTCTCCTTATTGAATGACGGCCAAAACTGAGCCGATATAATAAGCGACGATATATCAAACAATGGACCTAGATAATCAGTATATAAAGAATTGTATTTAATTATCATTAAATTTAATAAATTTAGTTACTTACTCTCATCAGAATTCTCATCGCCATGAATATGCGCATTGATGCGCTTTGAATCAGTCACATCTTTCAGCATTACTTCACAACTATGTAGAAGTGACTCACCAAATCTGATTTTCAGCAATTCTAGATTTCGAATTTCCTTTTCGGAATTAAAATCAAGCTGTGATAGTAAACGATCCGCCATCAAATTGCGATATTCAACCATAAATAGTTCTTTACTTCCATAAATATCGACTACCATGGATATAATATCTGCAGAGCGAATCACTTTCGAGTTGTTTAACTCTAAGACATTGGGATCGATTCCAAATGGATCCGGCTCCCAATTCTCCCAATTGCTATATTCATTATTTCCAGCATCTTTGCCATATTTTATGAATTCCCCTTTAGCTAATTCTTCAGAGAGGTCCGTTGGCCCTTCTTCAGTTAAGCCAGTGACAACTCGTCTAACCGTATCGTTGCGTTTTCGTAAATATTCTTTTATAGGAGCTGTGACTATTTCTAATATCACTCCAGTGTTATCTAGATGGCGTATGGCTTTTATTGCTGCAACGTAGCCAGTCAATATATCCATAGTATTGACACCAGGATGCAAAATTCTTGCCTCTAAAGAGCTTCTCAACGATTCAGTTAGGTAGACTCGCATATCGATTTTCTCCATACAAATCTTTAAATCATCTATGGCCGGCGAAGAATCCGGATAATCTGAAAGTTATTGAAATTAATTAGTTAAATATTTATATCCAAGAAAAGAGACAATAATATTATTAAATAAATTACCTATAATTATACTAAAGAACTGACTGATCACATTTTGTGCAAATGTTTCATACATAAAATATGTGAGTTTTACTTTAAACGATTGAACCGATTGGGGAATATTCTCTTGAGATATATCATCTTTCGACTTCCATTCAGTGAATATGCTAGTTAACCATGTCATAACAACGTCGTTGATCCACTAAAAGAAAATATAAGGTTTTTATATAAATTAACAGAACTAGAGGTCAGTGTAGTACATATTTGATGATTATGATTTTCTGTTTACCGTTTCAAGTTGCTTAAGATGACTTCTATCGAATATTCCAACGCATGTGTCGTTAATATGTTCCTTGATTTTCAACTTGATCAACGCTGTCAAAGCGCTGCCAGCCAATCGATCAATCAAGCCCATCTTCAACAGCTTCACATTTGTCGCAGTCACCATTTCAGTTAGCTTCTGGCAGCAGCATTGGTCAAGATCGAAATTGCAGCCAGCACACGGTAAATCAGTAAATACCTCCGAATCTGAAAAAGAGATTTAACAGGACTATATATAATAATATACAAAGTACGTCCTACATATAACAAATGACATACCAAGTGCATTCACCGATAAAGTTAAATCCTTCGTAAATAGACGAAAATGAACGCTGTAAAAATCGCCCACAAAATTATTAAACGATGGCGGCAGCTGCGCCAACAATGCATTATGCAGCGTCTTTTGGGTGTTTTCCAAACTTGACGCAGACAGGGGCTTCTTATTCAGATAGAGCAGCCGAGGTTTTATTAGCTCAAGGCATTCATAGCTATTATATAGCTCATCAATCGCATAAATAAATGTGAAGAATAAAGCATTTGGATCCGAAAACGCTGCTGTATTCACAGGTATATCCAATTTGACTTTGGGTGTTTCGTTTTCGGTAGGCGTAAAGTGTTTCCAAAATTTGGGGACAAGTATATTCCGAATGGTAGATTCAATTTCCAAACTTAAAATAGATGTTAATGTTGTAATAGTTCCCAAGCTCTCGAGATGCCGGTAAACATTCTCAAAAACTTCATCTTCTACTGTCTCTAAAGGAGAAGTAATCTGCAAATTTAAACATGATTTAATCAATGAACAATGTAAATAAACAATATCGCTTACCTCTCCACTCAGAATTGGGAATATTTTTAATACATCCAACCACAAAGCATTTAAATCACACATTTTTGTTTGGCTTAAACAAATCGGTTTGAAATAGATATGATTGTTGTCAATTTATCAATCGAATCATCCGATATCGATATTTGTATGTACAATGAGCTAGTTTCCACTAATATGCATTTACTTCAACTTATAATAAAAATTAATTATATGACTGGGAAGGCCCTAATATATCGATAACAAACAAACGAGAAGAAACTAACTGCGATTTCAGTGAGATTTTTTATATAAGGCGCAAAATCCAATTTCCCTCCTGAAGATAACAAAATAGCAAAACCTTTTTGCGTTTAAGGAAACCATCGGATCCTTCTTCGATAGGCCGTATCCGTATTCGAAATACGTTTATAAATTTCTGATTAACATTACCTTCCATTACTTTTATATCGATCTATTGAATTATTGCGCTAAAAGATATCAGATGATACGCGAATTTTTAGTGCTACGGTAAAGGAAGCATACATATGTAAATATTGATTTATATATTTATTATGTGTGTATACGTATATTTCAAAAGTTTATTGAAGGTCAAAGTCCAAAGACCAATTCATTTATCTAAAAATGAACTTTCGTCACATTCATGTTATCAGCCATGGAACTGATATAACCATACTGTTATGTTTTTAACCTGTATTTATTTTTGTAAAAAGTATACAAACTGTACAGTGCCACAAATAATATAATATACTTTCTTAACAAAGGACTATTGAATTTAACTATTGTTTTATTTTCAGAATGAAGCAACAAACAGTGGTTAATCTCGTCATATAAAGCCGTTATAATTGAACTTTTTTGGAAATATTTCGTTGGAATATCGAGTCAATTGTTGAAAAGACATCACTGGCTTTTTTGGCAGCATCGACCTTGAAATGCAATCCTCTCAATCCATAGTAGTCAACCAATGGCTTGGTTTGTTTATGATACGCCTCCAATCGCTTTTTCAGTGCTTCGGCATTATCGTCGCTACGCTTCATTAGCGGCTCTCCAGTAATCTATTGTGAAGAAAACATAATTATATTTAACTAGCCGAATATTGAAATTCAGATTAACTTACATCATCCTTCATCGGAACTTTAGGAGGAGCAAATTCTTCGTGATATGATCTTCCACTTGCTTGATGAATCAATCGTCCAGTTATTCTCCTTACCAATAGATTGTCATCTATAGCAAACTCAATTACGGCATCCAAGCTTGTCTTTCTTTTGTCCAGCAACGAATCAAGCTAGAAAAAAATAGATTACATTTTAATAATATGTCAATATGTAATAGTATAAGAATCTTACCTTTTGAGCTTGAACAACAGTCCTTGGGAATCCGTCCAGAAGAAAACCATTCTTACATTCTGGCTTATCCAAGTTGGAGTCTATCATATCCACTACCAGATCATCTGATACCAGTTTTCCCTCATCCATAACTTTTTTCAGCTCGGCGCCAAGTTTCGAACCTGATGCGATCTCTGCGCGCAGCATGTCGCCAGTTGATAGATGGCAGACACAAAACTTCTCTTTTAACAAAGGTGCCTAAAAAAATAAAATTAAGTACATTATATTTTGTATACCAATAAAACGATTCCAATTTACAAATTATGCATTTTATAAAAAGTTAAGCATATGCTTTATGTGACTTAAACTGCCAAAGATTCTTTGAGCCACGTCAGTGAGCATTATAAGACTTTAAAAGTAATCTTTATAAATTTGGTATCAATATTTTCGGAATGCAAAAAAGATAAACCATTCCTTTCTGTCTAAGCAAACAGCTTACAAATAAAATAATTATTTATAATTGCAAGCATTAAAAAGGCAACTATCATGAATTCTGAGGAATATAGAGGAAAAGCCAATAAAACCCATAAATGTTCGAGTCCATTAAATAAGTAAATGTTACCTTCTTCATCCGCTATCATCATCTGTTATATATCAGAAACTAAATATTTTAAATTGCCTAATGGAAAATAATTTCATAGGACATAATTTGCGACATAATAAATTTGATGTCGCAACAGTTGGAATGCGATAAGACCGTTATATTATTAATTCGTAAGGCCGTCTATGAAATATTTATATCTTTATAAATTGAGATATTCAGATTAGATATATTGAATGAAAAGTTAAGCAAAAAAGCATTAATTAATTAATTAAAAATTCAATTTTAATATAATTTAATGAAATAGAAAGTTGAACATAAAAAACTATTCTAGTGATTAGGTGCCCTCTATAGACCCAAAAAAGAAATAAGCATGCAGCCTTATCACAGAAACCTACATAAAGACATACACACACACGCATCTGTATTTGTTGCAAAGCATTCCCTGACAAACGTATAGACCTGCCGGCCAACTACACATACATACATGCACTAAATTAATATGTGTATGTAAAGTTAATAAGGTCGAAGCTGCTTTCTTCTATACAACCTGTTGCATACACACACACACGCACATGTTAAATATATTTAATTTAGTGAACACATACAAAGTGTGCACAGTTGGTATTCGAGCGCTAATGTCTGGGTACATAAATTACATAACAATATACATATGTATATGTGTCGACAACCCACCTGTGTCCCTTTTCCAGAGCCTGGTGGGCCCAAGAGAATAGCATTCACACCAGCAGTACTAGGCTCGTAGCGCTCCACAGGAATCGATACATTGGGTGCCATTGTGTTATTATTAGACTTTTATTTTTTCGAATCAACCTTCTTTCATTAAGATTTTATTTCTTAATAACAACCGCGGCAAAGTTCAAGGGTAAAAGTAAGGACCAGAATGAACTAGATAATGAACTGAGAACTGAACCAATCCACGGATGGAACAAGACTGAACTAAGCACGTTTTGTTGAATCGATTTTCGATAGGCACATATAATAAATTTCATTGATATTGTGTTTCCACATGCATTTACTTTTTCACATTTTATTTCTCACGCGATGTCATTTTTTACTATGATTGGGATTATATAAAATATTATTATCTTGAAAATAATTTATAAAATTATAATTTTAATTTTAACAGGTCATATCTCTAATATAATCTTCGGACTTTAGCTGCAAAACAGCAAATTATTTATTTTTATATTTTGTTTTTTTGCCATGTAACCAGTAAGCTTACCGGTAAATGATAAATATCTGCTCAAGACTGCTCAAACAGGCAGGCAATAAAATAGTAAGACAACAGTGGACAATACTTGGCTCTTATCCACTGTTAAATCTAGAGACATTTGCAATGAGTCATCTGTCTTGTCTTTGTAAAAGGTCTCAACATATAGATATTATTTAAATCGTTCTATAGAGAAAGTACAGCTAAAGGGGAACTGGATACTGCATTATAATGAATAATTGTATTATTTTCTTTATAATATCATATCATATACATATGTATATCTGTGTTCTGCACTGAACACAGATTGGGTCATATGATTATTGCTATTGCATTTTATTTATATGATAACGATTTGAAGTACAAGTGGTGGCAATAAAAGCTATACAAAGCAAAATTCCTTTTATGTTTTTATTTAAAAATTATAGATTCTTGAAACACCACCCCCTCTACATTCTATTTTCAAATATTAGTCTACGACTTTGGAGTGTGTACAAAAATAATACTTTAACATTCTATTTATGTAAAAGTACAACAAAAATCTCTTAAGGCAGAAACATTTCCAGTTAATCTTCACAAGTTTAATATAAAAACAAAATATTTTCTTTTTTAACAATTGCAACAACGAAGGTAATTTACAATTTTTAAAATTCATGCAGGGTCATTTTGACTTATCTACATAGATTTCTTTAATGAACAGAAGATTATATACAGGAATTAAGAATTTATTATTATAACGAATCTATCACTATTTTATAACTAAAAACCGATCTTTATAAATTTTATCCCGATGGTTTGAGGTTAGAATAATATTTAGAGTTGGGGCGATGCGATTTATTCTCTGCTGAAATCTTTCACGATCGAGAGCGATCTGTTGCCAACCACCTTTCCGAGCCGCCCGATAAGCGTAATCCCAAGTGTGCATAACATGAACCTTTGGTTTTAAATCAAAGCGTACCTGAAATTATAAAAATTCTTACTTGTATTTCCAAGTTAGATTAATTATTTCAAACATACCCGCTTCCGATGTTCTTGACTATTATCGATTTCAGACATTTTATCCGTTCCATTACAATCTGTGCAACCAATTGCAATCGAATCAATACTTTTGTTATCATCCTCGAAGCATATAAAACTGTCATCACTACATTCGGACAAACTTCTTTGTCGTTGAAACTTCGAATCACTCGCCTCTGATGTTTGGTGACAGCTACTTAGTTGTTGTTTATCCGAGGGATTTGTGTAGTTTTGATAAGAATTCATATTGTAGTCCGAAAAATTATATTCATTCTCAGATTGCGGTTGCATATCAATAAAAAAGTAACAAAATGACGGGGCACTACTAGAATTAAATTCAATCTGCGTCATAGTAGAGTTTTTGGGTGGTGATGTTGTGCAGTGCTGCAGCGCTCTGTTAACAGCATCTGCCATCAACTGGAAAGAAAACATTGCTGCGGCGAGTGGCTGTGGCGGTAAGTCATCTAACAATATATTCGCATTCCTTTCTTCAGAATTGTTGAGTAATCCCTTATCAGATTCTGAAGTAGTTTTCGTACGTCGCGGCGATGCGAAGCAATATTGTTTATGAATTGGGGAGCTCATGGCTACAATCATTTGCAATATATGCAGCATAAAATCAATTGCAATTTATATGTTTGATTATTGATCTCAAATTCACAGATTCTGATTCATCAACATCCAAGCGTATTTGTTTACAAAAATCCATCTTCATTATTTCAGTTTGAAATTTTGAGCACAATCTCAATTTTATATTATCCATGTAAATAGTTATTTATTTAGTGCTTGAATATGTCCAGCAGTTGATTTTCAACACATTTTGTGTTTGTCCTATTGAAGGTATGTACGTATGTACATATGTATGTATATAAGAACCATGAAATTGCTCGGAACGATTGCGAAATATTGAATGCTGAATTTATACGCTCATATTTAGACCATCAGATTGGGTATATTTCCTTGTCGTAGAATTTGTAGTAATATTTTGTAGTATTGGCAATAAACTCCAAAATTTATGACGAGAATGTAAATCACACGTTTTTAATAAAATATGTTCCATACTATTCAACTTGTAAAAATGAATATGATTGATTGTCTCTATGATTGTAGAATTCAGAGTTAATTTCAAAAATATCGATAACATTTGACTATTTTCCACTGGCCGTGTTATTCACTTGAGGCATATGCTAGCTATGAGGGCACATTATTGTTTTGTGTGTTAAATGTCTATATACACATATTTTATATCGCAAATCGTATGTAAATAAAGTCTTACATATATACATAAATAATTTACATTAAATAAAATGCAAATATTTACTATCATTGATTTATATATATATAAATACACTGCGCACAATAGATATTTATATTTCAAAGAAAAAAAATGCTGCACTGAATGCAGTATTGATGAATTATATTTTTATAATTTTGTCATTATTCTGAATATTTAAATTTATTTATTTGTTTGTTTTATTTTTATTTTTTTTATCGAACCAAATTAACTGTTTCGGCGGATTACGGAAATATACATCTATGAGTGCATGGATAATTAACACTCAATATTTGATAATCTCAATAATTATATACTTATACAACTGTTTCATTATATTTCATTATAAATATATATATTTATAGTGCAAAAAATTGCATATTCTAGAATGGTTGTGTGTTCTTTGATTGAAAATGTGACGTTACTCTGACGTAATTTACATACGCATTTTTATTTCGATATATGCTTATCAACTCGATAACATTTCTATCTAATTGAACGATTATTCCCTTTGGAAAGTAGATACATAATTGAAAGTTTAATATATATTTCTTTTTATTTAGGTAAGTCACAAGTGTTTATTTGAAAGTGTTCATTTAATGTTGTTATTGATTCTTAACTTGAAAGCTATTTTTCTAATCAATACAATGTTTGTCCGACACAATATTAAGAAATATCTTTTCAACACAGTTTATTGTTTCCAAATAAAAAAGTTGTTTTTACTAACTACAAAATGCTATTGAAAAATAAACTTTTGTTATTAAGTGATATGATTGTGATTAATGTGAACGAAAATTAATTGTTTTCAGACCTAAGCGAATGTTATTAAAACTACTGAAGTAGGAATGAATCGTAGAGGTTTAAATACTGGAAATACGATGACTTCTCAATCAAATATTGACGAAGGAAGCTGGAAAGGGGTAACAGAAGGCTCAGCAATGTTGCCTTCATCAAATTCTTCATCTATAAATCCGGACGCCAGCAATCAGAGTGGATTTCCACAAGGCGGGCTACCATATTCGGCTAGTGGCAATCCATACCCACAAGCTGGTCAATCCTCACCTGCTGGCAATCAGTCTTTAGTATTTCAAAATACTAATCAACCCGGATCGAATACTCCTCAATACACTTCATCGCCAGCTCCGTCAGGCTCATCGACTCCAGGACCTGTGGGTGTTGCATCGCAAAATATACAGGGAAATTATTCACAATCCTCAACTGCTGGCAACTTCAATGGACCAGTTGGCGGACCATTTGGGTCGCCGTCTTCCGGCTTGGGTCAATTTAGCCGACCAGCAAGCTCAGGCACACCATTTAACAGCGCACAGGCTGGTCATTTCTCCTCGCCGACAGTTTTTGGCGTCGGAAGCCAATTCAATCCCATGCCACCAGCATCACCATTTGGCCATGGTGGAAACCATCCAATGATGGGTGGACCTCAGCAAATGGATAGAATCGATCAAGGCTTTAGGAGACACAACTCATACTTCAGTCACACAGAGCATCGAGTGTTTGAGCTAAACAAACGCCTGCAACAGCGCAATGAAGACAGCGACAACTGCTGGTGGGATTCGTTCACAACCGAATTCTTCGAGGATGACGCCAGATTAACAATATTATTCTGTTTGGAGGATGGACCAAAAAGATATACAATTGGCCGGACACTGGTGCCACGCTTTTTTCGAAGCATCTTTGAGGGCGGCGTCTCTGACCTGTATTTCCAGCTGAAGCATGCTAAGGAATCTTTTCACAACACATCCATAACATTGGATTGCGATCAGTGCACCATAATAACACAGCATGGCAAGCCATTTTTCACAAAAGTGTGTGCGGATGCAAGACTTATACTAGAATTTATGTACGATGACTACATGAGAATCAAATCATGGCACATGACCATCAAAGGGCATCGAGAACTCATTCCACGATCCGTAATTGGCACTTCGCTTCCGCCAGACCCGATGCTGTTGGATCAAATAACCAAGAATATCACTCGGGCTGGCATAACAAACTCAACCTTGAACTACCTTCGCTTGTGTGTTATATTGGAGCCAATGCAGGAGCTAATGTCGCGCCACAAGGCGTATGCTCTGAGTCCGCGCGATTGCTTAAAGACGACTTTATTTCAAAAATGGCAGCGCATGGTCGCGCCGCCCGGCAAAAAGGACCCCCAAAGACCGCCGAATAAGCGTCGCAAAAGAAAAGGATCCAATTCGGGAGGTGCCAACAACACGAGCACACCGCCCGTAGCGAATCAAAAGAGATCGCCATCGGGACCCAGCTTTTCCCTGTCCTCGCAAGATGTGATGGTTGTTGGCGAGCCAACATTAATGGGTGGCGAATTCGGAGAGGAGGACGAAAGGCTCATTACCCGTTTGGAAAATACCCAATACGATGGCACAAATGCCGTCGAGCACGATAATCACACTGGCTTTGGCCATGCCGATTCGCCAATATCTGGCTCAAATCCATGGAGTATGGAACGGGGAGGCAATATTCCAGCTAGTCCTGGCAACCCTTCTGGACCTCAAAACAATGCAAATATAGCGGATATAGATAAAAAGAGCCCCATTGTATCGCAATAGAATAAAATGAATAGTCCGAAATTATAATTTAATTTTATATGTGGTGAAATGTATTTTCATACTTGCATGTAATATATACTTTTTAATAAAGTTTCTAGCTTTTAGGAAATTTCTTATAGAGTTATTCGTTTCATAAGTTTAATTCGTATTTCCTTATAATTTTTTTTAACCTCTACAAACAAAACAGATCAAAGGCTTAATTATCTGGATAATCTTTTAGATCAATTGAAAATATTTTCAAAGCTAGTCAAGAATTCAACATTCCAATCCTCGACGAGTATACTACATATCTTATTCATTCATTAAATTATAAGAATTGTGACTATTATATGAATATAATAAGAATATTGAAGTTAAAGCAGATCTAGATCTAAAATCAATAAATTAGAAGTTGGTATAACACAAGTCAAATCAGGAAGAATCTAATAGAATTTCAGCAATTATTAGCTAATAGCTTGAAGAATTAATAATCATAAATCTTTCAAGTCGGGAATGACCATATAGGGAATTCTTGAAGATCTTTAATGCATATTTATCTTATAATTGTATGCGCATGTGCGTGTATTTGTGTGTATAGTACTTGCATGTGAAATACCACTGAAATTAGTAAAATATTCAAGTAAAACTAAGCTAAAAAGAATTAATTAATCAATTTAAATATAATTTTGTTTTTTGTAAGGAGGGGTCAGAGGGTAAAGGTTTCAGTACGAGCTGAATTTCCCATAGCTCAAAAACTACTACTACAGACAGAGGAAGCTTATAAATACATACATAGGCTTATACGTATGTACGTGTCTGTATGTATTCATTCTTGATATCGTATGCAGCTTTTCATTTATATGACGATGCCTCATTCCATTTCCTTAACATCGATAAGTGCCGATATTTCCACTTAGTATCTAACCAGAGAAATTTATAGCGTGTGTATATTGGAGAGCGTGTAAGATATCGATATGAGTAAGTTAGAATAATAGAAAGCCTAGCGCAGTGCAAGGTAAATCCTAATTGGAAATCTATATTTCTAGCATTGACACATGTTAAATATTTAAATTTATAAGAATACTTTTTTAAATAGTTAATAAAAGCACCCAAATTTATTACCATTTAAAAGGTACCAAGCCTTCAAGGTGATCTGAAAAAATTAGTTGCAGTAAGAAATTGGGATAAAATATAAAATCCAAATTATTTATTTTA
Source organism: Drosophila arizonae (assembly GCF_054131065.1). Classification (NCBI taxonomy): domain Eukaryota; kingdom Metazoa; phylum Arthropoda; class Insecta; order Diptera; family Drosophilidae; genus Drosophila; species Drosophila arizonae. Next base: position 15,074,478 of record NC_142925.1, on the reverse strand, counting down.
CCATTTGCAGTATGTTCGTAATAAAATCATTGAAATTATTTCCTAGGCAAACAGTATAGACTGTGTGCTTGTCTTATTAGAAAATGTCAAAATGGCGATTTATTTTGAATCAGCCCAATTAGGAGCGTTTTTATTCCATTCTTATCAGTCCGTCTAAATTGTGTATTTGCATTACTATAATTGATAAATATACATTTCAATTACCTTTTAGAGCTTTTTAAAAATAATACAAAATATTATTACACATAAGCAAAATTATAAATCATAAATAACAATCTGTTTCCACCACCGGCAATCAAATACTTGTAGATGCCACCAGTTGCTTCTCATAGACGATTACAAAAATATGACCAGATGAGAATACAAATAAATTGGTGGGACGATTATTGAACAACTAGTTATTTCTTCTATTTATTTTATATTATTATTATAACATATAAGAAAATATCTTTACTTTAAATACTGAGAAATTTCATTTAATTAGGATGCCACAAATATCGGCTAAAAATATCGATATTTCTCTAAAGACAAACTGTTGAATGATACCCTTTATATAATTTGCTGTGTTATGTTGGCAGTTCTGTCGTGTATGGTATAATATACAAGTATATGTGTATATAAATATTGTTTAAGTCTTATAGTAACACGGAATTTCACTATTTAATAGACATAAGTTTACATATACAAAAAAAAAAAATTGTTTGTGTACAAAAATATGATGAAGTGATCTAAGTGTTTGTTTGGAAACTAATTTACAAATGAAATTGATGACATTGTGTGGCTGGGGTTTTTTTTTATAACTGTATTGTGTACATAAACAAATATTTCGGAACAATGTCTTTAAGTAATAAAAGCAATATTAGCGAAAAGGAAATCGACGATGAGGATATGCTATCACCGACGAAAATATCAACGAATCTTGTTGTACGAGTAAATCAAGATTCTGATGATAATTTGCAAGCATTATTTGATAGTGTATTGAATCCAGGAGATGCGAAGCTTCCATTGCAATTACCATTTCGTATGCGCAAGCTACCCAATTCATTTTTCAATCCTCCGGCACCGCTCCACTCGCGAGCCAACAGTGCCGATTCCACATACGATGGCTCCCAAACCAATATCAACAAGACTGCCCAGCCAGAAATGCAGCCATCTCTCACACAGCAGAACCAGCCATCACACAGCCGTCTGGCAATACATCATATTCGTGCTCGCAGCAGTCCGGCGTCCCTGCAGCAGAACTACAATGTGCGCACCCGCAACGAGCCGAGCGCTAACAACGCCAACACTAACCAAGGGCCAGCATATCCCGAAACTAGCGTCGACTTCGTCAGCGCTAGTACGGCCAACAATATCGATTTAGATGTCATCAATACGTGCATGGGACCAGTACCAGGACCGGACGCTGCTGCCTTAGCTGCCACACAGACAACCATTCATAAAAAGCAAAGATCATACGATGTCGTCAGCCCAATTCAATTACAAAGTCAATTAGGTGCCTTACCGCCTGGCTGGGAGCAGGCCAAAACTAACGATGGACAAATTTACTATTTAAAGTAAGTATTTTGAATTGGATAATTAGTTAAAAATAACTATATTGCCTAATTCTTAAAGTATTTAACTGACTCATAACATCAATAATTATTGTGCCAAATCAACAAAAAAAAAAAAAAAGTAATAAAAAAAAAACATAATATTTGTTTAGTTAACTATCTTTGGCTTTAAACAGATTAGTCGACAGGATTCACATATTTTATATTTTTATTTTCTTATATATATACATAGTTATTTATATATATACATGTATACATATATTATTTCGTCTATCCCTTGTTTGAATGGCTTCAGGCCAATGCATGCAACAGGTAAAAGCAAGCAAACTCGCGTCGCAATACAGAAAATTTTTTTCAATTTATCATATATTTATAATATATACATATAAGTGAAGGAATCTGCAGTAATTAATGAACATTTATTTTTTAAACTAATTTTTTATTTAAAAATTCTTTAATTCAGAGGAAAAATCAACATTAACATAAATTAAAATAATTTATAGAAGGAAAATATTTTAATATGTCCCTAAAGAAAATTGATCAAAAATATTTATTAAAATTTCTTTTTTCATATTTTATATATAATATATAAAATGGGAATATATAATCCAAGATGAAGTCCTTATTGCATGTTTAATGTATAAATTATGAAATCAATAAACTAGCACAAAATATTAGCTTTTGCAACTCAACAAAATGTAGACTGGCGAGTAGTACGTGTCTAAACATACATATATTGAGCATTTAATTTGGCTTGAACAAAGCCCGAGTTTTCTAACCTTGTTTTTATTTTCGATTTGCAGCCACACCTCAAAAACAACGCAATGGGAGGATCCACGAATTCAGTTTCGCCAACAGCAGCAACGAGCTTTAGCTGAACGGATAAAGCCAAATGGTATGTTCATAAATATATGTATATCTATTGAAATATCTATACATTTGAATATTATAAAATATATATTTTTAACTAAAAATTACTCAGTTATTTTAAGTCTAAGAATAAAAATTATAAAGTTATCAATTATCAATTTGAAGCTTTTGTTAACAGCCATTCAAAATCGGTATTGTGCCGAATTTGTTCACATTCTGAAATAAGAAATTCTGAAGCTGGATAACTGATAGTTTCTATTGGAGCTTGGTTTCAAATGGGTTGAACAAAGGCCAATTATGATAATGAATATGAAAATGAATGAATATGAATGTTTCTGCCTAGCTGCAAACGAATAAATTGTTTCGCTCCCGGAATGCCAATGATGTTTGCATTATTACATTAAAGTCTTTTACACTTACATTCAGCAGTTCCTTCGACAGCATATATGTATATAGATGCATTATATATAGATGTTTATATATGCATAATAACGTACCAATCCTATATTAAATATCTCCAACTTGATGCCTTTCAATGCAGATGTTATACAAACGACAAAGCCAACTAGCTCATCGACTATAGCTACTCATCTTGGTCCATTACCCGATGGTTGGGAACAAGCTGTTACCGAGTCTGGAGATATTTATTTTATAAACCATATTGATCGAACGACTTCATGGAATGATCCTAGAATACGTAAGTATCAAATGCTTTGAAAGAAAGACAAAAAATCCAAGAAGAAACCCGATTTGGAATTTAATATATTCGAGCATTTTTTACAAGCGACAGACAGAGAAAAATCTGTGTGATTCTAACAGAAAAATAAATCGAAATCAAAGTAGATTTAATCAAAGTGGGCTAGAATTGAAAATTTATCAACTACTACTTCAAAAAACCAGTTTGAATAAATTTGTTTTAAGCCGACCTATAAAACCCAATGAGGGATTCGCTCAGTGCATAGTTTAACTAAATCTAAATTTCCCTATTATATATTCTTAAAAAAAAAATCACAGCTATTAGTTATTTAATTTAACTACATACTTTGCTTATCTCTAATCTTTTTCTAGAATCTGGACTTAACGTGCTAGACTGTCCCGATAATTTAGTATCGTCTCTTCAGGTAATATCATAATATCACATCTCAATTCAATAATAATAATTACAAAATTTGCATTTCAGATCGGCGATAATATATGCAGCAATATTTTCAATGATACCCAAGCTATCATTAATACACCGTCTTCCCATAAACCAGATGATTTGGAATGGTATAAAATAAATTAATAAAAGTTTTTGTGCAAATAATTTTATTAGATTTTACAAGTTTTATATTTTGTATTAATATAAAATAAATATTTTTGCATATATTAAAATGAATTGTGTTCATTATTTTAATACAATGGTTTTTGTTGGGCTGAAAATTGAATCAGAATTGAATGTTGCTTAATGTACGATGAAGCATTGCGTCTTTCTTCCTTTAGTGATGGAGACTACAGCTATCCCAAGCCCAGCCACATACAACCTCAGTTCGTTAGTGGGAAACACAATTGCTAAAAGTTGGTTAAAAATGTGCTTTGTTTCTTCTCCCAAGATTTCTTATATGTAACTCCGCTACTCAGTCAGGCTTATTTAATTTGCTGCCTGCTTTGTTTCAGGGATGGACTTGAGATCTGCATATTAAATGAGCAAAACAAGCCGCATTCACACATGCATCGCTGACATCCTTGAACACAGCCAAGATAGTGAAGCCATCAGAAAATGAAACGAGGTTCACATTTTGATCCAAGAAGCACTTTCATTGGGTGAAAGAGAAATTTCCATTTAATGACCAAGAATTCCATTGCTTAGAAGCCAGCGCAGCAAAAAACTCTTCCATACTCATCCATGTCGTAATTCCCCTAATGTCGAAGGGAGTAAAGAATTATTCCACGATTCCCCTAATCTATTGTCGTCATACAAATTATATATGTATATACCTTATGAAGATATTTAAGGCCAAAGAAAACAAGTTTATTTGATAAACATAGGCTCTAAAACATGAAAATATGAAAGATCAAAATTATATATTTTGTAAGCCAAATGTAAGACATTTATAATTTCAGTGAATTATTTTATTTTGTGTATAACATTAGTTTTTTTTTATTTTGAGAACAATTATTTTGGAGGACTTTCAACATAAACAGTTGCATTATCTACACCTAGAAATTGGGTTATACTTATTGCGGATAGCATTTTCATCTGGCCCTGATAGAGAACATCGGCGATTATTTTCTCAGCGTAGATCGCTTGTGTGTGATCCATGGAGCGCAGCTTGTGGGCTACTACTTTGCCAAAATTCGTAAAATAATCATCCAATTGATTATCGGCATTCTTAAGAGCTAACGAAAAGAGACGATCGAAATCGATGTTGGAAATGTCGGCCCTGCATTTCCCAGGTGGCGTTGTCTCCGGATTATCATTTGAGACCTGTGAGGATGCGGACGAAGTGCGTTTCCGATTATTCTTGATGAATCGCGCACGTTTATCGCGATTGGATTCGATAATGTGGACTGTGGAGTTAATCTTATCGTTCAGCGAGCTATTGTTGTTGGTGTTGATGGAATTATTAAATGATTTTCTGCTCTCGGATATATTACTATTGTCGGTCGGCAATATAACCTCCACTTCCTTGATTGTTGTCTGATTGTTGGAAGAGTTTACAGGTTGGATGCTGAAATTTGGATCAACTTCTGTTTCCTCGAATAAATTGGCACAGAAATCGTTGGCGCTATTGCTGTTGCTCGGTGATAATTTATTATCGCTTTTCATTTGTTTGGGCAAGCTCTCAGCATCCGAATATTCTTCGAGAGGTTCCGGCTGTGCTACAGTTATATCTGTATTTTGCTGCTGTAAGGGTAGGTTGTCTTCACGCTTGATTTTTTTCTCGGGAATCTCCTCGTCCTTCAGAAACATAAGAGATTCAAAGTATCTCCGCTTGGGGCAATACGGCTCATACTTTTCACCTTTCTTCTTAACTTCATTGTACTTTCGCAGCTGGTGACGAAATGCACATCGAAGATTGTTTATTTTCTGTTTAGTTCTTTCAACGTTGTATAGCTCTCCATGTTTAGTAGCTACAGCAATTAATCTTAAATATGCTTCTTGTCGTTTGTTTCGGTTTCTAAAATCAACTGAATCGGCTTTCCACAAGCACGGATTGCTCTTGTACTCTTCTATGAAATCGTCAATAAAATCCATTTTTGTTTATCAAGCGGACAACGATTATTAATTGACAAAAAACTTCACGTATGACATAAATAAAGAACTGAATATATATATAAATGTAAACAGCAAAATATCTTATAATTGGAGTCAGTATGTACAAAAAATAAGTATTGCATTGCGCAGAATAAAATATCGAATGAAATAGCGTCGATTGTGGGACGTGGAAATGGAACAGATTTACAAAGAAGCAAAATTATGTGGACTCATTTTAATCGATATTCAAAATATATTAAACAATAATATATTTTTTTTCAATTAACTTTGAGTATATAAAAAAACAATTTTAATGCTTGTACTTTGTTAAGCAATAGCATCGATAGGAATTTAATAGTAGGCGAAGAAAATTTGAGAAAATTTGTTTCAATAAACAAAGTAAAAGAAAGAAATTAAAATCATTTGAGAAATTTATTGACGTTAATCTATGTCATATTCAAAATATATGTATGTAAAATGTAAATATTAATCACCAATACAAAAATTAGCTTGCAGTATTTATTATTGGTTTAAAATGAATTATTTTATGATTCTACTGTTAAGGCTAAGCCACAGCCTATTGTGTGGTGTGACTTTTAATTATAAACCCACTATTAAATTTAAGTCTGTTTAATATTACTGGGTCAAAATAAGCACATGTGGTACTAACAATTACACTGCTCCATCAGATTGGTATATAATATGAAAAATTAGCCTTAACTCTTCACGATTCCCACAATTCTATTAAACTCTGAGATATGTTAGAATACGCGTTATTTAATATGATATAGATATTATACATCCATCGCTAATTATGTCGAAAGCATAATTAATTTTATTAATACACAACAATCACGTCCCAATACAAAAACAATGCACAAATTAAAGGCAACCGTCGTTGTCTCAGTTTTTATTTATTTTTTCATGGTGTTCCTTTTAAATATCTCGGACATTAAACTTATTACTTGGTCAGTATATTTTTTACATACATATTTGTGATTTTATTTTTAACTATATTAATCTTACATATTTACAAATTTCTATAAAAGCGTACAACAACAGTATTTCTTTTTTTGTCGTTTCTCTTGTGTTAAATTCATCTCTCGAACAATAGTTGCGAACACTTCATTGACATTTATTCGATCCTTTGCTGATGCTTCGATAAAAGGACATTCCCAGAGATGTGCCAGGGCATTACCTGAAAATTATTCGTTATTAGTTCAAGTAATACACAGATTTATAATATATCATCTTAAAGCGAGTTGTATTTTATATTTCTAAAAACCTCGTTCTACGTCTTCTTCTTACTCAACCGACTTATCAAATATACGAATTTATACTAATTTTTCCCAGTTTATATTAAAATGATATTTACCTTCAGCGGTTGATACTTCTCTTTGACAATCCAAATCAAATTTATTTGCTACAAGTAATATCGGTGCTGGTTGGCTTCCTTTAACTCGAGTAATCACATTTTTCATACTTGAAATATCCTGGTGAAGAAAAGTAAAAGTTTTAGTTGCTTTTGACATTGGCAGCATTATATTTACGATGTTTAAGAATATGTCAAATTAAAATTATTTTGCGCATTTTCACTTACCTGAAATGTTTGATGGTTTGTCAGCGAATACATCACAATAAAGCCATGCCCGTTTTTTATGTAGAGATCTCTCATAGAAGCAAATTGTTCAGTTCCGGCTGTATCCAATATTTCCAAAACACACGGAGAACTGTCAACCTGTTAATAAATATACAAAATTAGTGTTGGTATTTCGAATTATTTTATGTCATCTAATGAATTCTGATTGATAAACTTAAATATTTGTTTATAGACTCAGTGGTCTATCACAACTGATAGGATGAGTCTCAAGGCAAGATGACGAAGTCTGCAGATAATAGAGTCAAGAGTGTTCAATAACTTCAGATATGCTTCTTATTTTATGTGTGTTCAAACCTTGTCATTGCTGATTAGAAATAATCAACTAATAGATGACCTCGAACTAACTGAACAGACATACATATATCCAGAAATATTATTATATAATTTCTCTGGCGCATCCGACTAACTGATACTCTGAACTCTGCGTCCCAGACTACTTGACACAAATAAAAACCCCCGCACACTCGAAAGAACGTAAATCCTTAATCCCGCGATTGCTTTCGCTTCCGTCTCATTATGCAAAATTCCTCATTAAATTTCATCTCAATTTTAGACGTTATCCAACAAAACAAATATTCATAATCTCTGCATACATTGCAGATTTTGTGCCTTTAGTCATAATACTTTTCAATATGTTAAGATAGTGGGATAAGATAAAAAAAAAATATTGTATGATAAGCTGGCATAAAAATAAATTTTAAGTCTATTTGTTGAGATTTTGCTTCCACACAGATGAGCATGGCTCAGCTCAGTTTAAAAAGCTTTAAAGTAATGCCTATGCTACATACATATAAATATATATATAACAACGTGTCCTTCTAAACTTCGGTGATTTAGGGTTAATAAACTCCGAACAAAGCCAAAGTCCATTGAGCTTTCTAGACAACTGTGTTCGTAAGCATTATATCAGACAGATTCAGTTAAATGACTTTCATATCAACATTTTCCATCAATTTTAAGTTTGTTTAATAGAAAAAACTTCTTAAGTGTGCTTAAGTAATCAGTGAGTCAGGACAAACTTATGGTTAGTTATATACATAAATAAACACATATGTTGATATCACATGCATAAAATGTAATTCACTAAACCCAACAAAAAATCACCAGTCGAAAGTGTTTGACTAGGAGATACCCTGCGCAGAGCACACAAATATTATTTTATGTGGAATATATATTCAATATTTAATATTCTAACAATCCTCATTCTGCCTGTTTCATAAATTTTCATAAACTATTGTACCTTTTATACCCTTTTTAAGTAGTACTGGGTATACAAAAATATATTGTGTATTTGGCTAAATAATTCTTGGAAAAGAATCCACAATTAACGCTGAGTTTATACACAAATATGATTTCATTTTTATTTTACATTTTAAAATAATAATTGAATTAGATCTATAAGCAAGATCTCTACAACTTCAATAGGTTCCTTCTTCCTGTTACAGTCAATGTCAAATTAAACAATAAAACTACCCATTATACTGTTTATGTAAACGGCTTTTTAAATTACTGAACTCGTTTACTTTACAGACTGTTTATATACAGTTGCACTTAGAAAAAAATTTTGTATCGTTCTTTATGTCTTTACTATTAATGAGTCATAAAACATGGAAGCTACAGACAAACGGTAAATACATAATTTACTTAGCGGAATACTGAATTAAACTATAATTAATGGTAAAGACCAATAATTTTACAATAATGCATAAAACAGTTCATACTAATTCAATTTATAAGTATTTTTATTTGCTCATGTATATATTTATACACACATACGCACGCATGCACATACATACATACGTCTGTGTGTACATATATATATTGATATGTACATATATGTATATATATATATATCAATATATACATATGCATATAGCATAGATGTGTATTTTTACATATGCTCATGCACAAGTATCTATATAGACATTTATACATACGAAAGCATATAAATTGTGCTGACAGAAAATACATATGTATGACAAACCTCTATTTCCTTTCGATAAAAGTCCTCGATGGTGGGATCATACTTTTCAATAAAACACCCCGAGACAAATTGAACAGTTAGGGCCGATTTACCAACGCCTCCGGAACCAAGCACAACCACTTTAAATTCCCGCATGTTTAATGCACTTGTTTATGATATACACCGATTTATGTTCCAAAATTAAAATTATATTATAAAACGTTCACAAAGATGTATGATTCATGTGGTTCGACATTGTGCGAAATGTAATGCGTTGATCAAACATACACTAAACGTTTTAATTTTACATGCATTAACAATCTTTTTTTATCATTTATTATATTCTTGACTGAAAAGCATAGTTTTCGTGAATATTATTAACTTCGGCCATTGGCATTCGGAGAAAACGAACAATACTCAGACTAGAGATGTGCAATATTTGATGAATCTGAGACGTGTCACTTCTTAGTACTTTTTAAAATATTTAACCAGTTACTCAGTTACTCAGTTACTAAAGATACTTTTTTGTAAGACACACATTTGACTTTACTCATTATTAGTATATTGTCTTTATAAATAATGAATGAATACGAATGGAATTAGGGGTAAACTATTAAAGCTATACTAGCAAAATGTCTACTCTATGACTGTGATTTAGCCGTTAATAGTAAAGCCGGATGCATTATTATCTATCGTAAATATCGAACTATTGGATGTCAAAGTTCGATAACATTGTTTTCCACTTTCTGAGTTGCAATATGATGCAGACACAGCATTAAGATGCATTTATGCATCGGAACGATGAAACAAGTACTAGGATTTAGCAGTTTGTGCTATTTTTTTTTATCTCATCCAGATTTAAACAAAACTTATTAGGCAAACAAACAAAACTTATTATGAAGTTATTAGGCATAATTATATTTGTAAATTTTTTTATTTATTATGAATGCAATTTTTTCTAAATATTTTAATTTTTCCATAACGATAAAAATGTTTTCTTGTCGATCTAGATTTACGACCAAATTTTCCTTTAAACTTCATAAGTCTTTGTAGCTTCTGCAGTTCTCAAGTTCAAAATAAGCTGTAAAATAAATATTCCAATGTTCCACAGCACGGATTTTGGTACCCAGAACTAAAATGAGCATTACATACATTAAATACTGTTTAATGTCAATTCGGCATTTATTTTAAATCGTTTATTTCCATGCAAATATATCCTAGTTTCTGCACCCAGTATTGATGCTTCCCATAGTATTTATAAAACTAATCTCCAATAATTGCTGTTGCTGTATCCAATACACGCATTTCTCCGCATCTTCAGTTTAAGTACCCGCAGTCGCGGAGCACCTGTGACAAGCTTTCGACAATACTATAGGGGTGTATTATTATCGTGCGATTTTAGCATACTTTAAATACATTTATTTAAATTCAGCACTTCAGAAAAAAACTTTTTAAAAGACCATATCCCGAAATAAATATATAATAAATTTAGTTTGTATTTCAAAAATTAATTTATTTGATACAAACTACAAAACTGCAAAACACGGCATTTGCACAAGTTTACAGCTTCAACTTAGTACGCCTCCAGTGACGACGCTTGGCATTGTACCTGAAAATAAAGGGAAAAGTTTCGTTAATATTGATAACCAAAGTAAATAAGTTGTCGCTGCTCAAGCAACTAAAGTCGCGTTTATATAAATATTGAAAACTACAAGTATTCTAGATATTTAATCAAACTTGATTTAAAGAACCAAAAGTCTTTCGTAAGGCTTTTTTTTTCACCAATGTTTGTTTTGACGAAATAATATATACATATATATTTGTACGTCTATACACTGTATGCCGGTATCAATCTCTTTTCATAGGGTGGGAGAGTTTCTGTGGATACATTCTGACCTTGCACTCACAAGTATGTTTATTTGGCAGAATTAGAATTCTAATACGAAGGCTTGAAACAACTTGCACACAGCTGATTTACAATTTACTCTGCTTATCACAGCGCCAATATTCTTGTTTTTACATAGTTACAACGTTATTACATTAATATATCTATACTGTTTAACCTATTGGAAAACTACACCGATTTGAACTTATAGATAGACGTCCAAGACTTACCGAATGGTATTTCCAGTACGTAAGCGAACCCATTGTGGTACAGAGCGGTTCTGCTTCAGTTTTTTAGCAAGCTTTTGCTTGATGCGGAACGATTTATGTGCGGCCTATTAAAGAGATTGTTTTCATTTAGTAAGCAATATTTAAATTTGATAAGTTATTATATGATTGCACTTATTGATGAAGATTTTGTTTACGCACCATTTTAACCTCCGTCGACGACGGCTACACCGGAAAGAAGGTTTAGATTAGGGATGTAAGACAATTCAAAGCAATATATATCGATTGGCAAAATAGAGAAACCCGATGTATATCGATTAGGCTTGTTTTCATTTCACAGTACCATCTTTAGAAGAACGGAACAATAAGAGAAACATACATTAATCCATTTACTTTTAATAATGTAGTTGAAGATTTATTTTCAGGCTTTACAACAATAAATGAATCATTATCTTACTTCAGTGCGTTGTAAAGAAGCATTAAATAATAAATCACGTTTAAGGTAATTTTATTGATTATTATTTAATATATTATTTTCAAACACCTAGTATCATATCATATGCTTTACTGACTTATGATCAGTTGTTAGTTGAATGATGGAAATTGCTCTCTTAAAATATATATAACATGAGTTTCGAAAAAAGTTGGTTATAAAATTATTATTATTATCATGATAACCCAACGTACAATTATGTGTTCTATTCCTTTGTTACCAAATTACTCATTCGATAGTTGATATAACCGGAAACTAAGTATCCCATCACTATGGCACTATCGGACTCTTTCCCTTTACGGCGCTTTTGGTGACGGTACGTTAAAAATTATCATGAATAAAAATCGGGCAATATTTTGATAATCCTCTACTCTTAACAGCTGAAACCATTCATACATAAAGATGCCTCCTAAGTTTGATCCCACGGAAGTCAAGTTGGGTACGTTATGCTCCATATAAATATAAATTAAATCATTCATCCGAGTATATTGTTTATATGATAATTTGTATTGTTCTAGTGTACCTTCGTTGTGTTGGTGGCGAAGTTGGTGCTACCTCATCGTTGGCTCCCAAAATCGGTCCTCTGGGATTGGTGAGTACACAATATATTTAGTGTGTTTTCTAAGCTAATGTTTGTTATAGTCTCCTAAAAAAGTAGGTGACGATATTGCAAAGGCCACTTCTGACTGGAAGGGACTCAAGATCACGGTATGCCTTACCATTCAAAATAGGCAGGCTACGATATCAGTGGTTCCATCCGCAGCCTCATTGATCATCAAGGCATTGAAGGAACCTCCACGTGACAGAAAGAAGCAGAAGAACAGTAAGTTTTTGATGTTTTTGTTTTGAAGTAGGCATTTTTTTTATTTATTTTTTATTGTGTAACGCATAAAGGAACATAAAGTGCAGAGAAATATACCAATTACATAGGTATCTTTAATAAGAAACAATTCTGATTAGAGCATTCAACATGTTAGTCTTATCAGACCGGTTAAATAATGTATGTGATTCGAGTGGAGTAACAATTATAAAACTTTAGTGAGAAAAGGTGAAACAAATGATTGGTTAACGATTTCGTAAAGCTAAATACTGTTTTAATGAAAAGCTAGATATTTAAAAGCCGAGCTAAAAATGCCGGTCAGTTATGCCTGATATGAAAAAAGTATCATCGAATAAACCAATTTATGGTATTAATGTGAACAAAGTGTAGATGGTTAATGAATTAAGAAATTTGAGCCTAAATTCACTTCTCTAACACAAGCTCCGATATAATTTTAATGCATATGCTAAATTGTGCTATTTTTTATTTTTATAGAGATTGTGAGAATGCTCACCAGATATTTTACTCTACTAGTAATTTGATTTTCTCTTGCAGTTAAGCACAGTGGAAACATTTCTTTCGATGATATTTTGGCGATCGCACGCACTATGCGACCAAGGTCAATGGCTCGTGAACTGAAAGGCACCTGCAAGGAAGTTCTTGGCACAGCCCAAAGTGTTGGATGCACTGTTGATGGAAAACATCCCCATGATGTTATTGACGAAATTAACAATGGTACCATGGAAGTCCCAGCGGAATAAATATGTATTCCATTGAAAATAATAAATAAAACTAATGTTTTACCATCAGCAAGATAAAACGTTAAAAATAAATTTTTACAAAATATTTAGTTTTACTTGGATATGTAGATAAATTTCGTGGATATCACATTTCTGAGATTATACAATAATTTATAATTATAAATATATTGATTATTTGCATATAGAGGTCAATTCTGAGTTGAGCCGGTTGCATACAAAATGTAGCCAACAGTCGAGTCGTACATTATTTCGGGGTTTGCTGACATTCGAATGTGAATGTGAGTGTGGATGGGACTATATCTTATATGCCAAACCCCAAGTACTCTGCTTAAAGGCAATGACATGGCCCAAGGGAGCATAATTTTGTGAATAATGAGCCTATGCTGTAAACATATTCATTGTAAATAGGAAAGGGTTATGATTTCAATTAACATTGATAGCAGTACCTTTTGGGATACAACCGTATGAAACACAGCTGGCATACACAATCAGAAGATATTGCTACAGCAGAAAATAATATTGCTAAGGAACAAAAGCTTAAGTACAAAAAATAATAATAATAACTAGTATATTTTAATAATACAATTAAATAGTTTTAATTGTAGCACATAATCAAATATTTTAATAAGCCGTATTCATATAGAAAATGAGAATAAATTCATTCAATTAAATATAAAAATTAATGTATCGAATGTGAATGCAAAAGTGGATGCAGATGTAAAGCTACATTATAAAAAGTAATTTATAACAAAAGTAATATTTGGTATATAATTATTTATATATTTATATTGCTTACATTAGAATTATTATTATTATTATTATTTTGTTTTTTTTTTTTTTTTGCGAATTATTTTCCTTTTTAATATTTGCTTTTACAAATATTAGCTTCAAGTATCAATTTGAAAAATACTAATTATTGAATCAAACTAAAGTGGAAACGACTCGTTATAAAAACTCGTGACTTAAAAAATTTATTGTAGTCACGATTAGTACTTGGCTCTTGAAATTATAAATAGGGGAAAAAAACATTTGTGCAAATATCGATCATCTCTATTAAATAACCCATACTTAACAAATGTATGGTTGACTTTTGTAGCAGCTGGTGGCTCGAAAATTTGTTGTGTTACAGACTTATAGCCAATTGAGAGGTGTTTATTGATATAAAATAGATGTGTATAAATTATTATCCAGTACTCACAGTGATTTTTTGTTGTTTCTTTAGATCGAGTATTTGCAGTGACATTTGATATTTACTGTGGTTTTACTATTGATTTTAAACAAAATTGAAACTAAAATACATATATACTCACATATATGAGGAACCATCCGTAAATAATGAACTCTCAAGGACAGGGACAAACGCAGCAGCATACTTCAACACATTCCCTACTGCAGCAGCAAAATCATTTACCTAACAACAATGTAGTTGGAAAATCTATTGAACACCAATCTCTATCTACTGTCGGTAAGAATAATTGCAAATGTTTTAACTTTACCAAAAATCATGTCAGGTAACTATAATGTACCTGCATGCATCCATCTCATACGTATTTAAGCAGACATTTAAATATGTAATGGAAAATTTTAGAGATGTGTATATGTACATATGTACACAGAATGTGTGCGATGTGTAGGTGTATTAGTGTGTGAAATAGGTATGCTTTGTAAACGTGATAAACTTTG
This sequence comes from Drosophila arizonae, assembly GCF_054131065.1. Taxonomy (NCBI): domain Eukaryota; kingdom Metazoa; phylum Arthropoda; class Insecta; order Diptera; family Drosophilidae; genus Drosophila; species Drosophila arizonae. The sequence continues at coordinate 15,059,325 of NC_142925.1, read as the reverse complement.
TATAAGTCTTTAACTGTCAAATTGATATAGGGCATGTCGGTTTTTGTATAGAAAGCAATCGTTTTATAATATATACATATATCTATATAATCATTCAATTTTGATTCATATATACACATTTTATGTATCAAAAAGCTACCATGATATTGATGCTTTTGTTTTTACAATAACTTTAAAGAAATTATATCCATTGATTTTTATATAAGCTTTACATTTGATAAATTGCCTTTAACAGTTTTATGCAAATATATTTTTTGGCAAATCATCAAAGACTTCTCAACTGTGAAAACGTCCATTAGAATGCATAACTAACGGAGAAGTCTAACAGTAAATGCTACAAACGCTGAATGTATAAGCGTGCGTATATAGGAAATTTTATTAAACAGGATATTATAACTTAGAGACGATGAAGAAATAGTGCAGCACAGTAAGCTCACATTATCTATTTTATAAAGGCATTCATGAAAATAATAGAAGAAGCTTATGCATCCGCAAAGAAACTAATGAAACCATTGTGAGATCTAAGTGAAAAACTGTATACAAAATTATTGAAATTATTAAGAATTTTAAGTGTAATCGAATTTTATATAACCTGTTAGCAACTGGATAAACAACAGTAACGCATTTGAAGCATAAAATGTAGAATAAACTTCAAGTGTGTTGATATCTATATCTGTTTTTGTATAAACTCAGAAAGCTTGAAGCAGAAGCTTTTGCAGAATGTTTTGCAGAATGGGTTAAAGGTGTACTTAGTCTGATAAAATAGTTTTATTAATTAGTCATTAGTCAACTTGTGGGCATTTAATCAATATATGCATTCTAATCTATTGCAATACTTTTAATACTGATGATGATGATGATTTTTATTTAAGGTTTATTGGAGTTGGCGCATCGGGAGTACCAAGCTGTCGATTATGAAAACGCAGAAAGGCATTGCATGCAGCTATGGCGACAAGATAGCACTAACACTGGCGTCTTGTTGTTGCTGTCTTCAATTCATTTCCAGTGCCGAAGGCTTGATAAATCCGCGCAGTTCTCCACATTGGCTATAAAGCAAAATCCAGTGCTGGCCGAGGCGTACAGGTGAGCCACAATTCGATAATACAATTGTTTTGTAATATTGTTTTACTTAAATTCCAATTATAATTGCAGTAATTTGGGAAATGTTTACAAAGAACGAGGACAGCTGCAAGAAGCGTTAGACAATTATCGCCGAGCTGTACGCTTAAAGCCCGACTTTATAGATGGATATATAAACTTGGCTGCTGCGCTGGTGGCTGCGCGGGATATGGAGTCAGCCGTTCAGGCCTATATAACAGCCTTGCAATACAATCCCGTAATTTCATTTGCCATTTATTCACAACTATAAATAATTATAAACAATATTCATGTAGGATTTATACTGCGTGCGCAGCGACTTGGGAAATCTATTGAAAGCTCTTGGTCGATTGGAGGAAGCTAAGGTATTATTTGCTTTATATTTAGCCCAATATCCAAATTTTAATTATTTGTTTGACATCATCACAGGCCTGCTATTTGAAAGCGATAGAAACATGTCCAGGTTTCGCTGTGGCATGGAGCAACTTGGGCTGCGTTTTCAATGCCCAAGGCGAGATTTGGCTGGCCATTCACCATTTCGAGAAAGCTGTCACCCTTGATCCAAACTTCTTAGACGCGTATATTAATTTAGGAAATGTACTAAAAGAGGCCAGAATTTTTGACAGGTTAGTAAATTGGTTATTAATTTACTTTCTGACAATATTTTCAGATAAGTAAGAAATTCGCGCTGAAGTTATTAACTAACATGTTGGCGTTGTGCATTTCTGTATTTAATGCATTTATAACATTTAAAGAAAAAATTCCTACATTAATCAATGTTTTCTAATCTTTTTAATAAGGTTCGATTGCAATGGTTCGATTGCAAATGTTTTATTACATATGTTTCATTTTCCTAATTTTCGAAGATAGTTTGGTTTAATTACAACAGAATAATATTAATCTTTTCCTATATTGATTTTTCCTTGATCGTTTTATGCAGTACTAGAAAAAGGAATTCAAATGTTTAATATGTAGGCTAAATAGATCGATAAATATTGTTCGAGCGATCGCTTTTATGCGTGCTGTGCAAAATATTATTCCCTTATTGCCTATTTGTGTGTGTGGCTGTTGATAGCTATGTACGAGGGCAGTACGAATGATTTCCAACTATGACGTCAATATGCAATAGGGTGCTATGATAGATACAGAAAGTGACTCAATGAAGCAAGTGAATATAATTGTTTAAAAGCGTGTTGCTGCAATTAAATATATTACTGAGGTACAGGGGCAACCTTGTGGTAAGTGCATAACATTTTATGGCTAGGGATTTAACATTGAGAATTGTCCAGGACGCATAGCCTAGCCTAGCCTAGCCTAGATCTTTACTGCCAAATCGAACATACTAAATCTTTCATATAGCATACATTAATGATTGACGTCACTAAGGTTTCATGTCACGCCCATTGGGCGTGTGCCAAATTGCAAGAAAAATGAAATAAATTTCAATCAACTAAAGCACATTTGATTTTGGCTACGCTATAATATTAATTGATGGGGCGGCCCTCGTATATTTTCTTGGCATTCTATAAATAACTATATACATACTCAAAGCAAATATGGAGTTTTTTTTTGTTTATAGAATTCTGATTCATTCCGTACTTGAGCAGAAAACTGTTTACGCTTACATCAATTATTTGAATATTTCGACTTGGAAAATATATCTGCATTACTTAAGAGTATAAATGTGTAATAAGTTCCTATCGGCCAGCAAAATTTTCGAAACTTTTCCTATATATTCAAAAATAAAGCGTATGCATTTGAGTAGTAGACACGAAGATGCCCTGTAGTCAGGCTCTCGTATTTTATATGAAAAACTAAGGATGCTTAGGCATTTCAATCTATATAGTTTAAAATAGAAACAGATCAATAAATCTATATAGCTTAAAATAGAAATAGATCAATATAGTTATGTAAGTGTTAGCTCTTGGCAAACAACAATTTTAAACTAAACTGAAATTGTTTAATGCAAATTAAATAGTTTAAATAATAAAAAAAATGTTAAAATTCTTCTTGACATGACCTAAAATCAGTTTATGTCACGCACAATCTGTTTTTTATAAATAAAATGTCATTTGGCCATGAAGTCGCGACTACTTGATCGTGCCCACGCATGTCTTTCCATGCAGGGTATAAAAAATAGATTCAAGAACATTTCTCGCATATACAAATTTCATTATCAAACGTTCTCTGCGGTTGTTTCGCATGTCATATGCTTTTTAAAATTTATATACATAAAGTTTTGCATTGCGAAAATGTGTTTGTATTTAATATACTAAATAACATTTGCATTTTGGTGTAAGACCTTTCAATTAGTAATTCATTGTCAAGTTCATATAAAAATTTGAAAATGAATATAAATGCAAATGCAAAAATATTGCTGCTGCTGCTGCTGGTATAAACATGGACTGCCAATGCATAATTATTTATACAATTGTTCGCATTAGAGTAGATAATCAATACGATTTAAGGGAGTATATCACGCCTATAAGTAATAAAAACTATTTGAAACGTTACATAAATATTGTGCGACTCTGTTGGAAACGGTAAATATATTTATATTTATAATATATATATATGCTTTGGAAGATTAGACAGACCTGGCAGAATATAAAACGGATTTACGGTTTATTTATGGATTATCTACGTTGTATTGTGATAAGATTGCCTATTGTCTATACAATTGATATTAATTAATTCATTTCCGAATATCCAATTATCTCAACTCCACTAATTGTTAGCTAAGATCATTTGAAATTGGAATAATCAGGACCTTGGGTCATTTATTGACATCCCTAGGCAATTTTATAAACCAATGGATTTGCATTTCAATATTTCAATACATTTATTTGATTTTGATCTTACTTCAGGGCTGTGGCAGCATATTTGCGTGCGCTGAATCTATCGCCCAACAATGCAGTCGTGCATGGAAATCTGGCGTGTGTTTACTATGAACAAGGCCTCATTGATCTGGCGATTGACACATATAGGCGAGCTATTGAGCTACAGCCGAACTTCCCCGATGCATACTGTAATCTGGCAAATGCACTTAAGGAGAAAGGACAGGTGAATATTTATATTTGACAATTTAAATATACAGTTAAATAATCAATTATTATTTGTAGGTCAAAGATGCCGAAGAATGTTATAATACTGCTCTCAGACTATGCTCAAATCATGCAGATTCGTTGAACAATTTGGCAAACATCAAGCGAGAACAAGGATTTATAGAGGAAGCGACACGGCTTTACTTAAAGGCCCTCGAAGTTTTCCCGGACTTTGCCGCTGCGCACTCGAATCTGGCGTCTGTCTTGCAGCAGCAGGGCAAACTGAAAGAAGCTCTAATGCATTATAAGGAAGCAATAAGAATTCAGCCGACATTCGCTGATGCTTATTCCAATATGGGAAATACGTTAAAGGAGCTGCAGGACGTTAGCGGAGCACTGCAATGCTATACACGTGCTATACAGATTAATCCAGCATTTGCCGATGCCCACAGCAATTTGGCAAGCATCCATAAAGACTCGGGCAATATTCCCGAAGCAATTCAATCTTACCGCACAGCTCTGAAGCTAAAACCGGATTTTCCCGATGCCTATTGCAACCTGGCTCACTGCTTGCAGATCGTGTGCGATTGGACGGACTACGATGTACGAATGAAAAAATTGGTCAGCATCGTGGCCGAGCAGCTCGAGAAGAACCGTTTGCCGTCTGTGCACCCGCATCACTCGATGCTGTATCCGTTAACACACGAGTTTCGCAAGGCCATTGCGGCGCGGCATGCCAATTTATGTTTGGAAAAAGTCCATGTATTGCACAAGCAGCCATATAACTTTTCAAGGGAGCTGCCAAAAGACGGCAGGTTACGCATTGGCTATTTGAGCTCTGATTTCGGAAATCATCCTACCTCACATTTAATGCAGTCTATACCCGGCTTGCACGACCGTTCCAAAGTGGAGATCTTCTGCTATGCCCTCAGTCCGGATGACGGCACAACATTTCGTAATAAGATCGGACGCGAATCTGAACACTTTGTGGATCTTTCTCTCATTCCATGCAACGGTAAAGCAGCTGATCAGATTTACAATGATGGCATTCACATTTTGGTCAATATGAATGGCTACACAAAGGGAGCAAGAAACGAGATATTTGCCCTTCGACCTGCACCGATTCAAGTGATGTGGTTGGGCTATCCAGGCACGAGCGGAGCAAGCTTCATGGATTATATTATAACTGATGCAGTTACTAGTCCCATGGAATTGGCCCATCAGTACAGTGAAAAGCTGTCCTACATGCCTTACACATATTTCATTGGCGATCATAAGCAAATGTTTCCGCATTTAAAGGAGCGCCTCATCGTCTGCGACAAGCAGCAATCAAACAGCGTGATGGACAACGTTGCCGTCATAAATGCGACAGACTTATCGCCGCTAGTTGAGAATACAGCTGTGAAAGAGATTAAGGAAGTGGTCAATGCACATAAGCCGGTAGAAATCACGTTGAAAGTCGCGGAGTTGCCAAGCACCACACAGTTGGTTTCCATGATTGCCACTGGCCAGGTGCAAACGTCTCTCAATGGAGTTGTTGTGCAAAACGGACTGGCCACCACACAGACAAATAATAAGGCAGCGACTGGAGAGGAGGTGCCCCAAAATATTGTTATTACCACTCGTCGTCAATATATGCTGCCCGATGACGCTATAGTCTACTGCAACTTTAACCAACTCTACAAGATCGATCCACAAACTCTACAGTCTTGGGTAATCATTCTGAAAAATGTGCCTAAATCTGTTTTGTGGCTGCTGCGCTTTCCGGCAGTTGGCGAGCAAAATATCAAAAAGTCCGTCAGCGACTTGGGTAAGTAAATAAATTGTAAAACTATATAGAGAGGATTGGATTGTAACGAATTTTCTTCTTTGACTTCTAGGTATTTCGTCTGATAGAGTAATTTTCTCAAACGTAGCTGCCAAGGAAGAGCACGTACGTCGTGGTCAATTGGCTGATATATGCCTAGATACCCCACTATGCAATGGTCACACAACATCCATGGATGTCTTATGGACAGGAACTCCAGTCGTCACATTACCCGGAGAAACGTTAGCTTCCAGGTAAATAGTTAGCTTAAATGTCATCTATCTTAATTCTCCTTTGATATAAACTCAATCACGTTTTAACAATAAGACTTTATTATCAAGATAAAGCACTAACTAAACTCTATATTTCTTAAATTACAGGGTTGCAGCATCACAATTGGCGACACTTGGATGTCCCGAGTTAATAGCACAGAGCAGAGAGGAATACCAGGACATCGCCATTCGGTTGGGCACAGAGCGAGAATACTTAAAGGCTTTAAGAGCTAAAGTATGGAAGGCACGCGTCGATAGTCCACTGTTTGATTGTTCGCAATACGCCAAAGGCTTAGAAAATCTGTTTTTACGAATGTGGGAAAGATTTCATCGAAATGAGGAACCTGATCACATTTCCTTAGAATAAAGTTTTTAAGGTTTAGAAAGTTTTGCCGTGACCGGACTAGTGAAGCGATATTGTGTGCTATTTAGTTTGATTTTCTTTGACATATTTATGCATGTTTTCAATTTACATTATAATATTTCTGTATAAGAAGACAGTAGAATATACCTACTTGTAAATTTACTTATTTTTGATTGGATTGAACATGCTTTGACCTATTATATTAAGACGTTACCTTGTTTAAGTAATGAAAATAAAGTCGCTTGACATTGAACTCCGAAATTTATTAATTGATTGAAACAAAGACGCCATCGATTTATAACCAACCGTGTATTCCGTATTCACCCTTTGAATATGGATGTAAACAAAGCTGTTCATTTTTAAAAGTTTGTTTTATTATTTACAGCTTTAAAATCATTGTTTCGCTAAGGAATTTGCGGTTTGAATGGTATCTCCGGTTTCCAAATGTTTTATTAGGCGATACAAAGCTGCAGCTTCTTTAATTTTACTAAACCCAACGCAAAACGCTTCAATTTCAATAAACAGCACCTGAAACATATAATGTATTATTATAATGTAATTAGTTTTTTGTTCAGTTCTCTTTTTAGTTTTATTCACCTTAACATTTATAATCTTGTTTCTAATCAGGGATTGTAGAAAAACACAAACTAATCGAACCAAGCGCGACTGCATGTACTTGTCCTTAACGGTCTCGCAAGCAGAAATACAATTGCTAATGTATAAGTGAATGAATTCAGTCGGCAGCGGACAAGAAGTTGTTAATCTATAAAAAAAAGATGACTTTAATTACAATATTCAAAATAAAATATATTCAATTTATATACCTGTTAACCACCTCCATTGAATGCAGAGTTATGTCCATATTGACCAAAATATTGAAATATTCTGTTATGTCGGTAGTTAACATAAGTTTCAGTAGAATTTCAATCGAAATGAGTGGATTGTTTTCAACAAGCTGAGGTAGCTATATTAATATAGAAGATTACAATTTAATAAACAATATTTCAAGGAACATAAAATATACGAACTTTAGCCGGTGTCAGTCCATATTGATGTGCAATATTTCTGTTTTGCTTTTGCAGATCATCAAATAGAATTTGCTGATCTTGCAAACTGAGAGGCTGGATGAATGCTTGCTCTATAAGGAGTTTCGTGTTGGGCGTAACATAATTTGATTTATCATATAACACAGTCAGATTTTGATTGCTTAGTTGGTTAATCCATATCAATTCGTCTTCAAAGTCCATCAATGGCGGGGCAATCGATAAGAACATGTTTGCATTGAGAAGTTCTACTTATAACCAACAAAGTAATATTATCATACATATAAATAATTTCTAGTTTGCTAATCACAATTAAGCTTTAGATGATCACAAGATCATCGACAGTTTACACAGAGCAGAGTTTCAATTGCCAATGTCGTTCTGAAATTATAAAACAAAACCGAAAATTTTTAGAATATTCAATTAAAATAAAAAGAAGCAAGAATTCCCCAAGTTATAAGCAACAGGTGTAACAAGCGTTACCTGTATAAAATGCATTGCCCTTCATTTGGCCTCTGCAGCAGCTGTGTTAGGTGCAGCATTGCAGTTGAATGAAATGCTCAACCCAACTCTTAACATAAGCGTGTTAAATTTCGCAGCATACCAATAAATTGGAGCATTTTGAGCCATTATAACAATAATTATATTACAAGCAAAGTATACTGGTATGAGGAACAAGTGCAATTTTCAATCGGTTTACACATGTGATATAAAAAATTTAATTAAAATGAGGACACTACATTTTTGTGGCAGGTACATAATCCATAGATTGTAGCTATTTGGTGTTATTCGCGTTTAGCATAAATCTACGACTACGAGTCTGAAACCAAAAAACTGCTGCAGACATGGTGAACGCAGAGCTCATCCGCACCATGGAATTGATCCCTAGACCAAAAAGGTTTGCCCTACGCGGGTTTCCAGTGCTTTAATTGCAGATACCCCAGCATTTACATACGTGTATATGTCGTTCTGATACATTCATAATGCATGTTTATTAATGTTTAATGTTTACAAAATAAAATGGAAATGACTTCGTCCGCCAGCAATCACTAAGAGCCAAATAAATATTGTATATCTTATCCAAAGTAAATAGTTACCATAATTGATGATTAATTGTTCAGATGTGTAAATTTGAATATTATGTGTACATTAAAAGCTGTTGTGATTTATTTTTGTGAGAATATATTTCAATTGAGTATTTACGATATATTTCTGTATGCGATATAAGTAACGAGTACACGTGTGTAGCTCATGTTGTTTCCACTTGCAAAAGTCGCAGTGAACGAAGAAGCATAAATGTGGAAAATATAGTTTTTTCAATTATTATCGATGTTAAGAAATGCATATTATAGCGCTTTGCGGCAGCTTTCACGATAATAAAGCTGGTGCTCGGAGTAAGTAATGATTGATAAAATTTGCTGGTATTCTTAAGAAACGTATTCTAATAGGTTGTGTAACTGATTTACACTGTTTTTACATTTCATATCTCAAATTGCTAAGTCCGGTTCTCCTCTTAGTTTGATTTGATATATACATTTATATATCTCGTTTCGGACATTATTTAATAGTTATGATCTATTAATGTAAGATTTAAACGAATATTCTTTAATGAATATTAAAAATGTGGTGATTAGAATTTAAAAGTGAAAAATTAATTTTAAAACCTCATTTTAGAGGTTAGCAAACTGGATAATTGAATTTCAATGAATAGCATCAATTAGACCACGCTCATTGCCGGCAAATCAATTATATTTTAAAGATAATATATTGTCTTAATACCAATAATATTCCAATAGCATTGTTATTAAGTGTGGCGTTATTAGAATGAAAAAGTTTGATAGTTCTTAAAAATCAGTCAGGTTTGTCATTTGGGTGTTTATGTATTTTCACTATTGTAGGGTGTGTACCTAGTAGTGCACTGCCGTCTAGAGGAGCTTACTTGCATAAATTGATATTAAGTCAACATATTTTCAAGCGCTGGGGATTTCACGAATTAAAGTGCATAAATAATTAATAATTTGTATTGTTATTTGTACGATAAGTAATTCGATTTGTAATTTATTTACCGTGGAAAAAAATATTTGAAGAAATAATTATCAAGTTTTCTAACACAAGTTTGCAATTCTCTGAAATGCATACGCCATAATGAATAGTGTGTTTACATTGCCGAACATATCACGTAAGATCTATGTAGTCGGGCATGCTTGACTAAGAAATACCTTGAAGTGAAGGCTATAATAAACATGAATTACCCACGTCATTTCATATTGATTTCTAGTTATTTTAGCTTAAGTTAGGGGGACAATTTTATTCCTTTAATTCAATAGTTTATAAGATATTGACATATATTATGTGCAACTATGTATTTCTTTTTTATTTTGGTATAGTTTTAAAGAAAGGATTTAATATATTGAGAAGTAACCTAAGGCGTTCTTCCTGACACACACAAACTAGAGAGAGCTAGCTGGATCTAAGTACGTATGAATATACCTTATAAGATGTTCGCTACGATCTGTTACATACTTAAGCACATATTAATGATACCCCTTGTAAACAATTGCAGTAGGTTCAGAAAATATAATGAATAGGTTTGGCCTAATTGTTGTATTATTATAATTTTTTTGTAGCTTTATTGTTTTATTGTTTTAAAATGTATGAATATATGCACAAATCAAATAAGTCATATCGCCATGTAATGATACCGATGCATCTTAATTTGTGAATTTGTAAATTTGTAATTTAAATAAATGTGATAGATTACAAATACAAAGATAATAATGCATTTCCACTAATCACAATTTGACATTCAAGCGAGACGGCCTTACGCTTTAAAGTCTAAAACATCAAAGTTCATACAAAATGCTTACAAATATATATAAGTATATGTATGTTTGTATGTATCTATAGATATATATTCATAGCTATATATACTATAAATATTTGTTAATATCGACAGACGTATCTGACTGTCTCAGCCATTGCTCAAGTATAAAAGCTAACTTCGTCGGAATCGTCGCCAGTTTGTTAAAGATATTTCGCTACTTCACAACTAGTTGCTCTCGAGTCTGTTCAATTTGTTTGTCGCTGTTGTTATTGTTGTTACTTAAGGTTAATATTACTACCAAAAAAAAAAAAAAAAAAAAAAAAAAAAAAAAAAAAAAAAAAGTAAACCGGCCAAACAAAAGGCTATATTTGAATTTCAATTAGATCGTTTTTCGATTGTGTTGTTTTTATTGTTGTTATTCGAATTTTCGTTGTGCAATGCTTGACTTAGTTTCAATATCAACTTTACTTAGTATACAAATTATGCATATATGCATATATATGTGTGTAGATATATATCCATAACTTGTATGCGTTAACTACTTGAGTAAATGTATTAATATACATATGTATATAAATATATGCTACCCATATATCTATATATGTATGTATACATATTTCTTTATGAGTATGTCTGCTCGGCAAGTTAAAGTAATTAAGTAAGCCGTTAATGAGGCTTAGCCTTGTTAGTAACTAACATAAAAAGTCAACAGAGCACTTATAGACACTCATTAAACTCTGAGCTAGTCACTCGTGTTAAATGAAAGAGCTCATTATTCTTAAATAACGTGTTTCAAGATAGAAAGAAATTAAGCAAAACTAAACATTTGACATTTTAAATTTATTGTTACTTTTTTCATAATTTATTTATAAATAGTTAAAATGAATAAAAAATAGTATTTGTAAATTTTAGAAAAGATTTAAAGGAAGTAAGGATAATATATAACTGACTATAAAAAAAATTGAAATAAAATAAAATAATATATTTATTATTTGCATTTTATTTCAATTTTACTTTTAAGATTTAATTTTAAATACATTTTCCTTACTTTATTTACAGCATGAAGTCGTTCATTTTGTTCCTTGCTCTGGCGATCGCCTGCGTTGCAGCTGACGAAAAATACACGACAAAATACGATAATATCGATGTGGATGAAATCTTGAGATCGGATCGTTTGTTCACAAACTACTTCAAGTGCCTGGTCGATACGGGCAAGTGCACGCCCGACGCCCGCGAGCTGAAGAAATCCCTGCCTGACGCTTTGCTCACCGAGTGCAGCAAATGCAGTGAGAAGCAAAAGCAGAACACCGACAAGGTCATACGCTACGTGATCGATAAGAAGCCAGAGGAATGGAAGGTGCTGCAGGCTAAATATGATCCAGATGAGGTCTACATTAAGCGTTATAGGGCACAGGCACAAAAGGCAGGAATACCTATCTAAATTCTAGTGATATTTGGGCTTTTAAGAATGATCTATACACAAAATAAATGTTTATTTTTGTAAAAAGCTATCGATTGGGAGTCTGGATATTTTCTTTTGTTAAAAACAAAACGTTAAGCTTAGTCCATTCTGTTACAACTTATAGGATAAATGGTATGATATAAGTGCGTCAAGTATGCATTAAAAGTATATTGCTCATGAATATTTTGGTTTTTTTATTCCATTCGGAAAATGGATATGTATAATATGTGTATATGTAATGTGGACTATTCTGTTTTTGATTTTATTTCTTTGGTAAACATTGGAAAATATGATCATAACATTCAATACAGAACCCTTAAAGCTAAGAGAACTCAATTTTCCAACGGTAATCTATGAATCATTGCTTAGCCTTCCTAAAAGGCGAAGCCATTTACGCAACCGTTTTATTACACAGAAAACTCATTTAAAATGATTATTGGCAATCGTAAATGTATATATACTACAATTATATATGCTATGGAGTTAACATATTCCAGATCTAATGAATGAGTCAAGTTGACGTGATTCGCGTTGCCTGTCAGTCAACGCGCTTTTTAGTTTTATATAAATTCCACGAACACGGAAACTACAAATGTATAGACGTGATTGATATAATAATAGATCATTCCTCTTATACATAAATATACGAAATCTATAACTGAATTCCTGGTTTTTTGATTTTAGTGAGAAAATAGTAAATATAGAAACTAAATGTGGATTCAATACAAATATTTTAAAATTAAATATTTTATTTGCAAATCTTTAGCAGCGAAGCTCTGTAAGTTTTCAAACCACCCTCGCATATGCAATCATAATATAATTATACGTCATAAAATAAATCAAAACTTTTGTAGTTTTTTCGAAAGTACTAGAGTCGAGCTTAAAATGTCACTTCTTGAAATAGTTTAAAATAGATAATGCATCATAGATATTAGAATAAAACAAAGTTTAGATATATTGCAGCTTAAAAAGTAAGTCCCCTTTTTGACAGCACAGCTATTAAGATTTGCTTATCACTCACATACTCGCTTTATAACATCAAAAGAAACGTCATTTAGATTTGAAGATTGTAGTAAACAATTTAACTTTATTCATAAGATTTGTATTTATGCTATATCTACAATTTATATTGTTTTATGTTTAAGTCTAAATGTTAATAAGACGATCGCAGGGATCAATGGAGAGTGGGTATAAGAGAGTAGCTCAGACGAGAGAGAGAGAGGCTTTTCCTAGCTATCTCCAAATATATCACCCAAAATACATTAAAGCGCGATTTCGCATGCCTCTCTCTCTCAGTTCCTAAATACGTTATTGTACACGTTCGCATTACTCTGGAATTCGCGTATTGCAATTGCCGTGGTACATTTTGATGTTGCCATCACAGCGGAAATACGCATCGAATATGTTACTGTAGCCGTGATCCTTCCACCAGGTGCAGAGCTGTCGGTTCCAGACACAGTCCAGCCGATAGATTAAAGTCGGGTACTCATAGCCTAGGAGTGTAAAAAAGTCTTGGTCCCCGAGGTGACCCTTGAAGGAATACTTTGTCACTAGACGATTGATTTCATACTGCGTGAGTATTTCGATATACGTACTGGAATCTCGGATTCGGTTTAGGAGTATAAGCACTACGCCGGAATTAAGGCCCGGGTAACCATGACGTTCCTGGCTACGACTAGTTAACAATTTATTATTCTTATTCTTAATATTATTATTATTATTTTTATTTTTGCCTATTTGTATCGGTTGATATGGATTTCCGAAATTCGATTCGGGAAACTGCGTACGATACCGGTACAGTATATGCCTATAAACTGGCGTTAGTTCGGGCGCCAGACCAAATAGTTGATTCGGCAAAAACCGATCAAATTCTGCGAAAAGCAAACGAATATCTGACCGAAAGACAATATCACAATCGAAGAGAATAGCACGACTGAGGCTCGCGTCGGCGATGCGATGCAGGCCGAGCGACATAAAAAAAAGCGAATCACTATAATACGAATTGGGCGCTGAGCTAAAGTACGGCGACAATTTGTCAGTTATATCTTGAATTATATTCGAACAGATTTGTATATTATACATGGAGTAGATCAAAACTCGCTTGAAGCGTCGCACCTTGCGCTGCAGTATCTCCAGCACAGCCACCTCGCTCTCCTTATCCGTGATCACATGTAAATGCAGCTGAGCATTGGTATGCTTGAACAGACTATGTATGAACAGATCGAATTTCATATGCAATCTATAGTTCTCTCTGGTATAGATTACGAATATATTGTAGTTCGATGTGATGGGCTTCAGAATCGAACTGTGGTTCAGTTGAGCTGCCGAATAGTTTAATATATATTGCATTGGCTTCAAGTGCTGCTGATTCGATGTATTTGGTTCTTGGTTACTATTCGCAAAGGCTGTTTGCAGTTTGCTAATGTTTGTCACTTGGCCAAATCGATTCGACAGAAATACGGAGAAGACCTTATTCCGAAACTCATCCGAGTAGGCGAAAATGATTAGCAGGCAAATAAGAAAAAGCGTCAACGACAGCGTCAGCTTTTTTTGCCATTTACAGCGCAGCAAAGGCCACTTCATTGGATGGACTGCGACGCGACGATTTATAATTAATTTAACGCTCTCATGCTCCTCCAGCAATTGAGATTTGCATTTGATATTGAAGTTCGCTGGATATGTTTCGTTTTTCCGGCTGATGTTGAATAACGGGAACTTTGCCATTTCAAGCAGCTGCGTTGTACCTGATTGAGGAATTAGTTTTAGTTGAAGCAGTTAATCTAATATCTATATCATGCATTATCTATGCATTATTTAGTTCACCTTTTCAAGATATTGTCATTTGTATATATGTAGATGATATATTTATGTAGTTATATTCTATTGTATGTACATATATTAAATATATGCTAAAAAACACTGAATGGAAACCTTAAAAATAATACACAGCACATATTTATACAAAAGTATTTTTATTATAATTTAATTTTATAAATGAATAAGTTGTATTTTGCTAAAAATCAATAACAATTAGGACAAAATGGCTAGAGATGTCAAGAAAATCTCAACTGAACGATAAATCGATATTTCCGCTGCGATTTTTGCCTGCTTGCCGCGAAATTAGAAAATATAAACAGCTTAAGAACGCTTATCCAATTGGAATAACGTATTGCCACAGTAACATTCCAATCAGATAAACTTTCTGAAGAAAAACCACATGTTAGAGTGAGAGAGCTGTATTATGAGGTTGTTAACAGTTAAATTAACAAGAAATAAAAAATATACCAAACTTTTACATATTTCTTTCATTAAAGTATTTGATTTTGCGAAAAGCTTTAATTTATTGACAACAACATTTATGATTATAATCTCATTTTAAATTCGTTTTCTTTTCTTTTCTTTTTTTTTTTTTTGTTTTGTTTATTTATGTGCTGAAATATAGAAATATTCGTAGTTAATTTTTTTTGGTGTTATTTTTTTCAGTTTATCTAAAACGTTGTGAGCAATTCCTCTTGAATGCTGTTCGACCGAAGTAGTTGAGATGGTGTGGGTGCGCCTTCAACCGCATAGAAGGCTTTGGAGGTTGAAGCAGCTTTGTTCTTATATTCATGGTATTCATCGGAAATGGTCTGTGAAAAGTAATATTTAAAAACAATCAATAGAAATCCATATCGGTAATATTCAAAACTTACCTTCAGTCGACAGCCTAAGAATACGGCGCGCTCACGCTTTCTAACCATATAATCGGAAGACATCAGCCATCTGTGCTCCAGACAGTCATCTGTGTATGGTCGTTTCCTGTAATTAAAATAGGTAATGTATTAATTGAATTGTGAATTCTAGAAAGATATTCTCTTACGTGGGATGTCGCTTAAAGAGTTGCATAATGAATCTAGTTGCTTCCGGAGTAACTTCCTTGAAGAGATTCTCAAAACGATAGCGCACGAAGGAAATGTTTTGTTGAGTCTCGTAGTCGTCGGCGCCACGGAATGGACTAGTGCCGGATAGAAGCATGTAGACTAGTACGCCCATCGACCAAATGTCGCTCTGGGGGAAGACTGGTTCGTCGTTGATCATTTCTGGTGGCTGGAAGTCCAGCATGCCAGTCGGCGCTATCTTCATGCCCAACTTGTTCACCTTCTTTGCTGAGCCAAAGTCCACGAGCTTCACTTGAATTGATCTAACTGAGGCCATGACAACATTGTCGGGTTGTATGTTTAGGTGGCAATATCCGCGCCAGTGCAAGTATTGCAGGGCATCCAGGAGCTGAGTGATAACGCATGCCACCATTTGCTCGGAGTACTCATGGCGGCTCGAGAAATAGGTCAACACGTCGGCGCCCTGAAGTTTTTCCATCACAAATATTGCGATCGGGACATTCATTGGCTTGTAGGCGCCAAACAGGGCGGGTATGCGCTCGTGCCTTAGGGTCTTGAAGTTATCAAATTCAGCGACCACTGCCTCCTCATTCTCGTCGGTGACTTCAAAGATCTTTGCCACAATAACTGTATCTGTGGATTTCTGGATTCCCTTCACAATTGTGCTGAACTCTCCGCGTGCAATCTCCGAAATGAAGCTGTACTTATCACTGACGGACACATCGGTCACCCAGTTGGGTGGCTCGCGCTCGCAATGGTAGTCCATGTGCACGCGCTCCTCCTCGAGCACCACCTCTTGACCCTTCTCCGTCAGCATTTGCAAGTGCTTCATGGCCTTCGTAATGTGGACCTTGGGTGCATCCGTGCCAGCAGTTGTTGCATTCACGGGAATTCCCATGTCACTCCAGCCGATGCGATTCTTCGACGCAAGTCGAATTTGATAATTCGTGTTGGGCTGCAGTTCGTGCAACAGATAAAATTCGTGATCAATGTTATCGGCCACAGTGGTCCAGGCATCAGAGTTTTGCGTTTTGTATTGCAGACTATAGCACATGACGGGCGAGTGTCCATCGTCGCGTGGCTGCTTCCATCTCAGCAGAATTTCTGTGGCACTCGTTGCCGAAACCTCAGGCGAGTCGGGTGCATCGGGCAGCGTTGCAATTACTATGCGACATCTGGCCACAGTCTGGCCAACCTTATTCCTGGCGACAGCCTTATAGATGCCAACATCGAAGTGACTGGCTGGCTCGAAGCGCAGTATCGAACGGCCATCCTCATCGAAAGTGATCTTGATACGTTTGCTCTCAGTGATGACCATATCGTTCTTGAACCACTGCACGCACGGCTTCGGATCGCCCACCGCAAAGCAGTGAATATGCGCTGGCCGATTTTCTGTAATCGCAATTGTTTGTGGCTTCTCTCGGAAGAAGGGTGGATAGCCCTCGCGCTGAGTCTCGATCAACGCATCTGCCTCGGTATACTCATTCAAACGAGGTCCCAGCTCAGTTCGCAGGCGTCGAATGGAGTACGAATCATTAGCGGAATACATGCTAATACGGCTCCTGGTGCGCTCATCATCGATTTCCTCATCCATTATATCAGTGAAGCGACGTCTTTCGCGGATCACGGGCAGCTGAAAATAATATTGAATGGGTTATTCGTGATTTCTTTACTTTGCTAATACTTACTACTAATACTTACCGACCAATCAACCGAATCGTTAATAGCAAATGATGGAGAACGCCTGTGGGCGACCTTCATGTACTCGCGTAGCCTCACTGGGAAGCTGACATCTCTTAGCTGCAGTAAATAGGTATCGGGTCCATATTGATAGCTGTAAGAAAAACCATAAATTATTAATATAATTATTGACTTTACTTGTAATTGTACTTACTGGCTCTCAGATGAGATGAGACCCAGCTCATAGTCGGGATGCAAGAATTTGGAGACAACTTCCTTAGTTCTGGTTCTTGGTTCGATGAAGGGCTCGGGCGTATTTTCAGGTGTGTACGAGTGTCCAGGAGGATACACCATTTTCGAGGGATGCTGGAAGCAGCCACTGAGGCGACGACGACGGAAGTAGTTCTTGCAGGAGGCATTTGCATACCAATCCCTGAAGTGATCATAATAGTGCCTCAAGCGATCCGTACCAATTTGATAATCTTCATCGGATGCTTTTCTATCGAGCATAAAGAACCACGGATGCTTCAATGCGGTCTTAATATCCATACGCTCCTCGGGGCTGTACAGCAGCAGTCGGCTTATAAAGTCGCGACCATCCTCAGAGATATGGGTCCAAATGGAATCGGAAAAGTCCCAGCGACCCTCACGAATTTTGGTCAAGGTTTCTCTATCGTCGGCGCCCATGAAGGGATTTCTGCCACCGAGCAGAATATATGTGATCAAGCCAACTGTCCACATGTCGTGGGAGAAGCTGACGCCTTCCTTGTTAACGACTTCCGGAGAGACAAACTCTGGCATTCCATAATCCAGTGTGGATAAATTGTGCTTATTTATTTTGCGCGAAAGACCAAAGTCAGATACCTTGATGAAATCGCTGCCTACGACAGAAATCAGCAGGTCTTTGATCTGAAAAGAAAGATACATATTTAATATAAATCCCTATATAATTAAGTTACATAATATTTACCGTTAAGCCCATATGGCCTACGCCCAAATCGTGCATATGCTCCAAGCCATACAAAGTCTGGCGTATATAATTGGCAATGTCTCGCTCGGTGTAGTAGTTCCTCGTAAGCAAATTGTCCCTGACAAGTTCGCCTCCGGCTGCCAGCTCGAGTATGAGCGTTACGCCGCGATCATTCTCATACGCATCGTAGGGGCGTATCAGGTTCCTGTGATTGAACATGTTCATCATATCCAGTTCATTCAACATGAAGGGCCGCAGTTCTGGTCGTCCGTGCATGATCTTTGCCGCATAATTGTCGCCAGTGGCGCGCTCCACCGCGTGATATGTGATGCCCTGAGTGCCGCGACCTAACTCATCGCCAATATCGTATTTGTCCTCATATCGCAATTGCTTCGAGCGTACATATGGATGCCTGCCATAGGTCTTGTAGATATATTGATCCTCATTTTCCTCAATATGCACAGTGACTGAGGTGCTAATGGATCCGGCAATATTTCGTGCGCTCACCGAGTAGAGACCTCCATCCTTTATTATGGAGTCGTGTATGGCAAGAATGTAGACATCGGGATCATATGAGTGAATCTTAATGCGTGATGTTTCAGTTATAAGCTTCCAATCCTTATACCAATGTACTTCCGGTAGCGGAATTCCAGTTATCCTGGCCTCAATGCGTCCATTCTTGCGCGACATGATGAACGTTTCATTGGGACGCTTCGTGAATCGTGGATATTCGGCGATTTCCAGACGAACTCGTTGCCTAGCCTTGCCATGCTCATTGGTCGCCACTGCTTCATACCATCCAACATCGCGATCTAACATGCTGTGGGAGAAGGGATTACTTATTTATGTACCATCGGTAATATCTAAGCAACTTACTTATTTATAAATAGCGTAGCCTGTCCATTACGTGTGTAGCTGTAATCGAATCTTCCGCCGGGTTCAATTAGACTATCGTTAAAGTAGTAGGTCATCTTTGGTTTCGGATAACCATAAACGAACCACATAAGCTCTGTGTTGTGTCCCTTGACGCCATACGAGACCTCATTCTCACGCAGTAAAAATCTAGATATATCAATAAATTATAGTATATTCATAAGTTTGCTCTAAAGTCACTTACTGAGGAGCCTGAGCCAAACCATCGTGAGGTGGACGTTCAATATCAAAGTCCTTTGGAAAATAGGGTGAAGTATCCGGTCTAAAGTCAGTGCCAGGTGGCAGATAAGTGTAAGTCTTCTTAGGCTCCGGTATAAGATTTTGCCTAAAAGAAATAAATCAAATTGTATTAAATAATCGAGGCTAGTAAAAACTTCTATAGTTACCTAAATGTCTGAGTGTATGGACTTGGATCGCTGACGCCAAATTTGTTCTCTACGCGAATTCTGAACTTGTAATCTCTAAGTGGGTCCAAGTTTCTAATATCATAGCTGCAGCCTCGAATACCAGTTCTCAAGGTATGCCAGTCGCCATCTGGTAAGTCTAGTCTTTCCACCTAAAAATATAGAAAACATACATAATTAAAATTTGGTTTCTAAGTAAATAATAAAATTATAAACATACCTGATATGTAACTGGATATCTCGGCGTCAATGGCACCGACGGTTTCCAGGACAAAAGCAGACGTCTATCGGTCATACGGGATATAATAGGACCTTCGGGCAACGGTGGTGGAGCACCGGTTTTCTTGTATTGCTTGAAGTCGCTATACTGCTCGCCCAATGGACGTTGATGAGAGTCAATAACTATTTGAAGAATAAACAGGAATTTTAGAAGGGGGAAAGCACCAAAATAACTACAGTTAGACTTACCATCATAAAATAACTCGGCATGACAGATATCATCTCCATAGGGATTGTAGATGCGACAGGAATAGCGTCCCACATCAAATTCGTTGACATTTTTGATGGATAAGCGCAGAAGACCATTCGATTCCTTTTCAATATCAATTCTATCAGATGGGAATAGTCTTTGATCGTTCTTGAACCATTCCACCTCCGGCTCTGGATAGCCTGTTGCACAAGCCGTAAACTTCGCCGACATGCCATCGTAGACATCGCAATCGCCAATTTTCTTGAGAAATACTGGGGGCTCGGAACGCATATGCTTTTTGCTAAAAGAAAAACATTTTATAATAATTAAAATTGATTGGAGATTTGATATATGTATAACGAATATAATTACACTTCATTAACGACTTCCAGACGACCCTGTGTAATGTCTTTGCCCTCCCTATTCGAGGCAATACACTTGTATTCGCCCTTATCAGAGGCTTGACAATCATTCACAATCAGCATATGATGATCGCCATCATTTTTGATCGAGTATTTGCTTGACTCCTCTATGGGCTTATTATCGAAGAACCACGTGAGCTCTGGATATGGAACGCCAGAGACCGTAACTGGAATCTTGGCATTGTTTCCAAAAGCTTGCTGCTGATCCGATATCTTTTGCGTGAATATTGGCGCCTTGTAGACTTTCCTGACGTTCGCATTGCACTGAGACGAGTCCTCGCCCAAGGGATTGGCCAGCAGGCAGCTGTAGGTGCCGGAGTCGGAGGTTTCCACGGGGCTTATGGTTAGACCCGCGTGCTTTCCATCACAGGTCATCAGCAAACGTTCGCTGGGTGCCAGTGGAACGCCATCCTTGGACCACATGATCTCAGGCATCGGGTTGGCAATGAATGGCGCAGATAGCACCAGTTCTTTGCCTTCATCTGCATTGACATCGCGTAGTCCAGAGACGAATTGGGGCGCTTCCTCTGCAACAGTTTCATCAATTTTCGGTGCTACATAGAGCTTAGCCTTCGAGGCAGTTGAGCCCTCCGAATTTTGTGCTACAATTTCGTACAATCCCGAGTCCGTTGGCAGAGTCTTGTCTATAATAAGGCTGAAAGTGTTGTCCGGATTTTCCAGAATGGCAACATGCTTATTATCGGGCAAGATCTCATGACCATTATGGAACCACTGGAGTTTCGGCTTTGGAAAACCTAGAACCTTAATGTCCATCTTCACTGGGAATCCTTCAACACTCGAGGCATCTTGCAGCTCGGCAACAAATGTGGGCTTCGCTTCTCTAGGGATTACTTCAACTTTCACGGCATTTTCTGCCTCGCCCTCCTTGTTGACAATAACACACTTGTAAATACCAGCGTCTTCAGGCTCCACTGTATCAACACTGTAGTCGAAAATATAAATAATTAATAAGACTATTTGAATAGATAAATTATCTTCGCTTACATCAAGCCAATTTGTCCGTTGGGATTGTTGATGAAATCAATATTTGAGCTAGGCCGCAGGAGTAGACCATCCTTGTACCACTTGATTTCGGGAGCAGGAAAACCTGTCACTTCAGCGCTCAATTTCAGGGGTTGTCCAACAGTGACTGATTGATTCTCGAAAGGCTTTAGGAACTTGGGCTGCATTTCTTTGGCTGTAAGATTTAAATATTGAATTTGTTTAATTTAGAAATATGCAATAGCTATCATAGTAGGTTAATACTTACGCTTTACTGCGACAGCACATAAGGCTACCTTCTGTCCATGCGGATTGGAAATAACCAATTTGTAGGCACCTGAGTCATTCGGTTCACAGTTGTTGATTTCCAATTTGACTAAGCCCTCGGGCGTGGTCGTCATTTTAACTCTATAAAGCAAGGCCGGAGTATTCGTTGATGATATATTAAGTTTAAAAGCTTTCAAATGCGCCAAGTACCTTGGATTTGGTGTGATTTCGTCGCTATCCTTGAGCCATTGGATTGTGGGCAAAGGACTGCCATCCACAGCACATTCCAGGACGAGAGGCTCACCCTGTTGCGCATCCAATGCACTGTTCAGTTTTTTGGTAAAGCTCGGAGCCAGCGCTTGCATAGTCAATTCAAATGGAACTTTAGTCTCACCAATTTCGTTTTTGGCCACGCAGGTGTACTATAAAGACATTGATTTCGTTTCAAAGGGATTCGTTTTGCAAGGAAGTTAATCATACCGTTCCAGCGACATTTTCCTTGAATTTGGGTATTTCGAGTATGCCCTCGACCTGATCTGTTGTAGGGTTTGAGGATTTGACCAGATAGACCTTCTGCTGTGTTTGCTTATCGACAGCTTCAAGATCAATTGGCTTGCCATCCTTGAGCCATTGTAGAGCCGGTGCTGGTACGCCGTGTACGACAACCTTTGTGGTGACCGGGTGGAAGTCGTGAATGGCCTGGGCCTCTGGGGGCACTATAAAGGCGGGCTTTTCAACTGCAATGGGTTTATAATTAGTGATAATATTGTTTTTAAATAGTTTAAGAACATATAGCTTTACCTAGCACATTCAAATTGAACTCTGCATCAGCTCTGCCTTCTGAATTGATAGCAGCTATGGCGTATTTGCCATCATCTTTTGGCGTCACCGATTGGAACACGATTCTGTACTTATCGGCATCAACATCGGCGATAACCTCACAGCTCTCATTGTTGCACAGGTTCTCATTGCCCCGGGTCCAGGACACCTTTGGCTTCGGATTGGCGAGCACGATAGCCTCAAAGCACACCGACTGTCCGGGCAGGCATTTGTGATTCACCAAACCGGTAATTTCAGGCTTGGATAGCACATCGATATAGCCGCTTGTGGCCATCTCGCCATACTTGTTCTTTGCCTTGAGCTCGTAGCGGCCAGAGTCTTTGATGTCGGCTGGGGAAATAAAGAGATAGTTGAGCTCGAATGGGAGATGAAGGCTTATAACTACTAAATATTCTATCATCAATATTTAGATAATTTCTTTCAATGGGCTTATATCAATTCTTACCATCCTTGATGTTTAGGGTGCACGTATATTGTATCAAGCCGTTCTCCAATTCTTTTGTTTCAGTCTTCAATATATTCTTCTTGTCTCCACTAACTGGTACGCCATCCTTCAGCAAAATGATCTCCGGCAATGGATCGGCCGTGAATACGACAACCTCATTAACGGTTTCTCCCTTCTTCAATTTGATATCGCGCAAGCCGCTGGCTGCGATCAATATAGGTTTTCTATACTCAGCAACACCTAGGGAAATAGACAATTAACAAATTATATTAGAAACAAATTTGTCTATTTAAAATCTTAGTCTTACCTGAGAGCGAGAGTACTCCCTTATGGCTCTTCTCACCGACTTTATTCTTTATAACAACCTTGTATTCGCCGGCATCCGCTAGCTCCAGGGACTTAACTTCTAGCTTATAATGTTCCTAACGTATATAATATTATTAGTATTTGAGAAATATAAACGTTTCCTTAAACCAACCCCATCATTTGATATAGCGAAATGTTTGTCAGCTGCGATGGGTTTGTCATCGTGATACCAAATCGCCTCGGGCTTCGGTATGCCCTTAGCAATAACTTCATATTTGAGGGGAACACTTTCGAAGCTGTGTATTTGGAAGACATCGATGTGTACGATCTCAGGCACAGCTAGAAAATTGAAATTCAACTAATTAATATATCGTATTTTATATTCATAGTGCATACACCGGCGAGTTAATACTCTTACTTGTTAATTGCTGTAAAGAATTTATATATACAAAAGAATTTATAATCGATCGATTTCAAAGTCGATTTTCATATCACATACATCAAATGTGTTAGGAGCTAAGTCGTGCCGCCGTTGGTTAAGATATAGTTCTTCTCAAAGTAGATCAGATCACTTTTATATCTATGTATTACATATTATGTGAGATGCAATTTTGGTTAAGATATCTTGCAAGAAAGTCTTCATAAGCATACACATAGACATTCACTTAAGACTAGATTCTATCAATACCCAATGTTTTTGATTCATGCGTTTTGCAATGGGCTTCACCTTCGGATTGAGGAAGCACATTTGCTACACATATATATATTTATTTATATATATATACACAAAACTATACATCGTGAATTTTCGGTCATGTTCATACCATCTCAGTCTTGGATCCTTCATTTCTATACAGATTCTATATACATGTCGTTTAAATATTATGACAATATCATTCACTTTGCTTACCAACTAGCTAAATTTGTACAGCATTATTAAAGAGAAGCATTTATGTAGAGCATGTCATTCATTTTATGTATATTAGTTAGTAGAATTTAGAATTTAGAAATTTTGTTTGTTTTACCCCCTTCCTCAGCTTGCTCTGTTGTAGCGAGCATTGTTTTTGTCACGGTTTCTTCCACGGATAAACAGTCTTTGGCTAAATTTATTAAAAATGTTTAAATTTAATATAGTTTCTTAAATATACTGATAGTTTAAAGTTGTGCAGAATATAAAAAAAACTTTACCCGATAATAAATTAATCTGTCAAATAAAAAAGAAAATTACAGAGAATAATCTCTTTTCCTTAAGATCTCAACAATTAATCTGTAGACAATTTCATAACAGATAACATAACAAAAAAATTATATTAATATAAAGATCGAAAAAATTGTATCATAAAGATCGAAGACTGGCTCTCAGGGGAAAGTATACTGGCTCTAAGAGGAAAGTAAACTTGCTCCAATGAAAGTAGAATAACAAAAGCCTCGAGCTTAAAGCGAAGCAAATTGTGTATGAGATCATTATGTATATGAGTCTTCTTATACAACCTAGGCTTATTTTGGGAAATGGAATCCGATTTATGTATCACTAAACACTACAAGATTAAAAATAATGAAAATGCGATCAAAGGACTATGTGCACATGAGAAACTATTTAAAGGATATTTGGAATTTAGCTAAAAGGTTCTAGAAAATGTCTACGTTCTATAAGCGATTTAAGTCTGTGATTTGTAGATTATTAAAAGTATAATTTGAAAGCAGAAATTTCCCAAACTTTTAATTCAAATTTAAACTGAAATTTAATATTATAAAAACCAGTTGAAATTTAAATTCGAAGTTCAATTAACTTCCTGCCAGATAAACTCGATTGCCATCAGCTAAAAAACATTCACAAATCTCTTAAGAATTAAAATAAATCATATCGAATATGTGAAAAATTGCTCAGTACTCTGCTTACACTTTTCAATACCAACTTAACATTCTTAGCAAAAATATACTTACTCAAAACTTGAACTTTGCAACTTGAGGTTGTTTCGCCGATGAAATTGGCTGCCTTCACCTCGTACGTGCCCGCATCTTCAACTTTGGCAAGATTCAAGGTTAAATAGTAATTTTCGATGCGTTGCGTATCTCTGGTGATCTTAATTCTTGCATCCTCATGAATTTCGTGTCCATTCTTGAACCTGAAATTAGTCAAATATCAAATTAAAGTAAGCATTCTATTAATAAAGATCAACAAATAAAATAACTACCATTTGATAGTGGCATCCGGATTGCTATAGATCTCAACTTCTAGAGTTAACGAGTTGCCTTCCTTGACCTCAACATCCTTGAGAGCTCTTCTTATTTTGGGTTTGCCTGAAATTCAAGAGGAAATGATATCTATATTGATATTCATATATATCCCATATAAACTCACAGTTGACCGTCACCGAGCAGTTGTCCTCGATCTGGCCGTAGTCGTTCATGATCTTGCAGCAGTAATTTCCCTGCATGTTGACAGCGACCTCCTTCATGACCAGCTTATGAACATTTCCTTCCGTTGTCTTAAGGAATTCATTTCGCTTCTCATCGATTTCGATGCCATCAATGAACCACTTGATGCTGGGCACTGGATAGGCATCGATGCCCACGGCTAGCTCTACATTCGTTTCACCTTCCTTGACGGTGATGTTCTGCAATTTCTTGGTCAGCTCTGGGGTGCACTTCATCAGCAGCTGAGTTTCGCTCGTGGCCGATCCGTGCTCATTGACCGCCTTGGCCGTATATTTGCCAGCATCCACGCGAGTGGCACCAGTGATTTTCAGGGTATACGTATTGCCGTCCGACTCGACCTTGTATTTTTTCTCGCTGGTCTTGATCTCAGTTTGATCGTGATACCAAATCAGCTTTGGCTCCGGGAATGCATCAACGCGCACGGACATCTGTACGGTTTCCTTTTCGCCGTGAATATATTCCTCCTCAAGGTGTTTCACAATAATTGGCTTCGACTTCACGGTACAATTCCAATACTCGGACGTCTGGCTCAGATCGTTTGTGGCTCTGATCGAATAGTTGCCAGCCTGCGATAGCTTTATATCCGAAATCTCCACAGTAATCTTGATGGAGCCTTTGCCAACGGACTTTGTTGTAATCTTCA
The DNA here is from genome assembly GCF_054131065.1 of Drosophila arizonae. Lineage (NCBI taxonomy): Eukaryota > Metazoa > Arthropoda > Insecta > Diptera > Drosophilidae > Drosophila > Drosophila arizonae. Next base: position 15,032,713 of record NC_142925.1, on the reverse strand, counting down.
CATTACTTTCACCCGATATATCCTTGCCATTGTTGGTGACATTTATATCCGGCTGCGGGAATCCCTCAACTTCGATCTCCATGCGCACTGTTTCGCCAGCTGTACAAACAATATTCTCGATTTTCTTTACTTTTGGTGGAGCTGAAGGAAGAAAATATACGTATAAAATTTATAAAAAGTTAAATTATTATATTCATATAAATCTCTTACCCTTAACAGTCAAATTAATGGAGCTTGTATCCTGTCCAAGCTCATTCACCGCTTCGATGGTATATTCGCCAGCATCTTCAGTGTTTATGCTCTTTATAACCAGAGACATACTCTCCTCGTCTTCAAACATGAACTTGTGTCTGTCGTCGACTTGGACGACTTCACCTTCATGCTTCCAAAGTACAGCTGGCTTGGGGAAGCCCTTGCACTGCAGCTCCAGTATGGCCGTGGCGCCAATGCTGGTGTTCGCCTCGCGATGCTCAATAACCAAGGTTGGTTTCTCCGGTTCCCTGTTCAGGGTCTGAATAGCGCCCTGAACGGACAGCTCGGCGCTGCACGAGATATTTCCCGTTGATGTCTGGGCCACACACGTGTATAAGCCAGCATCTTCGGGCTTGACGTGCTGGAATACCAAAGCTAGCGAATCCTCATCCTCGCCAAAGAGCACTTTGAAGCGTTCTTCGGGATCGAAAGGTTCTCCGTTTCGCTTCCAGGAAAATATCGACTTTTCTCCACTCTGCAAAATCTGACCACTCAGAGCACCAAAGGGATTCTTAAAGTCTGAAAAAGAAACGTAAATAATGAAGTATGAAATGTTATTAAAATTAAATCGAATAGTAAATTGATTTATCTAGTTATGGTGGAGTGTTATTTACGTACCCACAGTAGTTGCTTTTGCCTCGCAGCTGGCTTCGCCAAACTTGTTAACTGCTTTGCAGCTATAGACTCCAGCATCTTCCGGCTGCACTTCGGCAATGACTAACTCATAGAAGCCCAGGTAATCCTTTTCACGTATGATTTGAATTCTGTCATCCGTTTCAAGAATTTCCTTATCGTTCTTATAGCTAAAAAATTGAAAATAAAATTTATGAAATATAAATATAAAATGCAATATGTAAGATATAAAAAAAAATAAAAATAAAAATAAAATATAAAAATCAAATATGTTTGCAAAACTTTGATTAAACATTTTTAATAAAGAAATATGCAGAGCATATATCTAATGCAAGTGCCAGGACTCTCATTGCCTTCTACTTTTCTACGTTTACTAAAAATGCATTGTTTTTATAGCTTAAGGAACTTTATCTTAAAATTGCCACATTCCAATTCTGTGCAGAATCTACATACAAAATTTGGCAGCTTTCTCTTATACTCACCTAGTTTTGCATAAAGAAGGCCAAGTCAGAAGGTTGATCTTAATAGATCTCAATCAAATATGATTAATTATACAAAGGAACTATGGCTCAAACTCAACTAAACATTAAATTTATTTGCTCAAAATTCAAAATTATACTGGAATATTTTAGAAAGTCGCTCACTTTTGATTCTACATTACAGTGATTCGACATAAGATCATATTTTTATAAGAAAATGTTAAGACCCTATTTTATAAGGGAAAACAGCGTAAATTATTAACATCATATAAGTAACGAGAACACAATAGGTTATACAGATTTAAAAACTATATGGTTGTACTTACAACTTAACTCTGGGCTTTGGATCGCCCAAGATTTTGACCATAAACCGAAACAGAGTATTCTCAATCATTTCAGTATCCTTCAAACTAACTAAGAATGCGGGCGCAATATTGGTCTTCGTTTCGTCATGACCACCAACTGTACCAATTATTAAAAAATATATGCTCAATTAAAATAAAAATGAATAAAAATTAAATAGTTTATAAAACTTACCTTGTCCCACAGCCAGCTGAGCGGTAACAGTTGTTGTTTCGGCTGCAGTCTGCGCGCGAACAGTATATGTTCCAGCGTCATTCTCACTAAAAATTTAAGATTTCATTTTATTATCTAAAGAAGTAACACATTCATGATACGTAGTAGGTCAAGGCCACAGATCAACGATAAATCACCTGCAATTTTTAATATCCAAACGATATGAATTCATTGGAGCGCTTGTTTGTACAATGCGATCCGCTAGACGATCATCCAAGGCCTTGTTATCCTTGAGCCACGTAACAGAGCCTGGCTGCTCGTTGAACTGGATCTCAAAATGCGCAGTCTCACCACCTGTAATAAAAGTGAAGATTTTATAAACAATTTTATAAAATTTAAATTTAGTTAACTTACTCTCGACGTGGACGCTCTTCAGCATTTTGTTTATGACGGGCTTCTCAATCGAGCGCGGTGGCAAATCGTCCGAACGTTTATACGTTGAGCTTTGCAAGTAGGACGCACGGCTTTCGGCTCGACTCTCGGCACGGCTCTCGGCGCGGCTTTCGGCACGACTCTCCGCACGACTCTCGGCACGACTAGCTGACAATAGGTGTGAGTGTCCTTCAGTTCTATCTAAAGTTGTTCGCTCACGTCTAGAGCTAATGCCATAGTGCTTGTTCTCTACAGTACTATCGTAGGAGGTGCCCCTATCATAGTCCTTGTACCTACTCGTTTCTTTATGTGCCAGAGGTTAATTGAATGTAAAATAATAAAAATATGCATGTAATACAAATTATAGAATGCGACAATTTAGTTCGGAGAAAACAGATATAGATATATGATATTCAGGAAACTGGATAAGCAAGGATATATATGGATATTATAACGACTACTACAGAGGGCTGCCAGTTGTCAATATCTTATATATTTCTCTGCATCACATGCTAATCAAATATAGATCGGTAAGATATATAAAAACAATTTGTATTTATTTCCATATATCTAAAGCTCTTCTTCACTTATAGGAATTGCTAAAACGCTTTGAACTCCAGTGAATCAGCTACATAAATTTCAGATAAAATTATTATTTCAACAATTAATTTTTTTAATCGAAATTTTGAATAATATAATTAAAATTGGCAGCCCTCTCATATTACTGCAATTAACTTTGGGCTATAAAAAACAAAACAATTTATGTGGATGTTAAAAGAGGCAGGGAAACTAGGAAAAACAATTTGCGGGTGGATAGCTGTTCACCTACCCTTCAACCAGTCGATCTGGTTTTATAGATTGATTGTAGATCTACTCGATTGACCTACAGCTCTTTTCAAATTTTTGTCTAATATCACAATATTTTTAACGATAGATGAAGGATCATTTCGAAATATGTTGGTTAAGTCCGTTTGGAATAAAACAAATTATGCAAAGAGAGGGAATAAAGAATGGTAATGGGACATTCTATACTTTTCCGAAGGTACTTGACCTATGAAAGTTTAAAGTTCAAATCAGCTCAGATTTTTTGAAACATCCTAAAGTTAATGAGCATAATATGTGTTTCATTCCGGTTTTGTACTATTTATGAAAATTGGGTGTAAGAAACAGCTCAGGTTAACTGGTTTCTCAAGGAAACCCTGTTTATACATTTTAAAATATTGCTATTCCACCTAAATAATCCATGATAAATAGATAATTCAATATTACAAATTGATCTATACCATATTAAAAGGGGGAAAAAAAACAGCATCAAAAGCATCATCAAAGACTGGATAAGGAATATTTGGTAGCAGATTATCTACTTTTTCGTGCTTAAATTCAATATAAAATAAATATTTAATGATATACATGTATATATTTTTTATGCCAGAAGGTAGGAAACATTCAACACAAACTCGGTTAATGTTCGTATATATGTATGTTTGCTAAAACGTAAACAAAATATTATAATACTTTTTCGGATGTTTAGAACACAAGGCATCTATTACATATCAACACATATTTCGTATTTGAATCAATCATAGACTGGACTCGTCAGAATCTAGACTTTGGCTTACATCAATTCGTTTTTGAGAACCTTCAATATCGTATCACACACATTTATCGATTACTTTTTCCCGTTATTGGTCAATTGAAACTTACTCTCGATGCGCCGTTTGGTTGCCAGTGAGTAACTGGAATAGTTATCATCCATACTGCAAACACTTCTGCCGCGTGCCTCGAGGTCAACACTTGAGTCTCTGAAATCGTCAGCAATAGATTCAGTATAGTCCCCTTCAATTTCGCAAATATTTACAGGCTCTTCAACAATTTCAAAAATGGGTCGTTTCTTTCGAATAGGCGGATTAAAAATATGTACAAAGTCGCGAGCTTTTGCCTTTTTAACCGTATCTTGGGCGTAATTGGTTGAATCGGCTGATTTTAAGACCGCTGTCTTAATATTTCGTATCTTTTGCTTAGCATTGCGCAGCGATGTGTCTGAGGTTGATACGTCATAGATACCCTCCAGAAAATTCTGTGATTTCTGTTCTAAACTCTCGTTGTGCACGAGCACGCGTTTAATGGGCGGCGGAGGTCGCGGTGGCGGTGATGGTGGGCGAGCTTTAATAATTAGTATTTCTACGGTGGTTTCATACGATATAAGCGGAAGCGGTTGAAAGAAGCCAGGCATTCGAACAAAATGAGGTGGTAAGGGTGGTGGGGGTGGACCTTGTGCAGAACGTTCGCCCCCATTCCTGAAAGCAATATCGGCAAGTCGATTATTCCATTGCGTTAATGAAGCTGAATCGGTTATATTAGTAATGCTCTGATGTTCGTCTCGTTGTTTAGAGGTTTGCTGAACGCTATCGCTATCGTACATCGATTCATTGTAGCCGGGTATGTTTGCCAACTCGATTTTGTTCTTGTTATGGGTGTCATGTGAATGGCTTAAAGTTTCTATTGGATTGCTTATTGGAATTTGTACAGTTATTTCTGTATAAGAGGAGTTGATATCTTCTGTGTTCTTACCCTCGGTTAGAGTTTCTTGTTGATGAGATTTCTCTATCTCACTAATAACATCTCTAGTTTCAATCTTTTGAGATTTCTCTATCTCTCTAATCTCGTCTCTAGTTTCAAGCTTTTGAGATCTCTCTATCTCTCTAATCTCTTCTCTAGTTTCAAGCTTTTGAGATTTCTTTATCTCTCTGATATCGTCTCTAGTTTCAAGCTTTTGAGATTTCTCTATTTCACTAGTTTCTTTAATTTTAATTGGATGTTGTTCTACAACTTTATCAGGCTTGTTTGATTCTATGCTAGAGTCAAGCTTTTGCTCTACTAATGTCTGGGCAACATTCTCCTGAACTTCTACTTTAGACTTTTCTTTTTCTTCTTTCCTATTTTCAGGAGAATCTTTAGACTCAATCGCCGATCTTTTAAATGCGCTAGACTCAAGCAGCACTGCAGGCGCCACAGACTCTTGTTTATCTAGAGTGGATGTTGTTAGTTTAACTTCGCTCTTATTGGATTCGGTTTTCGAATAGCTTTGGCTGGCCACCTTTTGCTCAGTTCGAATCTCTTTTGCTGTACTTATTTCGATATTTTGCTGTACGATATTTTGCTGTATGATATTTTGCTGTGCACTATTTTGTATATTCTGCTGGGCCTTGAATAGCTCGTAAGCTTCCTGTTCGATTTTCTTCAGCTGCTGCTCCTCGAAGAGCAGGCGTTCCTTGGTTTCCTTGCTCAAGAAGTAGTTTTCGGCCACGTCCGAGGGACGTATATCTAAATTGGGCTGATACGCCTCGACCTTGTGGGGCAGACGAAGTATTAGTTCATTCTCGCTGGCAATATTTGCCGAATCTACTTTCAGATCGTCTGCAGCGTGCTCTTGCAGAGTCACGACGTGATTGATATAGGACTGGATTTCATTATACCAAACCCGATGACCCTCCTCGTTGTGGGGCTTAATGAACAGATGCAAATTGTTCGATTCGTCTGGAGATTTGCTTGAGAGAAATAAGCGCTTCTCTTCAATTTGATCCTCAATATTGCACAGCGGAAGCTTAATGATATTTTGCAAAATAAATATCGATTTCTTATCAGAGATTTTGCGAACTTTTGTTATTAAAATTCTAGACTTGAACAGGAAGCAATATCGTTCATGGGTTTTACCATCCTTCTCTGTAACCAAGCAAGGCTCATGCAGCAACAACCTGCCCAACTTCTGTATGTTACCTCTATAGCCCTCAATACTCGATATATATATATTATCATAGGCTCTACTTGGCACGCTAAGCATTAGTTCTAAAGCTCTCTCCAAGTCCCTAACATTATCTTTGAAGCATTGAGATAGTTTAATTAGGTCCTGTGGATTAAACATTAAACCAGTTAATTAATTTCAAATACAAAAAATTATATTAATTTCTCTGTTACAAATTAGGCGTGCATCCATATTAATTTTAGTAAAACAAACACAAACAATTAATATACATGCCAAACCTTAAACAGAAGCTTATAGTCGTTGATTCTCTGAAGTGGAAGCTTCAAGTGCTCGGATAGCGATTTGTCGTCGCCCAGCTTTGCCGAAAGTTCCTGAAATAGATATGCACAAAATTGTGAAATTTCAATATTTTTCTTTTATAGAGGTTTTATAAAAATTTAAAAATATTTCTCTATTCTTATATTAAATGAACAATAGAGTCCAACAAATATAACTTTTAAAATATTACAAAGCCGCAATTTAAGAAAAGTTAAAAAGAAAGTGTTTCTTTCCTAAACAATAAGTTTCTTAACAAATTTATACTTATACAAATAATTAATACTTTAATGATAAATATAAATCGAATTTGCAAATAATGAATTATAATTATATTATATTTAATTAGTTATTATTATTCTTAAGTAATACCTAATATTCCATACTTTATATTTGTGATATATTTTCAACTTTTTCCCCTCACAAATACTCTTAAATAACAAATATATATTGTATATATATATATGGGCAAAATAACCATATATATTGTATATTTCCTAAAGCATTTTCAAATACTGAGCATTCCATATTTTTTATGTTCTTTTTTCCTGCAAAATTACATTATCAAAGCTAGGAAGACATTCAATATATTTCTCAAGCAAAATCAAAAAATTTTAATATAAAACAGCACAATTTAATATATGTATAAAAATATAAATAAAATATATATATTTAAAAAAATTTAAATACCCCTTAAAAATCCTAAAATTGTCAATAAAATCCCATCAATAATATCGAATTTAAACTTTTAGAATTGATGGCAAAGAAGAAGCAGAAAAAAGCCCAGCAATGACATCAAATGCAAAGCAAGCGGCGTGCGTGCAACTGTATGTGTTTTGCTTGTGCGTGTGTATTTGTCTGTGCATGTATATATATATACATATGTGTGTGTATTGGTAAGCTTGATGGTTTCCAACAGCTGCGCTATATGCACAGTAAATACCCTGCTAAACAGCCTGCACCGACTTGAGCAATTATCTTTCTTTCCAATTGCTTAAAATTTGCAAATTAATTTGACAGTAAATATGTGTATAAAATATGAATAATGTCCTAATATTTATAATAATACCATATTACATAATTTCATTAAAATATTTTGAAAGAATTTCACTCATTTCGTGTGGTGTTTTCATGGTCGCACAGACGACACGCTGGGAATACGCTTTGCTCTTGAATATAACCGTAGCTGCCACTTGTTGTTGGCTGAGACACGCCAAGTTGTAGTTGTGTGTGTTGGCCGATATAACGGGCAATGACTTACTTTCTATCCTCGATTCAATTGGAATATGGTGTATTTGTATAGTATCCAGTATTTATTTACGAATGTCCTTGTGTAAAATGGTTCAGATTGATCTGGGTAGACGAGATGATGAATATCTCTAAATAAAAATCACTTGTTGCAAATTCGACATACACACATAGCAGATGTATGCAACTGGGTCATGTATGTAATTGCTTATGAATATGCACACAGACATACATGCATTCATAGGTACATAGATGTATGTATATCCATCTTTGATTATTCCTCCACAAGTACAATTCCTAACTTTGAAAGCTAAATTCGTTCATCAATATAAATTTAGCACTACGCATCTATTCCCACACATTCGCACACACACACGCACGCACAGGGAGATCTATATAGATATCTGCAAGTTTATATATGTATACACATATGCATATATATCTATATTAATTTTAATGAATCTTGCATAACAGTATTAACTTATAGAAAAAACACATCGATTACGTTGTAATATTTATAATTTTTATTTTACAAATATATTTATTTTTTTGTATGAAAATCTTGAGCAAATAATTTTTAGGTACCAAGGAAAGTAATATCCACGTGTAAAGATCACGAAACGATGGCAAACACAACTCAAAATACACTGAAGTGTGCAAAAGCTTTAATAAAGAGAAACGTCTGGATTTAAAAATAAACTAATAGATCTACATACATATGTACACGCACACATGCATATACATAGTGTATGTGACTGACTGTATGTATGTATGTATACATAATATTCTGAAAAGCATTGAACATTGTGTGTGTCTGTCTATTTGACCAAATAAAAATCAAATGTATATATAGATATCTATGACTTACATACATACATATTGCAAATACTGCAACCTATGTAGTTTATAAATGTAAGCATAGGAAAAATATAAATCTATATAAACATATAGACAAATTATACATATGTATATAATTCATTTGAGAAACTTTTGAGAAACCCACACACTCCGTCGAACGGACGTGAGCAAAATGTTTTCTAATTACTATTTATACAATTTTCTGCTAACTTTTTAGACATTTTTGTTTATTAAATTTTCATCGAAAAAAAGCTCCTAGTGAACGCAATAAAGTCTCTTCTATACTCTGTTTTAAATTCTTCGACATTTCAAATGCGTCTATAAACAAATTTGTTTGTGCAAAAATTTAACTTAGAATAATTGAAATTATATGACATATAACAAGGTAAAAAAAATTAATTTTATAAAAAAAAAAAAAATAAAAAATATTAAACAAAGGGTGTTGCAAAGATTGAAGAACATTACACATACATACATACATATATGTATATAGCTTGGAACTCCTTTTACAGGCAGAAAGGTATTCTGATTAGAGGAGACCGAGCGAAATATAGCAAGTCAGAGAGCGCTCAACCAAAGAGATGAAAGACAAAGCGAGAGAACATTCAGTGAGAGAATAGGCAGCCAGAGAATAAGCAGCTAGAGAATAAGCAGCCAGAGAATAAGCAGCCAGAGAATAAGCAGCCAGAGAATAAGCAGCCAGAGAATAAGCAGCCAGAGAATAAGCAGCCAGAGAATAAGCAGCCAGAGAATAAGCAGCCAGAGAATAAGCAGCCAGAGAATAAGCAGCCAGAGAATAAGCAGCCAGAGAATAAGCAGCTAGAGAATAAGCAGCTAGAGAATAAGCAGCCAGAGAATAAGCAGCCAGAGAATAAGCAGCCAGAGAATAAGCAGCCAGAGAATAAGCAGCCAGAGAATAAGCAGTCAGAGATTAAGCAGTCAGAGATTAAGCAGCCAGAGATTAAGCAGCCAGAGAATAAGCAGCCAGAGAATAAGCAGCCAGAGAATAAGCAGCCAGAGAATAAGCAGCCAGAGAATAAGCAGCCAGAGAATAAGCAGCCAGAGAATAAGCAGCCAGAGAATAAGCAGCCAGAGAATAAGCAGCCAGAGAATAAGCAGCCAGAGAATAAGCAGCTAGAGAATAAGCAGCCAGAGAATAAGCAGCCAGAGAATAAGCAGCCAGAGAATAAGCAGCCAGAGAATAAGCAGCCAGGCACTAGGAGATCAGACAGCCAGAGATCAGAGAATCACAGATGAAAAAGGCAGAGAAGGAACATTCTGAAGGTGAACAGTTAGCGAGAGAACAGTCAGTCAGAGAGAGCAACAATTATTTCTCTTTAAAACGAATAATCATAATGAATATAAATAATAAAGTTATTTAACACAACTATTATAATCCTGCCTAAAATATACTTAATACGATTATTAAATACTATTATTCACTTATAATATAGACAATAGATCATTATCATTATTCAGCAGTAAATTTATTAATCAATTCCTTAAGTTATATAATAGAACAATTACAAGTTTGCCTAATACTTATGCTTATTATTGTTCTTAACTACTTAAAATATTATCCGCACATCCAGAAGAAGAAGAGGAGGAGCACTGCACTGCACGACTGATCAGGTGGGAGTCAAAAAACCAACTGAAGCTGCCTTCAAACGGCTTGCCCTTATATAGGGCAACGATACACCCACACAACATCGAGCCCAACAGTCGAGCCTTTGTCTGACTTCGGCTCATACACGATCATTGGGCAGCAATTCTGTGTAGTTTTTGTAGATTTTTCCTTCTACTATTTATGATAATTTGTATACAACAACAAAATACTGTTGCACATACATAGTTAATGTGTTTAACTGCTCTGCTTCTTGCTTTTGTTCTTTCCTTAATATAGTCATATTTTATTGATAAACTTAAATTTCAGATATACGATCTGATGTTAGAGAGTCAAACAAACATATATAGTTATATCGGAATAGTTCTATTTATATATATAATAATTATGTTAAATATATAATATATATGTAACATATTTTTACCCAAAATACTCATTTAGAATGTATTCAACAGAACAAATTTGTTTTTTGGAACAAATTTTAATTGATAACTCAAGTATATTAATTCTCTTTCAATATATTAAAAATAAATTATTGTTCAACTTGCCTTGACAACAGTAAGCGTAGCTTTATAATAATCATATTGCTTTGACTAATAAGCTAATTTCAAGACAATAATATACAATATAATATAATTTATACTAATGTATTCAGTTCGATTTAATGTATTCTAATATATTCCACACTTCTTATTACCTCACACGAATATATACTCACTTTCACTTTCAATTCATAAATAAGCTAATCAAAACATTTATCACTCAACTGCGTATCATCGGGTATATACTCTTCTTCCTTCGCCCTCTGAAGCGAGCATAACGAAAAAGCCAAAAGGCCATACTGAACATAGTCAATAAATTGCAACCTAATATTCATTCATAAACTGCCAGAGCAACATAAGTTCACAATCAAACAAATCTGAGCAGTGTATTGTTTATATGTATATGTATAAAAACAGGTGCAACTGATAAAAGCTTGAGCTTTCTCAATGTTGTAGGTAGTGCGCACATCCCACTCGATTCGCGGTGCGAACATATGTTTTACCAATTAGACGAAAACAACAAGAGCAGCAAGTTTGACCTTCCGATCGAACATTAATCAACGCAACTTACATCAAACTTGGGGAAAAACAAACAAGTTGCAAGAGGTTGCATCATGGTTGGAAAACATTCTTTAAAATAGAAAACACTCGTGCGAAAATGTTCGTACCGATCGCAGAGACAAGTTGTAAACGAGGGCTGCCACACAAGTCTTTAACAATTTTTCATCATATTCATATGAAAATGTAAGATATGACAATTAAAAATAATTTCACTACAATATAAATATACTCATATTGTAGTATTTAATGTACATACTCTTAATGTAATATTGTAAGATAATAATGTTAAATAACACGTAAGTATGTTGCTTTTTATCTTACCCGGAAAAAATTTTGGGTTTCTACATTGGTCGCTAGGAACTCTTGTGCGAGTAACTCGTTACGGCAATATTTCACATGTTTGTCAAAATCTCTTTCCAGTCTTAAGAATGTTTTAGCTATCATATTGGGCTGATTTCTATAGCATTCAAGGCCCTCCTTTAAAACCCTAAAATGAATGTTAATTTTAAGTAATACAAATTTTATAATACACAGATATAGACTCTTGATACTTACATGTGAAATTCGGCAATTTGTATAACATTAGAGAAGATAATGTCTTTGTTGTCGCGAATCGATCGTGGCGTAGTCGGCTTATCAATAGCCTTTATATACTTATCAATTACATATTGTAAGTCTCTTGAAAACTCCTCCTCCGTTTCCAAGAGTTCCCCAATAATGGTCCTGGAACATTTAATATTTATTATACTTTAAACAACTTTTTCATTATAATTGTAATATGATTACCTCTTCTTGAAATCAATGTCTGCTTCCGTGGTTTTGCCATTTTCGTTTTTACTTGAACTAAACGACGATGAATTAACTTCTAATATTTCCATCGGGACCAAGCCTTCCCGCGCATTTAATCCATCAGTGACTCTTATGAAGCATCTAATATATATGAGATAAAATAGTAAATTAGACATATTTTTTTCCTAATATAAATTATTTTAATAGCTTCATACGTACTTTGTCTCGTTGAGGCTTTTTATCGTATTTACGAGTTCAACCAAATCTCCTTGCGAAACGCTTACGGCATCCGGTGTTTGAGCCTGATAACTTTGATTTACAAAAACTAAATCAAAGGTCTAGAGGAGTAGAATATGTGATTATTAATATAATTGAAGCTATTTTCATTCAATAACGGTCCTTTCTCTTTTATTTTTTATTTTATCTTTTCAATAAGTTACGGTAAACAACATTTCTTAGTTCATAAAAAATTAAAGGCGTAAATGCAACTTGTTCTTCTGTCTAACAAAACTTTAAATCAATATGTTCCAGTCGCAGACATTTTGTGTTTTTTATTTGCCTGAGCAACGATTTACATTTTACGTTTCCTTTTTTCATGTTCTCATAAATTTACCGTTAACCGCTCTCTGCTCGATTTCAAATTCATAGTTGGATTTGTCTGAATGCACTTAATAACATTATTTCACTTATTAATATTATAGCACTTTTTCTATTTGTTAATTTGTTTCATTCATTGTCTTCTATATATTTATATATTTGCTAAAGATCCGGCGAACGACTCAATCGACCGCATTCCAAAAAACATTTTATAAAGAATGGCGACTGAAGGCAGGCGCCTTCATTTTGTATGCTTAACTCAAATGCAATAGCTCTCTTTTCATAAAGAGAAAAAAGGACAGCAACGCAACTGTTGATCTGTTTAGAAGAGAGCAGCGGCACACGCAGAGAGCGGAACTCTTCATAATGACGTTGAGAGCGTAAATAAGTTTACACATGATTAACTAATTATTATGAAGGAAGCGAAGCTAAAACAAGAACATAATAATACAGCTGCAACGAATTTAATAGAGAGCCACACAGACATGAGCGCTCTCAAACCGAAATGTAAACGAAAATAGAATAACAATACAACGGCTTCAGCCGACCGTTGAGCTGCACACAAAAGAAGAGAGCAAAGGAGAGCGCACACAAATAAGCATGCAATTGCAAACTCTTTGGCTTTGCCACTGCTGTGGGAACATAGTTATCCTCAGCAACTGCTATAACTGAACTAATGGACTTTTAGAAAATTGTCCTCTTGTAGAGTATACTAGCTGTAAAGTTCGTCTTCCTGTCATAAAATTAGCTTTACTAGTTAAGGCACAAAAGGGATGACGAATAAGTTTTTGCCATTTGTACATATGTATGTATGTGTGTACTATATATATAAATAAATACAAAAGTATTTGCGTACATGCATATGTATGTCGCAATCTTCTGGCAATGACAAACGTGTATACGCTATGTCTGTGAACATGTGAATTTATTGACATACATACACATGCATGTAAAATACACATACATAAACACGTATGTATGTATGTGTGTATATACATATATGTACATACATATGTATATAAATGGCATATGTCAATACTTACTTCATTCATAATCGCTGCATAAAATGAAGGAACGGGTTGACGTTTAATATTATTTCTATGCTAATTAATCAGGCACATATTAGCGTTCTCAGTGCACATAGAACTTTCGTACTTTCACGTATTCCTTTAAGGTTCTGAAAATAAATATTGCGCAACATTGCGTTTTCGTTACACTTACACTAACACTTAATACACATAATAATACAAATTATTTGAATGCATTAAAGCATTTAAATATCCGGGTCACAAGATTTTAATATAAATTTATTTTTACCGTCGCCCAACGCTTTAACGATCTTATTAAGTGCCATCAATCGTCAACGACTTCTAAGCGACTGAACAACTAATGCTGATCGATATTAGCCGATCAAACAAATGGTTTTTTCTTTTCTTTTATTTTGTCTTTGCTAAAGACGAATCTCAAGTTATAAATAATGCACATGCACTATGCATTTATTTATATATATGTAGGTATTGCATACATTTTCATTCAATTACTTCATACATACATACGCTTTCACATGTATGTTCGTATGCTAAAGCATGCATACAAATGTACACACATATACTGAGCACCCATTTAGACAGCTAACTACTGAACTGTATAGGCGTGAATATGTGCATATGTGTGAATATTGACATCTCTGCATACATGCATGTATGCTTGAACATGTACCTACACCAACACATAAGCATATACGTACATATACATTTACGAACACTGTATGCATGCGTATAAACTCAAACAGATATGCCCAAATAGACGTGCACATACACACGTGCATATGTATGTATGTGTAGTTTTGCATTATGCATTTATCGCCGACTGACAGTTTGCTAAGTAGGAGGAAATCAACGATCTGTTTATTAAAATAAGCTATGAAATGGCATAAAGCTGTCTCGGCACCTGCCAGGTGTGTATCGTGAATTAGCAGCTGTATATCCTGAGTACTATAATTCTGACAATTTTATTTTTCATTTTCCGTTTTTATACATGGATATGAATTTAGTAAACAAATTCAACGAATTTGTAGCATAATAAATGCACTCCGTATAACATTGATTCTACTAAATAACTCACATTAACTTTATTTTGTACGATACATAATAACGGCTACTATAGGTACTATATACATTTGCCTTTAAAAAATTGCATTAACATTCTTGTAGTTGCGATCCCAATAGTTGCCATTATAAATCCAAGCTTCACTCTTTGTGTACGGGTTGTAAGCCTTTTTGAACCATCTGAGAAATGTATGTATGCCCATTAAAATAAAATTACACTTGTATATCACAAATATACAAAATAGTTTACCTTGGCCCAAGCTCATCCGAGTTTTTTTCTTGTTTTCTATAGTCCCTCTGCTGTTTTTCCAAACGTGCTTTCTCCCTTGAGGCTCCATCTAAATCGCCCTGCTCCAAACATAATATATCCGGCCGTAGTCGTGCGTCGGTGGGGCAAAGGGTATCTGGTGGTTTCATATTAGACTCCATTACATTCAATTGCAGAGCGAAGTTAGTGAAATGATAATACTAAAAAAATGCATGGAATATGAAGTAGTTTTTAACGAGGATTAGTATATTACAATTGCTGAGGCTCAGGTGCTGCTTTACAAAATGATTGGAATATTAATTATGAGGTAAATATATAGAATTAGGTTTTCAAGAAACTGAAATTTAGAGGAAACTTTACATAAAATTACAGTACATAATTTGAATTTTCTCTTATCCTTACATATCATACATAAAATTTCTTCGAATATTTAATAAAATATACAAAATTTTATAATTACAGCAAGCATTAGAATTAGAATTGAATAGGCTAAAAAAAAGTCTGGTTACCTCGCTGCTATTGGCAGGTCTTGGCTTACACCTCCATAGTAGTATAGAATTGGGCAAATTCAGACTAATATCCGAATCACTTCTGGGCAGCCCATCGTTGGTTTCATTAGGTGTGAACTCCTTGTCCTATAAATCAATAAATTTCATCCAATTTCTCACTTTACCAATTGGTTCTTACCTCCTGTAGAGATAAACTGCGAAAGGAATCCAATTTAAAACTATTTAATTTGGAAAACATTTTGCCTTGAGCAGCATTATGCGTGGAATTACAATGTTTCTCTTCCTCAATTTTCTTCTCCTGCTGCATGTGCTCCTCATAATCTTCCATCGAGCAGCACTTCAAGAACTTTGTCCACTTGCCATAAAGGAATAGAAGTTTTTGCTGACTGTAATGAAAATGTTTGTATAGAATTTTCTTTGAAATAATATTAATTCAATGTTTATTTATTTACTTTTCATCCTTGACAAAGCCTTCTACCCTGTAAAGATCTTTGTCTGAGAGACCTGATGATTTGAAGGTTAATGTTGCCACATGTCCAGTGGCATGGTTTGTGATTTCTATGGTTCCATATTGCTCAATCCAAAGTTTTCCGACAATAATATTGTGCACACAACAATTGACATTACTCCATGTATAGGTTTCATTCCATCTATGAAAAATGTTTATGCAAATATTATAAATATAATCGAAAGTATTTAACTTGTTAAGAAATTCGGAAAAAATGTTTAAGCTGTTTGATTGATGATTATTGATTACTACAAACATTTTGAATTTCCTAAATAATTATTGAATTTTTACAAATTGGCGTGAATACAAAATTGTTTCTGTCTAAATTAGTTTTATAGTAAATTAGATCAATTCAAGGTTACTAAAAACTTTTAAATATATGTGTAATTAATATTCGGAAGAAATAGAAAATCTATTTTATATATATTTAAAGCAGGCTTAAAACTTTTAAGGTTTGTCTGGATCGATAATGGTATATCATTTAGATCACCAAATGCTGTGCGATGTTTGTTTATATCCAGCGGTGCAGACGATTTCCAATTTATCATGAATTTCAATTAAAGAAATAAACCATGCAGAGATGCCAAAGTGATTTGCCACTTAGCTTTAATTAGTTCATTGCTTCTTATGCTCTGGTCCCGTTCAGTTGAGACACTCCCAATGGAACATCTAAATCACTTCTGTTCATAGATTATTTGACAGCGTTATCCCACGGGTAACTTGAAGCATTTTTTTCTTTTTATATTGATTTTGACTCTGACGTAGATATTATTCAACTTAGGGCAAGTCTTACACATCTATCTGTATTATTCTAACTTTTTAGCAGATTTACATTTAAGGTTTAATAGAAAACTCTGTATACTCACTTAGGAAACTCGACAGTAACAACTCCAGTTGGACGTATCTCAACGTTTTTTCCACTGAATTTAATTTTCGGATTTATCGAGCCGTAAAAATTAAAATCGTTGGATTCTGCATGAAATGCAGATATCGGTGGATGGTGCGAGACCTGCTCGCAGACAATGCGATAATTCTCTCGTTGCAGCTCATAGGTTTCGCCAAGGATCGGATTGAACGGCTTGCCCAGTCGGTCCAAGTTGGAAGCCAAGGCCGATACGGCAAATGCTGATGATTGAAGAAGAAGTTTTTTATTATTTTTACGTAATTAACATAATAAAGATTTGCGTAGTGTTTCTGATTCATAATTCTAATAAAATTTATTTTATTTCTGATTTTCACTCACCTGCCACATATTTCATGCGATCCACTGGATTATCTTGGTGGGCAGCATAGGTCAAGACATTGGCATACTCCATATATTCACAGATTCGTTGTAGGAAGCTTAACGGTTCATTCAACTCAACTGGCATGGTAATCTTGCTTAGGTCCTTTCCAATACAATTTTTGAGGACCGACCAAACACTTATCTTTTTTCTGGATAACATTGGGGCTGGAAGTTCGCGACTTATAAAATAGGCTTGTATTATTGGATCGTTCACATACTTAGTTTTATCTATTTACTTACCGGGCAATATATTCATTATCCGCACTTTCTGCCATCTTGCTTAATATAGACACTTTCTGTAGGGACTCAAAAATAAGGCAGCTAAAAGATATGTAGAAATAGATCTGATCAACATTATTAACTGTATAAGTTAATCAAATACTAATCACTAACCATCGATTATATATAGGTGGGAAAACGCATGCAATAAAAACACGCAGCTAAATCTGTAGAGTGTTTCTGTGATCTCAAGTTGTTCTTCCTTTGAGATTATCCAAGTTAAAAAGGCAGGAAGAATGCTTATAACAATGCTTATGTGTTTTATAGCTTTATAGAAAACAAAAATGTAAATGCGGCAAATTTTTAGCTGTTGCTCTCCACTAATATTCGGTCTCACATAAATTATACATATAAGAAAAATCAGGAAATAATCGTACTGGCTTTAACTTTCATGGAATATAGTGAGGACATCACTTTAGAGTGCAGATAGATAGATAGATGTAACATATATCCAGCCATTTTAAACGGCGATGTTTACAGAAAGCCCGCTATAAAATCTAAGCAGGTATTAAAGTTTTAAGCAACTTTTTGGTCAAATAGAAGCGATACAATAAATATAATATTATAATCTTTGATACATTTAAAGCCTGATTTCAGATAACATTTTAAAATAGGAAAGCCTTAACCACTGAAAGGACTCTTAAAGGCCATAATCTAACAAGAATATATTGAGAAAACCTATTAGCCAATTTTAATTTATAATAAATATTTTTTAGCCAAAACAAATATACATATACAGAAAGCACAGAAATATATAAAGCGACATACAAAAATAAAAAGGACGTCAGTATGAGTTCGTTTACTCGACAAATCAATATTTCGTCGCTTTGTTGTTGAATGCTAGGCACAGCATGAAAAATATAATAAAAATATGGAAATATGGAATAATAAACAAAAGCTTTATGTAAATATGCATGAAGCTGTTTTTATTGTTTTATGAAACAAATTTATTTAAATTTCGTTACACAATATAAATTATGGGTTGTACAGAAAATGGTATAAACTTTTTTTTTATTGGTAAAACGTAAATCCAATATTTAAATTCGAAAAATACATACATAAATATTAAAAAACAATTTTCACTTTTATGTTTCTTGTCTGATTAGATTAAACGAAAATTTAAAACTTTGTAAACATTTTCGCTACTGCAAAGGTAGCTGTTATGATTTTTTTTTTATGGGAGCCACTTAATTAAATCGACTCGCGGTGCAAAAGCTGACTTTGCGCAGTTCTAGGCGATAAATTGAAGTAGCTTAGAGATGCTTCAAATTTATCGAACAATACAAATCTTTACCAGTTTGATTTCTAGTAAATATTGGAGAGCACAGTGGTTAAAAATAATATATAAATAAATATATAAAATATTATATAAAAAGAAAAATTAATATATAAATTAATTTAAGAAAAAAGAATATGCTCAATGCATATTTTGAAAAATAATAATAAAAACAAAATAAAATAAATATAGTCGTATTTCATTCATTCAGAAATGGCATTACCTACCTTCTTAAAAAAATCCTCACACCCATTAAAAATCATGAATCATCATATAGGTACACGTGTATATTTTATGTCGTACATTCAATATTGTTATAATGCTAAAATTAAATATAAGTTGATTTAGTGTTTAACAATATGACGTTCAACATCTAAATGTACAAAACATAAATCGACAGATAACATTAAAACTAATCCAGAAAATTAAATGTACACTTTGTAGTTTATGATATACTGGATAGAGATAGAGAGCGAGTGCTATTAATTTACAAGATGCTGGCATCTTTATCAGGAATGTTATGTAGTCCGGTATCTGGATTGGCCCAGTAGTAATAAGGGGGACCTTGGCTAAAGCAATATTTCATATCGAGAGGTTCGCCATGGTCAACGTAGTACATAAGGTAAAAATTGCACATTTCGTCTTCATTTGTCGGGCTGTAAATAAAACAGAACAGAGAATATACACATTAATTAGGCATAAGCAAGTATTTTAATTAATTCTATTTTAGGCTGCAACGGCACTACATAAAATATATGATATATAGTCTATATGAGTAATCTTACCCAATTTCTGTATTACGGTGCCGTGTGCTTTTCATAGTACATCGGGCGGCGACAAAGTCACCCGTTACGATTGGCGAACTATCCTCGACATTATAAAACATTTGCGGTGTCAACGGATCCCTCTTTCCAAGCAGCGTCCACTCCTGAACGCCCCGTGCATTTGACCGAACCCTATATCCAGCAACAACCTTACCCAAACCATGGGTATGCGTGCGATATGCGAAGGGATGAATTGTTTTATTCTCTGTTATCTCACAGGCGGCCTCCATGTGCTCCGTCTTCATGGGAGGAATAACGCCGTCGGTACCTAACAGCAAGGTACCAGCCAATTTCGTGAGACTGTAAATGAAATGAATTCAAATAAAATAAATCTCAGCTCATTTGATAAGAACACAATACACTTACGGCTTTTCCGTATACTGTAGAAAGATGCCCGAATCATCAGTGGAACCATCTAAATGAAATATTAAACATTTAATATAAACAAATTTAATGTACATATTTATTTTCTTACCTTTGAATTGATCAACGTGAGCGTAATGCACCTGCAGGACCAAATATTTTGTTTGCGAATTCTTTCCCACTTTAAATCCGACACCGGGCGGTAGATCCAGTCTGGGCGCATCTCTTGCCCAGGCATATAATATCTAATAAAAGAATAATATAATAATTACTAATAATAAATGTGATATTGATGGATTGGAAAAAAAAATCTCAGTCGAATCTAAAAAGTTCAATAAAGATGTGTAATAAATTGATGTAATTTCTTTTGTGAGCAATTGTCTTACTTGCGAGTGTGACTGAGGTCCACAGGGACTTCCAGTTTCTTCCTCAGTTGACTTTGACATTTCTCCACAGTTCCTGTTAGAATAAAGTTTTAGAGATTTTGTTGACTTTTGTTGATTAACAAAACTTACCAAGTAAGTCTTGTGCTTCCCGGTTCTCCGCATCCATAAAGCAGCATATGATGTGCCGTGTTCATAGTTGCGTTTGGCTTGTAACCAACTTTAATAAAAATACAAATGATTTTTATAAAAAAACCCCGTGGAACTGCATAACATTTATCATTGTAACGTACCAATATAGTATGACGTTGTTGGGTCGACTTTGATAGGGGTGCATAAATACAGATCCGGCTATATAATAAAAATTTCATTATAATTGTTAAATAATTATATATGTGATCAATATTTATTTATTTGTATAAGTTGTTAGCGCGTATGAGCAACAAACTTGTTCTCTAAAGTCAATTGTCTTTTTTTTTCTTACATTAACTTTTAATAAAGTTTCTCAAGTCATTCAAACCTTCTTGTTTCTACTAATTCATTTATACACCCTGTATATGCTATACAATGAATCAAAATTGAATTCATACTAATACATACATAAATAAATATAATAAAATTGATTGCAACCTGTTAATACAGGTAAAAACATCTGTAATTTGCAAAAAAATATATATATATATTTCCTGATATTGCTGTTGATGATTAATGCAAAGTCTAAGTAGATTCTATAATCTAATAGTGTATTTTTTAGTAAAAAGTAGGGATGAGCACTACTTAACTTTGCTACTGTTAAATCTGTGCAACTAAAAAATCTAGAGATTGGAACTCAGCTAGAATAAATCAATTTTTATCAAAATTGGAGACTTGTTGGAACGCAGGCAGTTTTGTGTACTACAGACACCTGATGATGTAGGCCTTGGATAACATGAAATATATTGTGCAAGGAAACGGACGACTACAAAATACATACATACACATATGACTAAATTGTATTTTAAACAATTTTTAATTAAGGGTTTCAATATATAT
The DNA here is from genome assembly GCF_054131065.1 of Drosophila arizonae. Taxonomy (NCBI): domain Eukaryota; kingdom Metazoa; phylum Arthropoda; class Insecta; order Diptera; family Drosophilidae; genus Drosophila; species Drosophila arizonae. The sequence continues at coordinate 15,011,269 of NC_142925.1, read as the reverse complement.
ATAAAATGTCTCCAAATTGAGTCCTGTTTTAATATAAAATGATTTTTCGCATATTGAAGTCGTAATAAACTGTTGAATGCCATTTCAACAGTGCCAATATGTTATCTGCACTGATAAGGGAATATGCCAACAAACAAGCTAGGGGATTTCCATCCATATGGTAACGTTTTGCGTCAATTCAAACCAAATAAATTGCATTTTAAATTTATTTTCAAAAATCGATTTTCTTTTATGCTCGGACAGACAAAAGCCTTATCTATTACACATACATACACAAAATATACGCGCGCAGCATTGATAATAATTGTTTTGATTGCAACAACATGAACATATTTACAACATAAAATGTTTTGCTGCTTACAGTTTTTGGAGAAACCGATGGCATGAGGAATGGAAATGAGCCAGTGAGGCTCTCGGTTTTATCTTGGCCATAATTCCTTGCATCTTCTGAATACGTGTGCAATTGACGATCCACCAGCGCAACGGCTGTTATGATATTCCACAGAAGTATGTAGGAAACACATTTGTATTGTGTCATTTCAACATGAATATTTATTTACGTTGCGGAGAGATTCAAGTTCTTGAGCAAATGACTGCTTGCTCTCATTTACTGAGACATATGTTTTTCAAAATTATTTGGTCGTTTTTCGCAGTATACAATGTTCTCTACTAGAGATGAGATGCCACGTACTTTTTGCGCATTCTTATAGCGATGATCCGCTTTCGATTAGGATGCTGCTCAATAAAAGCTATCGATATCCAATAATTATGTTGTCCTAGGCATATGCACTAAGAAGATTACAAAATATAATATAGATTATTAAAAGAATAGCGGTAAAATAGTTTAACTTAAAAATCCGAAAAATTACTGATATAATTTGCTGCTCATACTTATTAAAACTAGAAGCGAAAACTAATGCCCTAATTGTATATTTCAACATACATGGAAATCATTAAATTACACAATAATATTAAAACAGCCAGATTACAGAAATTTTAGGTAATAAAATGATTGGTGTCTTTTATATTAATTTGCTTTAATGCTGGCATTTCGTAAACTTACGATGTTTGAATTAAACTTTTATGATGCGATATACCGATATACCAATGTGTTTATACATATAAAGATATACATCGATATTTTATTAAAAATCGATGCATATTGAGCATCCCTAACATAGTTTCGGAATTTATTGTATTGTTTTAATAGTTAATATCTCAACTTTGCCGATCATTGAGTAAGTTTTACAGATTATTAAATATTAAAGTATTGTAATTTTAAAACAAGTCATTCTAATGATTAACACGAAACTCCTAATAAACATGAACGTGCGCATTAATTGTTGATTAGTCAATTAACACTTGATTGAAAATATAGTCAATAAGATTTTGATGGCGTTTGGTAAGTTAAAATCCGCGATATTCATTCATTAGCCGCAATCTAAACATTAGTAAACAAGCACAGCAGAGGTATACCTTGTCTTTGCCTTTGGAAATACACAAAATCGAAATGCTTGACACATTTTATAAGATCGGAAGGATCTCCATACAGAACAAAATTTGTTATTTTGTAATATGGCATAAAATTTAGAAAGATGTTTCCCTAAACATTTAATGTGAAATATCAACTCTTTATAATACAAAACGAAATTCTCCAATTTACATAAATATGATTATGAGTTCTGGAAATGTTTGTTTATTTTAGTGCAGAGAGTTATAATTAGAATTTATAGATGGAATAGAATTTCTTAATGTTTCAAGACTAACAAATACCCTGGGGGTTATGATATTCAGAAATCCAACTGGTATTTTCCATGTTGGATGTATTTGTAATTTAATCTTAACGCTAATACTAAAATAAACATTATTTATTTATTTTTTCAGCACAAAATGGACGAAAACTTGAATTCCTTGACCGACATTGAAATACAAAGGAAATTACAACAATTTGGATATGCGAATACTCCAGTGACTGAGACAACAAGGCCCATACTTATCAAAAAACTAATGAAACACATTAAAAAGGAGAAACTCCAAAGAGTTAAAGTCAATAATTATGTACTCTACTACAATGATAAACAAAATACACATCCAGCAATTCCAATACAGGAAAATCCGAACATAATTGACAAGGAGCATGAGAACAATAAGATTAATACACGTCTGAGCTCTTCGCTAACGCACCGAAATGATGCGAATGAGAGCATGGGAAAAAGTTCGAGACTATCTATGTATGCGCCACCTCCGCTCATAACGTCTCATTATGAAAATGAAAATGAGCCGCATTCCTTGAGCATTCATAGCCGTAAACCCATATATCCAGCCGAGAAGCCAGCCCCATATTATAAAATATATGATAAATCAAATAATTGCGATGGAGGTGTTGTTAACAGACTCCTTAGCTTTCGCGATGCCTCGATTAAGAAGAAGATTATGTTTAAGGATGGATACTCGACGCATTCATCGAAGACATTGATGGGAAATGGGATCATACAGAAACTGCTGTCGTTTGATCTGCGATCGTTTCTTAAAAAACCAGATGCTAGCCAATATATAATACCGCCTGTACTTATTGGGTCGCTATTCATATTCTTGGCATTGATTTCTGTTCTATATACGGCAAAGAAATTCGACCTTAGCCCCATCACACAAACGGATATCAAATATACCATATGTAATATGAACGACATAGATCTCCGTGGATCAGCTCAAAAAGTGAAATGCATTAGCGAAGATCAGTTCAACAAGGCATTGTATATATGTAAAGAACTCTTTGGGTATCTGAATGAAAGAGCACGACTTCACCATTGCATAAGCGAGGATCACTCTGCGACGCTTGAAATGAATGACTTCAAGAAGGCATTGAGCCGGAACACTGAGATACAAAATGGTAATCTACACAATAAACTCTTAGCTACGCAGTACCTAATTGCGCAGAATCCGCAGTGGATGATAAAGACGATTGTATCCACCTATAACTCAACAGAACCCACAATATCGTTTGAGCTTATCGAACCAAATTTACCACTCAAGTGCCTTATTTTAAAGAAAATGACACGATTTTTCACGGTTATTGGATTGGTAATTCTCACAATTGCTGGATTTTTCCTGATTTATTTCCTGTCCTCCCTTTATCGCATGAAACAAAAAGAAAGTCTACAATTAACGGAACAGTTTAAGAAGGATATCATCAATGAGCTGATGTATCATAGTACACATTCGGAAAATTCGGAGATCATAATCAATCAATTGCAGGACAAATTGCTGCCACCTCACAATCGATCAAAAGTGATGAGTGCTTGGAACAAGGCGCTGCAGCAGCTGGAAGCAAACGATACCCGTGTTCTCTTTGGGATGATAGTACGAAATGGAGAACAACTACGCACAATTACATTGAATAAAAACATTGGCAACAAGGACTTCAGCACATCAAAGAAATGGCAAAGCTCCGCATTTGATAATTCGAATAAAATCGTCAACCCGCCCACATCTTGCCTGAAAATTCGCCACATGTTCGACGCGTCCGAAATAAAGGAACCAAACTTGAAGCAATTGATAGTCGAATCCATATTTGAAAAAGTCGGACCCAATTGCAACATATGCGATATCCAGCTGGACACTCAGTCCTGCTGCGTGTACATTCGTTGCGCTAGCGAGGCTGACGCTGGCATTGTGCACAATGAGATCAATGGATGGTGGTTTGATAAGCGTCTGATATCTATTAAGTTTCTACGACTTGAGCGCTATCTGAGTCGCTTTCCAAAATCTCTGTCCAACTCTTTATATTTAAAATCTTCTAATGTTAACTAACGTTGTATTGTAAAAATTCACTAGAAGTTTAGGATATTCAAACAAAAAATATATACATATTAATTTTTGATTTACCAAAATAATTATGAAACTAACAAGGTTTTTCTTTGGAGTGGATTTAAATCAATTTTAAATTTGATTAAAGGTTATGCTTGCGGATAGATCCGAGGAAGACTAAGCTCAAGCAAAGAATTATTGTACCTGCAGATGCACACTTACTCTTTTACAAATGAGCGCTGTGATTTCGTCTGCTGCTGAGCTCAAAAGCAGAATTTCCCTAGCTCAAAGACACCAATACTTGAAGAAATGTTGAGAACTATGGAGAACGCTATAGTTACTCCAACACTCCATTTAGCTCCATGGAAAATGTCATAGGATGTGAATCGACTGCTTTCCAGAAGAAAATCTGATATTTTTTTACACTTAGCTTACATTTACAGGAATTATAAACATGTCTGGATAAAGTTGATATATAATTTGAAATATTATCTATTTACTTTGGATAACGTGATTTCTGTTAAACACACGCTCTATAAAACACTTGAATAAACAGATTTTTAACAATTTTGAATGTAATTTGAAAAGATTTTTATTTCAAATAAATATAAACAAAGAAAACAATTGCATGACAGAATTCAATAACAAATTTATACGTAACCTAAGAAGTTTAAAACTTATACATTTAATATTTATTATTATTACGTCAATGACATTTGGTTACACAAACATTAAGTACTAAGATGGGCATTCATAAAACTAAATGGCTGTCGGAGTTCAACTTAAAGCATTCAGATTGATCGTTGACTACGGATTTTTAACGTATTTACAAAATTTACAATAAACAAAACAGCCCGGCGCTGCTCATATGCATACACTAAATGTTTTATACAATTTGTATTTCAAGTATTTTTTTTTTTTTTTTTGGTGTCCTGCATTATAACTAACTTATTATAGATGGTACGTAGCAAGTCTCCTGGAACTGATAAATACATAATTCGTTTATCCTCTGTTCCTCCTGTTCCTACACCACTTATTAAAATGCTAACACTTCATCTTCAGCCAACTGTTTGCCTTTAACAGTCTCGCAGGACTCTGCTCATTTTCAGTTATTCAAAATATCCTTTGTGCAAACGGTGACCGAAGGACGCACAGCCAACTACAGCTGATCTTGAATCATAAATTTAATGTTGACTAGCGCCAATACAAAGTTAATTTTGTAGCGGCAAGCTAAGAACTTAAATTGACAATTTGGTATATTATTTGAAATTCTCTTCATCTGGCAAGAAATTATGAGAAGTTGCTGTTACAGATGTTTCTTCATCGCATCCATTGCTTATCGTTCTTATAGTTCATTTGACTTTAAATGAACTGTTTTATGTTAAATGCTGTTAGAATCCTCTGCTGCTGTTAACTTGGTCATATCTGAAACTGTAGCGCCAACTACACATGTTGCTGCAGTTAGCTAAAGCTGTTCCAACTGTTGCTTTTGTTGCTGTTGTCCTAGTTGCTGATAATGCTGCTCCTGCTGCTGTTGCTGCTCGTGCTGCTGCTGCTGCTGAAGTTGTTACGTTTATTGATTCGTTGGCTGATGTTACACTTGATCTATTAAATCATTTTGTTTGTTCTGTTTGTATGAAAATAACATAAATAAAAATATATATAATAATTGTATGTATTATACAAATGATTTTGAGTTTACCTTTTCATTGAATTTGCTCAATTGATCGTCGACAACTGTCATTTTTTGCTTGAATTGCAACCAATTGTTGCTCAATGTGGCGACATGAGAAGTTATATTTTGAAAACGATCCAAAAGGTCTTCCAACTTTGTCTATAAAAAAATAAATAAGTAAACAATAATTGTATTGAAGAACATTATAAACATTATTATATTATACATACTTTATATTCCATTATCTCGCCTTGCAGTATGTTAATTGTTTGGCTTAACGTGTTATTAACAGAAACAATTTGGTTATTCACATTGTTCAATGTATTTTCCATAGTTTCTTTAAATTGGCTAATATCCTTTGTATAATTTGCCGATGAAGAAGAATTCGCTTGAACAGTGGACAATTGACTTATATTGCCCTAAAAATAAGAATAATGTATGATAAAAGAAAATGATTAAAAATAAATACTTTAAGCTACCTTCAAAATATCCGTTTCGAGTTTAAGGCTTTTCTGATCATCGACGTAATTATTGAGGTGTTTCTTTACCACTTCCATATCGGTAACAACGGCCTCCAATTTGGCTCCAAAGTCAGCAACAATCTTTTGATCCTGGCCATAGTTCCGTTGTGCGTTTACGGTTGCTTGGAGGCTGCTTAAATTGGCTCCCAGTAATTCCACGCTTTGAGTCAGATCATTCAATTGATATATAATTAAAGACTGATTTTTTATAAGAAACGACGTAGTCTCATGCCACTGCTGAAGTGTATCCGGAAATACTTTGCTTACGGCCGAAACTATTTAAAATTAAACATAAAATAAATTTAATAATATAATTATAAGAATATGTAAATACAGTTGATCAAAAAATTATAGTACAAGGACTGAAATATCCCTCTTTGCTAAATTTTAAATTCATTGAATTCCAAGCCATATGTGCGTAAAATTTTTTAATCAACTGTAAAAACATGAAATAGTAATAAAAACTTGCAGTGTTTCTTACCTTCTTCAAATTTTTGCTGATAATCGGAGATTTGCTGGCGCAAATCGAAGTATACCCAATACAATATAGACACAAAAAAGACTGTTGCAATGCAGAAAAGCGCGGGACCACACTTGCGGATATAAATTCGCTTCTTGTTATTTCGTCGAATGCTCGCAACACTCATCTAAATCAAAACAAAGGCGCATGACATATGAGCATACACACATGCATACATACATGTGAATTTACATTCAAATAGTTAGCCATAAAAATACAGTTAGATAAGGTTTAATAACTAAGATAATCAGTAATATATTAAGTGTATTACCCATGCGAAATCATCAAGGTCATCGGTTGAGACTGAAAGCAATTTATCCTGTGAATTTATTGTACGGTGGGAGCCTCTTTTTGTCAAGGAGTGCGCAACCAGAGCATCAAGTTCTTTCCTTTTCTTCATTTTCTTTCCTCCACCGGAACGTAGAGGAACTTCAATAAAATGATTGCAGTCCATACTACAATATTTATGTGCAATTACTCTATGGTGTAATTGCTTAAATTAATTTTAACAATTCTGTTTACAAGTTCTATTTGTAAGAACAATCGATTTTCTGCTAAACATGTTCAATGTTTTGATTAATCGATATTTTGAGAACACGATACATCGGACACTGTTGTAGTAGTTTTCGTTGTAGCACGATAGGTGCTAAATATGCGATGATTTATAATAAATTGCCGTTAACGCGGCTTTTGTTGTCTGATGTGATTTTTCCTGTGCTACTCAATATATGTAAATTAATACGTTTATATGCTAATTATGATGATAAGGAAACTATATTCATTTACAAATTCTATTTATTATAACACAATATATATTATTTTATGCATAAATTGTTTTAACCATATTTCACTAGATTATTAAATACTTTTCCTTACGATCCTTTTTAAAACCTAAGAAAAAGAAAATGGCATGCACCACCACTCCCAAAGAAAATATTTTGCCGTTTCCAAATCAGGAATTACTCCAGATATATGGGCATCTCAGATCACGCAATCCTTAGAGATTTGGGGTCAGCCCACAAACTCGTATGGGTAATGTACAGGGATAAAAAGGCAGGCTGGAAGGAAGGAGTGACCTGAGTGACCTCTCTAACAGACAGGCTTAATTTAGGCCCAACAGTCTTGGCGATTCATAAAGGTTGAAGTTACTACCTTACTTTCTAAGACTCCTTACTCCATCGTCGAAATGCTCCTGGCGATGATATTCTCAGAGATGACCTAACTCAATATTTGCTGACGCACAATTGTTGATCTACCGAACACCTCACGTCGTGTTGCTAACCACCTCAAATCACGAGTTGAGGCGTCAACGTTCACTGCTTATGGAAGTCCACTAGAAACGGCAGACAATAACTCACCCGATCTATATGCTACACATTTAATGACACAATTGAATATCCGCTACGAGTGTATAAAAACCCCTTGACAGACGATGGGCGGTTGATTGAACTCTGAAAGCGTGTACATAATGAAAAATAATAATATTGGACAATCAAAAGATGTATCGTTTAATGCAATGCATTTTATTGTTCGTTTAAATGTACGTTCATATTCTTATATATAATATATATATATATTTATATATAAATGTGTATATAATATCTATTTATATGTGTATATATTTTGGTGTATATTTATAAACGTAAAAACATATTATTAAAAATTACACAAAGCTTAAATATTTCTCACATTCTATAGCTCACATTTTGTATACGCTTGAAAACTCATATCTGTTAGTATTAAATTCTAGATGACTACCAGTTGGTTGAGGTGGTAGATCCTCAAAAGTATAAGCCAGTAGAGCTCCATCGTTATCATGTACTGAGTAGTTGAGATCATTATTTGCTCCAATCAAATTACCGCTGTAGTCCTGGTTAGAATATGTACATGGATTTGTAATACCTTCAGATTCCACCAGACTGTTGTCTATACTGCTACTACAAAAGCCAATGTGTGGCGAATGTGTAGATGTTAGGATGCTACAATCGCTGTCTTCGGTCGTCGATGGAATTGGGTTGAATTCTTCATTTTGGAATGTATTCGCTCCATAGGTAACTGGACTATTATGAATTTCAATGTTCATTGTAACTGTTTGTGGCCGCAATGCGTAGAATGGCTGATGGGGTATACTTTCGGATCCACAGTCTTCGGCAAAACACTCCTGCGTATCTGGCACATAGGGGGGTAAGTGATGGCTAGCCGAATGCAAATTTGCATCGTTCACAATATTTTCTTCAGAATCAAATACGGGCTCTCCAATATTCTGACAATCACCAAAATTTGGCTGGACGTGTTGGCTAACGCCCTGACTAATACACGATAAGTTCGTTTCTAGAATTGCGTCTTCAGTTTTTTGCGGATTATCAAAGAATTGAAGAAATGTCAAATTCTCTTGCGTGATAAGGGCATTATTGTTATCCGATACATTTTCCAGTTTAACTATACTATCGCCCGAATGAATACCGGAATCGATTCGATTATTTGTTTGTACAAATTCGGCTGACTGGAGATTTACATAATCCTTTTCCGGTGGGAGTACAACTTCAAAAGTACGGGAGGGGGTCTTTATATCATTATTACATTTTACATTATCACCTGAATCATTTTTTAGACGTTTTGACAACGCACTAGATTGACAAGTAGAGGTAGATCTTTTGTTTTTCCGACCGGCAGTACATGTTCCATTTATTGCAACAGGTGTCGTCATATTCTGTGAATCCTGCTTAACATCGATATCTATATCCTGATTTTGCTTTAAAACGACTGACGATCTTGATTGTTTTTTTTGTGGCCTATATTTATAATTTGGATATTCTATCATATGAAGTTTTCGCAGCTTTTCTGCTTCGATAATATATGGCTGTTTATCGTCCTTGGATAAAAGCTGCCATCGTCTGCCTAGTTCCTTAGAAATTTCAGCATTATGCAAGTCTGGCGTTTTTTCGCATATTTTCCGTCGTTCCATTTGACTCCAGACCATGAATGCATTCATTGGCCTTTTTATATGGCCAGGAGAATGTTTTTTTGTCTAAAAGATAAGAATTATATTTTTAATTTCAATTGGTAAATAAATTAATTTAATATTTAATATAAATGTATATTTATTATAGATAATGATTTAAAAATAACTTAGACTCAAGGTATTTTTTTTCTATTTTAGATTAATTAGATGTTATAACTACTATTTTCAGTTGAAGTCAAATTATTTTAATAAAAACATATATATATATATGTATATATACCCACAATTTATATTCATAAAAAAAAAATAAAAAAAACTTAACTACCATTAAAAGAGAAAAAACACAAACGTGTTTATCAAAGATGTTTCCCTTTCCCACTATAAACAAAAAAGTAAATAAATAAATATAATTCGTGCTTTTTAATTAATTTTGTAAATTGTAAATTGATTTGCCGCCATGTGGCAATCGTTAAGTGGGAAACATGGCTTTTGGCGAAATAAAATCGGAGCAATTGCTGCTGCTGGTTTTTATTGACTCAACGAGAGAGAGTTTATTGCTATTATTATTAGAAGCTTACGACATATTGATACCCTGTACCCAATGCTTATCTACAAATCTATAGATAAGACCGTCATTGTCCGATAATGTTAATCTATTGCCGATATTTCACCAGACATATTGGCAGTACACAGTATCCCGACTTGTGTTTTGGAAGAATGCATTATTATTCACATAAACATCGCAGTTTAGTTCTGGTTTAATTTAAAAAATTTTCTTGATTTCTTGAATACCACACTTATGAAACAATAATTTTCGAATTCTTGATAATTCACTTCTCACGACGTTTGCAAAGAAAATGTATATGATACATCTTTCATATATTATATATGTACATATATGAATCTTCAATATATATATATTGATCTAAGCAAACAATTTAACGGCAATTTTTAAAATATTTATTATTTACTTTAATAATGATTATATTTAATATCCAGTCTTTAAAAATAATAATTAATTATAAAAATAATGAATAATTAAAAAAAAAAACATCTTTAATTAGAATCTACAAGAATAAAAATGTATTAATTAAATTGAGACTACAATTTTTTTTATATATGATACAAATGTAGAATGTGTGGGAACTTAGCCGATAATTATTTAATGCTTTATAAATGAACACATTAAAAAAAATAATAATAAACTAAATTATGGAGCAAATATTAAAACAAAATTCTTTTAATAATTACAATTAATTATATTTATTAATGTTTGCCTTAATGAAATGGAAAAATAACAAATTTATAATTGGTAATACCATAACAACTTTTCAAAATCTTAAAATCTAAAATTATTTCCTAATGAAATCAAAGATTAAGCCAAAATCGCAAAATTGCGAAATTGACAAAACGAAAACCACTTTAAGAAAATTAATAACGGAACAGACGTCATTTAAGCATAATGTGTATGACTATATACAAAATGCACAGACTACATATATTATGTATAGATTGTGTATATCTGTATATATTCTAGTCCACTAAGCGCAATGTCGCACTGCTCGAGTGAACAACCTTTTTATTAGAGTCCAAAAAAAACACACTAGTAATAGCGTTAACTACGACCTTGAAGCAGTTCGTGAACCCCAAGTTCAACCAACCAATATAGCCAGCGGCAATGACGCCGACGCCGACGCCGACGCAACAACAACAACATCAGCAACAAGAGCAGCAGCAGAACCATCCGCAGCATTGTTGTGTTAGCTCAAACGAATGGGATATGAAGCAAATGGAGAGGTGGACGCAGACGTTTTGCTACAGCGGCCATTGACATTACTTTTGCACTTGCTAAAATGTGACTCTAAATTATTGATTTACATTCTTGATGTCTTATATGAATCTAACCAAAACACAAACATGAACGCCAGAAGCCAGACAGTTGATATACTATAATTTAATGGATGCACGCACAGATATACACATGTACGTATGCACGTACATACACTCAAACAAATATATAAAACTACTCTTATACGCTTAATGGGAATGCATGACTTGTGTTTACATAGAAATACATACATATGTACATATCTTTAATTTAAATATTAACACCTTTGCTCGTAAGACACATGCTGCGCATTTTATAATTTTTTTTCTTTTTAAATAATATAACGAAATTACTATCTAAAAATGAACGAAAAATATATGTAAACAAATCTATATATAAAATATTTATATACATACATATATACATATAAACACCTATTTTTCGCACATACATACATACATATGTATACTCTTATCAGTTAAACGTTTCATTGACCTCTTCTATCGGATTGGCATCCGTTCTGCACCTACGAAATTAACAAAGTTTCTTACACATACATATATGCATATATATGTAAATAGAAATAAAGTTCAGACACTCTTAAAGCTAGACAAAAAATTCGGTTCATAAGAACCAGACATTTTAAATGCGCTTAATGTACACATAGTGCATGACGCATTCAGAATTACGAAGTTAGCGGGAAATATATGTACATACATATGTATGCGTGTATTTTAAAGCTATTTCGACAGATAGAAATGCACTAAAATTGCCACTTCAGATAAATGATTAAAAGTATATGAAGAATTTCATATGAAGCAGAAACTATTCTTGGGTATAAATACACTAAAAATGCCATTTAAACTGTCGAATGGTTATATGTATTTATATGTATGTATGTATGCATATACATATGTAAGTGAACGAAGCCAGCTTACAAATAAATTACATTTTAGTTGAAATGTTGACTGTATATGATTAAATATAAGTAGAAGAACGCCATCTTTGGCAGAATCGCTAGACTAAATGTTATCTCAATAAAAATGATTTTCATGCAAGGTATAAAAATGCAATTTTTGTTTAATTTTAAATTGCTTATTCTGATTGAACATGCATACATACATAAGTATGTACGTATGTATTCCTATTGTGATTTTACTTACTTGAGTTGCATCTGAATACGGAGTACTTGAGTTAGCTGGAACAAGTGCAGATCCAAAAACCGTTGGAGATCTTTTAGTTTTAATATGATTTTCATAGTTTTCCATTTTAGTTGTTTATGTGTGGCCAAAGGCTGGCACGCCTTTATTTTTAATTTTTTAAATAATTTATATTCCGTCGTTAGTTTATGAATCGTTTGTGGCACTGTTGGAACGATAAATAAAAAAAATTAATTGGAGTTAGTTTTGTGACTGTGCGTGATCTAGATCAGTTATATTATTAATAGATGCCTGGATCTGGGATCTGGGATCTGGACTAGACAGTTATTTGCATTTCATTACATAAAAATAATGAAATATCTACGTATTTATATTTGCATGAATGTATATGTATGTTTGAATATACATAGGTGTATGTATGAACATTCATTTCCTTTTCAACATTACTGCATGCATTCATATGTATATGTATATGGATATTACATACAAATGTACAAATCTATATGTATATAAATGCACATACATAAATGAGAATGCAAGTAGAAGAACAAGTATGGAACGATTTGTTTATATGTACTTATATATAAATGCGCACATACATACATATATATATACTTTATATATTAATTTAATTCCGTTTTTATGCACTTGCATATATGTATATACATATGTGCATACATATATACATATATGTATATATACATATATGTATATATATGTATATATATTCTATGTGTATATATATTTACATTTTACATATACATATACATATGTACATACACTTATGTGCGTATATATGTACATATGTATGCACAAGTTTATTCATTTTTTCTCTTGATCGCTCAAATGCAAGTTGCGGATATATTTTTGATCGTCCTTATGTACACTTGTATATGTTCATATTGTATATGTATGCAGTTGCCACTTGTACATACTGCGTATGCATGTATGCATTTTGACTCAAGGTGAAACTGGTTCCTTATTTTCTGTTCGCAATGTTCAAAGACTCACGTTCGAGTTTTGTCTGTGGCAATGAGTTTATTTTATTTACATGTACACTCACACACACACACATACACACACACTCACTCACTGACGCACACACATGCAGGCATGCACACATGTGTATATGCATGTACATATGTGCGTTAATACATGTTTAAAAATTTGTATACTCTTATGGAAACATATTTAAAAATCACAGATGCACGAACATACACATAAGTATGTATGTATTTATATTTATGTACACACATAGTCATATATATTTGTGGATTTACTTGCTCAAATCTGTTATATTTTATTATAATAATATTATATGTATGTATGTATGCATATACATTTGTTGTTGCATATGTTTATAAGCAATGACGTTTTTGAATCGCGTATCAAGAATCAAGAAAATATACAAATACAAACGCATGATAACTACGCTTTTCTTTTAATCCATGTACATTGGCATATAAAACAGTGCGTAGATTAAACACAGACAAATCACAATGAACATGCAGGTAAATTATAATTTAAGAATGCTGAGATTTAATCACTTTATACTTTACATACAGCCAATGAATGTATTATTTATACGCAAAAGTATATACGTGCATATATCTGCATTAAGATTAACACTTGTTGCTAAATTAGGGACATTAAAATGTTGTGGCTTTTAATTTGTTTTGTTTAGTTTTGATTTTATATTTGGTTTTAGTTTGGATTTGTATATCATCTGCGTATTAACGTTATCGAGGCTACGACGGAGCAGAACACATATTGCGACCGACTGCTCCGCGGCAAAGTCGGAGCATTCTGGCTCAATTGAATCTTAGCGCCAAGTGCCAGTGCAAGAAGCACAATCACAAAGCAGCGAACTCGACGAACACGAACCGATTGAGATACGAGTTGAATGTGACGAGAAACTACATTCATACGTACGTTCATACATTCATACGAACGTCTGTTATACATAAGCACGTAAATAAATACATACATAGATGCATACATACACACAAATACACTACGCAAATTACTTTAGGTTGTTGTTTTTTTTAACGCTCTTTAGATATACACACACGACGCTGTATTCACATACATATGTACACACGTTTATTTATTTATATTTGATTCGTCAGAATTGTTTTTTTTTTGTCTCTGTCTTTTTATATGTAAGTTCATACATATCTTTATGTTTTTCGTATAAAAATACACATACACATATGTATGTATACTCAAATGTACATGTATTATTGTATAGTCCCTAAGCTTATTCGTTTATGATTTGTATTAAGCGCTGAGGTCGTCGTCGATCGCTTACAGCTGTTCAAATGAACTGCTTTGCAAAGTTGATGTCTTGAGTTCCTGCAGTATTTCCCATATATAAATACATGCATGTATATGTACATACATTTATATTTATATATTATGTTTATACTTATAATTATTTATATATGTACTGTATATGTATATATTTTTAAATATATACATACACACATCCATCAGTTATACTGCTTTGCAAACTTATATTCATGCATACATATATCTGTTTGTATACATATATAAATAAAATCACGCACACATATAAGCAATACAGTGTATTGTGCATTCGCTCGCTTGCATATTGTTGACGGAGAGGCGAGAGACCACAACTGAGAGGATTGTGCTGCTCAACTAAAGTGAACAGTAGCGCAGTGCGGTTAATTATTGGCCCATAAACGACAGTTTTATTTCTTTGATACATATAAAAAATTTCACATTTAACATGTTTACCTTACAATATATGCTTATTTATTTACAATTAAATGTATAGGCGCGTATTTAATTACAATTATACTGATATACCTCATCTAAAATCTCAGTGACAATTAAAATGCGGCCCTGGTACTTTATGATATCAACAGTTTTAGTAATTGTTGCAGCTGGCTTTGCCAATGTGTGCGTGAGCACCAGAGCTCAAAAGAATGCCCATATGGTGTGAGTCTTTATAAATACATATTCACATATGTATATCAATGTGTGCTTATATACAAACATTTGGTTCGAATGAATCAGCTGTTCAATGCGTATTAATCATATGGTTATATGACATGCCCTCGACAGTGTGTGTATCTACATGGTTGTGTATGTACGTATGCATGTATTCAATCATGAAGGCAGTAATGGGGAAATAATATATGTATAAACACATCCAATCTGATAAAATTGTAAATGCATTTGAATGTCTTTGACTCAAAACATCTTATGTTATAAAACTAAAGACTTTTAGAAACTTAATTCTATAATGAGGATATTGCGCACAATAAATTTTATACAAGTCATTTATATACATACATACATATGCATATTCGTAAGTTTATATATTTATGTATGTATGTGAATGTTCCTTGATCATTTTTGTTTATCAATACTTATGTTAAAATGTTGAGAAAATAATAAATAAGTTGAGTGTAAACAATAAATTCCCGTCAACTTGAATACTTTTGTATACATTTATAAATATGTCTGCATATACAAATTTTAATTTATACAAAGTATGTCGGCATATATGTAGGTACATATATAACAATATTGAAGTCAAAATGCATGTATAAGTGCATAATCATTAGGCAATTAGGAAAAATGTACCGAACGCAGCACCAATACATTTTATTTATTTATTTTTTCATTTGCATATTTCATATCATTACCATAACATCGAAAGGAATCGATTTTTTCGACCTGAACGATCATTAAAGCTAGAGACATCAGAATTGTTTTATCTCTCCTTAATTTGAAAAGAAAACAATATTATATATTCTAAACTCATTTTGTGCTGGTAGTGCTTAAAACCGTATTTACATTTGCCTTACAGCTTACGCGGGACTCTGCTACCAGCATGACGGCATTCAATGCTCTTCCGCAAAAGAAACACGGTCAACTTTGCGGAAGCGTCTCCAACGTGTACGGAATAGTGTTTTTAATACGAGTACAGATAAAATGCTGACGTTTGCTCACTTAAATTGCTTAGCAGTACCATCAGAACTACCTTTTGCATTTGCGCTGTAGCATCTAACCTAGAAGTCCGCTTACATTCCGGATAACTAGTTGATCCCTTACCTATTACAATCTCTCACAAGCCAGTCCCTCCTAAGCTTATACATAGTTCCAATTAGAATTTATGTGAAAAGTACGTTTGTTTTTATAGATCATAATTTGAAAAATTATAATTTAAGATTTCTCTAGCACAAAAGTAAATTTTTACCAATCTAGACTGTAAAACAATAAAAGACATATTATTTATATACATTATTAAACCGATTTAACACACAAAGTTTACAGATATTTTTATTAATTCTAATATTAAATACAAAATATTGGCAAACAGAAATTTAAAAGTCTAAAACTAAATACAATATAGTGGAAAAATAAATTTGACTGTTATCAAAAAAAATCATACATAACGTTAACGAAAGCAATAATAACAGGAGACGAATTCAATTCATATTTGTATATTTTTTATCATCTTCTTCGCCAACTTCTAGCATAATTTGCATGATTTTACGTTTAAGCTTTTTCCGTGAAATCATTGAGTTTAGATTACGAAATTCATTGGCTATCAATTCGCCAAATGCATCCCACTGATCACGAACACCTGGCCTCGGAACTTCCATGCAATTTTGCTTTTCTACATGCGTGGAAATTGATGAAAAGCTTTTGCAATGTTTTGATGTAGAATTTTGTTGTACTTCGCACGGTTCAAGTTCTTTTACAACTCGATTATTTGACTGCTCGACACTTAAATTTGGTAATTCTTTATTTTCCTCTATCGGGCTTTCCGCAGGTTCCTGTTCGGTATTTTCATTATAGGATAACTTAATGCTATTTACAGATTTCTGGAAAATGAAAAGGGTAAACAACTATTATTTATTTGATTATTGATATCAATAAGAAATACCTTGCTTTGTGGTTGATAGCCCGGTCGGGGCTCAATGATAGGTCGCAGAAACATTAAGGTTTCAAAATGCTCCCAACGACATGTTTTTGTTGATGCATTTTTCGCACCACCCATTTTTTCCAAACGTCTTTCATATTTCTTTAATTCTGAATTGAATTGATTTCGCAGATTATGCACTTTTTTACCATAATCAATTTTTGAAATTTCCAGTGTTTTACATATCCGATCTATTGCTTTATTTCGACAATCCTTGTTTTTGTACAATTCCGAATAATGGTTCCATAAACAATCTGATGCACGATACAGCTCAATTAGTTTATAAATCTTTTCTCTTGTCCATATTGTTGGCTTGCGACGCTGACGTCCTTTCTGTTTCACAGTTGTAGAGCTGAGTGCCATGTCATTTCTGTATTACAGACATTCCTCTAGCTAAGAATTGGATAAAATTATTCCAAGTAAACTTTTATTTATTGTTACAGTAACATATTTGTTATTGGAGGCACACATTTTATTAGCTGTTTCCACTACGCACATCCATATCTGAATCTACTATGCATATATATCGATAAGTGTTTTCAAGGGCGAATGTATTTTACACATTAAGATTCTGATATTTCATACATAATGTTATTTGTTAATAGCAATTAAATTTGAAAGTCACATTTAGATATTTGCATTAACACTATTTACATTTATTTATATGAATAAGAAATAATCGATGACATACTTGAAATGCGTATCGAAGTGAAATTTATTAATTTTGCTCATATATCAATAACAAATAATATTTTCAAATTAAAATGTATTTAAATGTAAGTAAACCGAAAAATGAACACGTCAGATTTTAATTTTCCGTTAGCGAACAAATTTATGTCGTTCCTCGAAAATGTGGATAGTGTAAACGGCTAGTGAAGATATAGCTAGTGTAGATACTCCATAAACTAAAATCTTACATACTGTAACGAGTAATCGATATATTTTTATCGCACTCCGTTTATTGTCGACAGGATATAATTAAAATATATGAAAGAAGTTTTTATATTATTTACTATTTATGTGTACGTATCGTCTAGTGCATGTGTAAATCTAAAATCAAAATAGTACGATAATGCATTTTCCGTTCTAAAACAATGGAGATTTGTTTATAATCAGAATGGCCGACGCCCACGCCCACGCCCATCGAATATTTTAATGTTCAAAAAATTGTACCTCTGGTAAATTTAAGTGCCTTTAATTGCAACACTGCGTATAAAAACTAAAAGCAATTATATATTTGTAAAAAAATTTACTTGCAGATATAAAAATAAATCCAGTTTTGACTAAGAAAAAAAAAAAAAATATAATAACGAAAGCGTAATGTCACAAATAATTCCAAACACACCCACGCCTCAAATGCTGACGACATCAACAATAGCCCCAGTCGAATCAGCAAAACCTCAACTCACTTTTCCATCTCTAGTTGATGGCGCTCACGGAAATAATCTTCTGGCCCCGGCCCCAGATGTAATACTTAGAGCCTCAACCATATTTGGAGAGTTCAAACATGACTCTCCCATGGATCTCGATAATGTACATAAATCGGTGGAGACTGAGCACAATATGCTTTCGGACGGCCTAGAATATGGTAGCGATTCTAAAATTCGAATAATGCCAACAGTAAAGCTGCTTGCTACTCCCCATGCAGCGGATCCCAAACGAAAATTCGTATGCCCCTATGATAATTGTACGAAAAGTTATGGAAAAAGCTCCCACCTTCGCTCCCATCTGACATGGCACACAGGCATCAAACCATTCGTCTGCACCGAGCCCAAGTGCGGGAAGGGATTCACACGCTCAGACGAGCTGAATCGGCATTTGCGCACCCATACGGGTGAAAAGCCGTTCAAATGCATACATTGTAGTAAAAAGTTTTCACGCAGCGATCATCTGACCAAACACTTGGCCACCCACGACAGACAGCTGAAAAGTAACAATCCGAAACGTTCATTGCCTAATACAACCAAGGTGAAGGGTGCGAAAAAGAATACCTCTGATGCCGATTCGGGCTATCATTTTATGGCAGTAATCAATGGAGGGGGCGAGTCGAACCCAAATCAAAATCAAAACCATCAGCCGCAGCCAGCGCCAGCAGCTGGCTATGACCATGCCCCATTCAGAATTAAATTGGAACGACCCGAGCATAGTGACAAATATCAAATCATAGCCCCATTACCTGATAACCAATTGACGGCTGGCCTCAGTGACAAGCCGGATGTCAAGTATGAGCCTGCCGAGGATATTGCACGCACACTATCGCAATTGCCGCCACAGGACGGTGCCAGTACCTATGGGATGCCTCATTTTGTGCAGGATCGTCCATTTCGCTGCCGGCAATGTGAGAAGCGCTTCAAGCGTCAAGACGACTTGAATCGTCACAATCGCACGCATACGGGCGAGAAGCCCTATGCATGCACTCAATGTTGTCGACGATTCGTACGCAGCGATCACCTGAAAAAACATCAACAGACCCATTTAAAATCGCGATAGCTTCTTAGATAATAATTATATGTATACATATATATATGTTTTAAGAGCCAGTGGCATCATCCGAATAACTGTTAGTTGAATCAGGCACATGTTTGGGGGTAAAAACAGCAACAGCAACAACAACAACAAAACACAATACAATAAAAATTTGCAAAAAATAATATTGATTTTATTATATTCAGAGCTGAGATTCATTATATTAACAGAAAAAATGGTTGTATATTACAATACCCATGTTTTGGCAATATATCCTAAAATATTTTATCCAATTGGATTGTTATAAGGAAGTTCCTGAAGACCTTAGAAAGCGCTAGTATTTTGGATCATCCGAATTCTCTGGCATTCAGTCTACTGTTTAGCCAATAAGATGCCTCAGATTTTAAATATTTATTAGAATCCACTCTCTTTGCATCAATTTATGATTTTCGTCCACTTCGCAGAAGCATATGGGAAAACATAAAAAAAAAGAGTATTTCAGTAGGTAATGACCAACTAGGAGATACCGTAACGATATCTCGCGGTTGAGTCGAATGTTTTTGCCGACTTTTTTTTTTGCAGATAGGTGACATACTTCAGCAGTTGACTCTAATGCTTTTAAAAAATCCTATTAGAACTATCGCTTTAAGGATTTTACTCGTCCAAACTTAACATCTATTCTTTAACGAGCTTAAATCATTCCGCCAAAACAACATATACCAAATGAAGTGCAGGAATATTATTTGAAACTGCATATTTTAATACATTTTATATATATTGAAAATCACAACGTATTTTATTTATTAAAACTATTACGTTAATGTTTCGCCTTGGGTTACACAAGCCTCCAAATAGTCGATGCGGCGTTCCAGAACTGTCAGTTTTTCATTGAGCACAGCAAGACGCGATCGACAGGACATATCTGAAAATATAAAAGAAAGAGTAATATGTTTAGTATATATCAAGAAAATATAATATGGAAATATATTTATTATTTGCTTAAAAATATTATGAAAGTCATTGATTTTTCCAATTCAGAAAAATCAATCATATGAAGGCCATTTAGACCTTTAGAACTGTGACAAATACATTTTTTTTTCAATTTGCCACCTTGCCAAAGAGTTATATATTCAAGTGTATCACTTCTATTTATAACAGTCAGCAGTGTTCCACCTGCAAGATATGCTGATTATTCTAGGCCTTTAGCACTCCAAAACAAGTTTTTAGTTTTTTTTTTTTTTTTTCCATCGAAATTCGATACGCCCCTATTTGTCGGAGCTAACTAACCTTAAGTATCTACGTATTACATTTCAAGTTTCTAGCTTCCCATACTATATTTGTATTTATTTCAGATTTGCTATGCCCACAGTGGATGGAAAGTTGGCGACATCTTTATAATGGGTCTGTAACTTACCAACTTCTCTAAGTATTGTGTTTTCCGTCTTGCCACACCCACTAAAAATATGTTGACATTTTTATTTACTGCAAACATTAAGTTAGGAGCTTCACTAGGGTGGCATTGTCATGCCCCAATGTGGGTGTAAACAAATAATCAGGTGAGGGTACAGTTCGCGTACGGACGAACAAATATTGCACTAGACTACTATAGATTTTTAACGAGCGTGAAAGAGCGACAAAACCTTTTTAGGAAACATTGGATACGGTTGAACCTTTTTATTTTTTGTAAATTTTCTTCGTTTGCTGCCATAGTGAAATGGGATGAAAATATATAGTTTATGCACTGACCAATGGTCAGTGGTTTATGGCAAATCATTAGAGGTACTTTATGGTATTAATTTTGGCTATCGACGCACGTATACATTCCAAAGCTCAATTTTCTAGCACTTCAAATAACATCGGAAAATACTTCTTTCCAATTTTCCGCACCCCTCGTGGGCGTAACAATAAAATTTTAAAGCTTATCAGACGAGGGTACATACGAGTATATATTCCAAAGCTCAACTCTCTCTCTCCCCTTGCGAACAGCAAGACGTGTATTACAGGAAGTCAATATGATCACTTCACTTCTTGAAATACTCCATTCAAAACGCAAATTTAAGAGAAAATTAAAACATGAATTTCACCGACTAAAGGTACAGCAAAACGAAGTAGGAATAAGAGGAATTTTAGACTTTCAGTATTTGACTTAGCGAAAGCTATCGTTTACTTGGTTAATTCATTTATTTCATTATGAAAATCCGTCCGCTTTCAGATTTTTAAAATACACACAAAATACAAAACTAAATAATTACTGAATGTATGTTAAGGATTTTGTATAAAAGTATACTTTGAATATAAAAACTCAAGGCATCATAATATTTATTTAACAGATTGTATTCGTATATGTACTAATTAAATCAAAACCATTGGTCATTATTAAATTGATGATGGCATGTAACTTCTTACCAAATGAATTTAGAAAATCTGTGATGCGTTTTATGCTGGCTGTTATAACTTCAATGTATTCTCGGTTTGCCCAATCTTGATGAATTTGCTTTTGAACTGTTTCTCTATGAGCACCGCTCATTTTAAGGTTTTATCTTAAAATCGTATATGTTTTGTTTACACCTTAATTGGGGATGCTCGATATACACAGAATTTCAATTAGTTATCGATGTTATTATATATCGTTCTGATTCGATAACTGTCAAATTACACTACCGGAAAGCACTGTATTCATTATGTGGACCACAATTTTTTTTTTTTTTTTCAAACAGAAAAGCAAATTCTATCCTTCATATTTCATTTTAAATTATGTAAGAATTTTGCTCAACTCATAATGCAGCCAACAGTAATCAGTAAATAAAAATATATCAAGCATTTAAGATGTATATAATTAAATTATTTTTAGGAATTCATATAAAATAAATTAATTAACTATATATTTATTTTATATTAATTATTTATATGAATATATTCTATCAAGTTATTATAATAAATATTATATTGCGAAGCTGTCAGCTTGGAGAACAGTTTCATTTGCTTAATATATTCCGATCATTCCTTCTAAATGTATTCAATTGCTGCGCCTTTTATCGGCTATCGGTGTTCTTACATGTATCGTTAAACAAATGCATGGAGCTAAAATATAATGTATTTTTTTAAAATACATAACCTAACAACATATTGATAAATAGATATATTACTGCTGAATAAAATTGTATATCTATGTAAATGTATAACCAGTTACCCAAATGTATGTATGTGTGGCTACTTTTTTGGTATTTGTTCGTGAATATGATTTGGTCACACATAAGTTGGTCCTTTGAGCAGTTGTGTACTCAAACAAAGTGAAATATGTATGTAAATGTTTGTACATTTAATTGGCCCCACTTATAGAAAAGTGCAGAATAATGGTAATTAATAGAGTATATAATTACGATATTTAAGCTCCTGCTAAAATATAAAGTGTGAATGTGCTTCTGGTCTAACGTATTTCTGTTAAGGATAAATCAAAATTGTTTGTATACATTACTCCTTTTATACATACATATATACATATGTATTTACAAACAAAGTGTTTATTATGATGGAGCAATGCAATGCTGTAATCATTTCAACATTTCTCAGTTAAGATATACAGTCATACATATGTATGTATATCTATAGGCACTAACCTGCTATAAGCCTACATGCACAATTGCTGAATGGACAAATGCAATTGTAAGCTATATTAGTGAAAATCAATGTAATGTAATAAAATGCTTAAACTGGGAATATTATAATAAAATTCTAAACTAAAAACAATGCTTCCCTCTAATTCATGTATCCACCTTTAGAGACTTTTAGATCTTTTTATTCTACAAGCCGATAAATTCGATAGGTCATCGACAAAACTTTTGATTCTCGACTGATTGAAATTGAAATTAAAATACTGTTCCTTGAGAAACCTGAAATAATTTGTAGACATTATTTAATGCTCCAAGAAGAAATTGAATTTGCTATTGTCGGCTATATTAAGTTGTTGATATTTTGACGTAGTTATGTATGTTTGATAATTAATATCAAAGTTAAATAAGTGATTTTTAATAAACTTTAACTTTTCTAATTTTAGTTTCGTTTACCTCATGGAAGCTTAATAAAGATAATAATTGTCCTGCTGTTCGTAAACATACTATTGTTAGTAAAAGTGTATCCACCCTACAAATCTGTCACTAATGGGAGTAGCAGACACCCAACAAATACTGATGGCGGAAAGACTAAAGCTACCGTTCCCTTGAACTGCCCATATCATTCCGACGTTGGACCACAAATGACAATGTCCACTACGAATTTGGAACATTTCATATCTGAAAGTAATAAAACGAAGTTAACTTTCGCAAATATTGATATCAGCTACGGACGCTGGGATAACCAACACAAGTACAAGATCAAGGATTTTGCCGTTGTAGGCGAACAGTATACAGAATCTTCAAAAATTAGTCTAATATGCCTAGCTACGCAAAGTTCGGTAGAACGGCTATACTCTTTGCCACAAGTTGCCGCGAATTGGATCGGTCCCATGTCTGTGGCATTATTCTCTGCCGGAAATGAGGAATATATAGTATTAAAATACTTTGTCACGTATATGCGGCTTTGCTTTCCTAATGTTAAAGCAAATGCGACATTTCATATTTTGTTTCCTCAGGAATATGAAAACCTTCCGGGACATTTAACAGAACCATTGAATATCCAAAAAAAATTCAACTGTCGAAACCCTGAGAAGACGCTAAAATTCTTATTAAAATTAAGAACTGCGAAAACCTTAGAATGGAGAAAAAGAAATGTATATCCTCAGAACCACATGAGAAATTTAGCCCGCAAGGGATGCCAATCGAAATATGTGTTTTTAACCGACATTGATATAATACCTAGTGTTAATAGTGTTGTACAGCTTAACCATTTTTTTAAAACTGTCGATTGCGAGAAGAATTGCGCCTATGTTATTCCCACTTTTGAAATTGATGTTCGAGCATCGTTTCCACAATCAAAGGAAAGCCTGCTAGCTCTAACGAAAAAGGGATTAGCGAGACCTTTCCACGAAAAGGTGTTTATTTACAATCAATATGCAACCAATTTTTCAAAGTGCGTATATTTTTTCAATGAAATTAAATGAACTAAAGTGCATTATGTTAGTTGTGCCTATCGATTTTTATCGATTTCTTCTTTTCAGATGGTTAACATTAAAGGGAAATGAGACTTCAGTTAGCATAAGCCACATAGTAACAAACTTTGAGTTCTTATATGAACCGTTTTATATAGCATTAGATACTGTTCCCATCCATGATGAAAGATTTACTGGTTATGGATTTACTAGGAATTCTCAAGTAAGTATAAGTTTTGAATGGCGCATAGAAATAAGTTTCAGACTTTTGCTTTAGCAAAAGATGCCAATTTCCGCCTTCCCTTTAGATATTATTATATATGTGTATTAATATATTATTTTTAGGTCTACGAAATGTACGTGGCTGGATACAAATTCTATGTTCTATCGCCCGTTTTTACCTGCCATTGGGGCTTACAAAGAAAACAAGCGAGGCCTGCATGGAGAGAGCAACAGAATAACGCCAATCGAAAAAAGTTTGACAGCTTTAAAAGTGAAATATTTGCACGATATAAAAACGATCCACATATTAAAGTAAAATAAAAGTGTTCAATTTTAACCTAATCGTAAGGTAATTTACATCTACTAACTATTTTCGCAAAGAAGTCATCGGTTCTTAGTTTGTCTGATTGTAATCGGGTTTCTTTACAAAGATTTAACCAAGTGGTTAAAAAGTCTTGCTCGCTATCTGCATTTATCTATCGATAATTTTGCTTGGAATTTCAACGTTTGCTACTGAAGTTAATTGATAAATTCACTTTTAGTGGGTAAATAAAAAAAAAAAACTTGCAAATTGAACATAAGTGTTTTATATATGTATAAATATATATATATTTGTTTTGGTGAGATTTTATTGTTTATTTTGTTTAAAAATGCAGGCTTTCCAAGCAGCTTGTTGATTTGTCACAGCTATTTTTCGATATTCAGTACTTGTGAAAAGTAACGAATAGACACATATCGCTCATCGCTAATGTTCGCTTTGGTTAGACAGTTTAATTTATTTTGCCGACTATTCATGACTTAGTTGATATAAATAAATAAGGAACTAAAATCGAAGTAGAATGTTATACGGAATATTAAGTCTGTGCTGGATTCCGTTAGCGGGATTTGTTTCATTCTTGATCATTTTATCTGCTATCAACAAATCTATTGGAGTGCGAAGGGCATACGTGAAACTCCTTCTAAGGATATTTGAGGTAATTTTACTTAAGAATTATGTGTAAATATAATAATATGTGTACATTTATATGTATTTATAAATAAAGTGTTATGTATAAATAGAATGTAAAACTTGATTGTTGCTCAAAAACGCAATTTATTAAATCATAGTGGATTATAAATAAGTTCATCAATATAGCTTGCTTCAATAATAGTACTTATGTGTTTGAATAACAGTATTAGAAGCATTTGAATGTACGTTTGAATGACTTAAAGCTCAGTTAGCCTCTATAAGTAAATATGTACACAGTATCACTATAATAACGGAATGTTTAGCAATCAACTTTCTATGAGATTGTATTTGATTTCGTCAAAATACAAACAGTGATTCAAAAAAGTTTTTGTGCACCAGTAAATTTGGTCCCTTCAGGACGATCGATAAATGAGAATGAAAGAAGCATAAATCTAAAATAAATAAATATAATTTTTGTATGAAATTACATTATTTTACTGCTTTTTACTTTGTCTAGACAATTATTAAATTTATAGCAAACATGAAATTTCACTATCAATGTATATTCGTGCGGACTGCTGTCTGATAGTGTTAACATTTTTTATACGCCCACGAAAGGTGGGCAAATCGCGATATATTCTATAATATATATTAGATTATAAACAAATTCTACAAATCCATCAACAAATTATATAATTTGCTCTTTGGGGTCAAAGTTTCAATATCCTCCATAGACTCGTTAAGTAATTTTGAAACAGACCAATGTGATCATCGCAGCTGTTTTTGAACCGCAATCGAATATTACGCAATTTGCTAGTGCAAAACGGTTACGTTACTTTTATGGCTCTTACTATTTTTTATTACTAAGATAGTATAATTATATATTTACTCCCAGTCGATAAGTATAAGCCACTTTTTATTGGAAAAATTTTATCTTGAAATATATATTTTTTAGGTGCTACTATGTCTATAAGAGTCAACAATTGTGAATAAAACAACTATGCCGGGTTTTTCATAGAGTACTTAAATTAAAATAAATTGGCTTTTATTTCTATATTAAAAAATAAAACATAAGAAATGCTGTGTTAAGTCAATTGCACATTTATCGGGCTTCAGTTCTAATAGGCTTTAATATCGGTTTGCCGATATGCAAATGCAAGATTAAAGTGAGACAATACTAAGGCATAAAAATGCGAGGGTATAGCAGGCATAGATTCAATTCAATTTCAATTTCCTTAATAATAATAATAGAGGCTCAGAAATGTTCTTATATAGATTTCCTCTAAGGCTTTAAGGCTTTTTGAATGACAGGCAAGATGCAAGTATATTTATGTAGCTTTAAACTTGAGATTTACTGTCTTTTAATGGAAAGAAATGATAAACGCTTCCTTCCAGATGACATGAAAATCTGAATATCTGAAGTATCAGCAGAAAAGAATAATATAATCATTCAGACGGGTAGACCATCAAAATCCGGTAAGTATACCGGCTTGATTATGTTAATGATGAATGAACATGTAGAGATCTCTTTGGGGGTGCTCAAATCAAAAACTCTTTCAAGGTTTTAGAACTATTCACAAAATTGAGATCAGAAATCATCGCCTCTAGAAATTTCAGAATCAGCTGGTTCAAAGTACTTCGATTTCCCAATATTCTCCTCTGGTAGTTTTTGGTATGCATGAGATTGGGGAGTAGGTCAAAAATGCATGAGATCAGAGTTGCATGCTTCTCACATAACTTTAGTTGTACTGGGCTACCTCCTAGTCAAGGATATCCCCATCTCTTTAATAAATTTTGTATAAATTATTTCTGACTTAAAATTTATAACAGACACCGATACGTTTAAAAGATTTAAGAAGTATTCTATTTCGTTTGTTAACAATTTTCAAATTCTTTCGATTATAGTACGGCCGTAACAGCATAGAATCGGCGTCAAATGAAAATCTGAAGAACCCCAATGAAAAGACGGCTGAAGATCAGAACTCACAGGTGGAGCTAGTGAATGGATTAGACGCAAAAGAATCAACAACTGGAGCAGTGCTTATCAACCGGGATGCTGTTTTGCTACCCCAGCCTCAAGAGCTAAATCATGATAAGCCCAATTCAATAAAAAAGGTAAATATATACAATGCTTTTCTATAATCGTACACATTCATTCCAGATAATGGCTATTCAAGTAGGGAATGTTGTTTTTTTTTTCAGATAAGATTGCTTTAAAAATAGAAGATTGCTTTAAAATTAAAGATAGAATGCCTTACAACTTATAACAAATATTTACATTTTATTTTTAGGAGGAAATAAACTTCGATTTTGAAAATTGCTTAGATTATGTGAAAGCTGGAGTCGAAGCGATTATCGAAGATGATGTTACCTCAAGGTTTCAGGCTGAAGAGCTTAAGAACTGGAATATGCTGACGCGAACAAATCGACATTATGAATTTATATCATGGAAAATAACATTGATATGGGTGGTTGGATTTGCAGTGCGATATAGTATATTGATGCCACTGCGCGTATTCGTTTGCTTTGTCGGAGTAAGTATTCATTCGATGATAACATTCTTAATAACAGAGATAGAATTCATTCAGTTAATACCTTATCTGTTGCCCATATTAGAACAAGATATTGTCATTTATACATATGACACTCTCAGAATTTTAGGGGCTGAAATTTAATAAATTGATTCCCACGCTCTTAATGATAATAAAGTCAATATATTATCTATAATGGTAATTATCTAAAGTGGGCGCGTATCAAATGATATTATATTTTCTATAGCCTTACAGCCGCAGCCAATATTATGGACGCTAAATTCTACTCTACAAGAGATAGAGAAAATTAAATAGATTATTACAACTGAAATACATAGAAAAAATTAGGCGTAAACTATGTCTTGTCCGAATATGAACTGAGCCATATAGACTCGAGTTGAGTTTTCCCTTGGAATGTCGCGCAAGCACACAGCCTCCTGAGGTAGTTTTTTTAATTTAACAATTATACATATATTGGTTAGGCTAAGCTGTTGGTTGTTTGATCTGTATTATATGTATAATTATTTTTCGCATTTAATTTGTGAAATATTTTCTTTTTTTTTATTTATATTAGAGTTCTTACAATTTTTCATCTAACGTTTTAATCAGAAATTGAATAGAACCTTTAAAAATTATTATCAATAAATGAGAAAAAGCTAAGGAAAGGGCATGCCAAGACTGTAGCGAATTTAGGAGAGTTCTCGCCCTGGTTGTCATGTTTATATTTATTTCTTTGATTATTAATATTTAACTTTGGTTCAACAGGTTGTATTTGCAGTTATTTCAAATGCATTTGTGGCCCTAGTACCCTATCGATTTTTGCGGCGCCCCTTAGCGGATTTATGTTTTAAAATAACCTTCCGTCTCATATCAAGCTCTTTGTCAGCAGTTATAACATTTCACAATAAGCAATATAAGCCCACATCTACTGGGTTTTGCGTAGCCAATCATACCACGCCCTTTGACGTCGCAATACTCTCTACAGATTGTACATTTTCCTTGGTGAGATAGAAGATTTTTTACCTTTCAACTGCATTTCAGTTTTATTTCAATGCACTTTTGTTTATTTTGTTTCTCATGGTTATGATTTGCTGATGCTCATTCTCGAAAGCGTCAAAATAAATTTCATACTCGGGCTCCATTATAAATGAAAATCATCCTGAGTTAAAAAACTTCGTGCACCAAATTTATAATTTAATGATTTTTTTTTTGAAAATAGCACCTCATTTATATTTTCATGATTTCATGATTGGAAATAGCTTTTGCTTATGTTAATGAGATCCATATACATATGGCTTGTTATATGTTTAATGTTTCGTTTTCCGTTTTTATCTGTTTATATGTTTTTGCTTTTTGTTATTGTCCAACAACAATGCAAGTTCAGTTAAGTTCAAATATAAAATGGGCTTAGTTTAATTGCAAATAAATTGCAATTGGGTAAGTGAGCACAGATGAAAAGGTAAAGTACACGGTTGACAATTGGATCCGAGTTGATGTCATATACTTTTGCAGAAGTTACTAAAGCTAGAACTTAATTTGTTTAGAGGATTCTTTGCTATTCATCTTATATTTGGCTTTGCAGTTCCTTAAGTTCAAAATCAATCATAAACAGAAATGATATAATTCAGGGACTATCCACTTATGTTTGGAAAATAAAACATGGAGTTTTTAATAAATATATTAATATAACAAGGAATATTATTTTCTAAGAAATATTTTAGCTATTCCTAAAATTGGACAGCGAATGCCCAGGCCTAGAAAGGAGAAATAAATATATTTGCTTGAACAATCAGACAGACAGTTGTTTGAGCTTTACTTTATAACCTATTCCTAACGCTCTAATATAATAATTTCTTCAAATATAATATTTGTGTAGTGTGCATTTGTGATTTGTGCAATGATTACTAAAAAAGTTGACTAAACATGTATTGCTTTGCATAATGCCGCTACTAACGACCGTTTCCAGAATTAATTTTACTAATAAAGCATAATTATGACCATCGTCGTAACGTCGCCCGAGTATAATTTGTTGATCTAGTGAGACGTTCGATACCATTTCTATGCCTCTGATATGGAAGTTAGATTTATATTGTTGCTTAGGTTGAATCTAGTGAGATTTTTTCAATACTGATCTGATTTCGTTGGATAGGAAAGCTAACTATCGTAATATAATATCGTTTACAAACCGATACTTTCGCTAATTGAAGTATGTATGTTATATATGCATACATACTTTGGTGATTAATTACAAATGTAAAATATTTCGTAGGCATATATTAAAGTGATGCGATTTGCATTATTTTAATTGACAAGCCATTTAAATTAAACTTAAAATAATAAGCACAATTTAATATAAGATCTAAATTACACACGCCTTTTGTTCTATGCAATCTCAGGTAGTGTGGTTGACAGCATGCACAGCAGCTGTGGGAAATCTTAAGGATGGCGAAAGAAAACGCGCTATTGTGAATAAGGTGCTGGGGCAGTGCTTTGGCCTCCTGTCCAGTGCCATTTCAGCAGTTATAACTTATCATAATGAGGATAATCGACCGTCATCGACAGGTATTTGTGTGGCGAATCATACAAGCCCCATAGACGTACTCGTACTGATGTGTGACACAACCTATTCTCTGGTAAGAAATCAAACGAATTTCGAGGAATTTGCACTCCAAATAATATTTGAAACTTGACAGTATTTGTATGTATTATTTGGCTAGGACACTACGATTCATTTAGCACTTGGCAAAAAGTTGTGAAAAATGATTCATAGTCTATATATTGTATATATTACAACATTAATTTGACAAATATTCAACATTTTATTTTTAGTTTCCATTTTTTAATTTTCCATGCGTTGATTGAAAATGTAAATACATTCAGTTTTGCATAAATTATTAAAAAATGCGAGAGAAGGCATTTAGATTTGTGATGATGCTAGATGAATTCAGGTTTTATAATAATCATGCGAATTATTTGCTTTGAGCTTTTATATACTCTCTCTACACAAGATACAACAAAAATGTTACATGTAGAGGTATCTCTTAATCGGACCGTGCCGACTAATGCAATCTAGCTTGTTTACATGGTTTTCTTGTGATCTATGCGTTAAAATTTCGATTGCTTGGGATTCTCACTCGTTTGCTTGGAGTAAATATTATTTACCAAGATTTTCGCATGATTTCATAGTCAAGCAGAAAAATCAATATACAATAGAAGCATCAGTTCTTGTTGCTATTATTATATTATTATTATTGTTTTAAGGAAAGTAATTCCATTTTTCCAGATACCTTGACCCAAAATTCAGGTAATACCAATTCAAGTTTTATCGGAATACTATGTTATATCACGCCTTCTTGTTATGTCGAAAATGCATTTGTAATTCATTTCAATCAATCATTGTTTATATGAATCATCATTGAAATCCAACCCCTAGACGAAATTGGATAGTCATACTGTTAATACATACGCATACATTAAATTACTTAAATGTTTTATATGAAGAGAACAAAAAAAAAAAGAGAAAAGAATATTGTGTATAATTCTCATTTATAGATTGGTCAACGACATGGTGGATTCCTTGGCGTCTTGCAAAGAGCGCTGGCAAGAGCATCTCCTCACATTTGGTTTGAAAGAGGCGAAGCTAAGGATCGTCACTTGGTTGCCGAAAGACTAAAACAGCATGTGTCAGATCCTAGCAATCCGCCAATTCTGATATTCCCGGAAGGTACTTGCATCAACAATACGTCCGTTATGCAGTTTAAGAAGGGTAGTTTCGAAGTGGGCGGCGTTATATATCCCGTTGCCATAAAGTAAGCATTGTTTACACATTCTATCAGTCAACATAATAATATCAAATTCGCCTTCGTTTCAGATACGATCCCAGATTTGGCGATGCATTTTGGAACAGCTCCAAATACTCAATGATGCAATATCTTTACATGATGATGACGTCGTGGGCAATTGTGTGCGACGTTTGGTACTTGCCGCCCATGTATAGGCAGGAAGGCGAGTCGGCGATAGATTTTGCCAATCGTGTCAAAGGTGTTATAGCCAAACAAGGCGGTTTGGTTGATTTGGTATGGGATGGCCAGCTGAAACGGATGAAACCGAAGAAGGAATGGAGAGAAATACAACAAATTGAATTTGCAAATCGATTAAAATCGGATTGACGTTTCAGTTAAACACTTATTATGTTATTATTTGTAATTTACAATGGAGAAAATGTAAAAATAAATGACTTTTACCAAAACAAACGCAAGATGAAACTGAAAAGCAACAGAACAGAATACTTCCCCAATATCAAAGACTAGAGTAATAAGAATAATATATTTCAAAAGAAAATATCAATTAAATATGCCTGTAAATTGTGAACAGAAAACTCAATTATTCGTAATAATGGTTTTTATTAATTTCTCTCATGGTCTGTCAATGGTGTAGATCTATTTATAATCCTTGTAAATATTATTAAAAATATGTTAATATAGGTATTTGTACATATATATCAAGGCATATAAGGCATGATAGACATATAGCTAAGTGATTTATGTAAGGGATTAAGTTAGTTGTTCCTCCGTTTGTAGAATTACAGCATTCTGTTGCAAAATTGACAATTTTCGGATACAAATTTTTCCAAAACTGTACGCGACGATTGTCCGAGAGATAACCAGTATTGAAACTTTCATCAACTATCAAGTATGAATATCTGGGCGGCTCCATTGCGCTCCATTTCACATAAACATTGGCCTTTGTAGGATTCGATGCTTTCGCAAAATTCGCCCACAATGTCATAACAATGTCTGCCATTTTCTTATCAGTGGGCTTCCACTCCACAACATTGCCCACATAGGGAATACCCCAAACGAATATCTGGTCGAAATACTTCGGCACTCCAATCCAATTCGGTAGATCAGAGCTTAGAGTTTTGGATCGAAACTTAAATATATAGCTATAAACAGTCTGATGCTTACTGACGATGTCTATAAACGTTTCCAATGGAGTTAAATATGCTTTTTCAGTATGAGAATTGATTATATTTGTATTAATTTTCATTTCTTCCTCGCTGTTTTCATCGGAATACATAAAATTAATAGCATCAGAAACGATGGGGAAGTTCGTACACCATTCGTTATTTCCGGTTACTTTATAGATATCATTTACTGCAATGTCGGAAAAGAAGCTTTTGATATCCTCCGTAGTCAGCTCAGTAGAAATATACTCATCTAAAAGTGTAAGAACTTCCTCCATATCAGTAATGCCAACAATCAGTGGCACTTTGTGATAAGTTCCACTCTTGAATAGATTTTCCGGCTGGTTTTCGATAAATGGATATGACGTATTACTTAGTCCATAATCGACAATGGGGCCCCACTGAATAGACGGCAGATTCTCGGTTATTATTTTTGCATCGATTCTCTTTAAACATTGAATTAATAGCGACGTTGGTCTTCGAGCGCATCCGAAAATATTTGATATCCTATCCAAATCATTGTTGAATTCATGGGGAAATCGAACAGGGACGAGGGGATTTCCAGACATTATAATTGCTTTATGAAACGCGCCCTTCGACCACTCCCCCGACGTCATATGCAAAGCCGCACTAATTGCACCAGCATCGTGGCCCATTAATGTGATCCGATTCTCGTCACCACCGAAATAATTGATATTTTTCTTAACCCAATATAGTGCAGCCGACTGGTCCATCAATCCGAAATTTCCTTGAGCTTCGCCGTCTTCCGTCGAAAAGAAGCCAAATATATTTAATCGATACGAAAATGTTACAACAATAACTTTCTGCTTAAAAACCAATTGAAATGGCTCAATGTCAATTGGGCTGCCCGTTGTAAAGTTCCCGGAATGAATCCAAACAATTACAGCATATCCATCGACTTCAGGTAGTCCTAAAAATAGATGCAAAAACATTATAAATACATTATGGAGAAAGAGTGCTGTAGAAGATCGTTATTATATACCGATATCAACTCTGTTACAATTTGAAAAAATTTAAAAATTGGTCAATAAATGTTCAAAGATCTCTACCATCGGTAAATATATTTATCAAAAAATCATAAAATATTCAATATTTTATTTTAAATAGTTCAAAGACTCACCGTCAGGTACATAAACATTCAAATGCAAACAGTTCTCATCGTATTTTTTTGCACCACTCTCATTAGGCATATCTCCCGAAAGAACATCCAATACTTTATCGAGCTGGGCATTAGTTGGGGCGCGCGCTTTTTGCCAACAGCTGGGCGCGAAGGAGGTTGCATTGAAAACGCCTTTCCATGGCGGCAATTCAATGTCGGGCGGAGAGAATCTTGCAGCATGTGCATACCGAATTCCCAAGTATGCTTTAATATTTTGAGTTCGATACATTTTCAGATATGTCCCAGATATAATACCATTTCCAGGTATATGTATATAGGGTGCATCGATGCTATTTACACACGTGTAGAACAAATTATATGTGACGTAGAAATAAACACAAATTAACAAATTCTTCGACCACATCGTGACTTGTAGTATTTTTGCACATGCTTAGAGGGTTTAAGGTACAATACTCAGGAGTTTCTAAGATTCTTTTTTTTTGGTCAATAAAATTGTCAAGGAACGAAAAACAAGCTAATAAACCCTGTTGCTAAGCCTTCGTATCCATGGCAACAATCCGTTTTTTTTTTCATTCATTCTTTTGGATGAATAAAATCATTGCTAAGCCTTCGTTGTCATGGCAGCAATCAGGGCTTTAATATCCCAAATTACAACGCTTTCGTTGCTAGGTCATAAATTGAGCCAATTCTATACCCTAACATAAAGTGAAAGTTCTGAATAGCTTGACTCTTCTAGTGGGTTATTAGAGCATTCGCTTACATACTAATTGAAATTTCAGTTATTCAACAGTTTGTTTACAATGCAAATTGCTTCATTGTTAAATGAATGGGTTATCATTGCTTTAAATATATATAATTATTACTAATACAACTATCCTTTTTTATACATTCATATATATATTTTTGTATATTTTATTTACAATTATTATTTTACAGTTAATTAAAGTAAAGTTGCAGATTTGACGCTTTTTAGGTTCGTACATAAATTCCAACAATTTTTATATTTTAAATCTTAAATCCTAATAAAATTGATTAAAAAGATTTTAAATTATATATATTTTACGTTAGAAGTGGATATCTATATATTAAAATATTAATAGTAATAATAGTTATATATTTAATATTTGAATATTTCATTTACAGCCAAGGATGCCAAGCAGGATCCATGCGACATAAGTTGTCCGTATTCGTGGCGGATTGTATGAGTGCCGAAATTTTCTTCTTTTCAATATTGTCGAAATAGGATATCTTATTCAATCGCAATAAAATAACATCCACAGCTGAATTAACAACCCGAATAGTGTGCTCCATTGTATTATTATCAACCGAAGGCTCCTGCGATGCATCTAACAATTTACTCTGCCTAAATCCTTTCTTCTGCAAAGTGATTATCTCATCTCTGAGTATAGTTTGTAGAATAGAACTCAGTTTGTAGTTCGGCTGAATAAAGCAACGAGCTGTGGCTACAATTGCCGCGGACAATAGTCCAGAAATTCCAATACTTGTTATGAACTCGCCAATGTTTGGTGTCAGCCTGAATGGCACTGGTCGATGCTGATTAAACTGTTCCTTATCATCATTGATATCGAACTTAAAGTATGATATATTCATAAGTCCAGAGTCCTGATGAAGGTACATCATATCTGGATTGAGACGTGTCAAGTTTAGAGCGTGCTCACACAGATATGATAGCGCCAACTGAAGTGTTAACTGAAAATACAATAATAATTTAAATGAATCAAGTTTTTACGATTTTCCTAATAGGTAATCTAAAAAGTTTATTAAGTTTTGTCTTAATTCTACGACGAAGCAACTTACCATTTTTCTAAACTGCCAATAATCCGTGGCCGCAGCAAAGGTATTTAATGCCCATTGCCTTAGCAAAGTCTTTGGTACCATGGTGCACTGAACTTCGGTGAATATTTCTCTTAAAATTGTATGCGAAATGGGAGTTCCTTGGGCTTGCACTTCAGAGAGGCGTTCATAATACCTAACTATTGGCATGTCGTAGTCAATTTTGGCGTTATTACAACACTTCTTAAATATCTTGAGCAGTGAGACACTATTCGGATTATCTTCAGCAAGTCGCATTTGTGGTGAAATTGGCACAACTCGCGGCACAGTTATATTTAAGAATCGTCGACTGGTCTCCTTTTGCTTTTCCAAATAATAGTTTAGCATTCGCTTCAGCTGCAATACGCGTTCCTCACGGCGAGCATCGCCTAGTCCTGAGTCGAGTACTACGAGGTAAGGATATATTTTACCATTTGTACCTCTTATATATAGCCTGCGAGCTGCAGTGTTATTTTTCTGCACTATTTCCACGCGTGGCATGAACCGAGCAATGCGCACATAATAATGTGACGATGACGGAATTAACAGCTCTCCGGGCAGTTCTACTTCGGCAGTTTTCTGACTAAAGTTCGATAGGAATCGGCATTTGTCCTCTATTAAAAAGGACGTCGGTAGCTTTTTCACTTTTGTTTCTAATACTTTTATCCATGTTTTCAGTTTGGAAATCAAATTATGTAACTTCATTGCTCCGGGCTTCGAAAAGTCGAAATCATTTGTAAATTGTTCTTTCATTTTTTGGAAGACAGGATCTTGAAACGTTACTTGTGCCCGTCGTGCCAACGACTCCGATGCAGCCGAGTGCGATATGGAAGAGGCGACAGATCCTGGAACATTTTCTATTCCAATACCGAAAGTTGATCCAAGCTTCTTGACAAAGTGTAGCGTGTGCGGGGTTATGGTAGCATTCACCACTGTGCTGCGATTCTCAAATGCTATGGCATAACATTTAATTAGGCCCTGCCGCAACTGACGCAAAACTTCCTCTGTCCAGCTCTCTCTAAACCAAACCATTTGATCGACAATTCCTTCCAGGGAACTCAAAATTGTGGGGTGAACTTCCCGCTGCAGTTGCATTACTTTTGAACATCTCCACATAGGTGGTGTAGCCTTGATAGGATTAACTGATGGAACTCCCGTTTGATTTCTTCCGCCAACTGATCCCATATTCTCCATAGTCTATGGAAATTAATTTAAATCAGTTTATAGTCCATTTAATAAACCATTTAATAAACCTAATCTCTAGTACTTACTGAAGATGTTAATTTGCCAGCGAACACCGCCTGTTCAGCTGATTTATGCTTTTCCCTCTGCTCAATCTTTAGGGTAAGGTACAGAGTTCGAATCGGGAAATAGACTGCCTGAGGATATAGTCTCCCAATCTATAAAGAAAGCCCATTAAACACAATCCTTTTCATTATATTGTAGCTTAACTTACCTGGCTTAACAGATTCAATATTACGTCGCCCTCGAATTGCTCCAAGCAGCATAGCAGTTGAGGTATCCAAGGTAGCCAATACGATGGCGGAATTCCAGACACGTATTTCTCAAAGGTGCTTATTAGAGTGTCGCTTGAGCTATCGTATGACAAGAACCATAAGACCTTTGCAATATACTTTCTGGTTTTGCTTTCATTCTGATTGCGACAAGCATGCAGAAAGCAGATTAACGCGTTAACACCATGGGAGATTTGTTTATCCTTCAGGTAAATCTGCTCCATATAGTCGCCCCACATAGCCCACGCCTTAGTGAGACCATCGTGAAGCTGAACTGCTGCACTGAACGCTTTGCCAGCTTCCTCAGTGCGTCCAATTTGCGTTAAGAGCAAGCCTTTCAGTGCATAAAATTCAGCATTCATCTCGCCCGTGAAATACTTTAGATTTGTTAATTCAATCACTTCAAGCGCTTCATTTATCTCATTGCGTCCCGATGTTGAGGGCATTTGTAAATAACATTTTACTTGCTGGCGTATTTTCTGCAAGAATATATGAAAATATTATATTAATTGCTTTTGTATTAGTTTAAATTGTATTCTATTACCTGGAAGCAATCCACTATTGGCACGGCGGGTATTGTGTATATTCTAGATAATGTCTCCTGGCACACTCCAGTCAGATTATGTTTCCTCGCTATTTTGCCGAAGGAAATAATAGCTTGTGCTGACGCATGCACTCCCAGCATTGTGCTGCCTTGATCCGACTGTTGTTCCAGGTGCTGCGTTATTATTTGATAGTGATGTTGTCTCCAGGTGAAAATGTCGCTCCAATGTGATAGATCATCCGATATAATGGGTAATCTATTGCGCCATGTTTTCACAATGGCTTTCATATCGTGCAGCGAGGAATTTCTGGACTGCGTTAAGCCCTGATGAATTTGGCTTGCTTCGTGCAATTCCATAATTTGCTGTGAGGCCTGCAGATATGGCAGGTGAATGTGAGATACAATTTTCGGCAAGCGCCGCCATTCTCTGATACATAAGCTGGAGGCAATCTCCACATAGCGCTCCACACTAGCCGCCTGTCTATCCTCTTGATACAGGATTGACAAATATCCTTTGTACAAGTTCAATTTAAATCCATATTGCTTGGAATAACACTGCTCCGTTTTGGACAGTGCATTCTTCATCAGATTCCAGTCGGGTACGCGCCAAGAGCTTTCCAGAATCAAGAACATATTTTTCTCTCTATTCGTCTGAGCATAGTCCAATAAAATGTCCCACTGATTTAGTTCTTTCGCACAGCGCATCCAATGTTCCTCCCATAGCAACAATTCGCTGTTAACATCAATATTTATCTGGCCGCTGTTCAAGTCCTGTTTAAACTTTGTCATGGCTAGGTCGTAGGCACCCTGGGCTTCTTCAAAGAAGCCCATTTGCTCATATGATATGGCAATATTTGTTTCGGGATAATGCCCGTACTTCAGCCAAAGGCCAGCCCAAAGATCTTCCTCGTGCATCGCTGAGTACATTTTGGAAAGGGAATCGTAGATGTTATTCAAATTTTGTATATCCGATTCTGGCTGAGTTACATCCGGATTGCTCAAATCATTGCGCGTAGAGTATTCCATGGCCAAATCTTCTAGCACTAAGATGGCTCTGTGCCACAGATTATGCGATTTACCCAAATATGTTAAGAGATTTGGAGGAATATAAATCGAGGGTGTGCAATGAGTGAGGCTCTCCACAAATGTATTCAGCGTACTGGGACTGCAATCCTTCTGATTTACGTTCGTGCCAGATGACAGGAACGGTATTAATTCCTTCGATATATTAATTCTCTGGTCATCAGTGAATATACCCCAAATACTAGGGAAAATTGAGAGCCACACGCTCTCGGCTAGCTGTGTGTCCATGTGACACAATTGTGATGTTGCTACAAGCATTTGCTCTGTGCGTATATTTCGATTCGCCTCTAGGAATTCCGCTTGCTTGTAGATCAACTCAACCAACGTGTCTCTGCGCGTAGAAAGTATTTGCTGACAGTCCTCTTTGCGAACGGACGTGAATTCAAGTTTTAGATCAATATCGAAAACGTCGTCTTTGTCATTAACACTCTGGACATTCTCAAATGATTCTGGTTGTGAGGACAGAAACGAAACAAATGTATGCTCTTGAGAATCGTTAGAGTTTGTTGGAATCACAGAAGATATACACGGGATTTTAAAGGCCTCATTCGAGCACTGGATCTGTGTCATGGTATTAGCTGTCAAAATAAGCAGTTCGATGCATTGCTTTATCCAATAATGTGATCCGATAGTGTCCCATGCCTGTGAGCAGATTATATACAAGAGCCTGTCGTGAAGTCTGCGGCGCATTGACGAATCGAGAATTTCGAAAAACTTCGCCCGCACATGAGGATTCTGAAACCGTAGACCATTCAGAAAGGCGCCCTCCAATTTGCTTGTTAGTTCCGTTTGTTTCAATACTTCGTCACGGTATATGTAATTGATGATTTCCAAAAACTGAACATTCAGCTCAACCTCATCGGCAAATTTCTTTTCGACGTATTGCATTAGTTTTACTAGCAGTGCCGACTTCTCTCGTATGGATGGAACATGAGCGGAGATATTTGTTTCCTTACACTTCACCCAATCGTCGAGCATTTTGATGATGCATTTTACAATCTTAACTTCCGAGCTTTTTTCGATTAGACTCACTAAAATAG
The DNA here is from genome assembly GCF_054131065.1 of Drosophila arizonae. Classification (NCBI taxonomy): domain Eukaryota; kingdom Metazoa; phylum Arthropoda; class Insecta; order Diptera; family Drosophilidae; genus Drosophila; species Drosophila arizonae. The sequence goes on along the minus strand of NC_142925.1, from coordinate 14,970,461 downwards.
TGCCTATAAATAGTTTTCGTATTTCCACGCTCATTATAACAACTCTGTTCTTAATCAATTCCAAAGATAAGACCAACAGCTCGAGAGCCAGAGAATTGGAATCAGTCGGTTGGGTGCTGGTCGTATTCGTTGTATTAATATTAATGTGATCCTTTGTAAGACGATTTAAAACTCGAATGAACTGAACCAATATGCGGTCTATATAACTTGGATTGTTGGTGGTGCAAGCCTTTAAAATCATTAGGGTTCCGAATAAAGATGAGGCGTTCGGCTGAGGAGTCTTCTCATAGAACGTTAGGTTGTCTGTTATCATTTTGCTAATGGCACTGTACAATACATCAAAATCGTTATGCTTGTGCTGTGCATCCGGCGGAAATGTTGCCATCAGTCGTGTTAAAAATATGTGCATTAAGCGCACAATTCTTGTATTCTGGTGTATAATACACAATGAAAGACCACGTTGAACCGGTCGTATTATTGTCACCAATTGGTCCGAGCTTAATATTGTAGTTAGGAACGTTAGGAAGTCGATTGCAGTGCATATATTATTTAAGTTGTGATGAGGCGTCTCAATTGTGGCCAGAACTTTATCCAGCCAATTGATTTTTATGTCGAAGGGCTGAGGCCAAATTTCGGGACGCATGGCCAATTTTAAAAGCATGATGCACCTGTAAAGGAAATACATTTTTATTATCAAGCTAAAAAATGTTATCAATCTAACTTACCTTCTTGACAAGTTATCTCCCGAGGAAATAATTCCGGGCTGTACATCATTGACTTGACATGCTAAACGAATAAGGAAATTAAGAACTGTATCGCAGAACGACTTATCAATCGATCGAAGAACGTCTTCAGACTTTGTATGAGTGCCCACGCCTATAATAAAATTAATTGTTAATTAAACATTCATTGGTCAGATGCCGTCAAAATACTTTCCTTGTGGAATAGCCTGTCCCGAAGACTCTGTGATTTTTTTCCTATTTTCAGTTGGTTCACTTCCCACTCGCTTGCTGTGGTGGCTGTCTCTTAAATCCTCTTCAGATTCTTCAGCTTTTACATCTCTTTCATCTTGTTTGATGCGATGCAACTCCCATTTTATGATAACTTCTGCCAAGTCCACAGCCAATTTTTTATGCTCGATAGAAGCGTTTGGCGGAAATCCTAAGCGCTGCATATAATTTATGAGATGCTGCACCAATTGATGTCTTACGGGGAAGTAAACCTAGAATTAAAGTTAATATTTAATCAAAATTTACGCAATTGTATTAAATTCTGTGGGTAAATACTTTGTAGTGACGAATAATTAACTGCAGGATGTGGAAGAGCTGTTGTATTGCGTGGCCTTCCTCGACAATAATCTTTTTAGTCCAGTGAGTCAACATCGTGTTTCCGTCTTCCATGCGCAGCGGCATTGCTGGAGTTAGCACGTCCAGAGCCTGCTTCACAATGGGTCTGGCTTCTAGCGCGTGTCCCTTTAGCAAAGAGTGGAAAACTTGCAGTACGATTTTCTTATGAATGGCAAGTCTTGCAATTATATGGGCAAGCAGTAAGTGACCATGATAACGTGCCGTAGGATCCACACAATTCTTGCTGAGTAGGCATGGCCAGGCAAAGGTCATTAGGCGTCTAAGCTTGTTGCCTTGTCTCTTATTGTTAGCATCGCCATCGTGTATGTGCTGCGAGGCACGTTCGACGAGCAGGCACGCGAGTTGCAATAGGGCAATTCTTACTGCATCGTCATACTGCTTGTCGGGGTCAAATACTTTATTGATAAACACTGAAACAATGTTTTTCTCATCCTCTTGATACGGCGTGGGCGGAGCTCCAATTAACTTATTTCCTTCACCTTTGTCAAAACTCACGGTGAAGCAAGGTATTAAAATTGCTGTAATTATTTTTGCTTTTAGAACTTCTGTGAAGGTATTGTTATTGAAGTTTTCAACGAAATGAAAGAATGCATTTCTTTTCCAGTTGACAGTAAAGCTTTGTGCGACTGTGTTTTGCAAAAAGTCCCGCAGAAAATAGACATCCGGTATGAAGTGTAAGCATAAAGCACGCAAAAGTTGAAACAGCAAATCAATATCATTTGTGTTATTCGAGAAATATAGCAAGAGTATTTTTCCAACCAAATGCCACAAATCGCAAGCGACATTTTCCAAGCATGTCGAGTACAAATGATTTCGCCACATGTTCTTCAGAGCGTCAACAATATCGGGTCTTGTTGGAATCCATTGATCATCCTGTTCCATCAGAGTAAATATGATAAGCACAGCCTGATGTTGCACATTATATTTCTGGGTATTATTCATAGCCGTATTCCAACTTAAATAATCCAAAAGGACAACATATTTCGAGTTCTTAATGATTGTTCGAAATGCTTGGCCATTTTTATGTTTTAATAAGAATATAAAGAACCGATTCCACTGCGGGTCTTTCATAATCGAATCCATCATGAAAAGATCAACTGTTTCCGATGGAAAACGTTGCAAAAACATGATCAGAGCTTCGCGATATGGACTTGATGCCTCGATCATCAGATTCTTTTCAGTTTGTAAAACCAATTGGCATAACTTTTCGATATACTTCGATGATGCAGTAATGTGGTAAAACATCTCAATGAGTGTCACAATTTTCTGTTCGTATTCTCCGCCTTTCGATGTTGCAAAGAAGTTCACTGATTCGTTTGTGCACTTATATTGGCCCACAAATATTTCAATAATCTTTGCACAATGCTGCAATATTTGCTCACTAAGTTTCTCATTAAACATTTGCGGAAAGAGTTGGGTAAAATATGATAATCGTTTTATGGCTGGAATAGACAAGTTCCTGTGGTCGCCAAGTTTTAATAGCAGAGGTCGCATTGCAGCTTGTACCTGTAAATTGAAATAATATATGCATACATATTAGTATTTTCCTACTTTACATTACATAATATTACTTACTTTCTCTCTGTCGAGAGTAGTACCAGATATAAATGTTTTCATGCAATTATAGGCGGTTTCTTGCAGCTCGGGCTTATCATTCTCCATTACTTTAAAAATGATGTTTATTATTTTTTCCTTACAGCCAATATCATTAATATAATGACAAGCTGCTAAAGCTCGCAACGCGCTTATTCGTAATGGTATGAGGTTTGTAACATTTTTATAGCAATCCAATTTAGCTAGAGTCGCATCTTCCGCTTCACTTAGTGTAAGTAATTCGTGGAAGAATAATTTGTGGTATGTGTTTGTCAAATCTAAAAAAAAAAGAGATACATGTAATTAGTAATACGAAAATGCTTTTTTATAAGACGCCACCTACCGATGGTGAAGAGGCGTGGCTCCAAAGTGGTACAGAATGTGTTACCATCCATCAATCCGATTTGTGCATTGGCAGGTTGATGCCTCAAGAAGTGTTTTTTAGGTGGTATTATATCAGCTAGGACTTCCTTGTGCGGGTCCATGACCTCGGAGACAGTCTTTTTCTGTATTGCACCGATGTGCTTCAATAACAGCATGGATTCCTCTCTAACAATGGAGTTGGGGCTTGTTATGTGACGCACAAGCTCATGGATCACGTCGTATGTGGCCTTCGCCTGCAAATCCTCCAATTCGTCATTTCGTGAATTTATACTTATGGGTGACAAGCATATCTCCAACATTGTTTTCATATAGTTTTTAGTTATGTCAAGGGCGCCATTTGACACATCTCCCTCCAGATCCATCAGTACAAACATAAACGCTTTTAGGAAATTGAACAAATGCTGGTACAGAGCGCGTAGAGACATATGCTTGCAGAGGAACTGTATAGCCTGGCAGCCGCCAACCTTGGCATACCAGGGGCGATCGTAGCACAAGGCGGTCATTCTCTCTGCCAAGTATTGCATTAGGGGCAGCTTGCAAGCTCTGTCTTTATTTCCCATTATATTTGCAGCAGTGTCCAGTATTATTCCCATGCAAGCTATGCCGGGTTTGCACAATTCCTTTTCTTCGTGCCCCATGCAAGCGGCCAGCGCATCGATTAACACCATGGGATCTATGCCGTTCGACATGAAATTCTTTTGTGGGAATGGTCCCGCCTGTTGAGCAATCGCCACCATGGTATAGTGCCTGACAACGGCTGCCATAACAGGACACACTGAGTCCCGCAAGTCTTTCGTGGCTGAGGCAACCAACATGCCAATAAGAGCTGTTAGATGAGTTCCACGCACGCTCGACGTTTCTATTTTGTTGTGGAATATGGGCCAATTCATAATGTTGCTTTCCACAAAGTCATTGTGTGTGAATAACTTTAGCAGTGTATGTTTTTCATCGTCTAGACTAATAAAGGCAGCTAGAAAACATCGGATTACTTCCCAACTTTGACGTCTATAAAATTGATCGGTGGTGTTTGAGCTCAATGCTTTGAAGGCCGACTCAATGGCATGCTCAACGGGAAACTCAATTGGTTTCTCATATTCTTGGAAGTATGTAATTATTGAGATCTTCGGCTTTTGGCTATGATCGTAATGCAATGTTTGTGGCTCTACCATCATTTTCCGGTTGCCTCCACCAAATTTACCAAGCACACGAAAAGCAACAAGCGCAGCATTGTCTTGGTTTCTTAGCGTTTTCCATAGAGCTTGCATCAAAGCTGCCCTTACTGGTTGTATATGGTCGTACAAAAAGTCTGGTTGCAAATTGTCGACGCACAGCTCCAAAGTCCTTAACCCCTGGAAATAAATTGGATTTCACTAATAGCTTTATATAATTTAATTATTTAGCTTTACCTGATTTATGAGAGTAGGTGAACCGTTCAAGGCTGAAACCAATGGATCCATGAGCATGGGGAGATATGGCAGCAATGATGAGAGACGCACAGGTACAGTCAAACAGAGTTCAACGAAAAGATCCCGCATGTGTTGTTTGTGGAATCCGCTTTGTAAGCGATTCAATCCTTCTAGTAAATTGGGTAATAGCGGCAGGAATTCTTGATAGAGCAGATCATGACTGCCACCACCAATTGATCTGAACAAAGCCCGTAGCAGTAGAAAATAGTTGTAGGGCTCATCTGAAATTAACGCCAACTCCATTGAACGTATAACAATTTTGTGCAGATGTGGCCGCAGCATTTGTTCATTTTCCACAGGAAACAGGCTAACGCTGCCAAAGACGAGCTTAAACAAGCGGAGATATAAGTTTGATCGCTCGACATTTGAGCCCATTTCCTCCATTTTATCCAGAAGGTACTCAACCAACACAGTAGCAAAGAGCGGTGAAGTGGTTGGATTCGCTAAAAATGAGTTCGCTATAACTTGTAGAGCCTGATTTTTATAGATACGCTCCACCAAAAAATCAATTGTGGTTGCAAATATTTCCTGGAAGTTCTGCGAGTGCATCATGAGAAACTGAAAGGAATTTCAATTGAAAAATGCGTAATAAGCAAATAGTAATATCCATCGATTTCTATAAAATATTTACAATGCCACTGAAATGCTCTAGAACTTCCTTTTCCTCTTTGCTCCGTGAAATCAGCCCAGATGCTCGTTGTTGATTAGGATTTACATTAATGGTATATATATCTAAAGCTTCCATTGCAAAATGCACCAAGTCAATGTAGGTGCACAATATCTCAGGACTGAACAACTTTTCCTGCATTTGCATGTTGGATTCGGAGACATGAGTCTATAATAAAAAAAATAAGATTATTAGTTGAACTTCATAAAAATCTATTTAAATAATCATACCTTTGAATTGAAAAATCCCCAAGTAATTGTTTTAACGCCCCCAACGAGTGTTTTCACCAAACTTCGAAATTCAGCTACATTCACAGAACAAATCAATTGTGAGCCAGTCGTTGCTTTCGACTGATCGCTGACCAGCTGATCCTTAAATGTGAAATAGGGAAAGGAATATGAATAACATAAGATCAAAATATAATACAAATATACTCATCGAGAGTCACTTACATCTTTAATCTCTGCTAAAGGAAGAACGGGTAAGTTAAAGGAACCAATAGGGTTCGCAGCTCCACCTGCTGGAGGTTGGCCCTTGCTGATTATACAAAAAGAATTTGCATGAATATCACAAGCAAATACTAAATAAATATAAAGACATACCACTTTTGAATTATTAGAGGTAGCTGAATTTGAGCGATAGTTTCAAACTTCTTCACGAATACTTTCAACAGCGTCCCTAGAACATTTCTGGAACGCACTGGTTCCACTTCACTGTGGTGCCGCAAGCAATCGACTAGATTCAGCAGAAGCTTACATGACATAGTCTGTATGCCAATAGCAAGTGTCTCATCGTGTATATTTCGAGCAAACAAATTTACTGCCTTGATTAGGACATCTAAGCTTAAGCTTTGACGGACATGATGTGCCAGATCAGCCAATGTAGAATACGCTAATGGGCGAATGGAATCCAATGTGACGCCTTTGCCGATTAGTAAATCTTCATCAAACAGCTTTTCAATTGATGGTATGAATTCTAAAAGAACAAAACAGCTGTCAAAATAGGGTCTGTGTTGAGGAAGAAGCAAAACAGACTTACTTTGTCTTAAATCCGTTGCAAATATATGACGCGCAGCAATTAATAGTTCTTTGCGTAAATGAGCTGCTTCCTTGGGACAATTTTCCATCAAATTCAACATGCCATTTGAAACAGACAATGAGTTTGCAACGACAATATCCTGAAATATAATGTTTATATAAAAATAAATGTAACAGCACCGTTAATAAGATAAACTCACTTGATATATTCGCACAATATAAGCCAAAAATGAAAGTGTTTTTACTTGTGCTCCCATGAAGTCAACGAAAACTTCTTTCTGTGTTGAATTTCTAGAGAAATATAAGTATTATTAATTTGCATAATTTGTATTTTATTGAAACTTACCTTTGAAGTGCAGTTGGCTGCAAATTTATAGTTGTAAGTATTAAAGGAATGAATTCAGCGACCTCCTGATGGACCGCATTTTTATATATTTGATACATCAATACTACGATAATTGGCAGCTCTTGCAGAACTTTTAAGGATAATATACCGCGAGGTAGAAGATTATACTGAAAGATAAACAAATTAATAAAGCAAATTCTCAGATTGGTTATATAAAAGCAGTATATACAATCATTTGCTGTGAATTGTGCTCCATTGACTTCTCTACATGTATCGTTTTAACTGAATATGTCTCTGGCAAAAGCATTTCCAAGTCCAGGTCTTTTAAATCGCTTATCCAAATGTCATTTGATGTTTCAAATATTGCTGTTAGATTATTTGGAAGATTTGTATAAATTTCCTTAACAAATCCTAAAAAGAGTTGAATCTATAAAAAAAAACATAATTAAGTAAGGAAGTATTCAGTTTAAGCAAAAGCTCATACCTCAGGATTGAAAGATGGACGGAAATGTTTGTGCAGCTCAATTATTATACGAAGACTGATTAACACATTCTCTTCATTGTCAGTTTTTAATAATTTCAGCATCATTGTTATAATTGACTTAACATGCTGCCTCAGATTCTCTGTTATGGGCAGTCGATGTATCATCTCAAGTATAAGTTTACGAATCTGTAAAGTATAGAAAATATTGTATTAATAAAAGATATTGAATATTATGATGAAATGATATCTTCTTCCTTCGCAACAGGTTTAAGGGGACGACCAAGACACTCACGATTACTAATTAATATTGTGGGCATTCAATTTTAAATGAAACTTGACACATATACCACTGTTACACTCATTTCCCCTCTAGATCTTTCGGATTAAAGAATCCTGCCATTACAGTAAATTACAACACAATACAAATGTTTGTACATAAATATGTATACCCCCATACACACACACAGGCATACATGCACACTTATGAAAATGTGCTGTATTCCAAAGCGAGGAAAATACTTACGTGCTGAATAGTGTTTTCTTGAATAAATTGAGGCTCCCCCTCTTGTAATATACGCATAAATATCTTAAGTGCATTTTCCAAAAATGAGGGATAGCTCGGAGATTGCATTATCATTTCGAAATGCTCGCTCAACTCCTGAGTGGCTTTCAGCTTGATGTCCTCGCTTGCCGACGGATCATTTAATATGCTAAGGTAATTCCGGAAATTGTTAACCGGATTATTTTCCCCGTGTGCCATTTTAAGTGACCATTAATATTATTTTGCAACAAACGAAGTGACTTTACCGGTGTAAACAAGCGAAATGTGTGAATTTTATGCACAGGGCGACTCGAGTAAAGCTCAAGATAGCGTCACCATAAAACGCCTAGGTACAGAGCTGCTGAGTGTTTCGATTACGATAATTTTCTTACATACACTGATGTATCGCACTGAAGCATTTAATTGGAATTAAATAAAAGAAAATGCAATTTATTTAAACCAACTCAGTTTATTCATTAAAAGCAGAACAATTTGCATTTTTTTATATAAGTGAAATCCTCTTTAAAAGTAATAAAATACCTCATAATATTATCGAAGATGCTGAGATTGTTGATTTCTCTTCTCAGAGACATAAATAAATTAAGAAAATAATTAATATTAATTAGGTTTTTATATAATTTGATAGTATATGTACTAATTAAATGATATGAATTAACTAGTAAATATATTCAATTATGCCTATCAAGGTTAATAAATGTTAAGTGTTCCATTCAGCTGTTTCAATCACGTATGTTGCTTGTTTGTAGTTTTGACATAATTTTCGTCGAATTAATAGTGCACTCTTGCAAAACCGATAATTAGTAGCAAATAAAATTCTTTTGTGAACTAATAAATTATACATCGAGAATAAATAACTTGTAAGTGGCATGGCAAAGCAAGTAAAATAATGCCTCTAGTGTATTTGGAAATCTATGGTGCTATAAACATTGTTAAAACATGATAATCGCGTGTGTTTCAGTATTTTTAATTAAAACTTGAGACCTATTGGAACTCACATACTTATGTATTTACATACATATATATATCTTTGAGTATGTACATACAAACACGTAGAGATCGTTGAAACTGTTTAAAGAAATACAACAAATATGAATGTAATGATTCATTTTAGTTAAAGAAAATAAATAAGTGAAAAACAGTTTGGAATTTAATTGCATGTGTCATTGCCATAAGCACGAGAGCTGTCTAAATATTATTAAGCAAGAAAATGCCGTGCGCTAAGTTTGTAGCTGGTTACTATAAAAAAAAACCACCAAGCAAACCGCATACAATAAGTGTAAAGCTAAATTTTAACATTCTGCAGTGTCGTATGGACAAGAAATTATAAAATTTGAGAAAAAACGCTTGTTTTTGTCTAACACATATACTTTAGTATAATATTGTATTCGGTATAAGGCATATGCTGCTTTTACCTTCACATATAAATAATTATAGCCTGTTTTCGCATTCAATAAGTCTTTGGTGTCTCGCAATTTATGCTCGGCTTTAGATTTATGTATCTGTTATTGTTGAGTTCGTACTTTGTTTATACAGAGCCACCTGTGTTGATATATGAACATATTTAAACACGTCAATTACCGGCAAAATGAAAAATATTATTAACAATGAATTAGGTTAAATTAAAATCGACAATAATAATAACCTAATACGAATTATTCAGAGATTATAAGAAATGAAGACGGACAATGTTTTTCATTTTGCAAAAAATAAAATATATATATAAGTATGTATATACAATAAACTCGTCATTGGATATCGTTGGGTGACATGAATGACGTTAGGTGTACTGTAAAATATAAGGTTATATATAAATGTATTTCTAATGAGCTGATTCGATCAGGGCCAGTCCATAGGTATGATCCCTCTGATTTATTTTAATATATATATAATCTGTAATAAATGAGCTTTAAATATTTCACTTATACCTTAATGACCTATTTACATCTATGCACCTGCAAATTTCATCTATTTACACGCTTAGAAATGTTATCTTTTATTTAAATTCTCAGGTAAAGAAAAACATAAGCAAAATGAGGGAATCCGCACATGAAATCAGTATGGATACCTGGAAGCAGTGGATACTTGACGCAATATCCAAAATTCGGTCTCAAAAGCAAAGACCGAGCGTTCAGAGAATATGTCAGGCTATTGGTACACATCACAAGTTCCATGAAGATATTGTGGCTGAAAAGTTGGAGAAAGCCGTTGAGTCTGGCTCCGTTATTAAAGTATACAATAAAGGATTACATTCATATAAAGCGCCGATGGCGAAAAGGCGAATAAAAGTCGATAAGACAACAAATCTTTACAAAGTGGTAGCAAAAGCTGTAAATGATTTGGGAGAATGCGAAGGATCGACAATCAAAAATATAGAAAACTATATTCAAAAATTTAATTGCATTGATCTTTCGCCCAATGTTGATTTCAAAGCTGTAATTAAAGCATCCATAAAGAAAGCCGTCGACACTGGCTTCCTAATACAGGAGGGAAAGTTATACAAGAAGGGTAAATCGCTAACAACGCCCCGCAAATCTGCACCAGAAACTGAAATACTTATCAAAGGCGAAGAAACCTGTACACATTGCTCCGGAAATTCACAGAAAAATCTTAATGGCATTCCAGAACCGCTAAGTTCCTGCAAACAATGTGGAATATCATTGCACACGACATGTGCAAACATTGCCGGCAAATGCAAATCACAATCCTATGTGCTGCTCTATATGCTTGTGACTAAAGGATCTTTATGGAAATGTCAGAAATGTGCTGATTGCGTTGTCTGTAAAATGCGCAATCGCGGCCCGTGTCTTTTGCAGTGTTTTGCGTGCAAAAACCATTTCCATCTAACGTGCCTCGATACGATACCAGACAAAAAACCCAAGCATCCATATCGGTAAGTTAACAGATAACAAATATATTATATATTAATATAATATATATAAATTCAATAAATGGACTATTTTCATTTCAGATGCAAATCGTGCCTAAACGTTGATCACCCAAAATCGTTGAAAAGGGAAGCAACAAACATAAAACTGGAGCATGATAATGAGAGGTAAGCCCAAGAACTATGGCAGTTTAGAGTCTAAACTATATCTATAACATAATACTAAATTTTGTTTCTCTTTTGCAGAAATGTATCGTATTCGAATGTCTCTCAAAAACCACATTCCAACTGCAAGCGGCAGATGATTAAGAGAGAAGAGCGACTAGAAAATCCATCAACGTCCCAAGAATGTGTAAACAATGTTGCCGGCCACAAGCAAAGAAAGAAAAATAGTATTGCGGTTAATAATTATGAGGCTCAGATGAAACAGAAAAAGATATATCGAGATACGATCATTAATCAAATCAGTCGAAAGCGTACATATTCGGACTTATCATCTACGACTACTTCAAGCGAAAGCGACGATGATGAGGATGATGACGATGACAAGAATGCTGCGTGCGATGACCAAGATGAGAGCACGTCGTCCGATTCATGCACTTCCTCCAGCTCTGAATCAGACTCAAGCGATAGCTCGAGTGATAGCTCTGAGTGCGATGATGACAATGATGAGGAGGACTATGATACGGACAAGAGTACATTCAAAGAGAATATATTTGAAAACGAGAAGAACATTGATTTCCGATCATCGTCCAATGACGCAAATAGTTTAGTTGACGCATCTTCGGAAAATTGGGGATTTGCTGCCGTTGCTAAGAATCCAGTCGATGACAAATATATCAAGAATTTTAAAACCATGAGCTATTCAAACCAGCCTGTTGCTAATCAAGCAATCGATGCAAATAAACCTAACAAATACGTATCGGATAAGTCTGATAATGTTGTGAACGGTACTTTACCAATCAAGCGAAGCAATGGAAATGTGGAAAAAAAGAGAACAGTTATCTTAAAATCTATGCCACTGGAATCCACCAAGTTATACATGAAAAATGATGATGATATTCCTTATCTTACCAAAGAAACTGTTTTAAAATGTCGCATGATTGAGGACCAACAACAATTTCCAGAATCACGGAAGAAGCCAGTCGAATCAAGTATAAGCAATAATACGGATTTCAATTGTATAGGAAATCCTGCGGATGAAAATGTGGACACAGTTGGCCCTACTAAATTGTTTGGTATGTTGACAATTAATATACTATCGTATATGTAATTATAATTATATGAATGCTTCATTTGAACGTTAAGATAGTGCCAATAATCCCAATTTTATAGTTTGCTTTATTGACGTCGATAGACAAGTTCTATTAGTTGTCTATTTACAAACATAATTTTTTAAAATCTAACTAAAATTTTATAATTTAACAAAGAAATGAAATTAAGTTTACGTACCTAAAGAAAAAATTTTAATTAAGGGTTTGCCAATGCCTCAGACTACAATTTTGTTTCATAAAAATACCTTTTACAAGCAAGGCAAAGTAATTAGATCTTCGTAACTATACAGCTTCTATTTATATTAATTAAGTTTGGCTAAACGCCAAACATAAAAAGTACCTATTTAAATAGCTGAAAAAAAAAAAAAAGAAAATATGTACTCAATTAAATAATAAATTTTTTACTTATAGAAAATCAACATCTACCACCTGGCGTGAATCAATTTGATGTTAACATATATCAAGAAGTGTTGCAAAAAGCTGTTCTTAAAGTTTCTGCAAACCATTCCGAAATGCCTCTTGAGAAAAGTAATTCTTTGATTCACTGTGGACAAAGTCCCAAATCAATTGAAATTGGAAAATGGAATATTGAAACATGGTACTCAAGTCCATTTCCACAGGAGTATGCTAGGTAAATTCCTAAATTATCATTATTTTGCATTTATTCCAAACTAAAATATCAAGTTGGCAAATCTTTATGTGGAATAATTTTGAGAAATAGTTAAAAGATTAGCTAAGACACATTTTTATGAAATATATTATATCAATATATTGATAATTATGCCTTCTTTCATTTTAGGCTGGCAAAACTCTACCTGTGTGAATTCTGCCTAAAGTATACAAAGAGTCGATCAGTATTGGATAGACATCAAAATAAGTGTATTTGGAAGCAACCGCCTGGAACTGAAATCTTCCGTCAAGGCGATATATCTGTTTTTGAAGTGGATGGAAATGTTAACAAAATTTACTGTCAAAATTTATGCCTGCTGGCAAAGTTCTTTTTGGATCACAAAACCCTTTACTATGATGTGGAGCCCTTTCTATTTTACATCTTGACTAAGAATGATCAGGTTGGCTGTCATCTGGTTGGATATTTTTCAAAGGAGAAACACTGCTCGCAAAAGTACAATGTATCATGTATTCTGACATTGCCTCAATATCAAAGGCAAGGATATGGGCGATTTTTGATTGACTTTAGCTATTTGCTTAGCCGGGAGGAAGGACAGCTGGGTACTCCAGAGAAACCACTCTCTGATCTTGGACGTCTTTCGTACTTTTCATACTGGAAATCGGTTGTACTGGAATACTTGTATAAGTACCGAAATAATCGGACAATAACATTTAAAGATATAGCAATAAAAACGGGCTTAGCTATTTCTGATATTGCTTTGGCATTTGAGTTGCTAAACTTCATTAAACTAAGAAAAAATGACGGAGACATAAGATACCAAATCAATGTGAAAATAGATTGGAAAAAGGTCTTACTACATCATAAAAAGAGAGCTCAGAGCAAAACACGAATATTTATTGAAGCCGATTGTCTCAGATGGAGTCCGCTAATGTCGGTTTCAAAATCACCAAATTTTAATATAAAACCAATATCTAACAGGGAATATTTGAGCCATCAATATATGGAAACTTCAGATGATGATTTTTGTAAAAGCAAACCAGAGGAAACTACAAAGCCTCCAGCAAATTCAACGACTGAATCGTATAAGGAAAAAGATTTAAACAGAACATTTAAGCCGACCAGTGAAAGTACAGATAAGATAAGTCACATTAAAAAGGACTCACACTCGGAAACTACACAATTACCACAAACTGAAGCAAAAAGATGTAAACGTGCCTTTGAAGATATAACAGAAAACTCCGATTCTTCTGACAGCAAGTATTCTAAGAAGTCATCAGAGTCGTCCGAATTCAATATGTTGACTAAGCGAGCGTTGCGTCTTGCTAAGCGAAAGGACAGTATTCCTCATACCAACAAAAGGAAACATTTTGAGCGAGATAATAATGTTGATCATGTGGAACATAATGTTCCAAGTCAAACCGATCAACAGAATACTAAGGAAACTTTAGATAAAAGTTCCGTCTTACAACGAGCTACTGTCCAGGATGTTAATGTTACGAAGCCTGTTAATATTGTGCCTAAGTTGCGAGGTAAAAAATCAAATGGAAAACGCGATGAAGAAAGTAAAACTGGGAGTCAAAATTGTAATAAAATTCCATCGAATGAGAGCGAAAACGCCGAGGTGAAGAAAATCATTCAGGATAAGCAGGAAACCGAGCCAGAGCCCCAAACAGTTGAAAAAGAAAAGACCCCAAATGATTACTGCGCGGAACAGGTCTACGATGCCGTCGCAAAGAAAACGAAGAAGGCATTATTTTCCGAAACCACTCCGTTTGAAATAAAGCCTACTGAGAATACACCTCCCGAATGCAAAGTTGAGCCAAAGCCAACTGAAACTGAAATGGTAATTGAAAGCGTATCAAACATCGAGTCGAAAATCCAAATCCCAGTTAAGGAAAACATCGAGCCTCAGAAAGAGTCCAGCTTAGTGACTCCTGTGGAAATGGAAATTGAAGAAAAAGTTCCCACTAATCCCAAGGCTGCTCCTGAAAGCGCTAAAGTTGCACCAGTAGTGGAGTGTACTGAAACGGCCCCTATTGTGAATGAAGAAAAATTGGAAAAATTAGAAAAGTTGGAGCCAATCAAAGATCCAATAGTTAAGAGCTCAGAGGAAAAACCCATAAAACCTGATGAGGCTCCTATTCCTACAGAAAAAGTGACTGCCGCAGCGCCCACTCCAGTAGCCGCTCCAGTTTCTACTACCCCAAAGCCCTTGGAAACAGTTGTCACAAAAAACTTGGATACTAAGGAGACTAAAGTGGAGAGTAAGCCCTGTGTTATTCCTGAGCAAGTGGAAACGAAGATTCCCGAAGCTCCTCCCATTGCTGTTAAATGCACTCGGCAATTAAATACTGAAGCTGACAAGGTAAATACAACAAACGAAAAGCTGATCCCATTGAAGACAGAAGTGCCCCTAGTGCAAGAGGTGGATACAAAGCAGAAAATAAATAATAAAAAGGCGGCTTTGGAAACCTCGGTAGCGAGGACCGAGAATACCAATACCAATGCGTTGTGTAAAAAACCAGATGCTCCAAATACCGGTAAAATGAATGTTCCAGATAAGGACACAAATAAACCGACCCAATTACTGCAAGTCAAAGAAGAGGAAAAGCCCAATGTGCGCGTCCCGTCGTCCTCATTGCCAATACGGGACAAACATCAACTGAAAAACAACGAACATCCCCAGCTGCAAAACTCTTTAACTTCTCAGTTCCCAATCAATCAAATGCCCAACTACCATCACACTTCGCAGTACTGGCAATGGGACTATTACAGCTATAATCTGTGTAATTCAGCCACCCAGAAAGGTCAAAAACAATTCCACAAAGACCTGGCAACAACAATGGCCTACACGCACAACTTCACACAGAACTTGTACCAGTCGGCGAACTTGGCAATGCAAGCCCATCACCAGATGCACCACCCAAAGGATAAGCAGAAGGTGGATCGAAAAATAAGCGGCAAAAAGGAGGAGTTGGCGAAGGCAGCAGCCAACATTAGCACTGGCAACACGGCAAGAGACGACGGCCATGCACTCAACTGCAATGATTACAATGTCAACCAGGCCAACATTTATGACCAGAAGTGCTCCAACCAACAAAAACAATTTAAAGCAACGGATCATAACCAGCAAATCAAGGCCATAGACAATGCTCAAAACCCTATAGCCAGACACGCGAATGCAAACCAAGCGGAGTCGGGAATTCTGCTATCAAGTTCTTTGAGCCGCGAGCCTTCTGCCGCGCCCACAAAACAGAAATCGGAGCACAGTAGTAACATAGCTCTAGGCGCTACACGAGACGATAAAATTAAAGTAACTCAACCGATTCTGCAATCGGTCAATAACCATTCAAATTTGCAAGTTAGCGGTCAATCTGATGTTAATACCAATATGCCGTACAACTCAGAGTCGGCCTCGAACAATGCACCCATACAGCAGCACTATGATTGTGGGATTAATGTGCAAATAAATATGGATTCGCCAGCAAGTATTGGCAGTGCCGTCAATCATGGATCGGAAAACACAAATGGACTCATGCACAGACAGTTCTCCGACTGTTCCATGCAAAATCAGTCGGCCACGACGCCCATGCACATGTCCATCCAGAACTCACATATCCAGCAGCAGAACAACATCAATATGAATTTAACACCAGAAGGCTCGCCCAATTTGAACATCATCGGCAATGCACAGCACCAGCACCAAAATAGAAAACTAGCAGTACAACAGGTAACATTAATTAACTATGAATTTTTAAGTTACGAACTAATAACAAATCTTGCCTCCTTTAGCAGACGGATATTGTTGCGAGTTCCCCGAGTGCATCACACCGAGAGCCGACACCCAAGCAAATTCGGAATAGTAATTCATCAAATAATTCTCAGCAACGGGACTCTAAGGTTCCGACAGCCGGAACTACGCAAAATACTCACCATCAACACTCTCAGAGTACTGTTTCAAATATATCGAAGGCACAGCAACAAGATGGCATAGGCAGCTTGCAGTTTGCGCAATCGGGAGGACAGCACGGACATCAGCAGAATATGCAGCCCTTGGACTACATACCTATTCCGCAGATTAGTCAAAACTTTTCAACGAATCCATCAAACTATGACATAGTCGGTATGCCGGCTGTCATTCAACAACGGATGTCCCTTAATAGCTCAGTTCATTCTCTATCGAACTCTCATCAACGCATTGAGCAACCTTCGTCAGCATGTGCTGTAAATAATTTTTATTTGCAAAATAATATGCCATCCAATGAAATCGTATCGAACGCATCTCGTATACCAGTGTCAACTACCTTAGGGCCCCCATCTTCCATAGCTAATAATGATCAGTCCATATCATCGAACAGTGGGGGAACGACACCAGCTGTAGTCGGTCATTTATGTAGTCTTTCGAAACTCCAACAGCTTACTAATTGCCTTGAATCTCAGCCATGTAATACGTCCCCGGGAGCACAATCGAATTTAGCACCATCGCCGCACCATCCAATTCCACCCAATTCTATGACACCACCACCGCATTTGATAATGCAGAACAGGAACGTTTCGACGCCTCCAAATATGCTACAGACACAAGTAACTCCCCTCCAATATCATAAATATTATGCAAGCAACATGAACATCACGCCGAGCACATCAACGCAGAACACTAACAGGAACACTCGAAACACACCATCTGCCCCCATTCAGCATACCTCGGCGGCAATTAGCGGCAGTTCAAACAATCGCACGGCGAATGTCCACATCAGTCCCAATCTGATGTCACACTATGGCGCCATCAACAGCTATCGAATGTCGCCGCAGCAGAGTCCTCCTGCTACGGCGTACAGTTCGGGCGGCGAATATCCCAATTCTCAGATTCCAATGCAAATGGGCGTAATGAACATGCAATCTCAGTACCAGGACGCGTGCGTGTTACAGCGAGCTACGCAGCCCAATCCGATGTATCCAACGTACTCGCCATACTTGTCGTTGAACAGCTCAATACGCAGATAAAAGAAATCGTCATCTTACACAAAGTATTATACAAATATAATATTTTCCTGTATTACTTGTGTTGTGAATAAATATAATTTCTGCGAATTCAAATATAAAACTAATAAATATCTATTTATTTATGACTTTGTAACTCATCATAAACTGTTGTGTGTTGTTTTTCTTCTGAATTGTAAGATATTTGGGAGTGAAATGAAGTAAGTTTGCATTGCCATTGCTGCTGAGAGTAGTCCCAAGAAATAAGCCCTATGTAAGCATAGCAGGATCAAATAAAATTTGCAATTTATGAGTTGTTACATAAGGGTATATATATTTTCATTAGTCTTTTTTTTAAGAATTAACTGTACATAGTGGGCTTTCTATTGAAAGTCACTTAGATATACAATATAATAAACCCATAACGACCTGTAAAATAAGTTTATATTATAATGGATGATTTAGCATCTCTACAAAATTTTACAACTGACTCGACTTCATCGGTGCAATCAGATGCACCGCCGAAGACAATATCGAAGAAGGAAAAGGAACTTATAGCCAATAGAGACGTTGTAGATCACGATGAATCGCCGAAATGCTCGAATATAATCACATCTACCAGTACTTCTTCCTCGACTACAATTTCAATTGGCGCCTTCAACTCAGACACCCAATTTCAAAGAGCATCTGGCCATGAGCCGCCACACATTGGCTACGAGCTGAGCGTGGCCAAGTCGATCTTACAGCAATACAGCACATTGAGCGGAGATAACCTGTAAGTGAGAAAAATGATTAACTCTTTTGGGTAAACAATAAAGCCAAGATTATCTGTAAATTTGTTAGATTCGATCATTTAAGTGACATAGTTAAGCGCGTCGTTGACGAACGACCTCCGAATGTTATTGATTTCTTTGAAGAGTTTAGTCGAAATGTACGCGAGCAGAAATTCCATGTGCCGGAACGCTTTCCCCCCAACGCCGTCTTTGCCGACTGTCGCATGTTCCGTCCCGCAAAGCGCATATTGCACTCGATAAAGGCAAGTTTGCTTCAAATAGGTCTATGTCAAGAAATTACCCAATTTAGTCATTTAGCTACCACATAATGCCGAAGGTTCTGACCTCGGCGGAGATGAGGACTTTGGCGAAGAGGCATACACATACGCCGATGGGGACCTTCAAATAGATCTTGATGATAGTATGCGTTTGTTCGTGTCCTTCAATGAACGTGTCGAGCAGCTGCAGTTCTTTTGGAACCAGTGCGGCTTTACAATCAGCAAAGATGATATTTTCCAATTGGCAGGCTCTATTAACCGACTGCAGACCCATCCGTCCATAATGCAATGTCGATTTTGGGGCTGTATTAATGGCTTGAAGGCGTCTTACTACATTGTGGAAGCTTCTCTTACTCGAGAGGAGATCAGCTCACGCCTGACAATGATGGAGGAAGAAATGCGCGAAAAGCAACTGCCTTTCAAGATGAGAAAGAATCAAGAGCCGAATCCTTTGCCCTCACACATAGGTCCCGAGCTAACTCCAGGAGTTTATGGATGGGAGAATTTTTCGCCCGAGGATTTGGAAAAGATGACACCAAAGGCTCCGCCAGTGCCCTTGGCAGAGGAAATTGAGTTCTACGATATACCACCGGAATTAGTGGGACTGGGCTGCAATCGATACTCATACTTTGTCGTCAACAACCTCTATGATGATTGGATTGAATTACCCATAGTGACGCCTAGGCAAATTGTTGTTTCTCGCCAAATCAAGAAGTTCTTCACTGGTGACTTGGAGTCTGATATTGTATCGTATCCATGCTTTCCCGGCAAGGAAAAGCATTATTTACGTGCCATAATTGCTCGTATTACGGCTAGCACTCATATCGCACCGCAAGGTTATTATAGGCGTATGACTAAGAAGGAAAAAGATCTATTTGATGGCGTCAACTTTGACGACGAGGAGGAGGAGCTAGAAGAGGAAGACAATTACAATGAAGGCGAAGAGGATACAATTCAAGGTAACCCATTCGCATTGATCACATCTCCTACTCCAAGGCACTTGTTTTCATATAAATTTAGCCAATTCTGTTGGGTAACGTAACTGGTAGACTAATACAACAGACAACAATAACATGTAAACTAATATTTCTTATAAGTATTTCCTCTAAGTATTTCCTCTAAGTTTTTCTTCTAAGTGTTTTCTGTTCAGTATTTTCTCAAAGAATGTCTTCTACATATATGATTCGTTTAAAAAATTCTCCCAAGTATTTCCTCCAAGTCATTAATATTTAGCTGAACGATCACACACTTCACTTTACTGCACTACACAACTGACCCCACACTGGACAACTGGCCTGAGAGACTGACGAAATGCCGCAGCTGCTGCCCTTTATATAGGGCACCTTTCACTCACACACTAACACACGCTCAAATGTAGAGCCCGACGTCAAGTAGGGATCGTTGCAGTCGAGCTTTAATTGACCAATGGGAGCACCCTCTGCAGCTGCAAGCATTCTCTTTTTCGATTTACTCACAAATACGAAGTGAGGACTGCTGCATACACATAGACAACTCGAATGCTCTTCGGTAGTTGTTCTTCGTCCCTTGCTGGCAGACAGAGAGACAGACTGAGTGACATGCAGACTGAGAGAGAGACAGACACACAGGCAGACATACGAACAGACATATAGGCAAACATATACGCATAGTCAAATCGTAGTACCTCATCTCTCTGCTCAAGAATATATTATTGATGAGGCTATATGTTGATATGCTAAATGCATTATGTACATTAATATTTGTAATTATTAAATGGCATAGACAGCAAATCTACAATTTTTACTGTCCATCTCATTTCACAATTAACACTCTCTCTCTCTTCAGATAACGATGTAATGCTCTTGAAAAACGAACGATTTGAAATAGAGCCCCTGGCAACTCTAGCAACTCCTGTTGCCTGGGTTCATTGTAGACCAAATATTTTAAATCAAGGTCGTATTGTTTGGTACGACGAGGAGAAAGCCCGCAAGGAGCGAGAGAAAGCTCTGGCGATGTATTTGAAGATGCGGCTTATGGAGGAAATGGATGAAGAGGTTGAAGAAGAGGAGGCTGATGGTGAAGAGGAGGGCGAAGAAGAGGAAATGATAGAGGGCTTTAATCAACCAGAGACTGGCCCAGACATTTTGACATCATGTGCCAGCGATATGAGTCCGGACTGTGTTATCCCATGGCTGGTGCGTTTCACGAGCCGATATACTAATCAAAAGGAGCGCGTTTTGGTTATGCAATCGAATATATGGCCTGGCGCATTCACTTTTATTTTCGAAAAGACATGCGAATCCATTTACTTGGGATGGGGACATAAGTTTTGCAGGCGCAACATACCATTTAAGCACTTGCCCATTGTTCAAGAAGAATTTCCGCATTCAGTTGAAGATTTCATTGAGACTACTGATCCCTCGGTTGAGGACGAAATTGCCTACAACGAATGGCTGTTGAGTAAGCAGAAGAGACAAGTCGATATCGGAGAAAGCCTGCATGAGTACGATGGCGAGGATATCGACGACTACGACAACGATGACAATGATGCTTAAGACACTTGAAATAACATGGGTTACTTGTAGCACTTAGTCTTCCAATGTTCACAGAAATTAATGCAAATGGGTCTTAAATAAAGAGTTATCAACTTAATGGAGAGTTCGACTTAGAAGACACACTCAGACACAAACACATGAAGGCGAAATGACTAACAGAAAACTAGCTACCGGCTGACTGTGGGCTTCAGTCCCACTTGTATGTGATGGCTTTACCAACTAATGTAAGATTCTGTTCCTGCTGCTTGAGTTCTGTATTGCTATCGTCTTTTGCTCTTTCCCTTCCCTCTACTGTATGCAGGAGTCGAAAGAGACCTAATTCTTCTAAAAATCAGCTTTCTGTGCCGTACTCCATATAACTGGAACTATATTGCTGTCCACGTACGGTAGAGTTGCCCAAAGCCCTTAGACTTTAGAAGTAGTTGGCATTTTATTTGTTAGTTATACAGCGTATAAATTGCATATATATAAATATCTACTTAAACCAAACTTGCAATTTTATTCGACTTTTGTGTATATTGAGCGTTTCTTTTGATTAACAATTAAATACACGCATTAAGCTTAAGCTGTCTGGTATTTCTTGATTAGCATGGCCCAGACGTCCGGGTAGCGAGCTTGCAGAAATGATGTCAGCTTTTGTGCGCTCTGTGCCTGCTGGGGCGAGCAGTTGCGGCATTTTCTTGTTATGACTTCTGGTAGAGCAGCTAGAAAAGAGTTTTTGATGTGGAATAAATATAAATTAAATTATAGTTATAGTAAAGTAATATAAAGAGTAGTAAAAAGTAAAAGAAATATTCAATGAGGAGAGTTGTGGATTTCCGATTAGGAATTTTGATATCTACATATACATGTATGAAGGGTCAAGGTGAGAGGTTGCTTTCTTTTTTCAATGTTTGAATAGGTACATAGGGGAGACAGTGCAAAATATAGGAAATATATTTGCACATTATTAAAGCTTTAAGAATCTTAATGTCTTGCATGAAATACTCGAAAAATGATAAGTGAGGATGATAAGTTATAAAAGAGCGGACAAACGGACATAGCCAAATTGAGTCAGCTCGTTGTCTTGCTTTGACTTTTTGCTATCTGCCTGTAAAAAAAAACACATATATACCAATTGTAATAACAATATACCTTTAAGTTGTTTTCCTAACTGGTCGCACGGGCTTTTCTCAAGAATACACATGATTTGACGACTGACCACAGCTTGATTGTTTAAGAGTCTATTGATGTTCTTCTCGTCAGCATCGACTTGAGCGGGAATCAGCATCATAAATAAGAAGATTAAAACTAAAATAGATTTCTCTGATATTTTTCTAAAGAACATAACTTCTTTTGTTATTAATATGATAGTGCTAGTGCTAGTGTATTGGATGCTGATGTTTTGTGCGTTCTATTTTGTGTATTTGATATAATTTAGCGCATGCGTTTCAAAGTTCATTTCAGGGTTGTAGTAAAAATGACTAAATTAAGTGGATGTATCAAACTGGATGAGCTTGATAGAAAACTATACATTTTTCTGGAATTGACTAAATATCAATTAAGATTATCATTCATGCTTAAGCTACTCCGCAGAAGTATTGCTGCATAAGAAAATAGCTTTTCATTTTCGCCTAAGATTCTATAACTCAAAGAAAGCAAAACATTTTTATTGAATATGTAATAAATAATAAATAAATATTGGTATAAATACAATTTTGATTTTTAGAGATTTACATATACAAATTACTTTTGATTAAGCTTTGTGAAATAAACCTCAATCGGCAGTTGCGGCAAGTCAGTTGTGTGCGCGAAATCCGTTTTGGTAGCGTTGGCATCGAGGGGCGATATCTTCTTGAATCTGGGAACAATTCTTTTCACTTTTCTAACATTCGTATTGGATATAGTCATAATAGCTGATTCTGAAGCAACAGTTGTAGCTTTGCTTGAAGCTGGGGAGGTGCTCAAAATAACGCTGCTGGCAGTTGTGGAGGTCGGTTTCGCTTTGCGAGATTTGCCAACATCGCTGGTAACATTTTGGGGTTTTACTTCCAGTTCAGGCTTTACCACTTTATCAGGTATGCTGCTTGTGGGCGTGGTATTATAGGAATTTCCATGAAATTTGCGACGCCTTAAGTTAACGAAATTAGTTTTGCCCCGCCTACTTTTGAGCTGCGTCGCCTCTGTCGTGGTAGTTAAATTAACAACTGAGTAGTTCTTTATAAAAGTTGGCAAAGTTTTATTCTTATGAATTTGTGTTAAATTTAGCTTTGCCGCTGCTAATTTTTTGCCATATTTACTCTCGTTGCCTTCATTTTTCTTGAACAAGCTCGAAGATCTTTTCAATTTCGCTTCATCGAGATTTGACAGAGTTTTGGCAGTCGACTGAACTTTGCGGCAATTATCGCAGGAGCTAGTATAGTTTTTGACTAACTTCAAGATTTTTCTTGGCGATAAGTTGGGCAGTGTCGAATTCCAGTTCTTAAAATTTGATGTTGTATTGGATAAAGTCAAAGGTTCAGTTGGACTAAATGTCGCCAATTGAGTGGATTCTGTGTAGAAATCAAGTTTATTTCGAGTCGCAAAAGTTGATTGTGGTACTTCAGCTGTTGTTGTTGTTGTCGCCTTGGTTGTTGCTGTTGTTGTTGATGCTGTTGTTGTAATCAGAGCTCTTGTGGATGTAATGGGTTCGATATTGAAAAGATCCAAATCAAAGAGAGTATTCAGAGTTTCGTTATTTGAGGTCGTTTTGTCTTCTTCTTCTTCTTCTTTCTGGGACTCAAATTGACTCAGGTTTTCCTTTTTGGTTTTAGCTGTCGAATTATGTTCCGGGACATATGGAAGTATGACATCGTCGAGTGTAAAATAGGTATGGGTCACATACGGTTGATAGGGCTGATCTATTTTCGACATGCTGTTGGAGAGAGTATCCTCAACAGCCTGCGAAGGCTGTGCAACATTTATGATCTGGCTCTCGTCGGCAGCAGCAGCAATTGATTTTTGATTTTTCTTGCAAATTGTTAGATTATTATAATCGGGGCCCAATTTGTAATCAGGTTGAGTTTGGTAGTTAGGCTGTATATTGTATGCGGGCTGAATATTGTATTCAGGTTGAATTTTGTATTCAGGCTGAATTTTATAGTCCGAGCTCAATTTGTATTCCGGTTGTTTTTTAAACTCAGGATAGTGGATAGATGGATGATAGTTCTGATCGCTGCTAACCGTTGTCATTGTCATAGCTGTTGAAGAAATCTTCGCGGCAGTCAAATACGAGCGCAGAAATTGCGGTGACAATGGACCATCATAAGTATTTTTATAAGCATTTCTGAAAGAGAAGTCCAATAGAAAATTTTGTAAATAATTGAAAAGTAAACTTAACTTTAAAAAATCAATTAGAGAAAAAAATAGAAAGAGAGGTGAGAGATTAAAGCTTTGCATTTCATCCATCATCATCTAGTTTACTGAATTGATTTATATATAATAAAAAAAATGAATTAATCATATTGAACAAATACCTCAAGTGACTTCCATGAGTTGGAACAATTTCCCGTGGGGAATTTCGATATCCATGCGCATAAAATATATTTCCCATACGTGGTTTTCTTGGTGTTAGTGTTGGATTTCTGTTCGCATACCAATACAGTTTTCTATATGCATTTAAATAGTTTTTTCCCAATTGACTATAAAGAAAATAAGGCTGTCCATCCATGGCCCATAGCTGTAAGAAATTTGTTAAAATAATTCCGTACAATATTTATATTAATTATACGTACTCCTGGACTATGTCGAATATTGTCGCTGTAAGCCTTTGTAATCAGAAATATACTTATTGTTCCTGGAATGAAAATTATAAAAAATTAAAATATATATACTACAATATCAACACACAAAATTCATGGCTATATTTATTTTTTATTTTATTTTAATATTAAAAAAAGATTAGGATTGAAGCTTGATAAAATAGAAAATATTCAACATTTATTCAATAATTACTCACAGACATATTCACTCACGCATACATATTAGCATGCACATATGTACACATCGCTTCACTTTCACATTTACGCATACATACAAATATTGCCAAACTCCCACACACACAGATGTAAAAGTAAAGCTACAGCTAACCATGAAACGTTTTGCTTTCTTCAATCACTTTCTCATGAAGTTATTAAATTATATATAAATAAATAAAAAATATATATACATCACATTTTTTGTTACTTTTTAAATATACCGAATTATAATATTTTCATATTAAATATACAATTTAATCATTCCAATTAATTTTATTCCTTTTTTAGCATCATACAGGGTCATATATGATCATACATATAGAAATAGCGAAATTGGATGTCAGGGTGTAATGACACATAAATCTAAATAAGTTTCATTCACCACACATGTTTTAAACACACACATAATCCAATTTGATATTTTAGAACCATATTCAATAATAATATATCAAATTTACCAATACAAATCTGAACAAAGTTGAATATCTGAATATGCTTGGAAAACATGTTGAACAGATTCAGCTGCAACTACAGCTACTCACTGTTAAAGATTAAAGACTAACGGACGACTGACTTGATGCATTTGTAGCTAACGTGAATACCCTATATAGTTTCAGTTTCAAATTGAAGGGTAGATGGTATATAACAGTTAAGTTGTTTACCTGTTTGGGAATACACAAAATATCATGTTAATTTTGTTTAGATTATTTTATATATTTTATATTATATTTAATATTTTTATTTTTGCTAATTTTATAATTTTTATTATTTTAACCATTCCATACATACCATTTTGCCTTCTACTTATTTTATTATTATCATTATTATTATTATTATAATTAAATTTTTTTTAATATATATTATTTACATATCATAAATTTCTTCAGTGATGATTTCACGATTAATCATAATTTTGCTCATACACACTCTAAGAGAGTGAGTTAAAGAGTTTTTAAGCAATAGAGGGTATCTATGCCTTTATCACTCTCAAACAGAATGGGTTACTGTTCGTTGCTACGAGATCATATGTTGTAGACGCCTTGAAGCATAGCATTACATGCATGGTTAAATTTCCAATAGATATTTTCTATCTCACCTAATACCACAAACTTCTCCTTTTCTTTGTGCAAATAATGCAAGTTTGATGCATGCAATAAAAAACCATTTGAGAAGTAATGTCTAAAAAGGTATTTAATTTCATTTTTATTTGTTGACTTTCATTTAATTTAAATCTTGTCATAATTAATAGTAGTAATAAATTAATAATTATAAATATTAATGTACATAATGCATTTAGCATATCAACATATAGCCTTATCAAGAATATATTCTTGAGCAGAGAGATGAGGTACTACGATTTGACTATGCGTATATGTTTGCCTATATGTCTGTTCGTATGTCTGTCTGTGTGTCTGTCTCTCTCTCAGTCTGCATGTCACTCAGTCTGTCTCTCTGTCTGCCAGCAAGGGACGAAGAACAACTACCGAAGAGCATTCGAGTTGTCTATGTGTATGCAGCAGTCTTCACTTCGTATTTATGAGTAAATCGTAGAAGAGAATGCTTACAGCAGCAGAGGGTGCTCTCATTGGTCAATTAAAGCTCGACTGCAACGATCCCTACTTGACGTCGGGCTCTACGTTTGAGCGTGTGTTAGTGAGTGAGTGAAAGGTGCCCTATATAAAGGGCAGCAGCTGCAGCATTTCCTCAGTCGCTCAGGCCTGGTGGGGGTCAATTGTACAGTGCAGTGAAGTGAAGTAATGTGACTTGGAGGAAATACTTGGAGGAATACTTAGAGGAAATACTTAGAAGACATTCATACAGGACCACACTTACAAAAAACTCGTAGAGCGAATACATAGAAGAAATTCATAGAGAAAATACTTGGAACAAACTCTCAGGGAAAATACTTAGAAGAAATTCTTAGATGAAATCGCAAAGGAAAAACTTAGAAGAAATACTTCGTCTGCTATGCCTCCTTCTAACGGTTACATTCATTTGATAAAGTCATTATACCATACTTACAATAGGTTCAGAGTATACAACGCTATACCAAAGAAGAACTAGGATTAATGGAACTTTCTGCTGGCATTAAAATTACTTTCTCCATTAGAATCACGATATTAATTTTCCACTGAAAGAAAATAGAAAAATCGAATGATACTAGTCCGATTACAAAAGGAAAATTAATTATTTATATTATCATTCTTTTACTAAAGACACATTGAATAATTTCATTTAGATGCAAAATTACTAATTCGTTAATCAATAGCTTAAGTAGCTCGGGCTCTTTGCATTGATAGCTTGGCCAGTTGACGTCAGATTTATACATATCGTTAATTACAATTTTGTCGAGATTCTCACAAGAATTTTCCATTTTAAATTTATCAATTGTATAAAACTGAGCATTTTGTATTCTGGGCTGACTTGAATGCCGGACGAGTAAAGCCGCCAGAATTTTTGATAATTTCAACGAGCAGCCCATTTGCGTAATATCTTCCTGGGCAAATTCGCAATATTCTCGTATTATGTCAACAGTCAAATCCATGATTAGACGCGTGTAAAAATTTAAATAATCTGTTTTTAAAATGAAATAAAAAAAAATTATTTAAAATACATTGAGTTACCACTTGCACTCACCCGTGGATAAAATAAACTCAAATAGATCATTGCTCAACATTTTGATTGCACCTAAAATGCAGCTCAGATGCGACTTTAGAATTTCGCAAACGCATACCTGGTCTAAGTTTTTGGTCTTGAAGATTATTTTCTGAAGGAGAAAAAGTTGTGAAGTTGTTTACTTTACTTTTAATACATCACATGACATGATGAGTATACCAACTAAGTACTTTTTATTCCTCTTTTTTAATTTATCTAGGTGATGTCTATAAATAAAATAAAGTGTTCATCCTGCTTCTACGGAGAATACGTTAAGTATTCTTTTTTTTAATAATATTAATGTTTTAGTTTATGAAATGCAATTTTGATTAGGCGTACGATAGTTTTCAGTTGTTTGATAGATCCTTTAATGATGCTATGCATTTCATAATAAGGGACTGCAAACCTACTTACATCTATAAGAATTGCCATAATTCTTGCTGCAAATACACTTTTCAACGGCCAATCCTCGCCCTTCATTTTCAGCATATTTGATTGGCTTCTCTCTACAAAGTCTTCATTAAATAATTCATTCAAAAATGTCGTATAATATGTGAAGTCCTCTAACGCAGCTTCCTGTGTGTCACAAATGGCCTTCCAAATTGCATTAAATTCCTTCAAAAAGGATTTTTTAGGAGGTAACTCAAGATCTTCATTAGGTTTAGCAACGACGTTTTCATCTTTTAATTGTAAATCAGCTTGAAGCATAGGCAAATTAGTTTTTGTTTCACATCTCTTGAGCTGATCAAATAAATTCTGCTTTATATATGGGCTACAGAACTCAATTAGCTGTGCTACAGCGCGACGAACATCATTGACTGGAAGACCTAATGCTTTCCTGCCTTTGGATAAGATAAATAAGTTACCTTTTGAATCAAAACAACAAAGATTTGATCCAGTCTGAAAATTGGGCAAAGTTTTACTATAGAAGGCTCTAAACATAGGTCTATTTTGTGTACGGCAAAGTTCCTGCTTTGTCGTCGAACTTTTTAGAGTTGACTGACTCGTCAGTTTTCCTAATGTTTTTGTAGAAAATAAAAGTTCCTTATGTCCAGTGAAATTTAGTAATCTAAAATAGAATTAAAAACTCTTGTACACTTTTTCTATACGAATAGAGAGAAATTCAGTATATATACTAGGCCAGGGTTTTTGCCAGCGGCATTTTATTATATTATTAAAGATTTGTTCACATACCTTTTTAGATATAGTCGTTCTTCCCTCATTTGATTCAGAAGTCTTTCCTGCATTTTGTTCACTTTCGAATATTCCTTGAGATATCCTTTCGCCTTCAGCCGCTCCTTTTGCAGCTCAAACAATGAAACTAAATATGTTGTACGATCTATAAGTAATTTCTCCCGCACTTTCAAAAGTTTGAGTAAATTTTCGATATGCGATTTTATTAAATTGTTAAATATCTTCTTCTTATTATATATAGGAAATTAAATAAGTCAATATATATGATTAAAATACATTAAATTAACCATTAAAAGACTTACCCTTCTCTTTGTTTTCGTATGCCTGACTAATTTATTATTCAAAATGTTTTGTTTAAGAGTCTTTTCCTCCGAACTCGCAGTACCAACTTGATCATTGCCTATATAAAGGTTTTATTTTTTTAACATTTAATCTTGAGCATTTAACATTTAATCTTCTTACTATAATTATCTGTCTGTATAGATTTATTAGAATATCCTTTAAATAGATTTATGCATTCACATTCCTTATTAGCTCTTGTTCTTTGACCATTGAAAGCCTTTGAATTCATAACCGCTACTTTGATTTTATTATGTACAGCCGTTATAAAGTTATAGGGATACCTTGAGACTGTTTGTCGGCGTTGAAAACCAAGCCATGTAATACCCGCTCTGCCATCGCAGGTCTTTTCAGATGACATAATTATAGATCAGAGAGATATGTATGTTCAGACAATCTTAAATTAATTGTGTATTTTAAGTCATTTAGTTTATTTAATAACTGACGACTTGAAATGTAATAATCCAAACTGTAATTAGACTAATTAGTAATGTGGTAATGATTTATTAAAAATATAATATTTAAATTAATTATATAATTACCTGTCTAGTCTTAAAAACTCTTAAAATTGAGTGAGTGAATCTTTGGATACAAATTCTTTTTGGCTGATAATCCCCATTCTCAGAACTCATCAAATGTTTCGTGTCAGATGTGTAATTGTTATATGTATGGATGTATGAATTATTTTAATTGGGCAACGATCAAAAATGTTTAAGTATGTATTTTTTGTGTTTTTATATTAAATAACTAGTTTGTATATATTTCATGGCATTCTATGTATGTATTGAAGTAGAAAAACAACTTAATAAACTTGCCTAAACTGTTAGCTTGATGATTGAAGCCTAACGGCAGCTTCTGATTAAAACTGATTAAAACTGATTAAAATTAATGTTAAATAAATTTAGAATTAAATTCAAAGAACTGTTTACTTAATCTAATCAAACTCAACAAATCCATTTCAAATCTTATTTTCGAAACGCATGACTCATGACCAATTGCTATATCAATCAGTCAATGTTTATAAGTAGTATTTCCTATGTATACCTATTCTCGTCCAACATAAACAGCCAACAGCTGAGTCGATATTCGCCATGTGCGTGTCTACTCGTCTGGCAACCGAGTTTGTTTTACATCATCTCAAAATATTCCATTGAAATCGATATCAAGTCTATATAATTTAAAGATCTGCTTTACTGTCATTAAATTCTGACAATAACTGAATTATGGGCTATCAAATAATCTAGTTTAGTTCAGTGAACTCTTTCATTTTTCTTTTTTTTAAATAGATCACACCTGAGCACAGGAGTAAAATGAAAATTCTTGGAAATTTTTCAACAAAAATAAATACAAAAAATATTATACATATTATTCTAAAATTGTTTTTTCTTTTTTATTTGATTTATTTAATTTACAGTCAGTAATGAAAATGAATACAAAAATATTTGATTTTCATAAGATTCACATATATCAGGATAATTATAACACATAGGGTCCAAGATATGAACTATAATTGCACGACTCTCGTCGAAACAATTGAGTTAATCAAATCATAGTTAGCAGGAACCATTAACTTAACTGGAAAAAAGAAAATCAAATTGTTGGTTAGATAGAAAAGGTATAAAAATAAAAATACTATATATATACAAGCATTTCTAAAAATATATATTAAATATATCATATATATTTCTATATATATAATATATATAAATATTATTTCTTAAACATACCATATATAGATCTATACATACATCTATATATACAGATATGTATGTATAGCATATATGTATGTATATGCTCATATTATAATTCAATTCTTAGTGGGCTCAAGATTAATCCTTTATAGCTTTTCCAGATACTCACTCTCTATTTAAATGAGCACCCGTGTCCGTGGACAAGCAGCCAGCACCGCCGCCGAATCCATAGCCCTTGGGACCATACTTGCGTCCGTGGCAATTTTTGCAGAACAGTGTCTTTTCGTGCTCGGTGCAGTTTGTCGAGTCCAAGGCCTTATTGCACATACCTATTCGAGGAACATCACATTTTGGTATATTGTTCAGGAAGAAATTCGTTTACGGTTCTACTTACTGCACTTGAAGCAAGTCTTATGGAATTTGTAGCCACCAGCAACGCGCTCTTCAGCGGCGTAAACCGATTTGCCACAGGCTGGGCATTTGGGTGTCTCTACCGGAACGAATGGCATTGTGTTATACTAGCTACAAAAGATTATGAAATTCAATATTATAAGAGATTCTCAAAAATTTTCAGTACTAAACTTAAATATTCTACTACATATATCTTAGATTTTTTTCTCGCTTTCAACAGCTTTAACATACCGACTATGGTAGACTTGTAAAGAAGTTCCTGTATGTCAAAGACGCTGCCGACTAAACTGGAAAGATTCTGTAGTCTGGTAGTCTATATTTGTGGATGCACACGGCACAACAAAAAATACATTTTGCGTTAGACATACGGCAATAAAGCGATAAATATATAATTTTTTTTGTTTTTGCACCCCTCCCGGGGTTACGTCGGGTACGTAACCAGTATGAAAATAAATCTATTACAAATATACCTGCTTTGCAATAACAATAAAAAGAAATTAATAAATGGTGTTTAATTTATAATTAATTAACTATTACTAATTATATATCTAATTCGAATAGGGTTTTTTAATTACATTTCTCTAGTATATTTACAAGCTATGCAACTGCATATATAAGAAGTAGACGTTGCAGTTGACAACAAATGTCCGACTACCGCATACTCTGCTTGAAGTCATTCCATTTGAAATCTGAGTTCCATTTTCGTGTGGATGACTAAGACTAGTATTAGGGTAGAGTAAGGTAAAACTTTAGTCATTAGTGGACTACCTGCAATATTATAAAAATAGATGTGATCTTTGTATGTGTGCGTCCTTGTGTGTGTGTGTACTTTATGTTTCAAGTTTTTAACTTTAAGTGCGTGGGCCATAAACAAACAGACGAGACGCAGACGCGTGCTGCAAGCGGAGGGCGCATTGCACAAAACCAATATAACTATATATGCATATACATATATACATACATATATATGTATATATATATATATATATCGTGTAGCTATGAGAGGCGCGTATAAAAATATACCACATATTCAATCATAAGTACATATGTCTGTCTGTATATATGTATGTAGAAACAGAAAGAATATGTTTGTGTATGGAAAAGTGTATGCTTTATAAATATAAATAAATCTTGCATACAAACATTCGTAAATTCACCAAATTGTATCAGTATATAGAGGGTACGTACATATGTATTGCTTGGGTGTACATGTATCCATAGAATTGAATTGAAATTCAATTTTTTATTTATTTTTTCATTATTCCTTCCCACTTCCCAAGGGTATACGAAATATATATTTTTTTTAAATCAATTTTGTAATGCAATGAAATAGAAGCCCAAAAATATATTTTTGGGTTTCAGGCAGCACGCGATGCGTCGATTGGGCCAACTAAAGTATACCTTAGAAATCTGCAATATTTACAATAATGCAAATTTGTATACATACTCTGTAACTATCAGAAAGTAGCATCTGCTAGCCTATAAAATGTATGGACAAGTAATTTGGCTCATAGACAGGACGCCAAGACAGATAATTCAAGCCATTTCTGTTTTTGTCTGTTTTATTCTGTTTATTATTGGCCAATTACAAAAGTTGTTCAAATATGTATGCATAATTATATAAATTATGTATGTTTATCTTGCTTAGGATGTTTGATCTTTAGCCACGCCAGATATACCGACACATATGTATTTATTTGATCCATGTTGTAGGCAAGGCTAAAATGTAATCCAAATATGAGAAATATTGATTAGCAATTTATATCTAAATAGGATAATCCGTAAACTGAAATATTTATGATTAGGTACATACTTTTTAAGAATTAGCATCAAAACATTAAACACCAAAATTTTACAGATGTCATGGAACAAACAAAGGTTTTCATAATTTAAAGGAATTTCTGATGTATCCCAAGTTGTTTCCTGTTTATTCATATATATAATATATATATTGTACAGGGATATATATCTTTATAAATAATTTCATTTAAGTCCATTCTACCTGTTCTTCTGTAAAATTACTTGTATGCTATTAAAATGTACCATGTTAAAAATAATTTGATGAGTATAAAAGATAAATTTGCCAAAACCCCATCCCACAATTTCTTAAAATAGCACAATTTAGAGTGTAGTTTAGTAAGGGGGTGCACGACTAGAAAATACCGTGAGTACCGTTGTCATTTAATGGCTGTATGTTTCCAGAACTATATAAATTTGCTTTTTCTCAATCTTCTGTGGAATGGGTAAGAG
This sequence comes from Drosophila arizonae, assembly GCF_054131065.1. NCBI lineage: Eukaryota > Metazoa > Arthropoda > Insecta > Diptera > Drosophilidae > Drosophila > Drosophila arizonae. Next base: position 14,936,666 of record NC_142925.1, on the reverse strand, counting down.
AAATGACCTCGCGTCAATGTAAATTTTGAGCAGAATAGCTTTACACACAGAAAAAGATTTTGTAGTAATTAATGTGAGCGCAATATTTCAGAAATTCCATTAAATGTTATATACAATTTGTTTAGCGCTAATTTGCAGTAGACCTGTATTCTCTGAAGATAATCTGAATCATATATAAAATTGTGTCAACAAATTATTATAAATAATTTTACTTTAATAAAATATATCATAATACCCGTAGGAAAATTCCACAAATCTGACACACCCTCCACAATAATACGGAAGATTACGACATTAATACACTTTCAGTAGTTAAGTAATAGACTTTATTTACATATTATATATTTACTAAGTTTATATTGTGGGTATACATTTTATCTGTGTGGAATGACAATCTTATTTGGTATTTACTGCTACATTTTAAGAGATTTTTCTAACCTAATAAATAAATAAGTCAAAAGTTATTTAGTGAAATCATCATCAGTATAACTAGATTATTTTGTTTATTGCGAAGTCCATTCATTGATTGAATACGTGCTTCCCATATATTGTTGTTGACGAATTGATTCATTGTTTGATTGATGATTTGCAACTGAGTTCCAGGGTTGTCTGGGAAAGGCATTTGAGTTAATGTACGATCCGGAACTACCGGAACTATAACCAGGCGTTGCATGGAAATTGGAATGATAGGGTGAAAAATTAAAATGGCCATAGGGTGCATAATTGTTTATATGATAGTTGGCTGCTGTTGGTGTGCTCTTATTGTCATAGTAATTATAATATTGGGGAGGGAACGAATGCTGAACGTTTTTACTTGAGAAATATGAGTTTTCTGGCAAATTAGTGTTGGAAGTCATTGTTTGTGGTTGTGATGCATTCGATGGAATATTTAGTGAACTATTATATGTGTCTACAATCGGTAACTGTCCTTCATGCTTGTACGGTTGCTGCGGCGGTTGTTGTTGCTGCGGCTGCTGTTGTTGCTGCACCTGTTGCTGATGTTGTTGATGCTGCTGCTGCTGTTGTTGTTGTTGTTGTTGCTGCTGCTGTTGCTGTTGCTGCTGTTGTTGTTGTTGCTGTTGCTGCTGTTGTTGTTGTTGTTGCTGTTGTTGTTTTTGATAGTTCAAATCTTCAGGCATTTGATGCAGACTCGACGGGATGCTACTTAAACTTTCAACTTGACTATTATTTTGCAATGCGTGAGTTTTAGTTTGCTGTAGATCCTCAAGAATGCCAGTTCTTGCAAATGCTGGATCAGGCGGCGGTTGAGTTGGTAAACCTTCCTTAGTACTGGTTTCATTTGTCTTAGGCACAGCTGATTTATCCGTCGATTTATCTGAAATATATAATATATTTTAATTGTTTAATTTAAATATACTACTGAAGTATCTTACCCTGTTCTGGGGATTTAGGTTTCGGATTATCCGTATCGCAGTCCGATGTAATATCAATTACGTCTTCTTTGCTATTTTTCTCATCATCTGGTTTCTTGGCTGTTGTTCTAATTGCTATTATTTTACCGCTATCTAATTGCATATATATTCCTTTCGCCGATTTTAATACCATAACTCTTTGACCAGCTTTGAGTATTATATTCGATTTTTCTGATGAATTCGTAGGTATGACAACATCTGAAAAGATATATATTGGTGAACGATTTTATCAAAATTATGTCTGTGTATAATTGAATATCTGATTTGCGTACCAAGTGGTAATGTCATTTCTTGAGCTGTCATTCCCTGTCTTTGCCAAACTTCAGCAGGAATCCAGCGCGTTGACCGTCCACCAGTTGTAGTAGTAGTTTTTTTGGTCTGCAGAGGCTTAATCTACAGTAAAAAATTATAAAATAAATAAAACCATTAATTAATTTAGTTATAGAGTAATGCCTGTTTATCAGTTAATCTTCTTACCGAAGCCACTGGTCGCGTTACAACGGTGCCATCAGAATTAATAACTTTATATTGCATTTTCCCAGTTGAATAAGTAAATTTCTGATTATTTACAGAGGCTTTCTTTTCTAGTTCATAACTTCGGTGTGCCTGTCGTTTCTCGGCTTGCGACAGCTTTCTATCCTTTTGATCAACTAGTAAACTTTCGTGCAGGAAAGGATCTTTTGTTATGTAGTTTGAATGTAGCTCAACAATTTTATTGATGATTGGATCCATGTGGGTTGTTTTTGGAATAGATTGTTCCTCTTTTGTTTTCTCTGGCATATCGACCTTATCGATTCCATTATCTTGTGTGGATTCTGTAGCCTTTTGAGCATCACTTTCGACGGGATCGCTGTCATCATCGTCATCGTGACATAAATTAGTTATATCTTTCATAGACAAGTGCGCCTCTGGATTGCATTCATCAACTATTCTGTCTGACATTCCTTGTTTCTTAATCTGTCTATCATATATTTTCTTTTCTAGACATTTATCCATTACGATTCTGTACACATAGCATGGCTTAGTCTGACCGTACCTATTTTTAAATAAATAAACAATTAATATAAAATAAACAATTCAGGATCGTACTTGAACTTACCTATAAATTCTATATACTGCTTGAGTATCATGGCAAGGATTCCAACTGGCATCAAATATTATAACTCTATTAGCTCCAGTTAAATTGATGCCCAAGGAACCCGCTCTTGTAGATATTAGGAAAAGTTTTATATTACAATTCGCATTAAATTCATTAACGAGTCTTTCTCTTTCTTGTGATGAAGTCGAACCATCCAATCCTATTAATATCAAAATAATAACAATTTAATTATGTTTCATTGAAAAAGTTACAATATAATACTTACGAAAATATGAACTGTTTCTCATCCAAAAGCTGTTAGTGCCTGGTACGTAACTGGATTTTAGGAACCCTTCAATTAGATTCAATGTCAACAGACTTTGACTGAACAACAATATGCGATCGCCCTTATATATGCTCTCTTTCATAATGCAAAAAAATATTTCCATTTTGGGTGAACTCGATATTTGGCCAGATATGTAGTTTTTCATGATGTCCACAGCCCAAGAACATGAAAATTCATCATTTCTTTTAGTCTTCAGCGTCTTTTTAGCAGCATCGTTTACAACGTTGCCATAGATCGGTTTACCTGAATTGTTCAATTCATTAGATTTCGAATCCTCAGCACTTTGCTGTTGATTAATTGCAGCTGTGGGTATATTTCGCTCGACTGTTTTGATTTCATTCGTATCAAGATCTACGATTTCGGAGGAGCCAGTTATAGTTTCATATTCTTTTGCCATGCTCGAATCCGTTTGTTTTATAACTTCTACATAGCTCGGCTTCGAAGGTATTGTAGCATCCAGCCAATAATTGCCTTTCGCTTCGGCGTTATAAGTACCATAATTGAGTTGATCCTCTTTATCCGCGCAATATTGCCCACAACTAAAAGTGAAACTAACAATTATAAATTATAAATTTAAAAATTGATTGTATATAATTTACCTTCTATTAGCATAATTCTTATTGATTTCCGTGCTTGGAGGCACATAGGTTCCATTTTTAGGTTGTGGAGTTAAAATTGGTTCAGTTTTTTCGGGGACACAAACGTTTGCATCAATGACTGTACTCGTGGTGCTTTTAGAAGATTCTTCATCGATTTCTAAGTCTAAATCAGTCTCACATTTCTTTAGATAGTTATATAAAACATCGGGATGGTTCCAGATCTTGCAACAGACTGCAAATGCTTTTAATGGATTTGGAAATGCCTTTTTTCGAACCACATCGGTCATGAAGGTATCATAAAGCTTCCGTTGAAACGGTGTCATTCGCACGAGAATAACATATTCCAGTTTTTGCGGAAGAGTGCATTGCAGCACAGTGTGTGAACGTCGCTGAACAAATCCCAGTAGAAGAGAGTGCAGAACGTGCGCTCTGTATCGCATTAGCTTGATATCATCCGGTGTAGAGTCCACACACTGACCATTTTGTATAGGTCTCTCGAACATGTTGCAGAACTCGGTTCGGGTGCCCAAATAGTTCGGGCGAACAAAGTCCACCATGCACCAATATTCCAATAAATTGTTCTGCAAGGGATAACCGGTGAGGACGATGCGTCGACGCGTTCGTATTTGCTTTAAGGCAAGTGAGATACCGGCATGAGAGTTCTTAATTCGATGCCCTTCGTCACAGATGACCAGATCTGGTCCCGGTTTTACCAGTGCTTCAAATGCCATATTCATAAGATCTTTACTTGAATCATGAATATCATTCATCTGCGAGTTTTTGCCTTTTTTCTTACGTGTACTAACTAGTTTCAGTGCCAGCAATCGGAATAGTTCATATCCAATCAAGAGCACGCCACCCCTGTGCACCCAATTCAAGATGACCTTGGCTCGAGCCGTCAGATTCTTCTGTTGATCGTTCAAAACGAAGATATCAAAGTTTCGGGGACGAACATTCAAATCGTTAGACTGACGAGGAATCCACATATTGAACTCACTTAACCAATTTTGTAGTGTATTAATTGGCATAACGCATAAAACCGTCTTGGCGGACGTGTGCCTTAAGAATATATCACAGAAGGAAACTACTTGTAGAGTTTTACCAAGTCCCATGGAATGCGCCAGTATACATCCAAATCCGCTTGACTTCTTGAATCTACGTATAGACTCAATTATATTGTCATATAAAAATCGTACGCCGCCAATCTGATGAGGTTTGATTACTTTCGCTATCTGAGGAGCCAAGTACAGTGTCTCCTCCCCTTCAGGATGTGCAATATTTACAACAACACGGCCGTATTCGTCCGGAATATTATACAGATCTTTGACGTGCATCCCACTGTTTGTGGCATCGTCACTTTCGTTATAATCTTCCTCGTCCTCCGACAGTAATATACAATCATCATCTGAACTGTCGTCAATGGTAACGACCTCATTCGAGGGTTCGGGCTCGGTGCTGGTGTCCTTGTCTAAGACATCCTCAATACTGCAACTTAAACTACTATTTGTATCATCACATGTGACTGATGCCAACTCATCTTCGGGTAGAATACTATCATTATTAACAAAAAAGTTTGGTTCGGAGCTCTCGCATTTCACTTCATTCGATTCTTCCAAATTCAGAATGCGAAAGAAGTTTTTGTGTACGACTTGTTTCCTTATCTCACGCATCGATTTCTGCTGGTCGGCAACTCGAGCCAGACGCTCTGACTCCTCCCTCTGTGCCGCCAGTGTTGTTGTGTCCAAATTGTTTTCATTCATCACATCTCTGATATTTCTTCTGAGATTATTCTTCTTCTCTTCGGCAGCCGTCAGCATGCCCTTCTTATTCGCTGTGCTGTCATCTTTTGTTACCGAATTCTTTCGTTTCTGTCCATGGGCATGAGGTTGGACCTGGGCTTGGGGCTGGACATGAACCTCAGCCGGCGTCTGCACTTGTGCCTGTGCTTGAGCCTGAGCCTGAGCCTGAGCCTGAGCCTGAGCCTGAGCCTGAGCCTGTGCCTGAGCCTGTGCATGAGCCTGTGCCTGTGCATGTGCCTGTGCCTGCGCCTGGGCCTGGACATGCGCTTGGAGCTGGGCATGAGCATGGGCCTGGACTTGCGCCTGGAGCTGGGCCTGGGCCTGAACCTGTGCATGGGCGTGTGCCTGGAGCTGGGCATGGGCCTGAACCTGTGCCTGGAGCTGCGCCTGGGCCTGAGCTTGAGCTTGAGCTTGAGCCTGAGCTTGAGCTTGGGCCTGGAGGTGGGCGTGAGCTTGGAGCTGGGCGTGGGCCTGGAGCTGCGCATGAGCCTGAGCCTGAGCCTGTTCCTGGGCCTGAGCATGTGCTTGGGCGTGTGCATGGGGTGGCGAGGCAACTGAATTTTCTGGCAAAGCTTTTGTTGTTGATCCAGCCATACAATCGGTGTTAATGTTAGTATTGAATACTGTTTGCATTATCTTACATTCACTAATTCTATCGTTTGCATCTATAGATGCATTAGGAGCTTGGTTTTGGGTTACATCTGAATTATTCCCCAACATCATTGGTGATTCATAATTCATAACATTTGAACTCAGTTCCGACGATTTCATTAACCTTTCATGTGCTAAATAAGCTGGATTCGGAACCAGTGACTGGTGATTATCTTCCTCCATATTTATTCTGATTTGTTTGATCTAGATAAAGAAAATAAATTAAATCAGTTTCATTATAAAATATGTTGAGCTCCGTCTTAAATATTATTAAATTATATTATAATTAATAAGTAATCGGTTGATCTCTTACATTTTTCTGAGAACAGCTTCAGTTACTGAAACTACTGATCCAACCCTCCAAACTCTATTTATAAATATTGCAAAAATGTTAATTTGTCATCGAGCTATTATCGTGTTTAAACTGAAACTATTATCTATAAAGCGATAAGAATTTCACGTGTCTTAACGTTTGCCTTTATTGCCCTCTGTTGTTTGTTAATGCCTAATACTCCAGATGAAAATTTCCAATCTACGTGATCCAATATTCATGAGTGGATCGCGCTAACTAATATATATACTTATAAAACGGATTAGGATTAGAATCTTCCATTAGTAATATTATTGCTTTGATCAGATCCTCGAATTCTTATCTTACTTAAATGAGTCTTATCTATCATTTCAGGTATTGTTTCCAAATAAAAAAATAAAATAAAAAAAATTGTCCTGACTAGCTGATGAAACGGCCCAGTGCACTCATTTATCTCTAATATGATCTGAATTGGGATATTTCATGTAAAACCGCAGCTTAAATACGTAAAATGTGTTCAATAAAATAATCATATTCAATTTTAATTGAATATTTGATTTGTAATTCTTAGTTATTAAGACTTATCAGTTATAGCCGAAGATTACTTCTCAAACTTTCTACTTCTCGAAAATTCAAGCTCCCAGAAGAGCCATTAGAAGATATGTAATTCTACTATGATTTAAAAAAAAAAAAAAAAAAAAAAAAAAAAAAACACGAGTGAAAAATAATTAAATAAACATTTTTACTTGCATTTTCTGTCTTGTCACATATTATTTAATTGCCATTGTTAATTAAAAGTATTTTCCTTTGTACTATATAAAAACATTGGATTTCAATGGGCAATAGGCAGCAATGGCAATTGATAAGTTTTTCGAATTTGAGTGGGCGGCAGTGGGCGTGGTTAAAATTTGACCACAATCTATCGCGGATACACAAAAGATATTATATATTGGGTCTGTTGGGAATTTACTTGATTAATTTGGTCATTATTTATAGCGACTTTTGTTGCATTTTGAAGACGTATTATTTTTTTGTTTTGCCTGCAAAGGATGCATGTGTATGTGTATGTAAATATATATGTGATTACTTACACTTATTCCGTTTATTTATAGAATAGTCCCGTAGGTTACTTTTAGATATACATCAACATGTTTCTGGCATTTTTCACACATATGTATGCTCAAAATAATTGATTAATTATTTTCATTCATATTTATAATTAATATACACGTATATATTTCCTTTTATATCTATATATATATATACAAAATATATTTATAGCCGGCAATACAAATTAAAATTCAACTTTCAGTCTACACCTGCATAGTGTGTAGAAATAATCCACATAATTTTTGATACGATTTCCTCTTTCGTTGTATTGTTGCTATGCACATATAATGAAAAATGTCTGCGATGAATCACTGTTAAATTACAATTATCTGATTACTATTTGTTATTCTTTAAGTAATTCTGTTTTTTCACTTTAGAAATATGTATATCCACAGTATTTTAATAATTACATATACATATGTACATACAAACAATGAGTTGAAAAATATCGAGTTATCGCATATCAGTATTTTACTAGAGAAGAGATTTTCCATTCTCACTATGTGTGTTAATTTTGGTTAAGTTCGATAGGATTTCCATCTGTGCTTCAATTCGTTAGCGTGTTGAAAAGAAATAAATAAAAAAACAGCAAAACTATCGATATATTCTTACTCCTTTAACGCAACTTCAAGAAAATCAATTGCCTCGAAAATAAATCGAGGTCGATTATTATATTACAAGTGATTCACCTTAAACATTGCGATTTAACATATATCATATTATTATTATTTCAAATCATTCTTTGCCTTACCAGCGAGCTAAAACTTATTTAGCTAACGATAGATTTTTAAAAAATATACTTAATATGCAATGTCTTCAGCAAAAAATATAATACAAATTTCGAAATTCGTTAAGAAATTAATAAAACGAAAGTAATGCAGAACGCTTATAATATAACTAAAAAGCTATCTATTATTTGCCAGATCAATGCAGAGCCAGGAGGATCTGTTCTATCAGAATGTTATTATACCCACTCGATTGAGATACGCAAAGAGATAGTTCCTATTATTGTCATATTGTAAGCTGTGCAAGCTAATTGTTGATTCCAGAGATTTCATTATTGAGGATAAATTCAAGAGTAACTATTATGTTGCAATATATTGAAGCAGCACAAAATGGTAGCATAATTTGAACTCGGGCGATGGAATAATCCGTCAACTTTTCATATTTTACGCCTGCACATTGGTTCATGTTGCCGATTCAGGTCTCTTGATCTATCGGAACGCCGACATTGAAACTAACCGGCAGTAAACCGCCTATTGTGATTCAGCACTCAGCAGTTACCGTTAAGTCAGAAATCTTAATAAAAACAGATGCTGACTTCCTATACTAGTAAAAATTCAGTATTAATGACAGCTACACAATTAATATGTTCTGTTTCCACTCGTTTTTGCTTCTCTATTGAAACTAATCAAGACATTAAAGGGCTCGCCCTTTTGTCAAGACGAAATCAAAATTTAACTCAACTAATTCCTTATCTGTCATTAACTACAGTTCAGTGAAAAACGTAGTTTACTTTAATCAAATAACACATAATTTGCACACCACACACTAACACTCCAATTGATAACAAAAACTCTTCTTTTACACCACAATTGTATCCATGTGTTTTATTCCATAAAGAACATGTTTAAAGGTAGGGGGCCAATGCAATCATGTACACCAATACAACTTTTCAGATTGAGATGGTCTACTTGACTTCCTTGACTTGCAGGCCTGGTGGCAGGGATTGCTTGATTTTGTCTGCCTTCTCTTTGTCTTGCACCACAAGTGTGTAGAGGAAACGGGAGCAGCGAATCTTGAATTTGGTATTCGTGGGGTTCTTCTTTATTTTGACGGCACGAGCATCAGTGCGGCGTGCTTTGTTCAAAAAATCTTTAACCTCCTTGATTTCGCGCGGCATCTAGAAGAAACGGAGTCGCTGTTATTTATATTATCACAATTTATGCTTACTTTTACTTACATTGAACTTTTTATTAAAAAATTCAAAATTTAAACATGTATTTAACAAGCCAGTAGTAAAAAGGAAAGGGATATTCTCTTGTCACTTCCGGTTGTCAAACGTAGAAGCACCCAGAGTTGTATTGAACGACAACATTTTTATAAGTCAAGATATCGTCAATATATGCAACTTTATATATTAATATTATGAATTTTTATACATATTGTATATAATAGAAAAACATTTTATTTTTACAACAATAATTTCATTTTGTATTAAATATTTGTGTAGTTTTTCATATTCAAAATACATTAATAAATTGATTAGATATTATGATTTGCGAATAAGTGCAGGTTGCTATATTTGTACTACTAACAATCGTTTATTTTTATCGAGCAATAGGAATTAATATGAAGCTGTCTTTGTCTTTGAAAAGAAAATACTGAAATAAACAAAATAACTCTTTGATTCCAGGTTTATTTAGCTATAAAGCCCGTTCTAAAGCTTGACCATGATACATCGGAAATTGTGGAATACAGTTTTATTTTGATGAACATATCAACGATAAACAATCAACTGCGATCACCAAGACTTCCAGTTGGATCATTTTGGGCTTTCTTAAATAGACAGATATTTTATGTAGATAATCAATTGAATAAAGTGGAAATTATATTTTGTCTTCAATAAATCCAATTAAATATTGTTTTTTTTTTTTTTTTTTTTATTATTATTAAAGAATACAGACATTTTAAATTATCATTTTCATTTTCTTTATTTATACTGAAAATACAAATTATGTAGAAAATTCTCATACAAATTGGCGATCTTGACCGGATACAATATAATCACTGATTCATGCACGTGTTTCAATTCAAATGCATTGCACAGAGCTATTTATCCTTGCAGTCTATTGGCGATCAGTAGCACGAAGCTTCTCCTCAACAGCTTCACGAGATGCTTCTGACAAATCAGTAGCTTGTATATACTTCTGGACTCCCACCAAAGACTTCTTTAATGCATCAAAGGAGCTAGAGTACAACATCTTCTTCTTAACCTGAAGTATAAAAATGATTTAGTAGCCAGTTCTTATAGTCAAGCAAGAAAAAAAATACCTTAGCAGTATCGGGACACCATGACATAAGGAACAATTTTTGTTTCTTTGAGCTCTCGGACGTGCCTTGGCATTGGTGCATGTATTCAAAATCAAAGAGGCCATATCTGCAATAAACAACCAATTTCAGAGAATATAGTTTCAGTAGATTTATGATAAGTTATATTTATTATTCTGAAACAGGTCAACAATAAATTTTGGAAATCAGCGCCATAATGCGTTGGATTAGTTTATTCTAACGTATAGCACAAACCTTGCTAGATAAGTTTTATAGACTATTAAATTCCTATTAAACATTAATTTCTAAAAAGTAAACTTTTTAAAAAATTTCTTTAAGTATAAAAGTAATGTAGCATGCATACAAATAAAACAAAAATTAAATACTGTTTAAGTTAAATAACAAATTAAATGTTCTTGTATTAACTAGATTAACTGCTATTTTTATACCTTTATCTCAAAGATAAAGTTTTATTAAGGCATTTCAAAGTGTTGAAGTATTCGGGGTCAAGAATGAGTCATTTTGCACATAGAACTTACCGGCATTCTCCAGGACCGCATTTCTGGATATCTTCTAGAAACTGATCGTATTCGCTATTCCGATCACCAACAGTTTCCACATCAATTTGTTTTTCATCACGAATATAGAAAATTACATAGCGATGTTTTTTATCCTTCTTTATTTCCTCGTATGTTGTTTTGCATACATCCGATACAGTTACTCCAGAAGCCTGTCAATAATAAGAATTTCAGAAGTCTACAATGAGAGCGTGCTAAAGAGAAGTTCGTACACTTGAGAAATTGCATTAGAAGCAATCATTTTATTGAACTATATTCTTTTCTTTTGGAGAGCTACATAAAAATATTATATTTACATATTCTATTCCCATATATTAATAAAATAACAAAAATTTAACGAACTTTCGGAAATTGTGCAATTGCAGTCTGATCATAAATGATGAACAACAATTCACGGAAATTATTATATGGCTCATAAAATGAAGATGTTATCGACCTTGCTTTACAATTTTTCTTGACCTTGTATGGGCATAGAAAGCTTTTATACGTCCATTACACTGATTCATTCGCAATAAAAACAAACAAGCAAACATAAATAGATGAAATTAATCACAAACGATAACTTATTACTACTTTTGATAAGATTTCTATATATATATATATATATATATATATATATATATATATACAAACAAAAGTGTTCTAGTTCTAAGAGTGGCAGACTAGACGATACCCTTAACACAGATTCCAGTAGTATATCTGTCTTTCCTCTATACAAACATCTATACATACATATATTCAACAAAAATAATTTGAAAAAAAAAAAAAAATTCGAAGACAGCAGCAATACATATATATAATCCGCTTGCTTCCCACTGTACGCAGCTGTTGTGCTTTATCCATTATTAGCCCCACACTATGAACGGTTTTATGTGACTGTATTCATGTGTATATATTTTTACACATATATGTGTGTATATATATGTATATAACACCAACATATGTATGTGGCAGACGAAATATACTTTTATGATTTTTCGAATTTTTACATTGATTACAAATTAGTTCTGTCTATGCTATGATAAAAGCGATCAACGTGGAGCTTATATATATATATATACATATATATGATATGTAGTTGTACATACATACATATATAAACAGACAGGTCTAAATGGAGACAATAGTCAACGCACACCAACAATTTTAAATACTTTATATGGGGTCGAAAGAGCTTTCTTCTGTCTGCTACAGGGTATAGCACATGTATTGAGAAAAATTTGATGTATGCTTTACGTTGGCTAATTTGCCGGTAATTAAACAGGAAATGACTAAACTAAACTGATTTTAAAATTTTCACGTACATTAATAAATAATGGAAAAAATTTTCTGTAAGCACATGCAGTAACTGTTCAAAAATTTTATTCCAAGCCGGCATAATCATAAAAAAAAAAAAAAAAAACCATACATACACACATGTATAAAAATACCGAAAATAATTTGTATATGTATACGTTCATTTCTGTTATAAATATGAAAATATATGTATTGGTAGACAAATATATATCCACATACAAAATTGTCAAATACATATACATATATCTATATATTTTTTTCGATATCTATATATATACATTTTCACATACGTATATAATCGCAAATTGTGAAGTTTCGAATTAATATTCCATATATTACTCAGCCTATTCTGACTAATGTCTACCTACAGTGGTTCCAACGCCAAATCGGACAAGACTATTTATTTATTTCAATAAGTATTTTCTTTAGCAGTAAGTTAACTTTTTACCGTTTTCACATTTTTTCTCAAATCTATTATGTATTAGCCCCCTAAAACAAAAAAAAAATTTTTTAATTTCAAATGGCAACATTTTTTTTATTTTAAAAAACTAACAACAAGTCCGATTTTGAGCTTCAACGCCAAATCGGACAAAAGAAAACTGCAAGAAAAATATCCGTTATTTGGCGGAGATTTTCGTTTTTGTTTTGCTTATTGCGTTTCGTTATGTTCTCAAGCTCATAGGCGTACAGTAACACAAATTATTTTTGCGAAATGGCTCCACGTGGGAAGCAAACTGGTGTTGAGGCACGCCAAATAATATTAAAACTGCATTTTGATGGCAAAACTGTTAGAGAAATAGCAGAGCTGGTCGGAAGAAGCAAATCTACCGTCCATGATATCATAAAAAGGTTTCGGGAAGATGGAAGATTGATTAACAAAAGCCAGGAGGGAAAAAGAAAGCGATTAAACTCAAGGGAGGAGCGGTCGATTATAAGGGAAATTAAGGTTGATCCCTTTAAAACCGCAAAGGAACTAAGGATGTCATTAAAAACAAACTTTGGAAAGGATGTGTGTGATAACACAGTGCGCAATACTTTGCATCGGTATGATTTGCATGGCCGAGTTGCCCAAAAAAAGCCTTATATTAGCCCTAAGAACAAAGCGTTTAGGGTAAAATTCGCGAAAGAGTACTTGCTAAAAACGGATGACTTTTGGAATCATGTTAGTTGGTTGTATATCATATTAAATACCTTTCTTTTTTTGCTAATTATCTTATTTAAAGGTGTTGTTTACTGATGAAAGTAAATTTAATTTGCATGGGTCCGATGGTAAGGTGTATGTGTGGCGTAAACCAAATACTGAGTTTGAGCCCAAGAACACAATAGGCACTGTTAAGCATGGAGGAGGTTCAGTCATGGTTTGGGGCTGTATGTCGAGTGCGGGAGTTGGCCATTTGCACTTTATCGATGGCATACTCGATAAATTTGGCTACCTTGATATTTTGAAAAAAAATGTTAAGCAGAGTGCGGAGAAATTGGGGATACTTGAAGACTTTGCTTTCTATCAAGACAACGACCCCAAGCACACTTCAATGCTAGCTAGGCTCTGGCTAATCCATAATTGTCCCAAATTGATCCAAACGCCTGCCCAGAGCCCGGATATAAACGTAATAGAAAATCTGTGGGAAATTTTGGCGAGGAAAGTTTACCAAAACCGGTATAACAATCTGGACCAATTGAAAATGGGATTACTTGCAGCTTGGGACTCCATAGAGCCAGAGATCTGCAAAAAGTTGGTCAAATCAGTTCCCAATCGCTTGCAGGCTGTTGTCGCAAACAAAGGTTTTGCAACAAAATATTAAATATTAAGTTTTTCTCTTATTTTTTATTAAAGTTTTCTTTTGTCCGATTTGGCGTTGAAGCTCAAAATCGGACTTGTTGTTAGTTTTTTAAAATAAAAAAAATGTTGCCATTTGAAATTAAAAATTTTTTTTTTTGTTTTAGGGGGCTAATACATAATAGAGTTGAGAAAAAATGTGAAAACGGTAAAAATTTAACTTACTGCTAAAGAAAATACTTATTGAAATAAATAAATAGTCTTGTCCGATTTGGCGTTGGAGCCACTGTACGTATATATACGTATGTATATATACATGTGTATGTATATCAATGTATCCATTAATATACATATGTATATGTACATACATACAGTCTTTTGCAAGTATACATATTTGGTATGAATATATACATATGTATATCAATACATATGAATGGATTTCAGTATGTATATTTTTAAATGATTATTGTGTGCTTATGCTTAATAAAGCAACCTTTTTTTGAATTATAAAAATTTCTACGTCATCTCAAAAAAAAAAAGAAAATATTTTTAGTGTATACTGAAATTGCGAATACACACAATCACACACATATGAATCATCGTACTTTCAGAAAGATATGCACATGTGTAGATCAACGTACATACACACTTTTAAAGTTATATTAAATCCAAAATTATATTATTATTAACTGTAAAATTCCCTTACCATTTTTCTGCTATATGCGAGTTGCTTTACCAAATTTATAAACCAATTGCAATTTGTATATGTTTCAGTTTAAACAGAAATGCTTTTTAGCCTTCCGACCGCAAAGAAAAACCGGACTAATCAATTTGGGTGGTGGTTCCAATGCATCGATTTACGCATGAGTTGCGAGTCAAACAAAAGTTGGGTGGGACTTCTGCCGCTAGTTGAAATGATGGAAATGGAACAATAAAATAAACTATCGAAATGTTGCCGGCATTAAAACTATCGTAAAGAGAGATTATTTCAACTATTGTTAATTGTAATATTCAAGAATAACTTTTATTATTTCAGAGTCCAAATTTATAGACAAAATTATTACTTTAAGTGATGATTATTATTTGACTTTGGGTACGTCATGACCAATACCAGAAAAAAAGATTAATAGATGTTTTTGCACGCCTATCCTATCGTATGCGTTCGGAAGATCCAATTATTAAAAGGTATCTAATTATTAAAATATATATGTTACTATAATATTATATTCTGATTTTATGGACTGTATTGCACAACAGGAAAATTAAGCATTATTGACAATATTTTATTAAGCAAATAACTGCACTAAAAATGTGAATCTGCACTAATTGCTGAAGCATCGAATTATTATTGGTTATAATTTTGAATTGACTGAAGCATCGACTAAGTAGAAAACTTTGCGCTTGAATTATAATTGCCTTCGTGTTTTCTCAATATTCCCGAATATACATGTATAAGTCCCTGTTTTCACGGAGTCCATATTTTTTATTTCGTGCTATGGATTTAATTGATTTAAAATTTTAATAATGGAAATAATTTTTGCATTACTTGAACTATATTATGGCACGAGTTCAGTTCGCATCAACTAGTTAACATGTTCCAAGTCCAAGTAGTCCCAAAGCGGCGTTCCATTTTTTTCCAAAAGAACTGGTAAAATCGCGTACTATGAAAATACGCGAACAACTTCAATTTGAATAAGAAAGCAGACAAAAGAATAATATTGGTAAAGTACTGTGCAAGTTGTATTAAAGTCGGAAAAAGCCTCGCATACTTTCCAATTAATATGAATGTTATCATATCTTTCTTGTATTTCTAAGGTGAGTAAAAAATACAAAATTTCAAGCTTAAATTATAAGAATGTTTACCTCATATATCAATGGGATGATACACACACATATATTTGTGTGTGTGTGTGTATGAATGGTCACATACACACGTATTCAATCAATGTTTAGAAACAATTTACAATGTTGTCATGAAAAATTGTTGTTAATGGATTAAAGCTCCAAAGTTTGCAATAGAAATTGTATTGAATTAAATTCATTATACATATAAGTATAGATATATGTGCATTAGTGTCAAAGTGGAAGTGAATCTGCGAAAAATCGATATTTTTAGTATGTACATATAAATATTTGTTCATATGCAGCTACAAAAACCGCTTTGTTAAAGTCGGTATTAGTGACTTGAAATTAATATATTCGTGACAAATATTATATAAAATTATTACTGTTAACGAACTTTCGATTGTTTACTGTGTGCATTAACTTCAGAAAATGTATATGTATATACAATGTAGTACATATTTACACACAATCTTATCTTAAAGGGGCGTGGCTTTCTTGAATTATGTGTGCCTCAAACTGTTCGTAAAACTAAATATACATTCATACTTAACGGTAAGTTAAGGTTAATTAAAAAAAAAACATGTACAAGCCGAACTGTCTTAGGAGAAAAAAAGTTTACCTTATTAAATACATATATACGTACGTACATACATATGTATATGCTTACATCTAAATCTTTGGTTTTTTTTTTTTTTTAATACAAAACAAAACGGCTTGAATGCATTGAATGTTCGCTTAAATATGCAGATGTTTATTAATGTATTTATGTATGTTTCTACAAAAATACCAACATGTATGTAATTATATACATACCTACTGACTAACCTACTGTATACGTATTTACACATACTTACATATACACATACTTCCATATAAAATTCACAGTATTATACGACTTCGCCTGAGTCAGACATTATCTTGCCAGATAAGTTTAAAGGTTTATCTTTGAGCTTAGTATGAGGACGTAGTATGTATAACTGGCAATAATTCTTTCAATCTGCGCACCTTAAGTAGAGGCGGCTACTAAGTTACTCTTATATACATAAATCCGTGTGTGTTACAAATAATTGGAAGAAAGTTGAACATTTGCATTAAAGGCATTTTTATCTCAATTAACTAATTGTATGTATTATTAGCACACAAAGTTAATAGAAAACTACTAAATAATTATTATAAGCTGTAATGTAAAATTTATATTATATTTAATAAATAGCATATATATAAGTTAATTATTTCTTATTAGATTTAAAGTAGATAAAAATATACGTATATATATGTATGTGTATGAGTAGCTGAGGAAGCTTTGTTAGTTCTGTTTAATTGGATATGTGAATGAAAATGGAATCTGATCAGAATAATTTCTTGTATAAATTTAGGCTCAAATAACCGATATTTGTTTATTTATAAAATATTTTGTAGTCTTCTTATTTTACTGAAAAAAACAATCAAATATTCAATTATATTCTTCAAATAATATTTTAAATTTACTATTATTTAGTCACCTTCAGTTTGCATAATTACGTATTGATCCAATTATAAAATTATTTAAGTTAAACATCCTGTTTATCAAATTTCTTATTTTCTGATTTTCTTCTTGTTTCTTTGTTTTACAGATTTTATACAAGCTTCAAAATGAATCCCCAGCCGAATTCAAATTTGGAGCAGTCCTTGGTGACGGAGGCGGGCCATATACAAGCCCAATATTCAGCTTTTCAAAACTTTGAGCAATACACCGCTGCCGGATATACAAATGCACCGTTATATATTTCAAAGCCAACTGGCATGGGGACTCTGACCCGTATTAATCCCCATTGCTCTACAATTGGATCTCAAAGTAAAATAGAAGCAGCTTCGCAAGAAGTGACCATTCCCGGTATGGAACCCCATACCTTAGTACCGACGGTTAGGTATATACAAGCACCACAGTTTGATGAAGGAGCTGATTTTGGTTTACCTGGCCTACCGCCATGTGGGCTAGAGCCTCATTATACAGACGAACCAGCTATACCATACGGTTATACTGCAGATTCCAATTATGGATTGCCGGGCGTGAGTGCAAATATGAAGCAATTCGCCTCACGTCCCTTCGACAATAACCTAAATGGATCTGAATCAGCTATTGATTCCCAATGCAGATCTTTTGAAGGTCAAGGCGATTTCAAATTAGTACCATTTGCGACGAGCTCCCTAAACACTGTGCCGCCCAGAGTCGGCGACAAGGAGGACTTCATTGGCGGTTCGGACAGTGATCTATGTTCCACAATGAGGTGGCGTGACCCAAACCTCTCCGAAGTTATAAGCTTTCTCAGTAATCCTAATAATGCTATAAAAGCAAATGCTGCCGCATATCTGCAGCATTTATGCTACATGGATGATCCGAACAAGCAGCGGACAAGAACATTGGGGGGAATACCGCCACTAATCCGATTATTATCATATGATGCTCCGGAAATTCATAAGTGAGTGCTTAAAATCATAGCCCTTATGATAAAATGAAGCATACTTAACAAATCATGATTATAAAACTAATACATTTTTCCATTTGTTTCACTTTTCATAGAAATGCTTGTGGTGCATTGCGCAATCTGTCGTATGGCAGGCAAAACGATGAGAATAAACGGGCAATTAAGAATGCCGGCGGAATCGAAGCTTTGGTGCATCTACTTTGCCGGTCTCAAGAAACTGAGGTCAAAGAATTGGTAACTGGAGTCTTATGGAATATGTCCTCATGCGAAGACATTAAACGGTCAATTATTGATGAGGCGCTGGCTGCTATAGTATGTAATGTAATAAAACCCCATTCGGGATGGGATCCTATCTGTTGCGGCGAGACATGTTTCTCCACTGTATTCCGCAATGCTTCTGGAGTTTTGAGAAATGTCAGCTCAGCTGGCGAACATGCGCGAGAATGCCTTCGTAACTGCGAGAACTTGGTCGAGTCTCTACTTTACGTCGTTCGATCATCCATTGAAAAGAATAATATTGGAAATAAAACAGTTGAGAATTGCGTTTGCATTCTGCGCAATCTATCGTATCGATGCCAAGAAGTTGAGGATCCCAACTATGATAAGCATCCATTTATTATACAGGAAAGGACTGTTCCATCCTCATCGAAAGGTAAGCAATGTAATATTTAGTTGATATATAAACACCATATTTTTTATAAATATGTATAATTGTATTGTTATATATTATTTTTAGGTGAGAATTTGGGCTGCTTTGGCACAAGTAAAAAGAAGAAGGATTTGGCACTGAATGAGTCGCAGCAAGACTATATATTTTCAACGGAATATGCAAAGAATACCCGAACAAACAATAAAACCAACAAGGGATATGAACAGCTCTGGCAACCGGAAGTGGTGCAATACTATCTCTCATTGCTGCAAAGCTGCTCCAATCCCGAAACGCTTGAAGCCGCTGCCGGTGCAATTCAAAATTTGTCAGCTTGCTACTGGCAGCCGAGCATTGATATTCGCGCAACGGTGCGCAAAGAGAAAGGCCTTCCGATACTGGTCGAACTGTTGCGAATGGAGGTCGATCGTGTCGTTTGTGCCGTTGCCACAGCACTGCGCAATCTTGCTATTGACCAACGAAACAAAGAATTGATTGGAAAGTACGCCATGCGCGATTTAGTCCAAAAACTACCATCTGGGAACGCTCAACATGACCAAAATACGTCAGACGACACCATCACAGCAGTATTGGCCACCATCAATGAAGTCATCAAGAAGAATCCAGAGTTTGCGCGTTCGCTCTTGGACGCCGGTGGTGTAGATAGGCTAATGAATATAACAAGACGCAAGGAACAATATACCACGTGCGTCATCAAGTTTGCCAGTCAGGTTTTGTACACCATGTGGCAGCACCATGAGCTGCGTGAAGTATATAAAAAGAATGGATGGAAGGAACAGGATTTCGTTAATAAACACTTTGCAGCACATAGCACCCCGCCAAGCTCACCAAATAATGCTAACAATACTCTAAATAGACCAATGGCATCTCAGGGACGAACGCGTTACGAGGATCGAACAATCCAACGTGCCCCGAACTCATCTTATCGAAATAAAGATGCACCACCTGGAGCTGTCATGTCCAACAACGATTCCGCATTGTTGTCCGAAATGGTTCGAAAACAATTATAAAGTGTATATTTGTTTGAATTTTTTTTTGTTTATTTTACTAGTTATATATACACACTATATAACTCTTAAAATAACTAAGAGGTGAAAAATGAATTGTTTTACTGGGGCTTTATACTTTTCTCTAAGGTGGTAAAGTGAGAACGAAAGCAAAATCTGTTTTGTTAAAATTTGTCTTTTTTAAATTTCTTTTTCTTTTTTTTTTTTTGTTTGGTAAAACTAAAATTAATATACATATCAATGCAAAGTAAAAGAACTAAACAAATATGTGGGAAAAGAATTTAATGAAATTTAAGGATTAAAGATCCAATCATTTTCTTCAATGAAATGGGATTACAAATTTTATATATAAAGGGAGTTTTTGCAATGGGTGGCTAGGGTTACACTACGAAAGAGAGACAAATTCTTAAGTATATTGGGGCTTCCCAGATATTCTTTTCATTTAGTCGGCAACCAAATAAATGTAAATTTCCATAACTTTCATAATTAAATTTCTCCCGATTCCCTTAATGAAATGTAAGAACTGCTATAGCCCACATATGTAAATTCCTCAAATCTCATAACGATTGGATTGTTCGAGATTGTTTGCTTTATAATAAGATAACAGCAATGAAGCTATTCCACTTTTGATTTGATCACCATTGATTCTAAGGCCTTATATTATATCTGAAACATAAATGGGTTGCTTTAAAGTGTGTCTATATTATTTTTTAAGTTTAACGATTATATATATAGAAATACATATATATTATAATTTAATTTAATTTTAATCATAACTTTTCGAATATATCGATGGAAAACTTTCTGGACGCCCTTAGATTAAATATAAGACCCCAAAGAGCAAATTTTATGTTTCCTAAGTTATTGTATTTAAATTGCATTGTTTCTTTTATTTCTTATACTTACTAAGATTAGTATCGAATAAAATAATTATAAGGGGTGTAATTCATTTCACACCGACTGTATGCATTTGACTACATAATAAAAAAAATTAGATTATTCGTGTAGATTTATGTATGTATATATTGTTACACAATTAAAAGCAACAAATTACACTGGGTAGGGCTTATAACCAGAGGCCGTAACGGTCCGTGAGTATTGCATACAAATATTAACTTATACAATTATTTATTGATTTTTACTCTATACATATATATACTAAACAGCAATAATTAATTTGGACTTTTGTTGTAAAAATGAATTATATTCAATTTCTGATTTCCATTATAAACATTTCCAAAAACGAATTATTAAAAACAATTTTATATCAATAATAATTAATGAAAACTTTGCTTCTTTCTGAAGACTAGCTAATATCATTGGGTAAATATTGTATTATATTTTGTTGATCTAGCTTAATGTGGAAAGCATATTTCCATGACAGATGTTAAAGCAAGGCCTATACGCTGAGTGGTAAATCAATTACGAATAATGATAATATTTAACTGATGTTTTAATACTGAAGTTGCTGGTTTTAAATTTCTATCCTTTCAATATTAACAATTCCGCCTATGAATACAAATTATTATCGGTAGATATCAAATCGATAGTAACAATGGGAAATTCAGTCAGCAGAAACATGTTTTTATATGAAATTTTTGTTGTCCTAATTAAAAATATCGAATATATATTTGTTATCGAAAATACTTTTCCAACAGTACTGAAATCGAATATATAATAATAGTGAACTCCATCCCTGGCAGTATAAGTCGGCTTTTACATTGTTTTTCAACTGCCTTGTGGATATGAATTCTCCAAATAAACATTTATAAAATGGAATATGAATCCTCCTTACCTGAGCTTGGTGGTAAATTAATTTAAAGTTAATTAGCAGTTGAATCTCATCTATATGTGCTGCAATAAAACCATATGTATATCTACGTGAACGTAAATTCATATCCAGTGTACTTGCAGACATTTATATATGCATATACCTATTCGTGTGTGCCTCTGTGTGTGTGTGCTTACATATTTATGCATTTGTATATATTGAGTAAGATGAAGAAACATACATATATGCATATATATATGTACATATGTGTATAAATAAACAAATACAAATGTGTGCAAATTCTACGTCACATACTTGTGTATGTATGTATGTATTTACAAAAAATCATACCCAGTGAACATGCATACATAAATATATGCTTATTAGACTGTTCGTGCTGACATAAATACGCACATACACACATTTATACATTTATACAATGAAAACTTTGAGTATTTCCTAGATCTCAATCCTTGTATAGAATATTTGTGATAATTTATAAATAAGTTTGTAAAATTCCATTATAATGTGTATTAGTTTGTGATTCATGCAAGATTTAAAAATGGAAGTACTACAAATGATGAGGTCCCCACCGCAGATGTAATATTCAGAGAGACCCCCGTCATTGACATCGCAATATTAAAACCTTTCTTTTACCTTATCAGCTACCCTCCCGCTGTGTGTTTCCCTCAATTATCATACGGGACGTGTTGCGAATTCGATCAGATGAAACTTTTTATAGCCGTTGCCGAAGTGAATTGAGTATATTGTGGCTGTGGAATGTGTTGCCGTGCCTGCGCCTGTTTACCTGAGTTAGAGATAATATTATATGTTCCTGTGTGTGCCCCCGTTTGATAATGTGTTAAGATTGTGTGGAAGACGCCCGCTTGGGCGTGGCGAATCGGCCAGAAATGTTGGGTATATCAGTTCAGTTCATACATAGTATATATTGTCTTCTTGTTTGGGGATGTTGATCTTCATTAATCCTTTGGTCATCATTGAGTACCAAATTTACAGTAGATATATAAAAATATATAATATATAAATAATAATTTACGATAAATACATCAGATTCAGTGATGAACAAACTTTTATAATATATTAATATATTTAAATATTCTAATACGTTTTAAATTGAATTTTTTCAGATCTTCTCACCTTAAGCTGCAATAAGAGGCTCGAACTTTTGGAGTCATTTTTAAGTCAACCCGATGGTGACAAGAAATTAAACCATAGCCTTAATTTAGAAGATAATTTTAAGGGACACCAATTTTCTCTGGATGCTTTATTGGACACATTCATATTACTCTATGATGAATGCAGTAATTCATCTCTACGGAGAGAAAAAAGTGTATCGGATTTTCTTAAACTTGGTAAGCAAGCAAGTAAAGTAAAGTCTATATGGTCTATGTAGGTATAAATAAATAAAACCACCCATTTATAGTCAATTTGTTAGGTCAATTTGTGATTTGTGTAATTAATAATTATAATTTCTTTGATTACTATACTATATTTTTATTTTCTTTACAATTTCAGCTAAGCCTTTTGTTCATATTGTCAGGAAGCTACGGCTGACGCGTGATGATTTTGAAATTTTAAAAATAATTGGCCGTGGCGCATTTGGTGAAGTGTGTGTTGTTCGCATGCTATCATCGGAAAATATATTTGCCATGAAAATATTAAACAAATGGGAAATGCTAAAGCGTGCGGAAACTGCATGTTTTCGCGAAGAGAGAGATGTGCTAGTCCTCGGAGATCGTCAATGGATAACAAATTTGCATTATGCGTTTCAGGATAATATAAATTTGGTATGCCATTTATTTAAAGTTTTAATTGAGTTAATTTATTTACATATTGATTTCTTATTTTAGTACCTGGTCATGGACTATTACTGCGGTGGCGATTTATTAACGCTGCTGAGCAAGTTCGAGGATAAACTTCCAGAGGATATGGCAAAATTTTATATTACAGAAATGATTTTGGCAATAAATAGCATTCATCAACTGAAGTATGTTCACAGAGATATTAAACCGGACAATGTTTTGTTGGACAAACGTGGGCATGTGCGTCTGGCTGACTTTGGTTCGTGCTTGCGTTTGGATAAGGATGGCACAGTGCAATCAAATGTGGCTGTTGGAACACCCGACTATATATCGCCCGAGATCTTGAGGGCTATGGAGGATGGAAAGGGTCGTTATGGAACCGAATGTGATTGGTGGTCACTTGGTGTATGCATGTACGAAATGTTATATGGAGAAACACCATTTTATGCAGAGAGTTTGGTGGAAACCTATGGAAAGATTATGAACCATCAGAATTGCTTTAATTTACCCGCTCAAGATACTTCACACAGTAAGTTATCTGAAGCATCTAAGGACCTACTACGCAGACTAATTTGTATTCCTGAAACGCGGCTGGGCCAGAAGGGGCTACGTGATTTTATGGAACATGCATGGTTTGAGGGGATCGATTGGGAGAATATAAGAAATGGTCAAGCGCCTTATATACCGGAAGTGTCGAGTCCAACAGATACATCGAATTTTGACGTTGACGACAAT
This sequence comes from Drosophila arizonae, assembly GCF_054131065.1. Classification (NCBI taxonomy): domain Eukaryota; kingdom Metazoa; phylum Arthropoda; class Insecta; order Diptera; family Drosophilidae; genus Drosophila; species Drosophila arizonae. The sequence continues at coordinate 14,912,325 of NC_142925.1, read as the reverse complement.
GATGTGCGATTAATTGATTCTATTCCGCCTTCGTCTAACCCGGCCTTTTCTGGATTTCATTTGCCATTTATTGGATTCACATTTTCTCAAAATAATTGTAGAACGGACCTGAAAACAGACGACTTGTTTCCTGATAGCAAACCGCAAACATCTGTTTTCGACGAGAGTCTTGGAAACTCAGTTTCGAGCAATAAGCAATCAAAAGATGCAGAAAAATCAAACGAATCACTCAATAAACAAATTAAAACATTAACCGAACAATTAGTCACGTGTAAGCACGAGAAAAACGAACTGTCCGCAAAATATAACGAAATACTTGAAAGACTACAAGTTCAAGAAGCTGAACTAAAGGAAACAATAGCTCAGCGTAATGTCGCAATGATGGAATACTCAGAAGTTACCGAAAAACTCACAGAACTTCGAAACCAAAAACAAAAACTCTCAAGACAAGTTAGAGATAAGGAAGAAGAGCTCGATGCGGCAATCCAAAAGAACGATAGCCTGAGAAACGAACTGCGTAAATCGGATAAAACTCGTAGAGAACTGGAACTGCATATTGAGGATGCTGTAAACGAGGCGTCCAAGGAGAAAAAAATAAGAGAACATGCCGAAGAATGCTGTCGAAAGCTACAAAATGATTACCGCAAATCGGTACCGAATGTCGACTCTACTTCGCCCTCGGGAATGGCGGCATACGAATTGGAACGCGTCGAACTTCAATATGCGGAAAAACTAAATCATCAACAGGCACGGAATAACTTTGAATTGGATGCCCTAAAGGAACAAATCAGCGAATTGGAAGCGGCCAACGCAATGCTCTCTAAAGAACTGCAGCAGGCGCATGAAAAGATCAAATCTACTCCCGATTATATAGCCGACTCAGCAGAAGCGATATTGGAGTTGCAGAAGCGATTCGATTTAGAGAAATCCACATGGTACGAGGAGAAGCAACGTTTGAACACTGAAGTCAGTACGAAATGCAAAAATCTACGAGACTTGCAGGCCGATGAAATTCAAATATTGAAGGAGCTCCAGGTGAAGCGCGAAGCAATAAATCATTGGGAACTGCAAATGGCCGAAATAATACAATGGGTATCAGATGAAAGGGATGCTCGAAGCTATTTGCAGGCGCTGGCAACAAAGATGACTGAAGAAATCGAATATCTCAAGCATGTGGGAACCTTGAACAATAATGCCGTTGATCATAAGAATTGGCGAAACAGACGTTCCCAAAAACTAGATAAAATGGAATTGCTAAATTTGCAAAGTGCTCTGCAACGCGAAATTCAGGCGAAGGCATCCATCGCCGAAGAGCTTAGTCAAACTAGAGCCGAACTCATTTCTACCCAAAAGGAAGCTGTCGATTATAAGAAGCGATGTGAGTCTATCTTATATGACTTGAAGAAGAAAGAGGTCGAACTGAGAGACTTGCAGAAAATGGAACTTGGCTATTCGGAATCCTTTTTGAATAAGGCATCGCATCATAATAATGCCTTCTTCAAGGATATGTCTATGAACACTGAAGTTGTGGAGTCTGAGGAATCCTATGCTAACGATGCAAGGGATAGTATTTCATCGGCCTCTAATTTGTTTCAGGCTGCGAATCCTGGCATGCTTTTCAACTATGAGTCGAAGTATTCACTCAAGCCAGGGAAGGACAACTTAAGTGTGAAAAATGCTGCTATGAATGACGACATTCGATCAGAGCACAGCCTCAACTATGAGGAATCAAAGAAGAAGATGAGCAATACGTCAATTCATCAGTTTCTCGTGCGAACTTTTAGCAGTCCTACCAAATGTAATCACTGTACTTCTTTAATGGTCGGCTTGACACGGCAAGGTGTTGTTTGTGAAATTTGCGGATTTGCATGCCACACTGTCTGCTGTCAAAGAGTGCCGACCATGTGTCCCGTGCCCATGGATCAAACCAAGAGACCATTGGGCATAGATCCAACTAGGGGAATTGGAACAGCTTATGAAGGCTATGTGAAGGTGCCCAAATCGGGAGTCATAAAACGGGGCTGGATTCGTCAATTTGTGGTTGTCTGTGACTTCAAATTGTTTCTGTATGATATATCTACCGATCGATGTGCATTACCTAGTGTAAGTGTGTCCCAAGTGTTGGATATGCGGGATCCCGAATTCTCTGTTGGCAGCGTACGAGAGAGTGATGTCATTCATGCTGCTAAAAAAGATGTTCCATGTATTTTTAAGGTAAGTTTGTATACAATTCTCTTTACCTTCAATTACAATGAATCTCCCCTTTATCTTCCCTTTTAGATAAAAACTTCTCTCATTGAAGGAGGAATCTCATTAAGCACTTTGATGCTGGCTGATAATGAATCTGAAAAGACCAAATGGGTGATTGCATTGGGCGAACTTCATCGAATTTTAAAACGAAATAATCTACCAAATACGGCCATTTATAAAGTTAACGAAATATTGGATAATACCCTGTCGATTATACGAAACGCTCTGTGTTCTGTTATAACTTATGCGAATCAAATTTTACTAGGAACTGAAGATGGATTGTTCTACATCAACTTGGATCAATATGGTAACGATTGAATAAATATTAAACTATATATTGTGTGAATTATAAAAACAATTTATTCTTTCAGAAATTGCACGAATTGGCGAAACAAAGAAAATTCTGCAGTTATGGTACATTGAGGAAGAGCAGATAATTGTTATTCTTTGCGGAAAACAGCGACATTTGAGGCTTTTACCTATAAGGGCTTTGGAGGCAAGCGACGTCGAATGGATAAAGGTCGTGGAGTCTAAGAACTGTATTTCTGCTTGCACCGGAATTATACGACGCTATCCAAGTATTGTGTACTCGTTTATCATTGCGTTAAAGCGACCCAATAACCACACCCAAATCATTGTATATGAAATCAATCGCACGCGTACAAGACACCAAAAGACTTGCGAGTTCACGATCGGATATCTAGCTCAACATCTACAGATATTGTCAGACATGCGTCTAGTTGTCGCACATCAAAGTGGATTTACAGCGTATTTCCTGAGAGGCGAGGCAACAGCAATGTGTGAGTACATTCTTTGTTTACTAATATATTTTTTATTTGTTGATAATATTTTGAATTTCTTTCTTAGCCCTGGTTCATCCAGAAAATCAACTCTGCGCATTCTTGAATTATTCTGGTGTTGATGCAGTTAGAGTAATTGAAATATTGTCCCCAACCGGTGGAACCTTTGGGGAATATCTATTAGTATTTCAGACTCTTGCAATCTATGTGGACTTGCAAGGACGCAAATCACGCGATAGGGAAATAATGTATCCAGCTTTTCCCACTTATATAAGTAAGTATTTTCAGTACAACATTATGGAACTATATAACTAAATTCTTTACTTCTTATTTTCAGCATATTCCGATGGTCATCTGTTAGTATTTTCAGAAACTCATTTGGATATATTCAATACACAAACATCTGAGTGGGTTCAATCCATTGGTATAAAGCAATCGCTTCCCCTAAACAATATAGGAAACGTTGTTTTAACATCAATAAATGATACACCTCTGATTGTGTACTTAGCTAATATTCATACAAGTAAGTGCTATAAATAATAAATCACATAATAAAAAGATGAAGGATTTAATTTTTAAATTAATATAAAATTTTTTTTTTCCAGAGGGACTTTTGCAGTATAATGATGGTGACCAGAAGGGAGTCAGCAATATTAAACGTAGATTTTCTATAAGAGAAATAAATAAAACCGTTAAAAGGTAGTGCCAAGAATTTACACAACTTTTGCAATGTAAAATTGTAAAGCACTCAAATTATTTTGTGTATAATATATTTATTAACATTTAAATTAAATTACATTTAAATTTCAGTGATCGAAGATCAAAGATGATATCTGGGCCAACGAATTTCAACCATATTTCCCATATGGGGCCTGGTGATGGTATTCAAAATCAGCGATTATTGGACTTGCCAACAACGCTAGAGACAGCTGAGCACGCAAGTAAACAAATCATAAGTTCGTTAAATTCCGTGAACCAAATAAGGAAATGTAACTATCTGGATCAAGGTAAGTGCTAACAAAAAATGTACTATATTTCATGTGATATATTATTTTAAATTTTTAGAGAAATCTAAAAATGTGTTGTTTGTATTTATATTATATTCTATTTTATACCGACTAATCAAAATCTGTTTGATCGTTTTAGCTGATGGTAACTCAGAAGATTTTGGTAATGACAATTTGCCATCTAGGACTCCCAGCCCATTAGGAACGTTAATTTTTGATGACCTAAATAATATCGATTAAATTGTAATCTCCATATTAATTTAACCTAATGCCGAATAAACTCGAACAAATCAAATTTGTATTGCTAATGCATATTATTTTATAAAACTGCATGCAAAAATTTCAGCAAAACAACACGTTTTCTTACATCAACTTTATTTAAATATAAATAGTTATACAAATATGTTTATAAGCAACTATGTCTTTGGGTTAAAAACTAAAATTAATGATGGGTCATTCCATCAGTCCGTTCTTTTGTATCCCCGGATAGCAATCTAATGTCCTGATCTGATCGGCATTTCGTATGGCTGCCTTAGACAAATCCCGACGAGCAACAAACTTAGGAAAAAATGTGCAAGTAATCTCGAGCTACTTGAACTGATTTGAATGCTATCAATAAATAGGTTGTAGGTGCAGCTACTGGGCGGCTTTACAAATGTGGTAAAGTTGGGGTAGCGTATGATCTCGGAGGGCTGCAAAGGATAAATAATTTGTATATTCTGTTTTTGGTAAAATAAAATTGAACTTACAATTGACATGGACTCATTGGAAACACGACAAAAAGTCATATGTTTGCCGGTTATCATGGCATGTTCCACGCGTTTGGTAAATAAAGGTTCCGACCAAGGCAATTGATTTAAATGTGAAAGGAAAGTGCGATCATGAAACTCCACAGGATCCGATATAAGCAGTTTATCTAAAAAAGTCAACAGTAATGTTAGGCATATTCATATCAATATCTCTATAAATATTCATACTTAGTAGGGATCCTTCCACGACCATGTCTTCAGCGGTCATATCGGTGTGGTTTGTCTTCGATTTGCTATATACCGTGTTGGGCATGTAATCTAGTAAATTTCCGTTGTACAGAAATAGGTTTTCAACATCTGTCATATTCAATGAATAGAACTGATTGACACCAAACATCTCAAAGAATTCACGCACTGGCGTCATGCTATAACAGCCGGCTAGCTCGATTTTCGGGTAATACGTGATGAAGGATAAACACATTTCCTGTTTGGTTGAATAGCCACCGAATGTGGTTCGTTTGCGATGCAGAGTGTCATAGGCACAGTCTGTAATAATATAATCTCCAGGCAAAACGACTGTCTCGTTGGCCAACTGATGAAATTGCTGATACTTATAATCATAGTTATCATCCTCAATGATGCGTGGCAATTCCTTGCCGCCTCGAATATGGCGCAGACTCATTTTGCGACCAGCGCGATGCGTGTGTAGAGTGCCAGAAATGATTTTAATGCCATCTTCGGGAAACAACTGAAATGATTGACTTTAAAATAAGCAGAAAACATTTTAAGTAGCTTTTTACTTACAACATTGGAGCACGAAGGTCCACAGATGCCAACATTGCGGTACAACTTTTGACCAGGCGGAATAATTTGGGTATCGGAAATAGAAACTCCACTAATAATAATGCCCCCATCGTTAGGGCGTATCTCGGGCGTATAATGAATACGAAATCCAGAATGATCAATGGCTGTAAGTATTCATGATATAATTTAAATTCTTAATTTAGTTGAAGCTCTCATTTACCGCGCAAAGCTTTTTGGTTATCATAATGAATTTCTAGCATATAATACTTGACGCCCGATGAGCCACCAATAGGTATACCAACATGCTCTGGTAAAAATTGTCCTGACGAGCCAATGGACCAAACAGCAACTGGTGTCGAGCATGAATCCCAGTCGCGTGGCGTCAATGAGTTGCTGTTGCATACGGTTCCCGTACTTCTGACCCAAACATCCCATGAGGCGGCATTTGAGCCGGGATAAGATTTCGTTGAGCATTCGAACAGAGTCATGTGATGCACAATTGTTTCGTCGCTTTTCCTATAATTTTACAATTGGCAATTTAGAGATTTGATTTCATATTCGAATTAGGTACTTACGAAATATGTGTTAATAGTGGCTCATAGCCAATAATATGATGCTTTTGTTTCAGCATTGGAGCGCTGACAATCTTACACCAATACAAAGTATCCATCGATGGCTCCAATGTAACATTATTTACAACAATATCCCATTGATGAGTGACCTGCTTGGCTGTCATACTTTGCTTCCTGAAGACGGGATTCAGTAAATGCATAGGCTTCGCACCACGATTCTTACCATGCCCATCTAGATTTCCATGTATCGGATCCTCATTGCCAAACGACCACAAAACTTTTACCGTGTCGTGCTATAAAGAAGAGTTTTATTAGTTTATTTCTTTGAAGATCTAAATGAGTTCATTTACATACGCTTAATGGAATATCGTATGGATCACACGTTTCAACCAAACGCTTGAATTCAACAATGGTGTGAGTTTCATTTTGTCTGCCATCAATAACGTGATAGTTTTGAGTATCATCTTGTATGGGTGCTCCGTGCGGATGTTCGAGTGAACCATGACAATCCTATCAAAACAAAGAACCGTGCGTTAATATATGTAAATATGTTAAGATATAGATCAGCTAAAAATACTTTGTTTGAAAAATTATATCTAGGCATAGGCAGAAAAATCTTTAAAAGTGTTTGGGATCGTTTATTGTTTATGTTATCCTCGTCAGCTGTTTGTCCATTTGAAGACCTTTCAGATAATTGCTTCAGCAAATGGCTAATGTGAATGGCAGATGTTGATAAAGACCAGCTGTCTAGGCAGCGCAGGATATACATAAATAGAAATATACATATTTACACATTTCATTGGAAACACGCCGTAATCAAGAGCTGTAAGAGTTGATTTGCACGACCTTGACCTTGGTATATTTTTGCGTAAGTCTTCCTTTGATTTGTAGTCTGTTTATTTATATTTGAATATTAATGTGGGCTTTAACAATGGAATTTTAATGCTTATTTGATTATCTCTTTTTTTGCTTTATCTGAAACCATAAAATGTATTGTTGGCTCTTTTAATTGCAATTTTAGATGTATGTATTATAATTTATACACATAGCACTTGAATAATGATATGATAATTAATTATTGATCACATATTGAAATAACATAAGGTGTCATTTGCGACATTTCTTAGCTAAGGGCCACTAAATTAGACACCCTGTATATAATTTATTTCCGATGTTTTGTTACATACATTCCCTCACGCACACAGGCACATGCAGCGTCACATGCATACATGCATACATATGTACCTACACTCGAGGGCTGTTCTTTTGCTGCTTCTGCCCTTAAATACCATTTATATATGTACATACACATACACTTTAATGAATCACAAATTAGTCACACACTCTTCCATACTTACTATGATTCTCTTGTAAATATTTTAATTGTTTTTATACTCCATACAACTCTCTAATGCACTCTCAATACTCACCAATGCATTTGCTTTTCCTGTGTGATCGTCTACCCATAACAAAACCATATCAGCACTGGACATGCGAGCGTCTTTTTTGGAAAAGCCAAGGCCAATGAAGCCGCGAGTATTGACCGTGGCTTTGAAGTAAATATCCTTTTCTTTTACTTGCCACTCCAGCCAATATAATCCATTGTTGTCCATCATCTCTAGCCTTTGCCAGTTCTGATGCCGCACCGATTTATGTGCAATTGCATCGCTATGATGCGCACAGTTTACATTTTGCCATATATAAACGACAAATATACACAGTTTTGTGAATATTTGTAGCAACATTTGGAACTTCTCTTTGTTTTCCTTTTTTATATATTATTTTTAAATCAACGACACTTAAAAACTACGCGCCTTTTGTTCTGCTCGGTTGCACGCCTTTTCCGTTTTAATTCGGCTTCAATACTACGTTTATGCACACGCTTCAGGGGAAAGATCATTTCACAAGCCGGCAGATGTTCTGAAGGAGCTAAACACACCACCTTTTGCGCACACACAGGTATACACAAGCGCTCAGAAATACATACAAGAATGCACACACACATAGATACATACGCATACATATTTACGTATGCGTCGTCCTCAAACATGATCAAAGCAAAAATATCGATGTTTTATTAATTACAAAACATTTAAACGATATACAAAGGATTGTTAATATCGATAAATTGCAAGTAAATGATCATTGTCGATGCATTCAATTTATTCTATATATTAGAGGCACGAATTATCTTAAGATTTACATTTGATATTGTATTTGTCATTAGCATAGAATTATTTGCATTTCAATTCATTTAACATGAATAATTTGTCTACACACATATTTTTTGGTATGCATAAGCTCAGTAGTCATAAGAAAGCTTCAAATTTCGCGGGCAACGTAAGTAATTAAAAATTTTCTTTCCATTACGTCATTTCCATTAAAATATCGATTATCTGTAACGGCTTACCGAAAACTTACCTTTATCTTATTTCTTAATCAACCATAAGATCTTTCCCAATATCAAGCATTAATATTGTGTGTCTGCTGTTTGACAGTTTCCCCACTTTCTAAACAAATCACTTCATTTATATAAATAAGATACAAACAGATTAACAGTGATTATATTTACAATTTGTATGGGATGATTGCAGCGTTTTAAGAATAATACTTATAACGTCACTGAACAATTTTAAAATAATTATCTAGTTTTATGTCGCTACAATATGAAATTAATAAAAATAAGTTATTATTTTTAAGGGTAACAAGTTAAAATTAGAGAATTCTTTCATTTAAAATTGGCTATAACGCATGATTTGCTATTATATGGACGAACAATCATAACCTAACAGAAATTCTTGTCTCTCAGTAGAAAACGTTTCACGTTACATTTAGAATAATTAAAGAAACTCTAAGACGCAGTCACTGGGCCTAGGGTAATAGTCTGTGGCTGGGGCATCCTCGGACGTATCATCATAGTGGCCTTCTTTAAAGTATAATCCCAGCCCCGCCAGCGGAACCATACAATACCCTGTCGAGCGGTTAAATCTTGTGGATCATGCAGATATAGTCCATTCAAGCCGCGTCCGCAGGACTTCCACCACCAACCGCCCTGAAAAACCAAAGTAATAATAGTGAATAAGCTTTTGTAAAATTTGGAGTTCACATTTGTATTTACCTTCAGCATGCTTGCACAGTTGAGCGAGCTTCTATCATTGTCTTTATTGTACGTGGAAAACGGGCTATTGTTCGATCCATACCATGGATCATTTAATGAATCGCCAGCATTTCCTTCGTATCCATCAATTTCTAGCTTGTAATAGTCCGCTTCAGAGTGTATTTTAAAGTGTGAATACTGAGCATATCTAAAAATAATTGCAGTCAGTAAGTAATTTTAATTTAAAATTAAGAAAATAAATCAACTTACCTCTTGTTACCTTCAAAATCTTCCAGTTCTACGCGCAGTGCGTAGTCTTCATTATTCGTTAGCATATAAATATTTTCGTTGCCTAGCCAAAATTCCTTATTAGGTTCGCCAAATCCATTTTTATAATCCGCCCAATCACGATTGAAGTTTTCTCGTGGTTCTCCGAAATCATCGCGACGCTGAATGACCTATGATTCGAGAAATTTAATTAATTATTCCATTATTAGAAAAATCAATAACAAGAATTATTTACCGTCCATCCACCATCCGCAATTCCCTGTTCACAGTACACCTTTAAGAACCAATATGTTGTGCCACGAATTTGTAGATAAAATACTCCAGATTGTTTCATGCCAGCATTTAAGATATCTACACAAGAGAATCCCTGGAAATATGCAATTATATAAACAATATAATTAGTTAAAGTTACGATTCAAACGTACGTTTTAAAAGTGATTTTTTTTTTCAAATTTGTGTTTGGCGCGCATGGCCAAAATTTCTAATGTACATAATTCCCATCTGCTTTGCAGTATTTTTTCACGATCGATATTTATAGCATTAAAAAGTTCGGTCACTCTTAAACGATTTGTTTGGGTAGAAAAGTGCAAATGTTTATATTAACCGCAATAATATGCTCAGTAATATTTATTTTGAGATTCTCCGCATGCGAAGAACAAATTGTGGATGTCAGAAAAACACTTGTGTGGGGCCCGGGACTTAAGCCGGACGATATCGTGTTGCCGGCCAGATATTTTTTCATTCACGCCGTCGATACAAACGGGAAAAAGTAAATAACAAAAAAAAAAAAAAAAAAAAAAAAAAAAAAAAAAAAAAAAAGTCAAAGCCCTTAAAGTATTAAACTGTTTCCCTGTATTGCAGATTCGAATCACGTACATATCTGAAATTCCATGTTCATATCAATGGAAACTCACCGCACGGCAAATGCCGATACAATTTGAACCAGATTGATCGCGCAGATGGATCGACAATTGTGCGCTACACGATTGCCGATTGGTGCGACAATCTCGAGATTAATGTGCTATATAATAATTCCCATGTGGCACAGTCGCCCTATTTGATGCGGAACAAAGTCTATTCGGAGCGCTGCTATTGTCCGCAGGAGCTGAATCTCTGGCTGCTAAATAACGATTGTGCCGCTTTCACAGAGGACAAACAAATCTCCTGGGATTTGCATTCGTTTAAGCGCGTGAATTTTAGCGCCATTCGAACTAATTTATTGAAACGATATAATGCGCCCGAGAGTATATCTCTGTGCCACTATGTGGTGAAGAATCAGCAAATTTGGCGAACTTGCTATGGCAAATACACGGGCTTCAAGATGTTTATGGATGCTACGTTATCTGCTTTAGCTCGAGTTGTTCTTCTGCCCGATATGGAGTTTTATCTAAATCTTGGCGATTGGCCGCTATCTAAGAAGGGAGGTCAACAGCGAACTTCAGGGCCGTATCCAATTTTTTCATGGTGCGGCAGTGACGACACATACGACATAACATTGCCAACATATGATATTACGGAATCGACTATTGAGAATATGGGTCGAGTTATGTTGGATATGCTCTCTGTTCAGAAAGATGAATATTTATGGGAAGACAAAGAGGAAAAGGCCTTCTTTCGTGGCAGAGATTCGCGACGAGAGCGATTGGATTTGATTGACTTGGCTAGAAAGTACCCGGATGCAATCAATGCCTCCATAACAAATTTCTTCTTTTTCCGTAATGAGGAACATAAATACGGTCCCAAAGTACCGCACATATCATTTATGGACTTCTTTAAGGTAACGTACTATTACCTTTTCATAATTTTCTATGCTAATATCTTTATGTCTAATTTTCTTTCCAGTATAAATATCAGTTAAACATTGACGGCGCTGTTGCGGCCTATCGTCTGCCTTATTTGCTAGCAGGCGGCTCTTTGGTCTTCAAACAGGACTCACATTATTACGAGCATTTTTATAGCAAGCTGGTGCCATATAAGCATTTCGTGCCCATCAAGCGTGATCTGAGCGACGTAATTGAGAAGATCGAATGGGCCCGAGCAAATGATTTACGTGTTAAGGAAATCGTAACGAATGCACGCGCATTTGTCGAAGAGAATCTCTTGCCGCAACATATTTACTGCTATCACATAGTATTATTTAAGGAGTGGAGCACTCGCCTGGTGTCACCTATCGAGGTGCTGCAGGGCATGGAGAAAGTCAACTCCACCTACACTTGCTCGTGCAAAGAGAAGATGCCCAGGGACGAGCTTTAGACAGTGTGAAATCATTCCGATGTTTTTACTTACATCAATCATATCTCAAATTGTATTTAACTTAACCTAATCATAGCATAAATATTAAACAAATTTTAACACATTTGAATACGTCTTGAGTTCGTTCTACTTACTATTCCTTACTGATTCCTTTCTATTGATAGGGACGATCTGTTCTAAATTTGGTTTCTTCTACTATATATTAAAAGTTATATTCCTTACCTTGACATCCTTTAGAGTATAGATATCACTGGCCAGGGTATTGTTGACGACAGCAGGTTTGTTCTTTACACTGGGAAAGATAATGCCGCCTTTACGAAATACCGATTTCGTAGGTGTCGAGCTCCATGCAGTAGTTGTGGCCGATGTGGTTGAAGTTCCATTAGACGTGCTGTTAATAGTGTTGCTCGATGAGGTCGAATGACCCGTTGACGTGCTCACAGTGGAATATAGAGCTGTTGTACTGCTGTTATATGCCGTGGACTGGGCTGTGGGTGTGGGCGTTGTGGCTGGCTCATTCAAGTCAGTCAAACTTTCATCAATCACAGAAAACCTACATGGAAAAGATAAGTTGAAGAGAAATTCTTTGATATAATAAAAATGTTCCTACCTGTTCGGATCGTACTCGACCAATCGATCAATGGTTGGATCAACTAGCAGCTCCGTTGGAACTGGCCTTTGTGCTAGTATTTGTACATCATCCTCTTGCTTCTTTAGTCGCTTCTCAACCATGTCCAAGTTATTAATTATTAAATTCGTTTTGGTTTTCAGATCCTGATGGATTTCGCCAATTGCACGTTCCTGCCGCTGCGTCTGCGTTAGCAGCGCATCCGACTTGGGCAGTAGATGATCCACCGAAGACTTTGTACCCACCACAACGTCCCAGACTTCGTCCATTTTCTCAGATACCGATACCATTGGCCGCATCTGTTTAACTAGAGCATCGATCTTACTGGATTTGATGGCTGGAAAAGCAGTTGTGGTGACATTGAATCCATTCAGCTGTTCATGATGATCCACGACAGCATCATGAATGTCGTTCATCATGCGCAGCATGCGACCTATATTCTCCGACTCGATATTGATGTGAAATTGCAGCTTCTTGTCAATGTTATCCGTGGAGTCGCGCAGCTGGTTGACTTCGCTTGAGACATGCGTCATTACCTCGGCAGTCATTGCCTTTGTGATCTCAACGATGTTCATGGTAATTGGCTTCTTCTCGCTTGCCTCCGCATTGAATTCGTCCACTTGCAGGAAGTTGTTATCGATTTGCGTCTTCAAGACCTCCAGTTTCAGATCAATATCGCTGACTTTCTGATCCAATTTGACCAGCCTACTATCGATTTGGTAGGTGGCTGAAATTTTCGGATTCGGCTTATTCAGTTCACTCTCTGCAGTCACCTCGGGCATAATGTAAACGACATTCGACAGCTTGGAATCCAGGCTACTTAGTTTCGACAGCGCCTCTTCTGTCTTTTCCACATTATTTGTGACACGATTTTCTAGTAGTTCTATGTGCCCCATTAAATCCTCAACGGATCTGCCCAGATTATCGATGCGCTTCAATTTCCCTTCGAGCGTTGTTATAATTATTTCAAATATACTCAACAATTGTTGTTCTCTGCAAAGGAACGAAAATATATGTTTTTTATATGAGTGGAATGAAGTATTGGAATTTATGCTAATTACTCTTAATTAATACTTTTTCACTCTTATATTAAATATATATATATTATCTTATATACACACTTTTTATATATTTATTTACATAATTTTCGCATATCCTAATAATTTTAACACTTGGATTTCGGACTTTATTGTCTTTTATATACACAATCAAATCGCGTATACAATTAACATAATTTTATATGTAAACACGTCTGTCGTACATAATCATGTCACACCATATCATATATCATATTTAATAGGAAGAGATAACTAAAAGAGGAAATGAAAAGGTAAAAATTTATATATATATATGTTTCTCTATTTATTTATGCCCATAAATAATAAGCACAAATACATGGAAACAGCAGAAAAATGTATAATCCGATATAAGGAAAGGGAAGAAAAAAGATTGAGAGAAGATAAATCATGCCAAGTAAAACAAAAAGAAAGGTGGCTCGATGTAGTTCAAAGTTTCCATAAGCATTTGATTGCTTTATACAGGGTATCTCACAGCTACTCTATCTCTGTCTCTCTCTTTGTCTATATGTCTCTAACGCTGAATGATTGACATATTTCAAACTCAATTGCTAATCGATAAGTTAACAAATATTATCTTCTTCGACGTCGTGCATCTTGCAACAAGTTGAGGCCTGAAACCATCTTTGATTATGGCTTCCCCCATTCAATTCAACATATTTGTTGTCAAAAGCATTTGGTTTTACGCTTTCTATGAGAAATGAATAAGTTAATTGATCAGCGGTAACATCTAAGATTAACAAGCCTTATCTTCGTATCTAATTAACTTATAACTCAACAATGCAGAAGAAAGTAAGTGCATTGTAATACATTGTAATGTTGTAAGTGAGAGCAAGGTTGTGACTCGAAATAGATCGAAATATCTATATCCATATATATATTTTATTATTTGCTATAGAAGCGAGCGAATCGAATGACTTCACATCAAAACCTAGACAGTTGGGTCATTAAGCACAATAAAATATTTTATTATACTTTGTCAGCTTCTTAATCTATTTCTTCTGCTTCTTTTATAGCATATACAAGAAAGCTCTTTCAGTACATAGAGCTCTATATAAACCTTTTGTATACTATAGTCACACTCTTTGATGCCGTTTCGCTTGACAGCCTTTGCCCTTGAACTGTGAGAAATAGTTTCTTGGGTACATAAATCAAATCGGGTAAGGGTAAGCCTAGTCTTGAGGGAATATATGACCTAGGAAATAGCGGATTTCCCGCTACAAGTTGCCAACCAAAACCTTTAACTCGATTATTTTTGGTCAATAAACCAAGTTGGATCTACGATTTATTATTAATTAAAAATTTGTTGAAGCAACACAAAGTTGCAGTAATTTTTAAGCAGACCTCGCATATATTAATTTCCTTTTTCATTGTCTAAATTAATTTTTGGTCATGCGGCTACAACCGGCATTTGGCTTGTTACCAAAATAAAAACCTTTCTTCTTGGCATCCGAACAAGATACAAATTTTATTAATCTAATTATACAAAATATATATTTTTATAAATGTTATTAACATTGACTGCTTGACCTTAGGGGGGAAATAGTTGAAATGAAAACCATAAAAAATGATTATCTCATTGATGAATTAACTTAAAGCCAATAATAAATCAAATTTTAAATGAGCTTAATGCAGCTCACAATTTTCTTTGCATAATCATTAAACATATAGATTTTTATTTGTATCCGCCTTGGATAATGGGAAAATATTTTTATTCCATATTGTTAATGGCAATACTAAGCAGGTACGAACGTTGCAATCGGTCGTTAACAACTGCAGCATACTCATTCACCGCCCCAAACGATGGCAGACCGATTTAATATATAAATGTATTATATAATGCAAATCAATAGAGCATGTTAACAGTAATTTAGACTTTAACTTCAAGAGCGGCGAAATGGCTTGCATTCAGACATTCTACAAAACCAATATACCCATTTATAATGCGGACTGAAATTGCAATAAACCAATATTCTTATTGCCCTTTCGTGAATGAGTATAATAATTTGTAATATAATTTTAGACTACTAAAAGGGGCAATTTACTCTTGTTCTTCTATCCCAATTTTGCATAAGAATAGATCAAAGTATAATAAAAAAAAAAAACTAGATTTATGTCAATAGTAATAGCTCTGGCTGCGGCTGCGGCTGCTACTACGGCTGCTGCTGCTACTACGGCTGCTGCTGTGCCATGAACAGAAAAATTTAATAATTTGCATCACATTCACTTTGGCCAGCAAACAGTCATAAACAGCGCAGTTTGGCTTTATTTGCCCATTTCCCACACTCTCGCGCATAGCCGAGACCGGTTTTCCAGCAGTCAGCAGTCTGTACGCAATCCAATCAACAGCCGCACTTATAGAGCAGTTCATGCACAAATCATTTTATACCCTGTACCCAATTAAGGGATACTAAACACCATTGTACGAGCTAAACAAAAGACTTGGGCAAATGCTTTGAGCTTTGCGAAAGAAATACGTAAAGGAAATGCAAAAATAGTTTAGTAATTTGACCCATTTTATATACAAAACTAATTTAATGTAATTACATTATTATATGTCTGTAAGCCGGGTTCTTTTCTTCATTTGTAATTATATCTAGAAGTTTCTGGTTTTTTCAAATAATAAGAATAAATTCCATACAATTACGGTTATTGTGAGGCGAATTCTCGCATTGCTCATATAAATAAAATGTATTCAAAAGAATTTCTATATTTAGAAGGGATTGACGTAAGCATACATCAAAATTGATACGATCTAAACACAGGTATTTAAGAGAGGCTGACATTTCTAAAGAAAGGCTCACATTTCTTAAGAAAGGATCACATTTCTGAAATATTTCTATTTCATTTCGTCATTTTCTCAACAACATTATTGTAACATCTAAAAATTATTAATTAAAGCATAAATGAACATATTTTCGACTATAAATGAAGTCTATAGCATGTAATCGCTCTCTCGCAATTACAAACCAATTTTTGTTCAAGCATATCTAGAAATTTCCATTATGCAATCTCTTTTATATGGTTTAGTTAACATGGATAGATACGTGGCTATTTTTTTCTATCCTACATTAGTTAATAGTTGTTGTTTTTTTTTTTTCTTTTCGTTCAGTACACACCCTTGTTTTTGCCAAAACTTAATTGCAAATTCCATAAAGATCACAAAGTTATTTCGAAAGAGATTGAACAACAGCGCATTTTTTTCTATACTAAGAAAATGCGAGAAGAAAAAGCTGCTCTCACAGCTGCTCTACACACAATTCGCAATTGGCTAAATGGCTAAATGGCCTAAATGCTTTTGTGGACACATGAATTGAAGGAATGAGCGTTAAACGCATGTGACAGCACCACCAGCAGCAGCACCAGCAGCAGCAGCAGCTCTACATTTGGTTTTTATACTCGTTCACGAAAGGGAAGTGAGTATATTGCGTTTTTGCAATGTCCGTTGGTCAACCCATATAAAACCAGCCAATAGAATATGACGTATATATGCACGCCCATTGGGGTGTATCTTTTACAATCTTAGAGCTAGAAACCCAAAATTGAACAATTAAAGTAGTTCTGAAAATGTATCTGGCAATTTTTGGACCGTGAATGAGTATGCTGCAGTTGGTAACGCCTGACTGCAACGTTCTTACTTGTTTATACCATATAGTTGCCTATATGTATATGTAAATGTATTTAAGAGTTGACATGCATGTTGAATTCTGTTTCTCAAACATAAAATAAAACTTGTATATAAATATATATTTTACGTATAGTTTAAAATAATAGATTTAATTAACATATTGTTTTATATAATCAAATCAAATTAGCATCCGAATTTATCATCAATTTGTCTATCTAAGTTATTGACCTACCCGCAGTTAGCTTAGATTTAATTATGCGAATGACAAATAAAATAAATAACTTGGAAAATATGTAAATAGCCAACAGTAGTTTTAAAGACTTTAGTTTATATATCATTTGTTTATAAATATTTGTTGCTTAATCATAAATATGTTACAAATGGCATGAACTAAATAAAATCAACTTAAATTTAAATTTAAAATATAATTACAAATAATTTGAAATTATAGATATATCAACTATTTCCAAATCATTAAATATGTAAATAAACTGAATCATAATTTTTTTTTTATAATTGGCATCAAAATGAAAATAAAATTAAAATTAATTTTAGTTATTTCTTAATTATACTTTTTTATATCGCAATTAAATAAAAAGTTCAAAAACTTTAATACCTTTTCAGTTAACTTTTAATTATAATTTTTTTAAATGATATTAAAAAAATTGAGTTATTATTTTGTCAATTAATTATCATAATATGTATACATTTAAAATTTATTGTAATTGCTTATATTATATTAAAAATATTTTAGTAATATAAAATCAAATAAAACATATATTTTCATTATTTGCTTATTTTTTTTTTTTTAAATATACATATATATAAATTATTAAAAAATTAAAATATTTCAATCCAAAGTCAAAATTGATATTGGCTAATTGAATGACCAGCATCATATCATTTTTTTTTTCACATAAACATTTTGACCTTTGTTTTAGCTTTTAGCCCACGGCGGAGCGCAGCTCTACTTGAAGTGGTCGGAGTTTCGGTCTAACATAAGACAATTACACAATCGACAATTAAGTCGACCCATTATTGTGTCTATTGAATAAGTTGTTTAGTAGCTCAACTGAATTTGATTTAAACAAATAATTGTTAACTCTCCTAGCTACAATTGCTTTCAGTTTTTCAGTTTTTTCTCTTTATTGAATATTTGGTTCGATATATTTCTTTTGGTTGCCATGTAATATCCATATATACATAAGTCTATGCGAGCTATATGTAAGTATGTGTGTGTGTATCACATGTATTCAGCATATCATTGTATTTTATTTTCTTTTTCCATTCATAGTACAGTGGTGTGTGTCTATGATGGCTACAGTCCGCTCGTGCTCGTGCCCGTGTCTATGGCTGTGTGTGCAAAAAACCAGTTTGTTGCTGCAATCTTTTGTTTTGACCATTTGATTTCACACACTAAAGCGCGCGATACATAAGTACATAAGTTTATTCACACTCACATCAAATGCTTTCAAGTTTTGTAAAAAAATATTTACAATAAATACATTTACATCAACGTCTGTGTGTTTGTGTGTGTGAGGCTGAGTATAATATATATTATACAAAATTATAAAAAATAATATAAGAAAAAAGATACCTTACCTCGTTCGCAAGTTTCCATTACGCGTTGAGTTTAATGTTTTTGCAGCAAGCTTAAAGCTTGCAGCGTTAGACGCGCTGTTTATTTGGCTGGCGCTGGTGCGGGGCAGCGCCAGACGCAAATTCAGATTCCCATTGCCCGGAGCAGTGCGCGTCGTCCCGCTGGCGATGTTGCTCGCTGCCAATGCGCTGCATGGGAGCCTCTGGCTGGTCAATACGATATTCGCGATCAGCAGAATAACAGTAAAAGACAGCCCGCCCCTGAATTGTCTATGCAAGGGTAACATTACGGCGAACCACGAACCACGAACCACTCAAACCACTTTTATATTACTTGCAATGAGCTTAAATTTCAATATAAATATATGATATATATGTATTATTTTTTGTTGGTTTTTTGTTTTTGTTTTTTGTTTATTTAATAACTCAACTATGAGAATAAGCGAAGCAAAAGTTACGAATATTTGGTTCAAAGCAAACTGCTTGTACAAGTAGATCTTTGCCAATAAATATTATCTCTTTTATTTTTTTTTTCTCTGCAAATTTTTGTTTTTTGGTGTAGACAAAAAGCGAGCTTTTCGCTAATACAGCACGAACAACTTTGATTATTAATTAAAAGGAGGAAAAAAAAAAATAAAACAATTTACTTTCATAAAATTTGATCTGCACCAGTTGCTATGTAAGACATATAGGTTTACTTGTATTCACACACACGCACGCAAACACATATAACTATATAGATATTTGAATAATTGTTATTTATTGCCTTTATTTATGATATTCAATAGACACACAAAACAATATATTTGATTGTACCATGGATGTACATATGACTTCACATGCACATTCTCCCTCTATCTCCGTCTCTCTCTCTCTCTCTCTCTCTCTCTCTGTCTCGTTCTCTGTCTCCTTCTCCTTCTCACGCTTGTTATTAAAAATCTTGTTTCTGTTGCGTATTTTTTTATTATTATAATTTTAGCAGCGAGCTGCGAGATTTGATCTTGATATACATAGTATTCAAATGACGGTCAACAGTAATTGTTGAGTAGCAAAATTGTGAATGGTATAACTCTGGTATTTAATATTTCACAACCGCACATATCCGTAGGTGAAACTTTTCTGTACCCGCCGAGACGTGCTTAGATCTCGATTTGTCTGAGCTGAAATGCAGCTCACCGAAAGTTCGGCCCTAATTAACGGAACAGCAATACGCAGCCGCAGCCGCAGCAGCAGCAGCAGCAGAAGCGGGCAGCTTTACAACACAACGGCTAACTCACCATGCAGCACACACCACGCCACACACCACACACCACACAACACAGAGCGCTAATGTGTAACTCACCACGGCACAGAGAGCAAAAGTGGAACTCGTTTACTGTGCCCCAACGAAAGTGAGAGTGGTTTTTACATACGTACATATATAGTATATGCTATATATGTATGTCTTATGCATTTTATATATGCTTATTTTAAATGCCCAGCCTAGGCTATAAATATATCAACTATTAATTATGATCAAATATATATAAACTTACAGCCGCTTCTGCATTTGCTTATTCAAGTTGGTTTTCGCATTTGTAAGGCTAATCACACTCGCACACACACACTGATGTATGCTTGCGCGTGTGTGTGTGTCGGTGTTGTCTCTGTTTTGATTTCAATTGTATTATTTTTAATTCAGGCAAAACTAGTTTTGCAATTTGTTTACGAATCTTGCTTACGGCTTAAAGCTACAAAATAAAACGCTTCTCTCTCTCTCTCTCTCTCTCTCTCTCTCTCTCAGACTTAGAGTCTGGCTTTTGAATGCATGTAAAAATGTATTATGAATGCACATTTTGTAATTTTACATTTGGTACTTTTCAAATTTTCGGGATTATAATTTGAAATATTTATTTACATATATAGTACACAAGTCGCATTAGCTTTTTTGCATATTTCAGTTTCGCTGCATACTTATTTTTGAAATCTTCAATATGCAGCTCCCACTGATCTATGTACTCTGACTGCAATCCGTAAAGTATGCAATGGGGTTTAAGGTTGAATTTTCAGCTCATAATCCACAAACAACTAAGCGTTTACATAACATAGCGATTATGTACATTGCTTGCAATAAAAAAAAGCGTATATACAAAATATATACCTAGAGAGATTTTTATAAAAATTTTCAATTTCAACTTAATTTGTTGACAAAGAGAAGCACTTTTATAAGGCATGATCTAAAAATTTGATAAATGTCTGGCCCAAGCAGTGACGTTTATTTATTAATATGGAGCACAAAAACAATTAACAACGCTCTAATTGGTCAAATTCCATATTGGCAATATCACACATTATTAGTTAATAATCAATATATATATATATATTTTTTTGTTATGCCAAAAGTGAAATCGCAAAAACAAAAGTTTTATTTTAATTATAAGCCAAAACAACCAAAATTTAGCGAACTTATAGATCAAAGAACTTTTAAATAATAAGTAAACAAATATTTAATTAACTGATAATAGTCATAAACGCAGCACAAAACTACAATTCATATTAACTAATTAATTACTTAAATTAAAATTAGCTAAAGATGTTTGAAGAAGACAATAAGCATTGATTAACATCATAAAAATGACATGGAATTTTAAGCTAATATGATTGGTATACCCTGGACTCATTGGAATAGGGTATATGGGTTTAAGAACCAGTTATAACCAAATGATCGTAGGATTAATTGTCTGAAGTTCATTTGGTAGTTATAAATTTTTCATTACTAATATTTGGGAACAGACATAAGGCAGCGTCCAATAAGTCATCTGTCTGTGCGTAAAGTTCAGGGTGTCTCCAAGTCGCACACTTAATACTAGCGCGCTCTTACTGGTTTATTATTCATACAGTTTATCTAACAACTTCTTGGGTTTTTATGGTCGCGTAAATCAACTTAACTGACGGCCACCTTTTTTTTTTTTCCTGCATTCAATAACTGCAGAAAAAATTGTTTAAATTAAACAGATTAATATTGTTATTAGTAAATAATTCCATTTCGTAGAGATTAAGGTGTTTCATCTATTTAATAAGCTCCATTGCTCCATTGCAACGAACTCAAAATAAGAGCTATTTAATTTGGAGAATATTTATCACATGAGAGTTGTTATTTCATTTCTTCCTTTAATTTCCACGATTCACATCTGGATTTGATCTTTAAATTTCCAAAATCGATAATGCCTCAGCATAATTTCTGAAATACAACTAAAAGAAACCTGAATCCCAGGAAAAATAAATCATAATTCCATTACAATAATATTTATGTACATAAGATAGATTTTATTTTTATTTTATTATAAAATATTGTATAATTTTAAATATATATATTATATATAATTTTTTCCCTCGTATTTTGTTTGTTTTGACTTATTGGGGGTTCCATTTTCAAAAACTTACTTTCTGGATTTTTTCTTCTTCTTTAAGATTTTACTCTTTTTTTTGCTTTTTACATCTTTCTGTTTTTCACTTCTTACCGATTCGGATGACGAGCATTTCTTTAGGCTTTTCAGTTTCTTGACTTTCTTATCCTTTCGTTTCTTGTATTCAGCATGATCTGCTTTGGGTGGAGTAACATCTCCTTTGATTAGGCTATCGTATTTAGAAGCCTTATTACTACTCGAAATGTTTTCATCGAATTTTCGAAAGGGGTTGTCCGGTCGACAGGGTCTAGAAATCAGGGTCGTAACTGCGGAAACTAATCGTGTTTCTCCCAATTTAGGACTTTTACGAGAGCTGCGATCCGAATCGTATTTCCTTTGCCGATCATTTCGTTCACTTCGATCATTTCGTTCACTTCGATCACTTCGATCATTTCGATCATTTCGATCACTTCGATCACTTCGATCATTTCGTTCACTTCGATCACTTCGATCATTTCGCTCACTTCGATCATTTCGGTCACTTCGACTATCTTTTTCCGACGGCTTGTCCTTCAATTGGGATCTATGCTTGTGAGAGTCCTTGTAATGGGAATCCTTGTGTGTAGTATTTACATGTGATTCACGATCATTCGACCGATCCCGATTTCTATGCTCGTCAAATCTACGCTCTGATGTAGTTCGCTCTCTGGAGTCCTTTTCTCTTTTCCTAGAGCTATAGCTTGTCGAACTATATTTATGTCGATCATCACTCGAATTCTTCACCGGACTCTCTCGACGACTGGTCCTCGATCGTTCCGACGAACAATGTCGTTCACTGACAACTTTGTTTCCTAAACGTTCCTTTACTGATTTATTAGTCGACTTGGGGGAATGCGAGCGATCTCTCTGATTACTTTTAACGGATACCGAGGGTTCCTTACTGCTATGCTTAGAGTCTATAAGAACTTTAAACTCGACTGGCCTAATAGCGTTAATAGCCTTGGCAAAAATTGCATTCTCTGCCTTGCGAATGACATCGGATGTTATTTCTGAATGTTCTTGCATCTTGCTGGAGCCATTCTTTTTAGAGGAATCTGCTGGGTTGCTGCCCAAATTATTATCGTCCATTTCCCATTTTGATACTTGGATATCATTAGGTTCACTCACTATATTCGATAGACTTTCTCTATTTAAATCCGGATCCGTAACCTCCATGCTCAAATCAGTTTCCTTTTTATTTATCTCATGCGGATCATTACAATCGGATAGCTTTTGAGTATGATTATTTGAATAGTTTTCAATGCTCTCGTCGCACACATCCATTGCGCTTGGATTGATCTCAGAGGCTTTCTCTGGTATCGGTTCTATGCTCCCTGAGCGACTCTTCTTGCTCTTATCCTTCTTGTCGCGCTTCTCCTTCTTGTTTTTCTTCCGCTCTGACTTATCTTTCTTCTTCTTTTTTCGATCTTTCAGCTGAAGATTAAGTTTAAGACTGTTCTCTTTTCCCATATCGCTCTTCGACTCCAAATGCTCCAGCAACTTGACAGTATCCCTACCGTTCTCTGGACTCAGCATTCGGCTACTTGAGCGTTTCTCAGATCTCTTTATGCTTTGCTCTCTGCGATCGGGAGTTTTCGGGGACCCTTCGTACGTCTCGGCACCCTCAGTTCTAGCTATCTTCGGAGCCTTTGACTTGGTCGGTGGCGTTAAACTTCTGGAACAGTTCTCAACTGCTTTAATATCTACACTCCTACTATAATGCCTCTGCCTCTTCAATGAAGTATTATGCTCATTAAGATTTCTATCGACATCTTGTTCTTCTTTCTTATTATTTATGTTTATTTCATTATCATTTAAACTCTCTATTTGTAAGGATTCAAAGCCAGGAGGCGGCGGCTCAACTGTATCTAGTTTTATTGGATACTGCTTAGGCAATGACTTTTCCCGGGTCCGGGGCCTATAACTGGACTTGGGTGAAGGCGAACGCCGATGCACATACCTAAAAAATAAATAAAATCAATTTAAATAAAATTTTAAAATAATCAACAAAATATAATTACAAATATATTTAGAGTATTCCATTTTATTTGTTTTTATACAAATACTGAGAAAAATGGAAAATTGAAATAATTTGCCTTATAAACTCCTCCTTTGCTATAAGAAATACTAGGTTTACCTTGTATGCCGTTAATTTTTAATACGAAAATGCTGTAAAAATAAAACTTAGTGTTTTTAACCATAATGGACAACTATTATTTAAGATATGAAAAATCAACAAGTAGATTAACTGAACCTGAAAATTACAAACCATTATGCAGTAGCTGGAGTAGTTGGATTGGTCTATTAGCTCCTAGCATATGCTGATAATAATATAAGAGTTTAATTAATTAAAAATTATTTTATCCCAAAAAGAACATCTGGCTGGTGTCGCTTTAAATGATTAATTATTATAAATTAAAGTTATGATGAAAAACTGAATATAGATGGAGAAGGGTGGGAGAGATTTTCGGTAACACCGTAATCATATTCAATATGAAAAAAAACTGCAACGCTGTAAAAGGTCAAGAATATAAGTCTGAATGATTTGAATTTTTAACATAAAAGCGAGAAATTTGGTTAGTGTAGCAGAAATAGGGTAAAAATAATATTTTTAAATAAAAATTAGAGATTACACAAATAATCATAATTAAATGCTGATCAATTGGAAAAAAGTAAAGAGACCCAATAAACATATGTAGTAGTTGAATTCAACCGTGTGAAAACGCTCTTTAGATATAATCAATACTTGACGATAGTTTGAAGCTTTTTATATTATTCAAATGGAATGTCTTATTCAAGAGAAACGCGTAGTATCCACTAATACCTGTATGTATATTCGATCAGAACTTATATATATTTTGGTATTTGTATAAAATTTAATTATTTAATATCTTCTGTGATATATATACTATTTCTCAATTCAATTTTATTAATTTAAGAAAGTATACTTGTAAAGTAACGAAATAATAAGATTATATTCAATGATAATATAATAGGTTTCTAAACAGCTTGAGCAGTTAAAGGAAATCGTCAGTACTTACTTCATAAATTAAAACAAACAAAAAAATGTCAAGAGCAACAAACTTATAAAAATTCATAATATTATGGGCTTTGGAATATACCAGCAAAAATAAGTAATTAAATTAAATGTGGAACCAGAATTCAGTAGAGTATTTAGTTAAACAGGTTCTAAGTGCCCATTGAATCCAGCAATAAAGTCTGATTCGCACTGGGGCAGACAGGCTAATAATATCGAAATCATAATCAATTTAATAATGACATATATTGTGTGTAACATATATTATTAGGGCTTGCTGGCTGTTCCACATTTGTACAGTAAAAGAACTATTTGACTCTATTCAAATAATAATTTTAAAAATTAAATAAACAAATTTTTTGCAAAATAAAATTGAATTTAAAATAAAAAACAATTTTTAAAAATTTGTTTTCTTTTTAAATAAAATAAAATAAATAATAATAATAATTGAAATTGAAATGAAGAATTGCCAATTAATTAATTAGATATATCAATTATAATTAAGATACTTTATGTCAATCTCAGAATTTATTAGTGCTGCATGTTTATCTCTAGCAAATGCTCAGATCGACACAATTAGGGACAAAACATATGCAGGAGGTGGATCAAGTATAGAGAGCGTCTTTCTGGCCCCAAGAATCCCAACTACATGAGCTAAAAGCTATTATATCGAGCCACTGCCTGCTTGAAAACGATCAGGCAGAATTGGTAGGGAAAGCTTTAGTTTAGTATTCATCATCATCAAGATCATTAATAATATCGTTATATTTAAGTAAAGTATATGTGTTCTTAATTATTCAACAATCCTGGGCATCGCTAACACAGATCGAAATAACTGTAATTGTGGAATCTGAATAAATAACAATGAAACAAAGAGTCTACACATGCACATATTAAAAATAAAAATTACTTGCGCAATAAATGAAGCAAAATTATTTCTAAAAAAAAAAAAAAAAAAAAAAAAAAAAAAAAAAAGAATCTACAGCAACAGCGCATTGATTAGAGATTTTTGTGGCCTTGAAACGCTTTTAGATTTCATTCGTTTCGTTTAAATAAACAGACAGACATTCAGACAGTCGGACAGTTCTTATTTAAATGAGTTAAAAATAACTATTTTATTTGTTAATAAAATTGTCTATATTACTGGATAAACTCGAATTGAAAAATCAACCAAGTTAAATTCAATTGAATAATCAACATTATACAAATTTTACCATTTAACAGATAAAAAAAGGTCGTTGTCAACACATCAGTAATTAGATTACGAAGTAGTTAAGTAACAGTTATTGTTTTATTTTAGAAAATAACGAACCGTATATTAATAAGCGTATTTTTCATCTGGCTTAAGATGAGCACGAATCGAATCAGCTAATTGGCTAATATCAATCAGTTAATATGATTTTTAAAACCATATTCTCATTTCGAAATGGCAGTATCAGTATTTTATAAATATGTATAAATTATAGAAGAACCCTTAATTTAATAAATAACCTCTTCTTCTTGTCGCTTGGCGAATTCGATCCGTTGCTCGAATGACGTCCCACACGACTCTGTCGTCTCTCATAGCTGTATTCGCGCTTTCTCTCCCGCGAACGTGCTCGCTTCTCATTGCTGATCATCTCCCGCGACGAGCCTCGATCATACACCGGTGATTTGAAGCGATGTCGCAGTCTGCCTGGCGATCGAGATCGGTGATGGCCTGGACTGCGGCGACGATCTACTTTCAGCTTTTCTTTTTCCTTCATTATTCGGTTAAAAGCTTCCAGTGGATCATCAATAAGTCTGCAAAATATATATGTACATATTATTTATAAGGCAATTGGTGGGTAAATTATAATTTATCACTATATGGAATATGAAAGAATGATATATGAGGAGAGGAGGCAATATGGGTTCAAGTCTCCCATTACAGAGAAGTGAATAACTTATGATTAATAGATAATTTAAAATGTTAGGAAACATTTAACTTACCCAGTGCCAACTTTAGCCGCGACTCCTTGATAAATAGAGGCCAAATTAGATGACTGAAATGTTTGCGACGGATTGATATTGATATTGCCAGGTGGAATATATGATGGATTCATAGGATGCACAGGCTGGCTTTGATAATGTGGAAAGCTGTAAAAAAATAGAAGTTCGCAATATTATTCAAAAATATTAATTTTTTTTTTTTTTATTAAAAAAAAAAAACTTTTAAAAATAAATTTTCATAAATTATGAATATTATACAATATTAATAAATTACTAATATTTATAATTCAATTTAATAATATACATCACAATGTTGTACTTTTAATGAGTTTTTATATTTGAGCTTTTAGTTTAAAAATTATGATAATTGATCATTCTAATCGCCTTTAAATTTTATGATATGAAATAGGAGTTTTAGATTTTAGGTTAAGGACAAGTTTTGATGACACATGGTTTATTAATTAAATCAATCAGCACATATTCATTAATTCTGTTAAACGACTCATATAAAACTATACTTTAAAATAATTTGTACTATTTAAGTTTTTAATTATCCGATAATATTTACATAATTCATCAATTATCTTAAACATATATCTATATTATCTAATGAAATAAGACATTTTTAAAAAATTTTCTCTATGATTTAATGTTTGTTGTTAAGTTTTCTGCTGTCTCAACAGTTATTTTTATTATAGACATGTTTTCTTCACTTTGTTTATTAAATATAAAAAAGATACACAATGAAATGCGCTTGCTGCTTGCAAGTCTTCCTTTTAATAAGAGAATCATTCGTCATTGTCACCTTAACAACTGCAGGTTGCATGTTGCAAATTGCATGTCGTGGATACTAGAGCTCGCTATGAATCAAACAAGTTATGAAGTTATATCGATAATGCTTACAACAGCTTTGAGATATTAATCACCTGAAGGAAAAAGTAAATCTTTAAAGAGTTAATATACAAGCAGACAGACAGTTGGACGGTCGACCCTTAATGTAATTTATAATTTATAGATAATTTATGAGGTCAGCTTCTATGATATATGAATAGTGGCATATATATGATAGTTAATGCCATCCATCATACAGCTAAAGCTTTGGTATTTAGTGAAAGGCAGAAATGATTAGTTAACTTACCTCATTGGTGGCCTATGTTGCATATTATTATAGCCATTGTTGTATGGAGGCATGTGTATGATTGTGGGGCATCGGGGCATTTGTTGAATGTACGGTGGCTTATAATGCCCCATGCGATGACCTTGATCGGCATTGACTACAGGCTTATCCCTTTGATCATTGATGTTCATGTTCGCATATTTATGATGAGTCCCAATCGGAGTTGGCAACAGACTTCGTTCATTTTGAGGCTTGACGTTATCATTTTTAGCATATGGAACTTGTTTCATTTCAATATCCGATTTATATTCATAGTTGCCGTCCCTCCGCTGAATTGCATTGTTGCTAGCTGGTATTTGCTGATACGAAGGTTGCACCTAAAAAGATAAAGAACATAAGTAAGTAAGTAAATGTTTAACACTTTATATATACAAGGTTTACATATGGTATTAGAAATAGTTAGATTTCTTAATTGACTGTCTATAAGACCATATAGATATAATTTGCTCACCTGCTCTTTATTGTTATCAGCACTGACGAAATTAGTATCAATTTCCTTGTGTGGCATTTTTATTGTTATATTATCCTCATAGTCCGAGTCTGATTTATCTTTCTCTTTCTTAGTTGCTTCCGTAATTGAGACAGCAGCTTTGTCAGCACTGGCTTCTTCTGTATTATTAGCTGGAGGCACATTGCTTTGTTCCACTTGCTCCGCGTGATTATTCGAGTCCTCGGGTTCCCGAGTAACACTTTCTTTTTTCTCAGTAGTCGTACTACTCGGTTTAGTAACTGAAAATTAGTATTAAAGATATATTAAGTATACATTAATGATTTGAGAAATTTTTAAATTTAATATATTTTATAATCATTCCATATCCTACCAGGTTTAAATGCTTTGTTTCCAGTTTCGTTTTTATAAACATTGACAGA
The DNA here is from genome assembly GCF_054131065.1 of Drosophila arizonae. Taxonomy (NCBI): domain Eukaryota; kingdom Metazoa; phylum Arthropoda; class Insecta; order Diptera; family Drosophilidae; genus Drosophila; species Drosophila arizonae. The sequence continues at coordinate 14,883,094 of NC_142925.1, read as the reverse complement.
ATTCCTCAAGAAACGGTTTGGAATCAATGATCCTGGAGAACAGTTCTTTTCCTTACAGTCTGGACATTCGCTATCCTCCGATTCTAGCAGTGAGTTTCGAACGCCTGAAATTATACAGCAAATTAAAAGAATATTTATTTAGGTTTGTTTTCCAAATAAAAGGATATATAGAATTTTAAAATGTAATTTATTAAACAATATAATGCCTTAGAATATTGTCATTATTTTATACTTACAATCATCGCAAAAGGAACTGCCACAACATGGTATCATTACGGCATCAACAAAAATATTCCGGCAAATGCCACAAATTAAATCTTCCGGAATCTCTTGTTCTTTCTCATTAGATGCTACAAAATTAGATGTTTCTGGTTCTGTTGTTCTGTAAATAAAAAAAAGAACAAAGTTTTAATAATTAAAAAATAAATATAAAATCTAGTTTTCTAATGGGTGATGTAAACAGTATCATTTTATAATTTAAAATTAATAACAGCTCATTCTGTAACTTTGAATATTACTTACATCTCTGGTTTGCCTCTAAATGATCGGGGAATTCCTGTATTTCTCTTGACTTCAAATTGCTCTTTTCCAGATGCAAAGGAACAGTTTTTAATCCAGTGTCCACCCCTTTTACATTTATTGCATCTATAGGAAGCAGGAACTTCCCCAATTTGAGACTGTCCCTTAATTCTGTGATACCTATATAAATAAATACAAATTTAATTAAAATACAGTATCTTACACAGACTTTAAATGCTGAGCGAAATGAAATTTCGAAAAGGAAAGCACTACTTTCAATGCTTAATTGCTAAAGTAATAATTAAGAAAATAATACTTTGATATTTATTCTTTCCCTAAAATACTCACGTTTTCGGATCATAATCTGCTGTGCTCTGCATCATCATAGCTTGTATTTTCTCTTCTTCACTTCCTTGCATTTTAAATAGATCCATATTAAGGCTTTCTGGCTTGCTTGAGGACACATTGGGGATAGCATTGTCAGGTGGTGGATCCCAGCCTTTTTTAACGGGATGCGCTATCGGTATTCGCGCAACAATTAGCGTAGTATTTTTTGGTATTAAAAAATTGTCATCCTTATATTCTATAAAAACAAAATATTAATATCCGAATATACAATCCAGTGTTAATTTAGATTTACCTTCTTTAGTTTGGGCATTGGTAATTTGCAAATCAAAATCTATGATTTTACCAAGTCGTTTCTGCAGTATAATTTCCCGTTTCAAATCAGCAACCGAAATGTGAAGTCCATCAAATGTTATTGTATCAAAGTTAAGGGTACTTTTAAATTTATAATGTACCGACATTTTTTTAATTCTAAAAGAAAATATATATGAAAATATTATGATATTGTTTAAGCATTTCAACTAAAAGTTTACCAAAATTTATATATTACAAGTCATTACCGCCGGTACTTAATACAATCGAATCGATTTAGCTATATGTCTCTATCCAATCCCTATGAAAATTTTAAATATGTACTCTATAATCTAATAATCATTTACTTTGGGAGCAGTATTATCATATTTCCTTTAACAAACTTTAACTTCAGGGGGCGTATTACCATAAATAAAAAAAAAACATATCTTTGGATCGTGTCATATTTATAAGAACTGGCAAATATACTGATGACTAGTACACATTTGTGACGACTAAAATATTGGATCTATAGACATACACAAGAATTCTAGACTCTATCATGGTACCGATGTGCGCGCCAGAATGGGAAAATGGTAAAACAAAATGGCACAGTTATGCAAACCATATAAACACGGCATTGAGTATCCTTTGAAGAAATATCCTCCATAATCTTACCTATGCCGTGAACAATTTAGATTTGATTTAATTGATGTTGAAATAACAAAATATAGAAATGCCAACTTTTACGTATATCGCACATTAAATATTATATGAGCACAACTTAGCATTTATGTATATGTTTGCAATAATGAAATCCGCCAAAAAAAAACATACGTATTGACGGCGGCGTGCATTCAATAATTATTTTGGTACACTTTTAAGTAATACACGCACACACACACATTCATATGTACGTGAGTACATGTGTGTATGTGTCCCAGCATGGATGTTAGGTGTGCAGAAATTGCACACATGCGGTATTAATAAATTATTTTCACACTTACATTTATTCACTCACAAGTCAATAGCATTCAACAATAAGCTTTTTAATTTCTTTTAAATTAAGTGATAAGATAAAATTAAATTATCATTTTGATTTTGTCACAACAAACCGAACTAGTTAGTTAAAATGGAACGAGTTTGTTTTCACAGTGTTGATTCGTCTTATGTTTCCACTAACTGCGTTTAGTGTCTGACTTATCGATAGGCAACAAAATTTATTTGACATATTTAAATTACTTATCAAAATGGAAATAGCTGTATATACTTTTTGTATTTCGTAACATATGTATATATACATATATTTTTTTTTTTTATTATAATTTTTTTATTTTAATAATTTAGTTTATCATATAATTTTTTTGACCATTGTTACTATTTCTTATTATAAAGTATTCGATAAATGTTTTAATTGAAAAAATTCCTTGGCAATAAAGAATAAAAAATTAATTGTAAATTGACAAAAAATTATTGCATATGTTGGGGACCTATTTTCGGATATCGATAACTTTCTTTGTATTTCTATTCGTACGAAGAGAATACTTGCGAGAATTAAAATGAACTATATAAAATTTATCGATAAATTTAGCATGAAAAACGTTGGCTATGGAGAAACGATATATTTATATAAGGAATATACTTACATGTTTAAAAAAATTACTTTAGATATCCGACCGCCTTATTTAATAAGTAAAATGATTTACTAGTAGTCGCTAGACTTTTTCAGATTTATTTATTTAACTTGCACACATATAAAATTACATTAAACATTTGAAATATGAAATATAAACCAAGACTCAATCCCGGATATATATATTTAAATGGATTAGTCATTCAAACGTGAGTCAAAGTCAACTGTGAGTACCTTACTATTATTATTAACCATGCTTTTGTTGAGCTCCACTAATCGTGGCTTTTCCTGTGAGGCAGCTGCAGCTGCTTGGTTCTTGGGTCCAACCATGAAGTATGTTCGAACCCGCGGCTTCTCGTGTTTTATCGACCTGTCGAGAAACTTGCTGCTGCCCAGCGTCCTGTTGTTGCTGTTGGCATTCATGGAGGTGGGCTTTGCTTTAATTTGCCACTTCGTTATATTCGGCCGAAGACTGGCCGGTATCATGTGAGACTTAAGCTCCACTTCCTTTGTATTAAATATCTCACAGTCGACTTGCATCATCATAATGTCGCCATTCGGCGACGGTTCACCAGTTGGTAACAACAACGACATTTTGGGGCGAGAACTCTTGTTGTATGTGGAAGGCGATAGAAGTATGTGATCTGTATTCAATGAAAGAACATAAAATGTATCCTCTTGTCGTTTGATTGCCTTGAATAGATGAATCGGTTCGCTTGTGTTAAGAGTGTTTTTGCTGCTTAAATCAATTTTCCGTTGCTTTTGTTCAATATCCGGTATCGTTTCCTTAAAGCCCAAAAAGCTTTTACGTTTGCCAAGTGTCGCAGTCTCTCTTGCCATATCGGGTAATTCCAAATAGTCTGTCGAAAACTTAAAGCCATGTGCGTTATCCCGGTCAATGTTATATTTTGAATTCATGCCCAATTTGTGATATCCACTCGTATTAATCAGTTTTTCCAAATTTAATGCCAACCGCGAGTACTCCGACTGGTTGACACTAGAGTTAGCACAAGAACCATTACATTTAGCTGAGGAAGGGTAGGTCAAGGGTGGCGGATCATTTGCTCTATTAAACCGAGACGGCTGTGTGGCATTCCAATGGTCGTTTTTCGTAACATTGGGGCCACGACTAATCGGCCGTAGAAAGTGTAATGGTGGAGGAGCTATTGCCTCAGCTGGACGATTGCTTTGGTTCAGCTTTTCGTTGTACTCCTCTTCCGTATCGACCCAAAGCAGACGACGGCCTATCGGAACGGGCTCGTTCACAACATTCGAGTCGCTCGTGACGGCGGCTGTATTTTCTGCCTCCAGATTCTGTTTGCTTAGATATGATTGAAAGTTTCCGGCATTCAATGTGACCATGAAAGCCATCGCAAACAGCACGGCGATATTTTTCTTAACCGTCGCAGCATTCATATGCTGTTTAAAGCTTTTGGTAGTTGGCCTCGGAGCGATCTTAACGTGTTGATCAGTTCGCGCATTGGAGTTCAACGAATGCAATACAAATTCACATACACTACCTTTGCGGCACTTGCATGTTTTGGCTAAAGCAACAAGCTGGTTGCGTAACGACAAGTTTTCCTGTAAGAAAAGATATTGGTTAAGTTCTGTAAGTAATATACAGAGAGAGGGAGAGAGCTTACCCCCTTAAGTGTACTATTTTCCTTCTCCAGATTATGCAAACGCGTTTCCAATGAGACGACATACTCCTTCTTCTTCTTGCGCGACATTGACGCCGATTGCCGATTTTTAATCATTCGCTGCTGTTTCTTGAACATCTTCTCGTCTATTGTGTTTCTGAAATGGAAATTCGATGATTCCGACTCCATGGAGATTTCCCGTTTTAAATTGGAGTGTGGAAGTTGACTCTGATTCTTGACAATGTTGGACGGGCTCTGTGTGAGAGTTGGACATGTGGAGGCGTCAACATTTTGATGGCCTTTTATTTTAGGATTTCCTGTCTTCATTACGATCTTTGGAATATGTGTTTTGACACTGCCATTGATCTTTGCGCCCTTAGAGCCATTCAAGTTAATCTTATCCATGAGCGCCTTGTAGTCATTTGTGGAGAGGAATATGGTTTTGGTTTTTCCGACGTTCTCCGTTGCTGCCTCAGCTATAATCTTTTCTCGAGTCGGCTTCTGAGACTTGGCAGGGAGGCTCGCATTCACATTGACAGGAATGAGCCCTGTGACGATTGGTGCACTTTTCACCTCCAAAGTGGTTTGCAAAACCACCGCCGAGTTGTTGACGGACTTGCCAATAATCTCCTGATTATTGACAACTGATGCTGCAAATTGTGGCTTTTGCAAACTCTTTTGAATACTGTCTTCATTTCGATTGGTAAAGCTTTGCGCAAATGGTACTGGAAACTGCGACACATTAAATGAGGCAGGCGCCATATGACTTTGTTCTTGTTGCCTGTTCTGCCACGCATCGGAGGTGTCGCTGTGGACGCCACTTGTTGAACTGCCACTAAAGCTGCCACAGCTGTCCGTTGGCGAAGGAGTATCGCGATCTTGAATGTGCTCCAACAGATTGCCGCTCGTTAATTTCTCAATTTCTGCATTATCTTCACAGATATTGATCAAATTGCTGGAAGCATCTATTGAGGATCCCAACGATGTTCGGTCGACATTCCAACTCTGTGTTGTTGTTGTCGATAGGTTGTCGAAGTTAAGCTCCAAATCATTATGGCTATCTGTTGTCGACTGAAACAAATCGGAGAACAGATTATCGTTGTTCAGTGAAGTGCCACGATCTTGCGGCAGGAAGGTATTAAGGTCCAAAGAAGAATCCAGGTGCGAGACAGTTGAGCTTATAATATCGTCAAAATCATGATGATTTATGTCATAGCCACTTGGAGATGACATAAAGGACGACAGTTCGTCTAAAATAAAATAATTGTATTAAATGAATTAGAAAAATCCATAAATACATAAAAATGTTTATAAATGGTTTATTTTGAATTTTTAATGAAAATTATATAGAGCCAAGTCTTAACACATACTTATATGTATGTATGTATTTCTACGTGAACTTAATTTGTGTACTTAGGGTATACATACTTATACCCACAAAACAGTAATGTAGTCTTATTTAACTACGCCCACTGGCTCATGGCAAATCAAGAAAATCGATATTTGTGTGCCAATAATTTTGCCGGGTTTTTTCATGCTCTAATTGGATTTATAAAAATATTTCAAATTGCTATTCAGCTTCCCATAGAACGCAAATTAGATGTGTGTCGATATTTTTGTTTATCAATCAAAATGCAATTCCTGCACATATACATATGTATAAATATGTAGGTAACTGTAATTAATGTATATTCATGTATATGCATGCATGTGCATTTGTAGGCGTGTATTTCATGATACGTAGTAGTATTTGTCATCACGTTTACACACGTTGCGATCGGATTCGACCAAGGTTTTACAATGTTATCACCTTTTTAATGTTATCTTTAATTCCACGTTATCAATAAAAGTAAACTCAATGAACTGACACACAAAACAAAAAAAAAAAAAAACTTTTAAAGCAAGCGGCATATTAATGTAAAACAATACCATTATTTAATGCACATTTGGTCCATTTATTTAATGCATTGATTCATGTCTCCCACGCTAGCCTGCTTAAATACGATTTTGTATTTATTACAGGTGAATGGTGTCAGTGTGTAGCATTTCATTGAACGCTGTTTTATCAAACACTGACGAAAACTTACCATAAAAACTGTCGTCCACGTCCATTTCATTTACAATTGTTTAGAATTGTTATTAATAAAACTTTCTGTTTTTATACATTCTCATATTAAACCGAAAACCGTATTCCTTATGGAATATTCAAGCAATTTGTTGACGAAAGCAAAATGGGATTGCTGATGACACTATAGCTGTAAAAATATCATATAGAAATAATCGATGCTATCGATGGCTGCGTTTACCGATACCAATTCATCAGGAGTTGCGTTCATTTCCATTTGATGCGTCGTTTAACGATAGTCAGACATTTTCATATATTAATCGATTTCAGATGGCTAAATCATATAAAAATAAAACCTATTAAGAAATGCATAATTATTTAATTATTTTATGGACTGCTACTAAAAGTCCAATTCTGGTAGCATTGATTTTTTTTTTTTGTTTTTTTTTTTTGTTTTACAATTTTCTTTGCTATATCACTAAAAAATTCTACTCACTTGGCTTTCAGAATTCTAATCTATTGTTATTTTCAGATGATCCAATAAAAAGAATGACAGGCGCATAAAAAAAGGATTCGGAGTTCCCCTTCCTCAGAAAATGATGGATACGTACATAATTCAACACAATATTTGTCAAATATATACATTTTTTATTGATTTTAATAAAATCAAATTAAATGTTTTTTTATTGCTTCCCAACCCTTTTAACAGTTTTAGAAAAAATAATACAATTTTCATAACAACATAACCATAATTATTTGAACATAATTAATGAATTATTTTCGTGACACGTTATATTAAGGATAGAAGATTAATTAATTCTGAGTCAAACTTAAAAAAATAATTTTTAGTATTCAATTCATAGATACTGAACATTTTCATAGTATTCAAAATAAACTTGACCTTTCTGAAGAAATTTGTGTAAAAGAACTAATGTAAGCAATGTAATACAGACTTACAGTAGTATATTCAATATTAATTATAAAAAAAAGAAACTTGAAATAGACGTAGCACGCGTTGACCTTTCCGCTTCAGCTTAGACCACGAAACGATGCACATGACTTGGATTAAAGGATGGGCGGTGACCCTCGCTATTACTATTCCTAGAAATATCAATTTCAGTAGTAGGACCAGGCGTCGCTCTCGCATGGACTAAAGGAGTTTTAATTGCCCGTCGATGACCACGTTTACCCTAAGATAAAAGAATTTTCATTATTAAATGATAGCCGAAAATTGTAGCTTATATAGCTCGCTTACCTGACGAACTTTTTGGTTACGTGACTCCGCAATGAGATTATCAGAAACCTGAAACAAGCTCTCGCCCCGTGTAATCAGAACGTTCGTTAAGCGACAGCACAATGCAGCCATTTTCACTTGTTCTGCAATGCAATTCTTATCGATCGGATGTATATAGCGTGGCGGAAAAAATGATGGAGCAATTATCGTGGATACATTATGTAAATTCATCTTATTGAAATCTTTCAAATCGATAATTATGTTGAGAAAGCGTAAAATGGAACGCAGAGTGTTGCGGTTTTCGTGTGGAAGCATCTGGCATAAAATAGATAATGCACGTATTTGGTCCGCTGGGGGTAATGTGTGACATTGATAGAAAAGTTGTATAAGTTCGCTTGTCAGCAATGGCTGGGGCAGTTCGCGTAACCAACGCTTAAGCAATGCACTAAGTTCATGTACGCTTGCATTGCTAAGCAATTGTGAAAATTTTTCTGGCTTTTGATAAAAACTTGATTCTAATTCGTTGTAAATTAATTCAGTCTGCAAATATATAAAAACATTAATTAGTATTAAATAAAACCGATATTAGAATTACTTTTTGTCAGTCACCTTATGTTTTTGTCCAGCCACACGCAAAATACCCTCCTCTCGTGCCCCTCGCTTAATTAGCTCTTCCAGTAGACCCTCGAGAAATCGAGGTACTAATGTTGAGTCCATGCCAGATATTTGCTGGTCACGCCGTATAAGTGCGTTTAATGAAACTCCAAACAGGCTGCCCTCCTCCTTGCGACGTCTTTTGAATGGTTTTCGCTTGTCTAGCGAAACCTGATTGCGATCAAAGACTGTGGCTAGCTCTAGCCAAAATATTGGCTGTAAACGTTTCAGCTCCGTTTCACTTATTGTACTGATGTCGGAGGTGTGTTCTTGTAAGACGACATTATTGCTGTCTACGGTGTCAATGCCATCCTGACTAGAATTTTCTCGGCACATATTTTCAAAGCTGATGCCCTCTCTTGCTGACGGAGAGCTGCTGTGTAACTTTTGCTGAGTAGAATCCAGGTTTATTTTGTTTAGTATCTTCTCAGGTGACGACAATGCCGATGACATTGGCGCTGTACTTGGAAGAAACTCGTCGCTGGAATCACCAGATGAAGTATTGTTTTCACTCTGTGAATCCGGTATATTTTGTCCACAAACTCGTCTAAATTGTGTAAAATAATTCAATTATATATGAGAGCTTCGGCAACTCAATTAATACATACCCAATAGAACAAGATGGATCAGAACCAGAACGATTACGTGGTATGTGCAGCGTGCCAATACGCGAAAATCCAAGCAACTCTATACCTTCTGATGTATACATGGGTATATCGCAGCGCACTTGCGAGCCGCGAAACAAATCCGTGGACGTGGCGCTCTTTAGCGGAGCACTTGGAGTTCGGCGTATTTTCTGCTTTAAATGCTTGTTTACCGAAGGAAATGCGTTGGCATTATAATTTGCTGTACTGTGGTCCGAAATGCTTACAAAACTTGGACTACAAAATGTGAAATAATGAAATAAACTGAAATTCACTTGAAGAGGTATCAGAACTTACATTGAGGCATTGCCCCAAACTTCGTCACCGTGTACGGAATCTAATGAATCTGGTGTGGCACTTCGGGATCTAGTTCCCGTACTGGACTCCTGTGAATACAATCGATATTTATAATTAATTCCATTTTTGTTTAATTAATTAGTTCAATATTTACGTCAAAATCGCGAAAGACGTCACGTATGTCAGGTTTACGTTTTGATCGGTTTTTACTGCGTCCTCTGACAGTATGATTGAGCGCTCGCACGCGCTGCTTGATCGCCTCGGCATGAGGTCTTGATAGTGTGGCTAACACGGGCTCAAGATCTGTGGAACGCAGCTCAATGCCCTGGGAATAAATAGGAATTTTATAAGTAACATAATACGATTGCTGGCAGTCAACAAATTTAAAATAAACTTTTGCATTTAAAACAAAAGAAGATACTCTAGTAACAATATATTTACAAATACTACTCTTGGCTTTTCACTAACAATAATAATTTCATAAATATACAAATTGACGGGCAAACTTTATTCCCTAATATCTAAATTAAACAAGGCTGTGTTTGTTTAATTTTTAATTTTTGTTAGTATTCTTTGCTTACCTGTTCAAAGGGTCGTGTCAATTCTGGATATCCAGCTGAAATTAACCACTCTGCTTCCATTTCTCCATCTAAATAAGATATAGTATATCGGTAATATTTATATTAATATAGGTAGAATTACAAAATCGGATGTTTGCTTACCTTCGTAATGTATTTCCGGTTCGTTGCATGCTAAATTTGTGTGCAACAGATATTCATTGAGAAATTCCGTATAATCTTGATCGCATGTGTTGTCCATAGAGTTATTGTTATGATTGTTGTTCATCTTGATGGTTTATATATTTTGAAAATATGGCATACTGTTTAATTAATCACAAAGCAAGGAAAGAGCGGATCTCCGCATTACAAACTATATATATACATAAATATATATATAATTTAGCTTGCTATATCACTGCAAATATATAGAAAATATATGAGACATATAAAAACAGTCAGATAAGAAAAGAATAAAAGAATTCCCTTTCTTGCGCATACATTCTATATATCCGTTATTGATAAAAGTTTTCTGTATTTCTGAAGAGTAAAATATATTTTCTTGTTTGTTAATAAATCAAGAAATCTTATTCTTAATTCATGATTCATGATCTCTTAATAAGAAATAAATTGATCATTTTGAAAATGAGCACATACAAATTTACAAGTTATATTTAACTATATATTTCTATATAAAATTTATAATATTTAGTTTATTTTTAGAGTCATAAAATGTATAGTTTAATGCTCCAAACATTTGTCTTAAGGAGATAATAAAAACGTTTTTATTTTATTTTTTATTACTGAACCGGATAGGATTTTGCCTATATAGATACTTTCTAGATAAACATTGAGAACAGCCTTAACTGCGTAATACACATTTTACAATGTTGTTGAGGTCTGCTTTACTCTCTTATCTTATTCTTATTATATGTACAAATATATGTATGTATATAAGTTAGTTTTAAACTATATCTTTTGAAGTGTAACTTGAAGAACTGTTTATTTTGCTCTCGAGGCGTTGTCATTTAGATTTGTTTATGTATTTTGTAAGGACCATCTAGCTAGCGACCATATGATATGGTGATCGATATGAGAGACTATATTAAACTAAGCAAGGAGACACTATATGTATATATGTATGTTTACAAAGTCGTACACTCAGAATCGTAGTAGCTCAATAAATGTGAATATATGGCGTCTATAGAAAAAACAAGCACAGCAGCTGCATAAAGTGCGCAGTAGAATACATTGAAGAGAACTACGAGAATGCTATAAACACTGGGTAGGGTACCCTACCTTGCAGACACTCCCGACTGTGAGCAGTCTTACCTGTGGCAGTATATTGTATGCTTGGCAGTGCAGGTGTGAGAATGCTAATAAGAGAACTACGAATATGTCTCCGATTTTAAACGAAAAAATTCTTATTGAGATATCTAGTAATCTAGCGCGACTTATTTTCCAAACACAGTCAGACGTTATAATAACCGTGGCTTATTCCAAAGCAAGACTAATCGAATTTATAATTCTCCGCCAACTTGTAGCTGATCGAGACAATTATCGAGTGTAATTGTTAAGTCGTAGGTAGGTAGGGTATGTGCTACGCATTTATAGTGCGGATTTGGGTTTCGATCATTTATGCAAATACCAAAGTCTATATGTGGGAAGCAATTGTTGTTGGCACCACTAGAATACAGCGAGGCATAAATAAGTTTCATCCATTCTAAGCTGGCTAAGACGCATTTCTTGATGACGGAAAGCTTTTTTGATTGACGTTCTTTGTCAAATCGGCGATTTATTCAATTGGCATTTGAATGGGTTTATTTTGAAACGTCTTATTGGAACATGCATTTCTTATTGGCTTCTTTTCTTATTAAGAAATGCACGCAGAGTTCAGCGGAAAATATAAGAGTCACCGAACATCTTGATCTTTGTTGCAAATCAAATTTATCCTGATGTCACCGAAAAACAAAGATTACGGAAGACCTGAAAGCTAAAAAGATTTAACAAAGAGTGACACACATTCATGCAGACATACGAACACATGTATACAAATACGTATGTACATATGCATAACCAATTTTATCGTGTTCATATTTGTTCGATTTGACTTTTAACATATTTATCTAGACATACATAGCAACAAATGTACCATAAATTATGTTCATGTACTTAGGCACCCATACATACATATATACATACGACTAAGGAGTTGCTTTAAAAAGTTATCTCTACATGTATCAGCACACATACGTACATATGTATATATGCATAACAATACGCATTCATTTAAGTGTGTTAAGCGATAAATTTGTTTGCTCAATGGGTTAAAAAATGTATATGTATATATAGATACATACATACATATTCATGTTTTTTTAAGCTTGGTATTATGTATTATTAATATATACACATACAGGTATTGAAATGCGGACATAGGTATAAAGATACAAATGTATGTAATGTTTTATTTATTTATATATGTATATACATAAAAACGGCCATATTCACATAGTTCATGTGTATGTGTATGTCTATTCACATACACAGCACACACATATACATATTTACGCAGTGGAGAGAGTGAAATGTTTGTATATATTTACCTACATATTTAAGTATGAGTAATTAAATGCATAACTTTAAATATATATGTATATACTTACAGACAAAACGCCCAAATGTTTATAAAACAGCACTGAACAAATTTTAAAAATAGCAGGTTCAGCTATGGAGTTGCATACATGTACACATTTAAATACATACACACATTTATATATGTATGTTTATGCAAAAAAGGGAAATCATCACATTCGTTTAATTATATGTATTAGTTTTCTTTCACTTCCTATGTACGGAACTTGTTGCACTTGTTTTTTTCCCTTCTAGCAATAACAATTTCATATGCACAAATACAAATGTATTTTTAATTAGATATTTTGAGTGTACAAATTGAAGTAATTTTTAGGTAGGTAAATATTTTTGTGTTTGAGAATATATATGTGTATGGGTGTGTGTACATGCATCTGTAAATAGTTGTATGTGTGTAATAAATATTATAACTGTTACGTACGTATGAATGTAAACAAGTATGTTATTAGAATCCGTATTCATACAACATATCAAACCGAAAATTGAAAATGAACTGATATACTTAAGAACGAACAACTTCAACTTCACACATACACGTCTCTTGCTCTCTATATATAAAAATTAATGATTGTATATGAATAGTAAGTGAGTGTATGCATACGAAGTATGCAAGTGTATATGTGTATGTGTATTTGTGTTGACAAGATCAGGTTTGAGTTGAAGCGTGAGCAACAGGCTTGCATGCATGTAAGCACGATTTGATACCGACAAAATTGTCCAAATCACTTTAGTATACGAAGTTGCGATGGCGCATCGAGTTATCGGTTTTTGTCAATAGAAATTTTTAATAAAATAAACATTTATATTTATTAAGTTAAATATATATCTCATCAAATTAATTTTGTTGTTCAATAGGAAACATAATAAGTTCATTACAATTTGTTTTTAATATATAAATTAATTCTTTATGACTTCACTGAGAAGTTATCGGAAGTCTAACACATGTATTATATGGTTACCTGAGTGATGCAAGAATATATAAATTTAAAAAAAAAAAACTCTTTTATAATTTATATATGATATTTATATGTTTATAACTATGTACAACGTACTATATACCCCGTATTATATTATTTATCCTTTATATTAAAATAAAATATTTTATATATACTATTAATATTTTTATTTACAAAGATAGACTCTGAAAGAATAATTTACTCCAAGGAGTTCAAGGCACGTGTCCATAAGAGTGAAATAAAACATAAAAATAATAAACAACAAATCGTAATCAGTGAGGTATAAACCGATTAAAAATTGGTAATTAAAATTACAGTTATATGAGGGACAAGAATGTAATTTTTTATATGGAAGTCCTTATTACAATTTATCGCACGACAAACTATCGTTTTAAACTTTTCGAGTTATGCGTAAAATGTCTGTTTCTTACATTTTGTTATCGAACTATGAGAATGGAATGAAAAATCGAATGATGATGATTCTGCGATCAGCGAAAAATATGAAAAATATTCAATTTTAGATCTGTTGTGCTGACCGATGTTGGAATAATTTTAAATTAGTGGAATTTAAATGTAACTAAATATTAAAAATATCTCAATATTTTTTCGACTAGGGTATTATAAGGTGATTTTAGACTTCTAATTATTTGCACCATAGCAACATGATGCGCAACTCACATTTAATATGAGAAGTAAAAGTATCGTATACAAAATGTATCTCAACTTTTAACCAGGGCAACATTTGGTGTTGCCAGTTAGTCGCATACTCTAGTTATCGCTCAAACATATCGGGCAATCGATATGCATGTTATTATTCAGTTATTTACAACTCACCACGAAAGACTTCAATGGCAAACAAGTTCTGCAGTTATTTACAATTTTCCGTTCATAGTAAAACTCAGCGCGCTTCTTTATTTCTTTTGGACGCGTATCTGTACGTTTCGTGAGTTTTACATACATATTAGCGCAACATAAGTGATGAATTTGTGTCACTTAAATTAAATACATTCATGCATTTATAGATGCGTGTGCATACATATAAGTTTGTGCGTAATTAATTGATACTATTGTGCCACCAGTGTCGTATGCAACTATACATATAAACAAATCGTAAGGTACATAAATACATGCATACATAGAGATGTCACATAAACAAAATATATGTATGTTGGTGCATATAAACAAAGTGGGCATACAAATAAATTGAATGAGTGTAAAATGCTAAGTGAGCTCGATTTTTTTGAGTATTCGGATACACACATGAATACATACATATGCATGTATAAACAAAGCCAATTTTATGCTACGAAAGGTACATGCGTATGTGTGGTATGTATGTATGTATATGTATACTGAAACATACATTTGTATGTTTACCACTTTCTCAGACAGCTCAAGAACGGTTTTATATACATGAATGCATACACACATATACATTTACATTTACTCATGCGTATGCGTGTATACATGAGCAAGCACGCATCTTTTCCTACCGTAAACAAGTCGCACTGTTAGTTAATATACACACACACACAGATACAGGCACGTACACAAGTGTATTTGAGTGTGTGTAATTTCTTCAGATATCTGGAGCAGCGCCATCGGAGAGTGTTTAGCACTCAAACATACTTAAAATATAAGAGTAGTATATACAGTTGTATGT
The DNA here is from genome assembly GCF_054131065.1 of Drosophila arizonae. Lineage (NCBI taxonomy): Eukaryota > Metazoa > Arthropoda > Insecta > Diptera > Drosophilidae > Drosophila > Drosophila arizonae. Next base: position 14,867,944 of record NC_142925.1, on the reverse strand, counting down.
CAGGCATGTGTGTCAAGCAAATCATACAGCAGCAGCAGCAGCAGTTGATGCTTGCAGCGACCAATTACAAATTATGGTAACAAAACGTATACATACAGACAGACAGACGGGCAGACATACAGTTAGATATATGTACATGCGTACAATTTGTTACCACAATGAATGTATGCATGCGTTTTTATATGCATGTGTGTGTGTGTGTGTTGGGATGTATGTGTGTGTGTGTGTGTTGGGATGTATGTGTGTGTGTGCTCGTCTGTTTTTTAAAGAAGGGTGTGTGTTTCCATTGCATTTAATTATGAAAATAACCGTGACCACATCGATCTGAAAATGAAAGGATTTTATCGTAAAAATTTACATACAAATAGCTAAGTTCATACCTACATACATTCAGGGCAGTTTGACCAGATTTATGGTAATATATACCAAAAAATATATACATACATATGTATTTGTGGAAAATTGATTAGATGCATGCACATATACGCATGTCTCTGTATTGTTAAAGTCTCTTTGTGTGTGTGTGTCTGTGTATAATAGCCACCGGGATTTAATACACGCATACATACGTACACTGTACATGCATACATATATCATATATAATTGGGCTCCTACCTATCCACCTCTGTGGCGGCAAAAGTAGAAAGGAGAAGGCAATTTACTCTATGTATGTATGTATGTATTTACCGGTACTAATTGAAAATTAGTGTTACAAAAGGAATCTTTTTGATTTTGTGCGAATGTGCGTCACAGGTAGACGGAAGCATCTGTGCGGTCTTTGGGCATAAAGTATCTCTCTACCTGTCTGTGTGTACCTATACATATGCCTATATGCATTAATCTAAGGCACAATGAAGCGCCATGCATTAGCTTATTTGAAATTATCGCTAGTCGATTTCCTTTTCGAAATGGTAATCGATTTGTTTTTAAATTCAAATTGTTTTTTATTTTTTTTTTTTTATTTGGTAATTATTTTTTTAAATATACATATAATTTTTATATTATTATTTTTTTTTTTTTAAATTAATTTCATTTAGTATTAATTTTATTTATTTTTTTATTGGTTATATTATTAGTCTAAATACTTTTTATAAATATTTGAATTTTGTATTACATTTTTAATGTTAAACTTCTGATTTGGCTAAATTAAAATGAAATTGAATTACATCTGCCCCAGTCAATCCACATTCTTTCTTATAAAATGCGCTCTACAATTTAAGCCCACTACCAATTTAAACGCTCGACAGTCAGTAACAGTATATTTAGAGTTTTCAATCAACAAAGCCTACGACATAAGTTAAGTCGTTCAACTCTAAGATAGCTGCAATTTTAAACGTAGAATCCGAGTTAAATACATCAGTTTATATCTCTGCATACCTAAACGACAATGTGACGAGACTAATTCATATCTGACCTACAATTCATGTAAATAGACAGACTAAGACTTGTACATTTCTTATACATTTAGTTTTTACTTAGAGCAGACAGAATAGATTAGAAAGCTCATTCTTACTATAGATTAAGTTGGTCTGATTACAGAGATTTGTAGCCGTCGCTTTCTCTTAACCTGCATTAGCCATTGACGTTCACGGCTATTTGGTAATACGATGCATAAATAAGGAAAGCGATAGCTATGATTTTCCTCTTGTTGCTTATCGATATTGCTGCGGAAAATTTATCGATGAAAATGAATAACTAATGCTACAGCGAGCTCAGCTTGTTGCGCAATCGAGATTCAACTCTTTCTCCAATAAGGATGCAGTGAGGAAGGCGAATGGCAACAAAAGCTTGCGCAGTGGAAAGAACTAGAGAGAACTAGAACGAAAGCTTTATTTTAATGATATATCATTTTTGAAAATTGAATAAAAATATTACAAATGATATTCATTTAATATTTATAAATATAAAAAAAAAAAAAACTAAAATTAAAAACTAAAACCTAATATTGTTTTTCTCTTTTCAGATGCCTTCGATTGTAAGTGGCGCGAACTGAAAGAGAGAGAGCATGCATTAATGGAAAAGGAGAGATGCGATTATTGTCCAATCATTAGGAACGAAGCAATGCTAAATCGTTTTAAAGCAATAATAAAAGAAATCTGAAAATGTTTAAAACCAATCAAATCAATGATCCATTACTGACATCTATAATACAAGAATTCGCCATATAATTTCAATAACATTGAATAACGGATCAGTGGATAACCAAGAAGAAGACGAAGACGAACTGTCAATATTTGTTGTAATTCAATTATCAGTAAATTTGATTGCAACACAAAAAGATGTCAGTCATAGAGAGGAAACAGTTTCTTCTGTGGGCAATTATCATGACTTTTGTGCTGCTGTCTGTAACAGGTCTGGATGCCGTCTCTGGCTTGCAAGGCGCTCCAACATGGATGTAAGTATTCAACAATATATCTGTATATGAAATATATAAAATATGTACATACATCACACATACATACATACATATGTGTATATGCAGCTGAATATTGCAGTCATCAAACGGTGTATTGTCTATTCAAATCAATGAAACAGGCTGTACTCTAACTAAATTTTCATAAGGAGTTAGGATAATTAATTAATAAGGCTGCAGCGAATAGAATGTTGTGTGTTGTGTCTTAAAGTAGTTAATTATAAATATTTATACGATCAATTTAAATATCATATCATATATAACAAGCATATTCCAATACATATCGTATAGCACCTTTGCTTAAACACGCATTCTTGTATGGAACTTGCGCAGTTTATCAAATTGCAATTCTAATAAGCATTTACTAATATAATTTCCGTATGTCACAAGCCGTATCAAATTAGACTACACTATTCTCGTAATCCTATTGGCATCATACATCGAGTAAATAATTCTCGTTAAAAATAGTTTGAATACTTTATTCAAGAGATGTTTATATTTATATTTTATAGTGTCTCGTTATCTCTCTGACGATTTGTTGTTTTATAAATTTGCACAATTTGTTGTTTATTAACCAAATAATGAATAGTGGCTTTCGTAGTATTTTTTTTTGTGCAAAGTCTGACCAAAGTTTATTGTGCGAATTCGAATTTTATTATCTCTATGTCTAGCACTTGACTTAAAAAATGAATTTTCTCTTCCCTTGAGACGGCAACGCAATTTATAGGATTTCCTATTTAAATGTTGTGGAATATTAGAATTTAGTGTAAATATTTACATATATATATATAAAAATGGATGATTTATTTATACGAGGTGTGCTAAACAAATATCGTGATTTTTTTTTCCAAATATAGAATTTATTAATGTGATGAACCAAGAGCAGTTCCCAACAGATATTCATGCATGCATGCAAAACATGCATAGTTATATATACATACATATAATATATACATAGTTACATATACAATAATATTTAAAAGAAATTCCAAGCTCTTTCCCTGGTATCATATGTTTAATTCTTATTCCATACATTCAATATATTTTTGTAATATTTTTAAAATTTGTCACAGACTAAAAAAAATCCCCCATATATATGCAAAACAGCTCGATTATTTCAATCTGTGCGCTGTTTGCAACGACAAATTTCGACTTAGATTAAACCAGAGCTGTATGAATTGAGAGCCTACAAAAGGGAGAGAGATACAGAGAGAGGGAGAGAGGATGGGAGGCATGTCTATATTGTTTGGCTGTAGCTACATATGCTACCAATCTATATACTTTATAGAGGGTCAGTAATCTGTAGATTAAATACGCACTTTCTTCAAGTGTACTTTGAGGATAGTTAAGCATTCCATTCAAGCATAGAAATTGCAATGGACTTCCTGAGCTCTCAAGGGCACTCCATTTCCGGCATGCCATAGACCGATTTACTAGCATATTTTATTGTATTTTTTTTCTTCTATTATATTCCGGATCGCTGACGCACTCGTCGTATTGATAAGCATTTTAAGTATAACTGCCTCAATCTTTGACTCACCATGTTGAGTATATTTAATATATATGTATATGCATATAATCTATGAGGCTGTAGCTATTTTCGAGTGCCATCATTTGGGGAAAAAAACTCTCGTTTCAGAGCCATGAATTAGTTGAGAATATATACTTATCGAGAGCGGTTGTACCAACAGACTGAGCATATAACAAAAATCGAAAGCTCTATTTATATAATATATATGCACCTACTACAACAACAACAACTAGCAAAGCTGATAACATTCGAATCAACTGGAAGCTTAACTAATTAAATTTAGTTAACAGCGAGCAACGAGCATCACTTTCAATTCGATCCCAGAGATCACTTATCAAATTATATATATATATAGAACCGAGAGAACCTTGAACTGGAAATGTTTGTCAGTGTTGTTGTTCCGTGTTTCCTCTTGGTGTTATATTGCGTGGCACCTGTGCTCTCCGTATCCAGCACATGGGGCAATATTTCCAATTCGGCGCAATTGTTGCATGCCGAAAACGTCGTCTACACCTCGTCGCCAGGAAAATATGTCGAGCACGAAATCAAATATCCGACAAATGTGAGCAGTGCTATCTAAATATCTGTGATAAATTATCTCAAGAATTCACTAGTGTTAATTAAACTCGAGTCGCATGCCGTTCACTCATTCATTCATTTTCCCGCCCAATCAGACATGGATTTCTCTCAGTGTATAAACACATGCCACTTTTTGCGAATTCGAACATATGTTGATAACCCCGATCTCAATTTGCAATTCGGCCAACAGTTTGACAAGTTTGCTATATGTCCTGGCAAATTGAAATATTTAATTAGAAATGAGTTTGAAATAAATGTAAAAATAGACTAAATATATATAGCAATATATAAATAAATATATATTATATATTCGCATTTCCGGTTTAGTTCAGTTTTTTCAATATAGAAAGAGAACTGTAAATCGGAAGAGAGCTCGCTGCTTACAATAATTAAATTTCAATAGTGCTTGACTTTAGACCGAAAGTTCTTGTAAATAAATAAAATTATATTTTAATACGATTGATGTAAAATTTAAGGTATTTAAAAATATATGATAAAAATTAATAAATTGATAAAAGTAAATAGCTAGGTCAACTGCGGATATATCCTACAATGAAAAGATAGAATAGATATGCGTATGCAAAGGCTTGTATATATAATGTAAAATTCCTATAATTTCCTGATGATTTTTCAAACATTTTGGATTTTGGAAACTTCTCTAATTTAAAATGCTGAAGAGCGTGCACCATAAAAGTCGTTAATAAAGAAATCTGCCATAGTAAGTCTTATAAGCGCAGCTTTTACGCAGCGGCTGCGCTTGTAAAGTGCGCAGTAAACGAAGCACGTGCTTATGTGTGCGTGTGAGTGTGCAAGTATGTGTGCGAAGAAGCGTCGAATGGGTGGACTATTAGAGCAGAGTACTGTAGTGATAGGGATATATATATACTTCAAAGTTTAAATTGGATATAGATTTTGTATGCGGATTCAAATATACAGTTATATATAGGTATCTTCTAAGTACTTAACTTTAAAAAGTGCGTTTTATATTCACTTGAAACTAAAATCTTAAATATGAAAATGTTGCAAGAGATGACGTGTTCCGCATTTTCTAAAAGGTGTGTCCCCAATGGGTTTGTTTCGTGACACTTTAAAACGCTATCCTCCACAGTTGGATAATCGAATAGATATTCATTAGCTTGCGTCCCACATATAGGCAACAAATCTGAAGCTGCCAATTAAATGTGTTAATTGCATTAATGATGATAGAAAATCAAGGGAAATTTCTTCAAATCTCGCCCACACACTTCAATTTGTCGTTGTTATTTCATATATCGGGAGTGTTAATGGAACTGTAAAGTTATCTATTTAATTAATTCCTACCATTCATACATCTAACTCAAATCATTTATTCATTCAGCTTATATCAATCTAATTGTATTTAACATAAACAAATATTCATAAAATTTATGAATCGTAAAAAAAAAAAACCAATTAATAAAATATGAAATCATTGCCAAAAAATATAAATCGCAAACTAATCAAGGAAATAGTTCAAAGCCATGAAAATGTGAGAAGTTAAATGGCAAATAAATATCTAATAAATAGAAAATAAATGAGAAATTAAAAATTTTATAATACATGTAAAATTATTATTCAAAATTCAATTTCATTGTAAAAGAAATTAAAAACTTTTTACTGTAAATATAAAATGTACAAATTAATGTACAACAAAAAAAAGCCACAAGTTAACTATTTTCAATATCCTTACATTTCAAATGGCTATACATCCATCCATTGTACATATTCAGAAACTAATCTTATGCACGCACGTAAATCCTGTAAATAAATCGCTTGTAAAAAGAAAGTACGCTTAAATGAAATGAATGATGAATCAAAAAGGAAAACAATAAATATTTCGGTTTCCCACACAATTTAGGGAATTGGTAATGGGCGCATCATAACGGGAATACGAGCGTTCGACCAGGTGACAAACAACACGGGAGGCCATGCTACGATTTATTCTGGAGGCCCTGGTTTTAACTTTGTGAACATCAAACTACAATCGCAGTATAATTATGGCTTAATATTTCGTGTTGAAATTTATGGCAAATAAATAACAAATCAACAACATTTATATAATAAAATATATGAAGTGTATTAAGAATTATTTGTAAAAATATTATTGGACTTTATAGTAATACTCACATAGTTTTCAATAGGTGTTAAAAAACTTGATATATTTCATATAAATTCACTAATCGAGCGCAATGCATTGACAAGTTATAAATTTAATGGATTGATTAATTCACACAAATAAATACTAGATACATTAGGTGGCATTATTTTAAGCGATTCTTATGCACCCCAAATTTCCACCTGAGACTTGATGGCGCCACCGCGGGCCGAGGTGAATTTGATTGTGACTGATTGGGAGCCCACACCGCCGGACGTGATTTCAGCTGTGGCGCCTCGCATCCGTTTCAGATTTGTAATGGCTATGTACTGGATGGTTTTTGGCGCAGTCGGGTCCTGTGTGAGCGTGTATGTCTTTGTTGTGGTCCCGAGCAGAGTCTTGCTTCTGTAGACGACCTCGCGGGCGATCAGCTGGCTGGCTGCTACCTTAGCACCCCAGACATAGTCGAATCCTTCGCTGCTGGTGCCGCCCAGTGCATGGGTCGTGCAGACGCAGGCGGCTGCGACAAGTATGAATGCAAGACTGATCTTCATTGTATTTGGCTTTAAAGTACGAATTGAACTGATGCTCCGTCTGGTGCTGTCTCTCACTTTTATACAGCGACTTTCGAACGAGAAATCGCTGCAAACACGTGGCCTAGTTTGATAATTAAACTTTGACAGCACCTTCGAAGGTAATGGCATCATCAGCTGCATTGGCATGCCTATCCATAGATAACAGACCGCATAGATTACATGATTCCCCAAGATGTTGAAACAGCTGTAACTGTTCTTCGGGCTGATGTCTCAACCATACACAAAATAACTTGAAAAACCCGTTTATTAAAAACGAAAACTATGTTTCTGAAGGGAAAATTAATTTGTTTTCGTTCCATATTAAGCAAACACCAGCAATGCTAGATTACAAAGTCAAAAAAACAAAATCATACATATATGATATTCATTGATATTGATCTATAGATATCTCTTTGAATGTACGAATTTGCCTTGTCCAAATTTGACTTTTAAAATTAGTGAGTTTGAAAAACCGTTAACTGAAAATAGTTTCCGAAAACAAAAGAGTTTTTCTCAATAAAAATTAGATAATCAATGTCGATGCTATTATACAATATATATGAATGTCTTGTGATTATGGTATATCTTATCAAAATATTTAAGACTTACTACTTTTGAATACAAGATTTAATTCTTATGCACATTTTTGATTTAAGTAAAATATGAATAGAAAATATGAAAAGAATTGGTTGTAAATATACTATATAACATGAAGTGGTAGTGAAACCTAAGGAATTATTTCATCCTTTGGTTTAACCTCTCTGCAAAGAAGGTGATAAGTGAAATATTTGCTGCAAAGGACCTCTACTTCTTGAAGCACAAACTTCTAATTTAAGCCTGTTAAGTCTTCATAGTCTACATATACAATAGAATCCTCTTATCAAGAGAAATATCCTAAAATGTGGAAGGTTTTGGTGAAAGGTCTCTTAAGAATAGAAAGGCTACTAGCTGCGGTACAGGGAGTATAACATCGTATTAGTAGTTTCTCATCAATTATAAACATCAACATTAAGGAACTTCTTTTTCCATGTTGCAGCTGTCTGGGATTACGGTCGCCATTCATTGAGTTCGGCCCGCATGAAGAGGTGCTCGCAAATACGAGCATCCCACTAAATATCACCAAAGATGAACAGGCGTACATGCACCAGGAGGGCTTGCGCAAGCTGGGCACGTTCATAAAGCCGGTGGATCTGCGCGATTCGGTGACTGGCTATGTGAAGGCCGATCTGACCAAAAGACTGGACACGCCCAGCGCTCAGGCTCGGCGCGTGCATCCGATACAGGAGGAGATGGACCAAAAGCAGATCATTCTGCTCGACGAGGACACCGATGAGAATGGTCTGCCGGCCAGTCTAACGGACGAGGATCGCAAGTTCATTGTGCCCATGGCACTGAAAAATGGCTCGCCAGAGCGTTGGACTGCCCCGAACCGAGCGTCCGTGGCTGCCAGCACAATGCCGACGCGTTCTGCTCTGGCTATGGCCACGCGACGTCGCAGCACGACAGCTCAAACGAGCACAACAACGACACCCGATCCGACATCAAATATTGATGATCTGAAGAAACACATACTCTTCCTGCACAACATGACGAAGAGTGACACCAACTTTGAGTCCAAGTTTGTGAAGTTCCCAAGCCTACAGAAGGAGAAGGCAAAGCAGTCAACGGGATCGTCCGCGAGTGCCAAGCGGCCCCAGCGACCGATACTCCAGTATGCCGCTCCCATAGCTCCGCCCACACGCAAAGTACCTCAGGGAGCACACACACCGGGGCAGAAGCCATTCGGTGGTTACTATCACAACGAGGATGAGGCAAACAGTTTCTTCCATACGATTGGCGGTGATGGTGGCACCATGGATCGCAGCAAGGAACGTGGCAGTTTCGATACTGTGCCCCAGGTGCATCTGCTCAGTGAGGAGCAGACGACTACAGCGAAAAGCATACCCATAACAACCACGCCCACTCCGGTGGACACAACATCGAAGCGAACTACCAAGCGTCCCGTCTGCTTGCGTAATCCCGACTCTCCCAAGTGTGTGCGTCAACGCCAGCGCGAGGAGCAGCAGCGACAGCGTGAGCGCGACGAATGGTTTCGCGGCCAAGCCGAGTTTATGCGGCCCCACTATGAGCCGGTCGTACAAACGTTAAATAATACCAAGCGCTTCGCTGTATCCATTGAAATACCCGATTCATTTAAAATCCATCCCGGCTCGCCTCAAACAGACGATGCGTCGGAGCTGCAGATTCTGTCGCGTGTCGCACGCTCACAGCACAAACGGCGCTACGCCAGTGGCACTCAAGCAGATCAGGCTCCAATCTCAATTGAGAAGCCCTCACCTGCTGGCAATTTCTTTGCCCATGACATCATAATGACTTCTGCGGGAGTCACCAACGATCGCGAGTTTATGCTCGCCAATATGCATCAGTTCGGCATGATGGTGCCGAAGGAGCAAGACAATGATACCACACCAGCCCCCCCGGCTTATTCAGAAACTATAGACTTAAATCCTGACAACTGTTACACAGTTGACGGCCTTACATATGGCCAGAAGAAGCTCTGCGCCTTGCACACGAGCGTTATGCCGGCGATCAGTCGGGGAGCGCGTGCAGCCATACAGGTAAGTCAATTAGAGAGCCACGTTGCAAATATATTTAAATATTTCTTCATATTCCCAGGAGTGCCAATTTCAATTTAAAAATCGACGTTGGAATTGCAGCACCACAGAAGATGTTTCGGTGTTTGGACCCATGACTGGCTTAGGTGAAATACAGTGTATATAAATAGATATATAGGTATATAAATAGAATATTATAATTGCATTTCAGGATCACCAGAAATGGCCTTCATCCACGCGCTGGCTGCAGCGACTGTGACCAGTTTTATAGCTCGCGCCTGTCGCGATGGCCAGTTGACTTCGTGCGGTTGTTCGCGAGGCTCGCGACCCAAACAGCTGCACGACGACTGGACCTGGGGTGGCTGCGGCGACAATCTCGAGTATGCATACAAGTGAGTGTGAATTTCATTGCATAGCCTATATAATTATAAACATGTCGATAGGATTATAGTCATAAAAGTTAAAAGTGGCTATTATAACCTAGTTAGTTTTTATGCAAGAGGCAGAAGTAGATATTCAGACATCATGAGATATATATATATATTCCTGATTTGGATAGTTATGAGAGTCAAGCTAGCCATGCCCGTCTGTTCTTAAGGCAGTCTTTCGTCCAGTACAAATCTTAAAAACTTAATATGCATAAAAATTGATAGGAATACATACAGAAAACATAAAGTAATCATGAAATATTTCCTCTTCTTATATCGTTAGATTTGCAACAGATTTTATTGATGTACGTGAGAAGGAAACGCGTCGCGGCACTCGCGGTGCTGGCAACCCCGAGCGTCGTGGCACGCACCAGTCGCAACAAAAGCGCAAGCAAATTGAAACGAATGGTACAAAGGATGCTGGGAAGTCCGATTTTAATGTGACAGATCCAAAGACGACCAACAAAACTGCGGCAGGCAGTAATTCAACGACATCCGTTCTGTATGAGGCGCAGCCCAAAGCCAACAACAAAATGAAAGATCAGCCGGTGGATAAAACACCAACAACACGTCCACCATCGTCGTCGTCATCGCTTGCACCGCCCAAACAAGAATACGAAGCCGCAGACGCTGATGGAGGTGGGGCAGAGTCGCGCATTAACCCTGATGATTTATTGGAGCTTCAGGAACGAATTACAAAAGAAATTCTGAATTCCAAATTGAAGGAAACAGAAATGCTTGAATTACAGGTAAGAAATGGGCTTGCTACACAAATTGTTATTGCTATTAATAATGAATATACTTAATTAAAAACAGGAAAAAATTAATCGGGAAATTCTAAACTCGAAACTTTTCCTCGGAGAGGCGAACAGCAAGAGGCGTAAACGCAAGCGCAAAAACCAACGGGCTGTTCGTGCAGATGCGCCCATGCTGCCCAACATTAACAATAAGGCTCGAAGTCTAATGAATTTACACAACAATGAAGCTGGCCGCAGGGTAAGTGTAGCATGTAGTTAGGCGGAATATATTATTATGAATGGGTCTGGGCTGAGGCTAAGAGTAGAATGTATTGAAAAGTCATGAAACGGGTTTAGAAAAAGTTATATAGTTACTGTTCTGTATTTAAATGCAGATCAGATCAGTTTAGGTCAGATGTGGGCATCAAGCAGTTGAGATTGGTCAATAAGGAATTTTTTTGAGTATATAATACATTTCCCATTTATAAATCATGTTTAATATCATACAATACTAATATATATTTTCTTCCATCTTTCATTGAATTAGGCGGTGATTAAAAAAACACGCATTACTTGCAAATGCCACGGAGTCTCCGGGTCTTGCAGTTTGATTACGTGTTGGCAGCAGTTATCTTCCATAAGAGAAATTGGTAAGTTCAATATAAACGTAATAATATAAAAAACGGCTTTTATGATTAAAATTGAGTAAAGGAAAGCGAAGGCAAAAAATATATTTAGCCCAACTTATTTATTAAAAACCAAACGCTGAATCGATTTAGCAATGCCAATATTTCGCCTCGCTTTAGTTATTTTACTAAATTTGGTAATACTCTTATAGTAATTTATTTTATGTTATAAACTTATTTTAGGTGATTATTTGCGTGAGAAATATGAAGAGGCTACAGAAGTGAAGCTGAATAAACGCGGACGTCTTCAGGTTAAAAACAGCGAATTTAAGGTTCCCACTGCACATGATTTAATTTATTTAGATGAGAGCCCCGACTGGTGCCGAACAAATCGTCTCTTGCAATGGTCAGGTAGGCAATCGATTATCATTTACAATTATATTATAGTATATTCAAATCTAATGGATTATTTTATTTTCCCTTTTTGTTTAGGCACGCACGGTCGCGTCTGTAATAAGTCGTCATCGGGTCTGGATGGTTGTGGTATACTCTGCTGTGGCCGAGGGTACAACACCAAAAATATTATTGTTCGTGAGCGCTGCAACTGCAAATTCCACTGGTGCTGCCAGGTTAAATGCGATGTATGTACAAAAGTACTCGAGGAGCACACTTGTAAATAGGTTTTACTATAGGCAGCACAGAAAATGTCCATATGATCACGATTCACATAAACATAAATTTAAACATATTTATATATATATCGATTTAGAATATTATTTATTAAATTATATAAGTAACATGTCTGTTGCCTAATGGATTTTTTTCTTAGCCACTCAATTTATAATCAAGAAGGTTATACCATAAGGTTCGATTAGCGTATATATGTTGTACTGTATACACGAAAAAACTATAGATTAAACAAATTAGCAAGGTAAACAATTCGAAATTTTTATGATTACGAAAAAAAAAAAAAAAAAAAAAAAAAAAAAAAAAAAACATATTAAATTGGAAAAATTTCAGGAACTGATTTTATTTTGAAATGATGCTGTATCCTTAATTGTGGCTTATTTTTGGATCTCTGTATATGTACATATGTATGTAGCTTAACATTTGAGATTATATTTTTATTATATACATACATATAATTTCGAAGCATTTTTAGCCAGTGTATTTCTATCAATATAGAATTGTCGCAATGGTATGTATATAGAACTGTGCTGAGCGAGAGGAGTTGAGCATGTGAAAGGCTAGAATCTTTCGTATTAGATATCATTTCGTTTAGATCAGGCAAATGTTAAGCAGAGCGTCTTTTAGATAATTTGTAGACAAAGACAAATTGTTTTCATATATTATATATCCCGGTAAGGTAGATTTTATTATTTGCAAGGTATACTTGTCTAGCATATAGATATTGTCACAAGAGCTTTCGGGCCCATCATAATTCAATGGGAAGCGAGGGCAATGGATCACTGGAAATGCGCTTCGTTCGCGGCGAAATCTGCGCATATCTCACACTCTCTCTATGAAGCAGGGCTGAGCGACTCTCGTAATTGTTGAATACTTGTGGTGGGGGCTGGGCGGGTGCATCGACTTGCGGTATTTTATCAAATGTTATATATGTCGGAATAACTTCGTAAACATTTTGATTTATATAGCTGTCGCTGCTGGCGACGCTCTCCATTGAGTTGCGCCGCGGTAAAAATGAGCAGAGCCTGTGTAAGTAGATACAATACATATTGGCAAGCAAACAACGACTTTAGGATACCCTGTACTGAAACAGTAACACATTTCTTACCTATGTTGGCTGCATTGTGCCATAGACTTTTCCTTATAATGGAATTTCTGAGCTGCTTTTGAGCGGGGTAAGACGATTATTTCGTCCGAGTCATGCTTGGGCTTGACGATGCGTTTGCTGCCCTTTACCCAACCTGGTTTCTTCTTCAATACCAAATACATGGACATAATGCCAATTAACATGAAAACAACGACGCCGAGCACCATTAAAGAAATACCCTGGAATAAATCGAAAAGATTGTTTAGTAATGAAAAAGTAGTAGAGATTTAAGCTATAGTGGATATATGATATATAAATATTTAAGTTCTGCTTAATTCATTACAAAACCATAGATAATACTATACTGAATATTTTCCTCCATTTTCTAATTATCCTGTTATTTAAAAATATCAATAAGGGATAAAGGTAAATATAAAACATCATTTCTGATTCACTCACCTTGGCCAGCATCCTTTTCGGCGACCAGGAATTATAGTATGTATTCAGATTGCTTCCAACCTTAACGGATTTGCAGCTGAAAGGCGAGACGGTGTTGTGGCCATCCACGACCAGGCAGAAGGTGTACGCCGCATTTGGTGCGAGGTTTGTGACAATCGTTTGCAGTGGAATGGTGAAATAGCAGCCGAGACCGAACTCATCGGGCAGCAACTCCATCATGTAGTATTCCTTCGTTGTCTTCGAGAACCAAAAGGCGCCAACAGAGCTCTGACTGTCGCTCTGCTCCACGGTAATTTTCACAGTGACTCCGCCAAAGTATGTGGGAATGAAGTCTATTTGCGGCCATTTGACATTATTCGTGCTAGCCGAACACTTCATGGGCACGAGCTCGCTGGGACTAATAGTTGAGGCTGTTGAGATTGATGGCAGAAAGTTGTACTCGGTTGTTGTGCTTGGAGTAGGAGTAGTCCTCAAAGTCGTCGACTTCGAATTCGCCTCTGTCATTGTCCTAGTGCTCATTGTAGTCGTCGTCCTGGTAGTTTTAGTAGAAGTAGTTGTCCACAATAAAGTTGTTGTTGTTGTTGGTCTTGTGGTCGTCGTTGTTGTAATCATTGGCGGAGGTGCGGTATTACCGGAATCATCTTTACATATACGTTCATCGAATACCGTATAGTTTACAAACTTCTCTGGCGAGGCACAAATTATATCATATTTGTAGTTTTGATGCACAAAGATCTCGTCCATTTCCTGCTTCAGTTGGCAATCGCAGTGCCAGTTATTGTTGTTAGCGTAAATTTTCAAATTAGCCGAAATCTTTTGTATACCGAATATTGTTTTTGATATTGTAATAAGTTTATTGTGTGATATGTCCAGTAATTGCAAGTATTTCATGCCTGCATAGGGAAGAAAATGAGTTTATTAATGAAATAAAGACTTGTTCAAAAGGCATTGCGAATTTTTTTTTTTTTGTGTCATGATAATCAATTTAGAGCACTGCAAAAGGAGAACACTATAAATTTTTTTTTGTTTTCCAATTTATGAATCAGTTAAAAAGCGTAATTTATTAATCCTCGAATAGAAAATTCGTAATACCATTAAAAATACCTCAAGGCATATAGAAAACAAAGTTTGATTTTTACCTTGAAAGACATAGCTGGGCAAATACAGGATATTCGAGTGGGACAGAATGAGTCGCTCGACCATGGTTAGTTTCTTGAACGTGTCTTCAAGTAGTTTATCGGCAAAGTTGTTGTGGCTGAATTCGGCATGGACGAGGGCACCTAGATTGTGTCCAATGCCTGTTACATTGTGTATACAATCGATGCCAACTTCCAGCCTAAGGTACTCAATTTGGAATACCACATTGTCCAAGAAATCGGGATATATACTTTCCAGATTCCCATTATGTTGAATGATGGTAATTTCCTTCAGGTCTGACGAGATGTTGGTAAAAACTTCCTTATTCAATTGCTCAAGTTGCAGTTCCTCAAGCATGATATGATAGAATATGCCACCACCGAAGGCTCCGCTCTGAATGTATTTTATATTTGAGATGCCCAAATATATCATTTTGATCTTGTTGGTGTATGTGGACAAGAATCCGACTGGCAATAAATCATTAACAAACTCATAGTCGTACAGATACAGCTCGTCAATGATATCACACGAAAGGTTCTAGAAAACAATTTGATTCGTTTTATATCATGAAAGAGGTGATTAATGGGCTCCACTTACGTTATTCGATTTCGCTAAAGCCTCCGATATATCATTCGCAATCTCCTCCTGTCGCCCGCTAGAGCAAATAAGTCTGCACTGAACTTGGATGCACCTTGGCGGCAAATAGTCTAAGATTTCCGCATGATCCAGAAAAACGCTGAAAGAAATATATACTAGATATTATATTAAATGGATTATGCTACTATAAAGTAAGAACCTACATACATTACATACATACATTAGATCTTTTCAGAAGCATAATAAAAGGATCAAATTATTAAATAATAAAAAATAAAGTTAAATGATTAGATATCAAAGTTTGAATTTCTTTTAAGCATTTTAGTATTATATTGCATTCCGATTATGCCTTGCTCTATAAAAAATCCATCAATAGTTAATTACGCCGTTTCAACGAGTTTCACTTCCCATGATAAACGTTGCAAAAAATCCATATAAAAAGTGCTTCCAATTTTGCGCATTTTTCGAACAGCATAAACAAAATACAATAAAATGTTATCAAAATAAATCTAGTTATATGTGCACGATGCGTGCCACATCATAAAATCATTTATCATTTTATCACATTTGAAGATTAGGGCACATGAGAGAGAGAGAGAGAGAGTCCTAGACTAACAAATACCCTGTTATAGGAATACATTATTATAAAAAAAAAATATTGTAAGTCATTTCTAGATTTTCGTTTTTGATTTTGATTATATCTTTTCTGCTCTTCTAAAGTGTAATGCTGCTTTATTCATACAAATTTGAAAAGTATTCAGGTATACGTATTTGTAATTCTCATTCAACTAGATCTATCTATAGTAAATCCTGCAATGCTGAGGAATCGGATTAAGACACAACTAAATAAATAGAAAGTTTTCAATCAAATGTTATTTATGATTAATGTTCACATATTAGCATTAATTATATCCGCTATATAGGGTATATTGCTGCAGTGCATAAAATCAATCAATAATTCTGGTTATATAGATGATTATTATATTTTTATACGGTACCTGATATTTTGTAAAACTTCCTTGTACTTGTTGATTGTGTGATGTATATATAAATTACCATTTTTCGATTGCGGCTGCTGAATATAGTGAATTTCCTGGGCAAGTGTCGAGAAGTTAGCCCAGACATGGAATAGGTAGAATATGATCAAGGTTTTCGATTGACAGAGCCCCAGCATAACAGATAACTTGATAGATCGAGCTGAGATTGTTTCCTGTAGTATTTAGCCAAATATAGGGGCTATATGGCGACTCGAATAGAAAGGTATACGTTTTATTTGTATAGTGTTTCATGAGCAAGCTATTCGAACTAGTTTTAGTCGCGAGCGCCAATGGTTAACTGAATACCAAATACTCGATAATACCAGCGCTAATGCCATAACATCATTCCTATCACATATTTAAGTAGTTCGTGTACTCGACGAGGCGATATCAGCTACAGGTGTATTGATTTTCTGATCCATTAATATGACAGCCGAATTGATAGCAAAATCACCCGTCTGGGTTTTACTGAGAAAACAAAACAGGAAAATCTAAACTAACATGGATACATAATGTACTCCATGAAGCTACCGAATTTGTTGTAGGTATTGTTCAGGTGTTTGGGTGATTCAATACATAGACATGGTGAGAGTTGCTTCAGTTTTTTATTAACAAACTAAAGTTGTTGATATATATGTGTATAGAATTAGTATAGAATTAATTATTATTTTACATTTTATATAAATATAAAAAAAATTATTGATGATTTACATAATTTCTATTTAAATCTTTAAGATTGGAAAACGTTGGCACAGCAAATACATTTGAAACTAGATGTTTAGGAATAGAAACCTAGTTAACAAAAAGTTGGTAAAATTCCAGATAGTTCTTGGCTCAACAAATATATAGATATTTAGATAGAATAGAAAATATATATTTTATACATATGTATATTTTCATATTTGAAATTTATTTTTATTTATATTTAAAAAATATTTTAATGCATAAATTTTATTTATTTATTATATTTATTCATATTGATTTACATATATTTAAATATGTATATTTTCTCTATATATAAACATACTTTCATAATAGGTATGTATATGCATATACATATATATTTTTGAAATCCCTGCTAACTGTACCGCATTCAAATTTGTTTTGCAAACTTTTCACACGATAAGGGTTGCAGATCCATGGTTAGGGAATTTTTAGAATTGCGCTTGGGCAATGGTGGTGGCGTGTTGGGTCTGTCGACACCCTCACTAAGTTTGCGGCTTTCATTGAATTTCATCGGCATCTCATATTCCATGGCCTGTGCATTACTAATGCTAGTGAAGCATTCATCAAAACATGTGGAGGACGAGCTCACGCTGGCCGAGTTGGGCACCTTAATGTCGCTTGGCACGGTGAATATATCAGATGTCCTGCTTGAGTGAAATAATATATATTATTATCAACATATTTCTTAGGCATGAATGTAGCAAACTTACTTTTCAGCGCCAGCACGAAATGAGCACTTGTCCTTTTTGAACGAGTTTTTCATATATTTCGATTCGGTTATAGTTGAGACGAAACAAGTTTTATCCGATTCCTTGATGACGACAACATTCTTGGAGCCCTCCAGTAGATTGGGAAAGGACTTGATGCCCAGATATGCAAATATAGCTCCGAAAACAATCGACATGAAAAATATTAGGCAAAGCATTCCAATCGTGAACTGTTTATCGGTCTCGACCTCAATGACGTCATTCATTTCATTGTGAACAAGGGGCAGCGGGATATGCAGGGGCTGGCAGAAGAGCGGAGATACGACCACCTGGTTCTCCGCCATCATGCAAAAGGTGTAGGTGTGATTCTGCAGCAGCGGATCGGTAACCAAATAGGGATCTTCGTAGAGCATACAATTATAGTCCCTTGACGATGGTGTGGAATCGAAATATGTTTCGGTGTCTTCGTGTTCGGTAAACCAGATAATATTAAGTCTAGAGGCTACATCATATCCATCTATCGAGGCGCGCACAGTGTAATTTTCTAATATTTCCAAATCTAGATCATAGGTGGGTGGTTCAAAAACAAAGTGTTCAAATGCCGAAAATTCTGAGTGTTTTGGACTATCATTAGTTACATATCGCTTCTGACGATCTCCAATCGAGTCCTCGCTCCCTGTTATAGCGATAGGCTTCGAGCAGCTGAATTGAAGTATCGCACCGTAAGGAATTGTTGGTTTTGCCTCATTATTATTATTATCGTTTGATGCTTTGCCATCATAATCTGTTGGGGTCTGATCTATTGGATCGGTAACTTTGTCAGTGTCATCGTCTGATGTATCACAGCCCAGTTCTTTGGTAGTGAGCTCATCAAAGTTTTTGCCATACAGTTTCAATGGCATGCGACAGTATGGAGCACTTATAAAATAACTTTTCCTTTTGTTATAGAACTCGATCATAGACCGTAGCTGACAAGTGCAGTTCCAGTTATTCGGCTCGACATCGAATAGTCGTAGATTTTTACCCAGACCCAGCGAATCCGCATTGAAATGCGTCAACAAATTGTGCTTCAGGTCGACTAAAATCAGCTTTTGTGCAATGTGCTCAAAGGCCGAATCTTCGATTGCCGTTATCTGACAGTATTTCAGATATAGATAGGTAACATTCGGAGTGGCGATGAAAATGTTCTTGGTCACTGGTCCACTGAAGTTGTTGTAGCTCAAGTCCAGGTGCAGCAATTTGCCCAAATAGATATTCTCGAAAATATTCGAGCCGCTCTTGAAATTGATGCCGCAATTCATTCTCAAGTGGGTCAACGTCAGCTGAACGGGCTGCAGCAGAGCCAACTGAATGTTGGGCACTTTGAAGTCGATTTCAAACTTCTTCAACGAGTAGAGGCCCAACAGGGCTCCATTGCTCACATCATTCAGCTTCAGGTCCAGCCAAATCATGTGCAGCACCTTCGAAAACATTGGCGAATTGAATGCTCCGTTCTTGATCTTTGTCAATTCACTTTTGATCAGCGCTATACGCAGCACTGTCGCATTCACATCAATCCAATTGTCGTCTATATAGTTCTGACTTTGATTCGTTACGATCAGCGAGGTAATCACTTCACACTCGCTCACACTCATGACGGCAGCTGCATCGGCATAAAGATCTACATTTTGCGAGCACTCGATGCGACAGGTGTCCTCATAGCAGCCTCCACCCTCTGGCCCACCTGTAATGAGTCTGTAAGTAGCAATTGGTATCAAAATATATATATATTTAATACAATTTTTAATTTATATAATTAATATATCATTTCACCCAAGGAGTTCAGCTGATGAGTCTAGCTCATTGTTGTCTTCTATAAAATGACCCAAGGCAGCTTCCATGTTGTGGACATCTTCAGCCGGACTGCATTCGCTTTTTAGCCGAAATACAATATATATAATTAACGCTATTACTAATAGCCCAATGCATAGAGTCAATAAAAGTCGCGATAATATTTTCGTGCTTAGATGTTCAACATTTTTGCGCTTTGATTTTTTGGAGCTGAAAGTAAAATTTGAGGAAATTATGAAAATGAGAATGTATAAAACTGTATATCTGGATGATTTATAATATTTATAATTCATAATTAATTCTTTTAACTGTCATAAGTAAGTTTTATTCATTCAACTGCTACGCACATTAATTTACAAGAATTAATTACATTCTTCTAAATTAAATTAGATAGATCAAGATATATTTATAACTAATTTTTAAAGATTTACCGCAATGCATCGCAATCTGTGCTGCTATTTTGATTCTCCATAGAATTTGGTTCCATCTGCGTTTTATTTTAATTTAATTTTATTTTTTGGCAAAGCAGCTAAAGAGCTTTAACGCGGCTGTCAAGCCAAACCCAAACTGATTAATACAATATTGACAACACAGCATTTGCATTTGCCTTTTGGCTTATCGTTCACATAAACTAACTATAATGGTATATATGCATATGTATGGGTTGATAATGATAATACTTATTCATATGACCAATCAATAATATTATTGTTTTGATAACAACAAATATTATATATAAGTATGTTTATACTATATCAGCATAAATGATTTGTGACTGATTAACTAATTATTCTATGCATAGTAGATGTAAAGATGATTCTAATGTGGGTTTTTTAGCCCAGCGATTAGTTCTGGAAACTTGAAAAGTCAGAGTTCAAGTGGTATTATGATTATAATAGGATGTTCTCAGTAGATATCAAATCATTTCTCATATTTATGGTATTTAGGATATATATCTTTCATATATTATAGACTATTAATATAATAATACTAATACTAATAAATATTACATGAATATGCGCAGCTAGTATTTGGCAGTTTAGTAGAAACATATATAAATACATCTGGATAAAACTTTTTATTTTATTTTATTCATATAATTACAAATTACAAATAAATAAATACATTTCATTTAATAATAATAATAATAATAATAATAATAATAATAATAATAATAATAAATTGAAATTAAGAAATACGGTTAAATCTTCGTTTAGTAAAGTTCTTCATACACCTCAAAGGATTCATAGGTATATGTATTAGGAACTGTGGATATTTTGTTTTTATGCACGGATGGAGGTATGGATGGCGCACGTTCTATGGGTGGTACATTGTACTTATTCGAGCCTCCTCGATAGAGCTGGGCTTCTTCTAAGTGTCGGTAGTATGATGCATATTCGTGAATGCTGCTATTCGGATTGGCAGAGCTATTCAAATGAAAGAGAAATGATATATTAAATAATGTAGCATACTTTGTGGGGCATCTTTTGCCTAACTTACCGTATGGCATCGTAAGCCTCCTTTTCGTATTCTCTTGGCAGCAGAAGCATTGTATTTGACTGTGATGTCGGGCGCAGCAGCCGTTTGCTGCCCCAAAGCCAGCTCGGGCGCATCCTGAGAATGGCGTACACAGCGAGTACACCGAGAGCTACACTCAGTAGCATTCCAAAGATTGCTGAGATTATTATCGAAACACTGTTTCTCTCGAACCACAATCGCTGCCAGAGACAAGGCCTTGTGCGATGCGAACGGCAATTAAATGGAGAAGTCGTATTTATGTCTATAATCAGACAAAATACGTATGAAGTTCCGCAATTTAAGTCATTAATCTGTAGCATTTTCCTATTGAATTCATCAACTGAATTGCCATTATCAATCTCACGTTTATCCATGGCATTTGAAAAGTACACAATGCTCCAGACATCCGCCTTGAATTGAGACAATATCACATTAACCGTACTCTCGGAATCATCCACAATGGTCATCTTTGCATTGTAGGCAATGGTTGTGCTGCCGAGATTTTCCTTCTGGGCATTCACACAAACGATATCGTCATAGAGCAGAGAATTTTCATCGTTCTCTGATTCAGTTGTCACTGGTATATCCCATGGAGTGGTCAAGTCAGATGATGTCTTCTGAGTCGTCTCAGTGATCCATGTGCTTGGTTCAGTTGTCGGTGGTGCTATTGTGGTTGGTGCTATTGTGGTTGCTTCAGTTGTAGTTGTTGTAGAACTAGTTGTTCTGACCGGAACTTGCTGCTTAGCTGAAGATTGCGTAGTTGTTGGCGTTGTTGTCCTGGGCGGAGCTTGTTGCTTAGTTGAAGATTGTGTGGTTCTTGACATTGTTGTTGATACTATTGTAGTTTCGTATGTCGATTGTATATCTTCAGTGGTGTCATATGAAGCACCTAGACTATTAGCATCACTAATCAATTCCCGTGTTTTTCTTACAGACTCGACGCAAGGCTTTATGTTTAAGAGCTCAAACACATCCACATTGGCATAGCTACAATCCCAATTATTAGCTGCAAGATTAAGCTTTATACTACCATCTCTTGCAGCTAACATAAACTGAACACTCAGCTCTGTTAGTTTGTTGCCACTCAAGTCCAGATATCGAAGCTCGTTACTCAGATCAAAGTGAATACTTCTCAATCGACAATTCGCCAAGTTAAGATGCTCTAGAGCTGGCATATGCTCAAAAGCCTTCATTTCCACAATTTCTCCGATATTATTTCCGCTAAGATCTAAAACTTTTAAGTGTTCATAAATTGTTTGACCAAAGAAATATGTAGGTTCATATATTTTTCTCGTATAGGGCAGGCTTATCTTTACGGATCGTAGACTGTGCGCCACTGGCAATAGAAGTCCGTTACAGCTCAAAGATTTTCTCTTATTAATCAGTGTAAAGTTGGAGAGATGTAAGAGACCTCGAAGTGTTTCATTCGTTAGTTTCTTCAGCTTGGTATTAATTAATTCCAGATTTTGTAGCTTGTGCAAACTTTGCTGATCAAAGGTGCCGTCAACTATGTGCCTCAGTCGACAATTGCTTAACACTAGGCTCTGCAATGTATATTCGCCGCGAAAGCTATTTCTCTTAATAACGCCATTTGGGAAGTTATAGTTCTCAAGGCGCAGTGTTATATGATCCCGGCAATCCATTTTATTCCTGGCATGGCTGAAAATTAGTTGAACTAAATTTTGATTGTAGATTGGCACAAAGTTTCCATGAGACGTTGCCCTTGACAAGGTTCTTGCACTGTCCTCATCAGGATCATATGAGAAATCTATATTGCAGATTATTAAAAGAATAACAAAGGCAATTGCAGCTGGCTGCATTATGTACTTTAGCCACTGGGCTTTCCGTGGTTGATAGAGATGTTCGCGTTGCTTTCCAGCTTCATCGTTTTTCAGATCAAATGATTTGGACTTAAACATTGTACTGAATATTAAATCCGATGCCGATTGCCGTCAACCTTTCAAGTTGTCCACATGACACTAAACAAGATTCCCAATTGAATGGTTAATTTATCAAATTAGTCAAGCCTATTATCAGTGTTGAGGCTTATTACGCATTATAATTATTATTATTCAAATCAGATTGATTAGATAACAGAATTTCCGTAGAGAATTTGTATAGATATGTATTATAATACAGTATATTGATATGAAGTCAAGCACAGCATAATTATTGGTAATCAATACAATTAGCTTTAATTAGCCTTTATTAATTCAATACATAATAATCGCATTATATATATTCATATAAAAATATGCAACTATTCATTGACCTATTGACTTCACAACATAATTTAAAAACAATTTTAAATAAATACACTTCTTTTAGATTTGAACAAGTAGTCAAATTTAAACAAACGGAAATTGAAGTCGATCGCAGACCTATTCGATAATTCAATATAATATTATACAAAGAATAATCGATAATTTAATACTAACATTTACGTGAAACGACATTTTTACGATAATTTTATGCCCATTGAAAGGCGCTAGTTCATATACTAATTCTATTGTTTTTTTTAAGGCTGCAGAGCTTGCAAAACTGTAACATTTTAATTTTCTATGGCGATGATTTAGTATATATCGATTATAAAGCATTGGTATTTGCAGCAAGAAACCATCCCCATTGTTTTCTTTGTTCTCTCATCTCTACTTTCGTCTACATTATTGCTAGAAATAGTCATAAAAACAAACAATTTGAGAAGCCGAACATATCGAATAACAAAGCAATTTATTTTAATTGAAACCGTATAGTACGCTGAAAACTACGTTCTGAAGAATCTAGGCCCAACCGTCATATGTTCGGCTAACACACAAAGACTCGAAGGTATGTATTTAGTTGCAATTGTAGATATGTACATATGTATACATATGTCGAAATCGCAGACTATTTAAGATACACAATAAAATATACAAATAGGGTGTGAGCTTAAAAAGATATAATTAATTTCAAAGTTAAAAAAATGTTGTCATTTAAAGTAAATTAC
The DNA here is from genome assembly GCF_054131065.1 of Drosophila arizonae. NCBI lineage: Eukaryota > Metazoa > Arthropoda > Insecta > Diptera > Drosophilidae > Drosophila > Drosophila arizonae. The sequence goes on along the minus strand of NC_142925.1, from coordinate 14,843,556 downwards.
ATTTTCTTATGAACTATATGTCTATAAAGGTAGCCGACTGAGCCGGCTCCTTACGGCACCAATTATCAATTATTGAAACCTTACATTTCAAGATAAAATTAAATTATTTATCAATTTTTCTTATCCATATATTTCAGAGTAAAAATGCCTACAAATCAATGGCTACACGGCTATTTCTCAAAACTAAATCCACTGGCCGAGAAGATAGCGTTTGATATGAGCGAAGTGATTTCTGCCTATGATCACGTTTGGCTAACCCTAACTCCAGCTGAGCAAGAAAATATTTTGAATGATACCATTATAAAACCGGAAATAACTATAAGATATTATAATAACTCGTTAAGCTCGAGTACACAATCGAGTACCCAATCTCGTAAAGACTCGGATCCTCGTTCGAACAAGAATAAGGCGACAAAAGGCCAGAAGAATTTAATATATGGATTCGATAGATTGAATTTATGTACATTTATTCAACAAAACGTCGGCCTAAAGATTCTCCATGACGAAAACATTGGCGACTATCGGGATGAGCATTCATTTCCATTTAGTTACAAAACGAAATCCCAAATGAATCTAAACGAACTTGGAATATGCAAAATAGTTTCAATAGCAAGTACACCGAAAAGGATACCACCGTTTCAAGCAAAAACTATTCAAGAAGCTAAAGCTCAGCCAGAGCTTAAAACAGAGCCGGAACCAGAACCAGAAGCAGAACGAGAAAGCGTTTATCAGAACCAAATAAAATCGCCATCAGGTAGGGAGGAAGAGGAGTCTAGGAATAGGAATATAAATAAGTGTACGGAGCCGATTAATTTGATTGCCGTTGAGAAGTTAAATTTACTATCGAATTTCGGATCTAAGAACACTTTGTTAAGCGTATCAACTGATTCAAACGATTCCGAAAATGACACCAAAGACCAGCACTCCGAAAACAGTAAACTATTGCCAGAAAAAGTGCAAATGCCTAAAGGATTTGATTTCCTAAGTAACTGGTAGCCTATTCGAATTTTTGCATTAACAGTAACTATACATATATCCTTACCTTTACCAAAAAGAAAAAAAAAAAACAATTCAGTCTGAATTTATCATTAGATATTATCACATAACGTTTTTATAAAAGAAGCCATGTTTGGCATAATCTTATTAATAAATAAACACACACTGCTTTATAAAAAAATATTTATACATAATAAATATATAACATCAACTTAAGAATACACATTTTTTCATAAACTCTTCTAGCAGATCTTTAAATACGAATTTTATACCTAAATGAAAGGTATTATACCTATATGCATAATGTATAGTATTTTTTGTTGAAGTATTTTATTTCGCTCCCGCTGAAAAGCTGAAAGCTTTGTAACTTCAAAAAGTTTACACAATATTTTGAGCTTAAAACAATACAGCCACACTGACAATAACCAAAAAACCAAAAAATTGTTTTAATTTGATTTAAGTAAATGTAAGAACATAAATCTTACAGGAAGCGTATAAAATAAAGACGCTAGACCAAGTAAATTACCCTAAACATATCATACAATGTCATCATGCTAAATAATGTTTTTGATTAAATCATTTAAAAATAATAAAAGATTCTATAAATTTTGTTTGTTGCCCGCGAAATTTAAAATGAACTTATAGCTTTTGAAATCACATCAATTATAAATATATTCACAATTTAATATGAAAATGTCCATCTGCGTTTGACAATGTTTTTATTATTGAATACAAAATCTAATTTGTTTTTCTTGCCGTCTGTTTCAGATCATTGAATAAATAGACAAATAGACAAAATATTCATTGCTAATTGAATTAGCTAGATGAGAGCGTACAATTATAGAATTTGGCAATGTTTCGCTATGAGGCCCACATTGCTACGAAAACCGCTAGATTATTGCCCCACAGCACGTGAGTGGAAACGTGTTCTACCGAAACAGAATGATTGCAATTGTATTTATTTTTAAACTACAACTAAAAATACATAGCAAACGCCGCCAAATGCTATAGCGCCGAACTATTCCAACCCCTTATATGCGAGATTATAATTGTTTTATGATGTTTGTCAAAGCGAATGTACACTCATATGTAATAGGCTGTTCTAACAGATTAATGAAACTATACTTTTATTTATTTTTGTGTAAAATATAATATACTAACAATTTATTTTATAAGACAAATTGATAATATTTTATTTATTATTCATACAATTTTTTACTATTTTCTATTTTTTTTAAATTTATATTTATATATTATTTTACTTTATCCTATTAATATATAATTAATATACTAATTAAAATTAAAATTAAACTTTTAATTTATCAATTATTACAGATTATTATATATTATTATATGTTTATATAGCTATGTCTATTTAGTTCTAGTACAATAGCGGTACTACCAGATTCGAATTGTTGCCTTATAGTCGCTTGTGGCTGAAATTCAAACGGTTCGCATATTCATAAAATGGACAGAGCTGGGTCACTTTTGCCAGAGAGAAAAACTACAATTTAAATAGAATTAGTCTAGTGGCTTGCTCTTGACCACAAAGTACTGAGAGGTGTATCTGTGTGTACATCCACTAATTAAATGGATTTATAGTTGTTTATCTTCAATGAGTTCATATATATATATTCATATACATATATCTACATTTGTATATATAGTATGTATGACAGCAAGTGTAGCATCAGCTTTGCTCAGATCAATCATTCCCCAAGCATTTAGCATATTTAAAGAGCATTTAATTTTTAATTTATATTTTCACACATTTACGCATTTGTTAATTTTAGTTTTTTGCTGTTATTTTTTTTCTTTTTTTAAATAAATTGTAAAACATTTTCGCGCCCTTTTAACCGGCTCATTCATGAGATTTACGAGGGTAGATTAGTTTTATGTTGTACAGCATAGGCTGTCTGTTGATTAATTGTCGTAATTAATGGTTGAGATTTGTAACTTGTAGTATTGATGTATGTATGTATATGTGCATCTTAAGTGTAAGTATATCTAAGGAAAATAAAAGAATGAATGGGCTGATTCTTGTTGCCCATAGCTTAATTGATTTCGAATTATTTTGGGCTTACACGTATACCTAGAGGATTAGTCTATGATCGACTTATTCCAATAGATAATAATGCAATAATATTTATAACTTCAATACTTTGGAGGAATGGAAGAACACATCAAATTATGATAAGGGGATGCCGTCAGCTTTTGGATAATTACGTTTTATCTTGAGGAATTGGGATCAGATAAAAGTCAACATTTGTATTTCATGTAAATGAAAATCTTTCTTATGCAAAAATGACTGGATAACTAAAAGTATAATAGCCTAACGTGTCTACCTGTTTAAATATTTTTTTTTTTATATATTTATTGACTTGAAACATTTAATGGTACTTAAATATATTCTAAAGTTTACTTTAAAGTAAAATAATAGATATATATTTATTTAAAAAAAAAATATTTTTTTGTCAGCACTAAAATTTGGTATTTGAAGTTTAGGAACTTGTAATTCAGGCATTCTTACTTGGGATTTACACAGCTTTCAAACTCCTCATACAGTTTATATAAATCTCAAGCACTTTTAACCGCCTTCAGCCTATGTAGGGTATCTGTTCGCCTGAGACACTCGACTATACCTCGCACTTACTTGTTTTGCGGTGCAGTCGCTTACGATCATTTCTTTGCCGTGACGATTTATAGTGGTTTTTCATCGTCGACGTCACAGAAAAACGCTTTCACGCCATTTTGCGCGCAGCGAAATCAATTCGGTTCTACTTACTTATGAATACATGTGCATACGTATGTGGGAGTGTGCGTGTGTGTGTGTGTGTGCATGTACACATGTACATATCCATAAATATCCATACACATATACAGATGTCAGAGATACGCGAATGTGAATGTTGACGTGCATGTGTCGCTACGTGTGAGTCCGATTTATGAATGTTTCCGTTCGTGTGCCTCCATCATCGGTTTGACTTGGTCCAGTTAGTTCAGTTCTGTCATTTAGATCAAACACCAAAAGTTTCCGCGTTCCGAATTAATATTTTTCGCCAAGATAACATCAATCCTACCATTTTCGGACCGAGCATAAAAATAAATCCACTTAAAAATGGGTAACACAACGATGGTTAGTAAATGTTAAAGCAATTTATTCTAATGAGAATATAATAAAAATTAAAGGTGATTTTTGAAAAAAGTATTGCTTCTTGAATGGACAAAAACTACATATTAATAAAATATATTACTCCACAAATATTTCCAAGTTGTCCATACTTTATTCATTACACTGAAATAAATCATTGTATACCGGTTTAGTTCTCTCCAAAGATGTTTTAGTTCTCGTATTGTAATCGACAATCAAAAATGCATCTTATGAAGGTCTCATGATTTTCTAAGTTCGCATAAAATGCACTTTCTATTAGTAATGGATCAGTTCTATAATAGTTTATTAAAGTATTTCTAATAAATAATTGTTTCATAATAGAATGTTTACGTGGAATATACGTGCAGTATATTTAGTTAGTATTTTTCAAGTTCAAGTCGAAGATTTAGTTTTTTTTTTTTTTTAACTAATAAAAATAGTAATCAAACATTGCGTATCGTATATCGTAAACTGAATCAGATTCATGGAAAACGTGTAACGAATGTGGGGTCTGTCGTATAAATAAGTCTGAGACTTAGGGTTTTTGGGCCATATCTATGCATAGGCTTGGCTAATATCAATGAATTAATGGTAACAATTGATCAAATGGTGGAATGAATTTCATGAAAAATGTATTGAAAGTGAAGCATTCGCTGTGACGAGCTGATTAAGGTATATTATCTTGTCTAATTGACTTTGATTGAATTGCCAAATCGTTATCGTACATATAATCATATAAACAATTATTATAACAGATATAGCTTTATATATTATATATAGCTTTATCTATACATAAAAAAATATATATTGATATAAGATATACAATATTTCGAAAGGAAAGTATGAATCTTTGTTAATATTAAGATGCGGAAATTGCCATAACCCAACAGCTTTGACCTCACTTCGATATTTAGTGAAACTGATACAGACATTAGGCAGTTATACGATAAGTATGAGATCATATATGTATGCTCAGCTGCTGAGTTTATGCAATTTCTGCATTTTGACATAGATTCATGCATTCCCTTCAGCACTTATCACCTGTATTATATACAGGGTATGTGCAAGTTAAGCGCAGTTGAGTACCATACTCTTTTTTTTTTTTAATTTTTATGGCTTAATAGTATTGTAGTGTCTTTTATATGATATTTATATTTTTTTTTTTGTAAGCGGCGCAACTAACAATAAAATGATATTTATACTAAATCCCATAATGAAAACGAGCATATTAGTTTTCAACTATTTGCAACTTTTCTTTGTCAAGGCGGAAATAATGTAAACAAATGTAAAGACGATAGCCATAACAATAAAATATATAGATTAACTCTGATTCACTGCAATTGAATTTTGTCTTCCCTCGAATGTGGCGCCTGGGCATACCCGTCAGCATATTAAGTACTTATTTATGATAAACCTACATACATGCAGCCACAAAATGCATCAAAATACATTTTTCTTTTAGTTATAAATAAATGGTAGGACAGAGACAGAGCCAGCGACAGAGCAAGTGAGATAGATAGCGAGTGAGGGAGAGGGAGGGCATAGAGACAAGCACCTTCAATGCGAAATTCCTGAAATGCGACAAGCAGCAGCAGCAACAGCAGAACAGCCCGACAGACAAATATGCAAAGTTTTTGATTCAACTCATATAGCATGTTGTTGTGTTCGTGTTTCTATTCATTCAGGTAAATCGACTAGAACTTGTGCCTGTTGCCCCCTTCGCCGCTCCATCCTCTCACCTGGCCATCTCTTGATCTGCTGCCACCTTTGCGAGAATGACTTTTCGCGTTTGCGCTTTGGCCAAAATTATTCCTTCACTTACATCCAAGCAGAAACAGCAGGAGGTTTTGTTGTCTGAGGCAGTGACAGTTTAGCTGCAGCGACTTCAAGGCACGTGTTGGCTTTCCTCAATCTACATTTTGATTGTCTCTTGTCTCGCTGGCAGTGGCTGTTATACAGGAGCATCTAGCAGAGCCTTCTCTAATTATTCTTACATTGTTGATCCTTCAGTTGATCTTCTCTCTGTGTGTGTGTGTGCGCGCGTCTGTGAATTTAATTTGGCCAGAAAAGCTATTATCACTGGAGATCGCTTACATCGAATAACTATAAATCAGACATCATGTGTGTAAGTTGACAAATTAATAATCGTGTGTGTCTTCGAATATAAAAACTGGAGTTCCTCAAAATGAAGATGAGGAAAAAGACTGAGGCTGTTTATAAATTCGTTTCTGATTGGTTTACTGTGCGAATATACAAAGTTCCAGTCGCAGCCGAAAAATATTCGTATAACTATTACTAAATTCAATATATAAATATTTACCAACAAATTTCAAGACGTCAGATGTGTTTCGAAAACAATTTTGATATGCACAAATCAAATATCATATCGAGTAAATATTGGTCATATTGGTTGTTTTTTTCATTTGATCGTCATAGGAATTTTACATTTTTATAGCTTAGCTGCGATGTTTTCTAATATTTTTTGTTGGTGCAATATTTGTTTCAAACATATAAAACGAAATGTATCATATGATATAAAGAAAGGGCTGCCTAAATAGGAATGGAAAAAACAATAAAATTTGATCACATCCTTAAAATAGGATTAACGTTAATGCTCTTAAGTTTTTTGACTTAAAGATAGTAAATTATTAAGCTACACTCCTATAAAGAAAAAATAAATTTGTTTAATCATTTTTTCTAGAGATAAAAAACTTTAAATATTTATCTATTGTTTGTAAAAAACCAAAAACTTAAAAGTTAGGATCTTTGAAAAATGTTCAAGCCATTTGTAAGATATCTCCTAGTCGGACACTCACATTTTGGCTACAGCTAAATTGCATATTTATTTATTTGAAGTGCAATCTGGTCTTTATACAATAAGCTTTTTATATAACAGTTGTGATAAATGAAACGCCAGATTGTATTCAATGAGCTGATCTATAATTAGATTCATGCATAAAACAAGAGCAAATCCGATTAAACAAAATTAGATTAAGAAAATATGATCAAATTGTCTTGACTGTATTTTTCTTCCATTTCATTGCAGGACGAACTAACAAAGGAGCAAATTGCACGTAAGGCGATTCATTGTGAATCTCATTATAAATGAATTAATACAATTTTCTTCTTTCCTTTCACTTTTCAGTGCTGCGCAATGCCTTCAATGCATTTGATCCCGAGAAGAATGGATACATCAATACGGCGATGGTGGGCACCATCCTGAGCATGTTGGGCCACCAGCTGGACGATGCCACGTTAGCCGAGATCATTGCCGAGGTGGACGAGGATGGCTCGGGTCAGATTGAGTTCGAGGAATTCACGACCTTGGCAGCCCGTTTCCTCGTTGAGGAAGATGCCGAGGCAATGATGGCCGAGCTGAAGGAGGCCTTCCGGTTGTACGACAAGGAGGGCAACGGCTACATCACCACCGGAGTTCTGCGTGAAATTCTGCGCGAATTGGATGACAAGCTGACAAACGATGACCTGGACATGATGATTGAGGAAATTGATTCTGATGGCTCCGGCACTGTTGACTTCGATGGTGAGCGACTGAGAGGGATTATAATTTAAATTTATATGTATATTAATATTTCATCTTTATAGAATTCATGGAAGTTATGACAGGCGGCGATGATTAGGGTGAAGATGATGAACTGCTCACGGAGTTAAATAAATTTATATATTTACAATTAGTTGTATCGGCTACAGTTTGAAATCTGTCAAAATTCTAATAAAACATAAATTGATATTTAAAATTCATGTAAAAAATAAAAATTAAATCAAGTTGAAACATATTTAATATTTAATAAATAAAAAAAAAAAAAAAATAGAATAGTGAAAAAAGCGGAAATAAGAATCTAGAAATATTATAGTCTAAGTCTTGATAGGCCTACACAATTTAGTATTATTTGTATAACAACGTCGAATTAGTTTCACTTTTGGTCGAATTTCATTCTTCATCTCATTTTATACTCTTAGCAATAAAAATGTAAATTTGTAATACTCTATGTAACATAATATGCGTTTCAGTCAAGCCAACAATAGCTGATAGATAAAAAACACTCAAATCATCAGAAAACTAATTAAAAGTTCGACAGTCAAAATCAGTCGAGTCAATTCAATCTTGTTATCTCATGCCGTTCATTGGCCAAGTCTTGATCTCTTTATCATTAAAGCTGTAATCTATTGTTTATCTATTCAGCAGATAGATATCTATTCACATCTAAAGTTTCTAATTACAGTAAAGAACTCAATCTGAGTTTGTGTAAATATAAAATTGAGAAGAGAGGAATTTGATATCTATATACCCTATAAACTGAAAAAGCAGCAGGAATGATCGAGTTGTTGAATATAATATTAGATATTCTTTAGTTACGCTGGTTAGCTAGCATTTTTACCTAATAATTATTTTAAACTCATTATCAATTTTTCAAAGATGTCTTTAACTAGTATTAATTGCCCATAACATGGGCATTGCCACAGCTTCATATTATACAGGGTATATAGAACTATTGCCTTCTAAATCATATTGTCTACCTTGTAGTTTATTTCAATGTATATCTATTTATAGGAAGTATATTTATATGCCCAAGTGAAAGAAAAAACGATCCATCACAGGTGACTGCATGATCAACTTTGATTATAATGAAATAATTTGATGGCAATATCAATGGCTGTCAATCATGTGAATACAACAGATAATTCAATAGCATATATTGATTAAGCTCTGAATCAAAATGTGATAAGAATAATCAATACAGAATATATCTCTTATGATGACACCACTCTAGGCGGATTTCCTACATGTTAGGCATTATTATGTGTTTCTCTTACAATTAATCATACCTTAGAAAAAGTATGAGTGTTTGCATGTGTGTGTTTGTGTGTATATGTGTATATTGGTACATATTTATATGTGAATGGTTCTATATGGGTAAGTATATGAAGCTTATAATTTAAAATGACGAAGCCTGTATGTATAATATTAATTGTAGTCTTAGACTTATGAAGCAGTATCCTGTAAGTATAAATAAATTTTTTGTAAGCAAAGACCTATTCATATCTGTAAGTTTAATTGCCATGCAATTTCTTTCTTTCAGAAAATATTAGCTACACACGTAGAAGGCATTTAGTTAGAAAAAGCCAATTTGAGTTGAATTAAATTCAATATTTCATATGACATAATCAACAAAATAAAAAAAATTCAGTATTTGATAGACAAAATCGATATGTTACTGAAGAGTTTATTAGGATGAGTGATGCCGAATTTTATACTACTTCGATTGGATCATTCAGGTTAGTTCACGGTATAAATTTTGAATGTATCTTATATTTATGTGCATCTCGCGCCCAGTAGATGCCGGGTAAGTAATGAAAGTATCATTTATTATTATTTAAATCAACCACATAATTCAAACAGCCAATTTAAGATAAGGGAAAGATAAAGGTAACAATAAAAATGATTTCAGCAATTATTATTATGTGAAAAGTGATTATGGTAAGCTAACTACTCTTATTCAAAGCTGTGAAGTATACTTCTAATAAATGGAAAAAATATTCTGTTTTTGAAAATATGATCATCCATTGACAATCAATTATAAATGAGGCCGTGAGTGATATCACGTCAGGCGCTTGTTGTTGAGAGCTTGATTTTTCTGAACCAAAAAGGCGGATCTATTTTCCTTTCTTTCTGTCTGTTCTCACTCTTTCTGTGCTTTATTGACACTCTCAATCTCACTCAATATTTTTTGCACTCATTCAGTCTTTTTATTTGTTTCTCCGTTTCTCTCTTTCGCTTTCTTTGTCTAATTGACTGTCTCCCTTTCCGTTCTCTCTTCTACTCTGTCTGTGTTTCTCGTTCTCACTCTAGTTGTTTCCTTCTGGTCCTGAATGCCTTCTTCTCCCTGTCTGTTTCCATCAATTTCGGCTTCTCTCTCATATCCTTTCTCTCTTTTTTCCAGCTCTTTGTATCTCTCTGCATGCTCTTCTCTCTAGAAAAATGTCACTCACAGTTCAAGAAATCCTTTTCCAATGTATTCGTAAGCTCTCTAAATCTCGCTCTCAATATATCTCATATTGATAACTATGGCAATCGTTGAGCGCCGCCGAGCGTCGATCCGTCGGGTCCGTCACACGGCTGCAGGTGCATTGTGTGCGTGAGGCATGCGTGCTGCAGGTTCTGCATGTCGTATTCTGTGGGTCGCATGCAATACCTTTGCTCGGCATCGATTGGTGCTGACGACGACAATTTGGCATTTGTTTCACAAGTTGCAGCACGATTCGTCGCTGATATCCCGCCCCGTGTTGACATTTGTCGCGCCCGTTTATATACGGCGCACGGACACAGATCTGTTTAGACGCTGGCGCTAACTCGATCCGATCGAGAGTAAATTGGTAAACTTACAAACTCAATTTCACTCGTGAATATTTCGAATTTAAACAATCTTTATCTTATAGATATATATATTTTTTTTTTGTTATAAAAAATCAATAAAAAATGGTGAGTTATGCAATTGAAATACGAATCTAGAAATGAAGGCGCATCAAGTGTTCCGCAAATAAATCAATTAAATGAAGTGTTTGGCCTTGATTGTGATTGAAAATTGTTGAGCACAGGCAGAGGACATTTGTAGGGCACCCGTGTGCCCGCACCTGTGTCGATTTCTATCCACACCTTTATGCACTTTCATTTCTGCATGCAGTACTAGCCAGAGACATTCCTACCTAACTAAAGTGCGATTGCATTTTACGATTTATTAACATTAATTAGAGCTACAGCAAATCCTATTTAAAGAACATGCGAATTGACATTTGTGTGCCTAATTAAGCATGTGAGCATTTAGATTTATCTTCTAATTAATTTTCATTCACAGGCCGAGGGGGAGTACGACAAAGATCAATTGAGAAGTAGGTAGAAAGACGGAAAGAGTGAGACAGAGATGACAGAGAATGGAAATTCTATAACATTTTTTGGTATCTCTCTTGGTAGTTCTGCGCAATGCCTTCAAAGCTTTCGATCTCGAAGGCACCGGATTTATCGATCATAGCGATGTCTCAGCTATTCTCGAAATTCTCGGCCAAAAACTCGAACCACCAGCTGTGAAAGCTCTGATCAAGGAGGTGGACAAGGGCACCACGGGCAAACTGAATTTCAGCCAGTTTTGCAAGCTAGCGGCTCGCTTCATCGAGGTCGAGGAGGACGTCGGCGCCCTGCAAGCCGAGTTGAAAGAGGCATTCCGTGTATACGATAAAGAGGGCAAAGGCTATCTGACGGTCGCCACCTTGCGTGGCATTCTCCACGAGCTCGACGACAAAATCTCCAGCCAGGACTTGGACTCGATCATCGAAGAGATTGATGCTGATGGATCGGGAACTGTTGATTTTGATGGTAAGCAAACTGAACTGAAATAAAACTATACATATATTTATTTACAAATTAAATTCAATTTCATTCGTTACAGAGTTCATGCAGGTGATGACAGGTAAATGAATATTATATTTATTAATTTAAAGTGTTTTTGCATGTTTCCTGTTTACCTGAACAAATGAAAATACCTTTTTATTTGATACGCTTACCTAAGGTAGCGGATAATTTATGTCTAAGCGTATTTGTGGCTATAAATTTGAGATATACATATATGTATGTGTAGACCTGCTCATATTTAGGGCATTAGACAGAGTCCACCTGCACGTGAATATGTGTTTGGGGCTAGTTTTGAATAATTAAATTTCAAATTTTTAATTTTGTGAGGCATTCATAACACATCAAGCTAGATATACGATATTAATTTCAACATGTATTGAAGGAATTAATCGATGAATACGAAAATGAGAGGCATTAAAGGTTTAGTTTCAGGGAAAAATAAAAATGTATTTTCATACAGACAGGAAATTCTAAAAGGGAATTTATGAGTATCAATCAATATCTCGAATTTAATCAATATGTATCTTAAAATTCAGAAAAACTTATCTCAAAGATTTTTAAGATACAATTCTCAGAAGATTAATTTTAAAACTGTATCTCAAAGATGTATATCAAATATGAAACTTAAAGATATATCTCACAGATGTATCTCAAAGGTGTATCTCACAAATGTATCTCAGAAATGAACCTCAGAAATATATCTCAGAGATATATCTCAAAAATGTATCTCAGAAATGTATCTCAAAGATGTATTTTAGAGATGTATCTCAAAGATGTATTTTAGAGATGTATCTCAAAGATGTATCTCACAGATGTATCTCAAAAATGTATTTCAAAGATGTATTTTAGAGATGTATCTCAAAGATGTATCTCAAAGATATATCTCAAAGATATATCTCACAGATGTATCTAAAAAATGTATCTCAGAAATGTATCTCAAAGATGTATCTCATAGATGCGTCTTTAAGATGTATCTTAAAGATATATCTCACAGATGTATCTCAAAAATGTATCTCAGAAATGTATCTCGAAAATGTATCACAAAGATTATTTTAGAGATGTATCTCAGAGATGTATATCAAAGATGTATCTCAGAAATGTATCTCAAAGATGTATCTCAAAGATGTATCTCAAAGATATATCTGAAAAATATATCTCACAGATGTATCTAAAAGATGTATTTTAAAGATGTATCTCAGAAATATATCTCAGAAATGTATCTCATAGATGTATTTTAAAGATGTATCTCAAAGATGTATCTCAAAGGTGTATCTCAGAAATGTATCTCAAAGACGTATCTCATAGATATATCTGAAAGATATATCTCAAAGATATATCTCACAGAAGTATCTCAAAGATGTATCTTAAATATGTATCTCAAAGGTGTATTTCAGAAATGTATCTGAAAAATGTATCTCAAAGATGTATCTCAGAAATGTATCTCAGAGATATATCTCAATGATATATCTCAAAGATGTATCTCAAAGATGTATCTTAAACATGTATCTCAAAGGTGTATTTCAGAAATGTATCTGAAAAATGTATCTCAAAGATGTATCTCAGAAATGTATCTCAGAGATATATCTCAAAGATATATCTCAAAGATGTATCTCAAAGATGTATCTCAAAGATGTATCTCAAAGATGTATCTCAAAGATATATCTCAGAAATATATCTCAGAAATGTATCTCAGCAATGTATCTCAGAGGTGTATCTCAGAAATGAATCTCAAAGATGTATCTCAAAGATATATCTCAGAAATGTATCTCAGAAATGTATCTCAGAAATGTATCTCAGAAATATATCTCAGAAATGTATCCCAAAGATGTATCTCAAAGATATATATAAAAGATGTATCTCTAAAATGTATCTCAGAAATGTATCTCAGAGATATATCTCAAAGATATATCTCAAAGATATATCTCAAAGATGTATCTCAAAGATGTATCTCAGAAATGTATCTCAGAAATGTATCTCAGAAATGTAACTCAGAAATATATCTCAGAAATGTATCTCAAAGATGTATCTCAAAAATGTATCTCAAAGATGTATCTCAGAAATGTATCTCAAAGATGTATCTCAGAAATGTATCTCAGAAATATATCTCAGAAATGTATCCCAAAGATGTATCTCAAAGATATATATCAAAGATGTATCTCTAAAATGTATCTCAGAAATGTATCTCAGAAATGTATCTCAGAGATATATCTCAAAGATGTATCTCAAAGATGTATCTCAAAGATATATCTCAAAGATGTATCTCAAAGATGTATCTCAGAAATGTATCTCAGAAATATATCTCAGAAATGTATCTCAGAAATATATCTCAGAAATGTATCTCAAAGATGTATCTTAAAAACGTATCTCAAAGATGTATCTCAGAAATGTATCTCAGAAATGTATCTCAGAAATTTATCTCAGAGATATATCTCAAAGATATATCTCAAAGGTGTATCTCAGAAATATATCTCAGAAATGTAGCTCAGAAATGTATCTCAGAGATGTATCTCAGAAATGAATCTCAAAAATGTATCTCAAAGATGTATCTCAAAGATATATCTCAAAGATATATCTCACAGATGTATCTAAAAAATGTATCTCAGAAATGTATCTCAAAGATGTATCTCATATATGTATCTCAGAAATGTATCTCATAGATGTACCTTAAAAACGTATCTCAAAGATGTATCTCAGAAATGTATCTCAGAAATGTATCTCAGAAATAGATCTCAGAAATGTATCTCAAAGGTGTATTTCAGAAATGTATCTGAAAAATGTATCTCAAAGATGTATCTCAGAAATTTATCTCAGAGATATATCTCAAAGATATATCTCAAAGATGTATCTCAGAAATGTATCTCAGAAATGTATCTCAGAAATATATCTCAGAAATATATCTCAGAAATGTATCTCAGAAATGTATCTCAGAGATGTATCTCAGAAATGAATCTCAAAGATGTATCTCAAAGATGTATCTCAAAGATATATCTCACAGATGTATCTAAAAAATGTATCTCAGAAATGTATCTCAATGATGTATCTCATAGACGTGTCTTTAAGATGTATCTTAAAGATATATCTCACAGATGTATCTCAAAAATGTATCTCAGAAATGTATCTCAGAAATGTATCTCGAAAATGTATCACAAAGATTATTTTAGAGATGTATCTCAAAGATGTATCTCAGAAATGTATCTCAGAAATATATCTCAGAAATGTATCTCAGAAATGTATCTCAGAGATGTATCTCAGAAATGTATCTCAAAGACGTATCTCAAAGATATATCTCAAAGATGTATCTCAGAAATGTGTCTCAGAAATATATCTCTGAGATGTATCTCAGAAATGTATCTCCAAGATGTATCTCATATATGTATCTCATATATGTATCTTAAAGATGTATCTCAGAACTATATCTTAAATATGTATCTCAGATGTTTATAAACAGCTTTCCTCCATTAATAAATTACTTTCTTTAATTTTAGGTTAAACTGTTGGATTATCAAATACTTAAGACTAACTTTAATCCTTGGCTTACAACATGAAACGGATGAATTGGACTTTGCCTGACAATGTAATTTCTAATTGAATCTTTTGATCCAGAGTTCAATATAAAAAAATTGATGCTTTGTTTAACAGAAAGAAATATAAATGAAAAAAGATATATGTGTATTATTGATATGGCTAAAATATATTTTGTATAAACATTCCAGCATGTCTGACTGGGAGTTAATCGAAGTTAAAGATATCTTAATGGGTTTCCATAATTTCTTGGCATTATCTACACAACAATTTTGATTTTATAGTTTTACTTTTATTTAAATGATTTATTTTTATTTTTTAAATATTACTTGTCATTCCCATTCAAATTTTCTGGTTCTACTTTCTAATATGACTTCCCTGTGTTTACCCTGACCACCAAGTAAATCAAGTTTTTATGATTGAGCTGATGATGAAATAGTGAAGCATTAAGAGGACTTTCTCAAATTACTATAAAAAAAGCTATTAAATATTTAAACATTTTTTCTGCGAAATTAAGTGTAAAGTCTCTTGATTGATAAGCGATACAGATTTTCCGCATGCTTAAAGATTTTTGCTTGGATTTTCCACAGTAAATGAACACTTATTAATTATTGAAATTACAAATGAAGTTAAAGTTAAAGCTGATTGCTTGAATCATTAACCTTTTGTTTAATTAGACATAACTGCAAGCCATGAAATTTGATAATTGAACGAACATATTTTGTGTACAGTTACTGGAGGCGTGGCATTTGTTAGTGTCGAGTGACTGAGTATTAAGCAGTTGCCTCTGGCCTGCCTTAAATAACTTTGTATGAATCACAGAAATTGATATTTTCCAAGTTATATCAAAAAACCTAACCATTAAGAGTTTTGCTTTATCTCTTTTTCCTTCGATCCCTCTCAGTCTCCATTTGATCTTTGCTGGCTACTGTTGATTTCTGATGAAGAAATCAAAAGTATTTACTCATATATATATACATGTATTATATGTATATCCGGATTAACCGGAAGGTAGCAGTTCTTTTCTGGCGACAATTAACGCGACTCTCGCGACGACAAAAAGCACTTCCACATTTTGCAATTCCAATTCCAATACCAATTGACAACAATCCAAACCAAGCCAAGCAAAGGCAAAGCAATTTAAAATCGATTTAGATCTGTTTTGTATTGGGGTTTGGTCGATTTGGCGAGATCTGTTGTTCGTTTAGGTTGCCAACTCTGGCTTTAGTTATTAAGTTGTTTTTCTCTTTTGGCGTCCTTGACTAGCTTAGCTTAACTAGTTAATTATAGCGCTAATAGACAATGAGCTAGTGTTACGCATGCTTATCCAATGAATTGAATAAATGAACAATTTACTCAGTCAACAGCTTAGTTCAAGAAATATAAATATATACTCTTCAGTGGAGTTAATTGATCTGTTTTGTATCTGCAATCAAATTCAAGTTATATTAAGTAGTTTTGAACTAAATTCTAGCTAAAAGTTATTCCCGTTAGCCTATTCTTATAGCTACTTCGGTATTAGGTTAAGAGCACAAATTCATAATTTGCATGCGAATCGGACTTAGAAGACTTCGTTAATGTTGCTAATTTAGTCAATGCTTTTTTTTTTGTGGTTTAAGCAATTGTGCCTGCAGTAAGAGCAAATTTAAATAGCATTGAGCTCTGCACCAAAATCGTGATTCACAGTTTTAGTTCGATTTTTATTTTTATTTTTTTTTTTACTTTTTCGCAACCTATGAAATGAACAAAGCCAATAAAGTCTTTTGTTTTTCTCAGGCCACATTTGGGCGGAGGTGTTTGGCCGCATAAACAAAAAAGAAACAAAACAGCAACAAATTCTCTTATTTATTCCAGTTTCTACTTTACGCAGATACAAATCTTTTATTTGGCAAGCATAATGAAACCGAAAGTGAAGGTATTTTAATTGTGGGCAGGTTTTTCACTCTGTTCGTAGCTCTGTGCATATACATATATAGGGAGACATAGACTATATAACACTCCTAATAGTACCTAAGACAGCATATTAACGCATATTGAATGAAATGCAAAAGGTTTTTATAATTATTTATGAGAAAAGCAATAAAACACATTTAACAGCCAAGTGAAGGTATGCAAAATAAACGAAGCCAAAAAATTCAATATGAATGCCTTATATTATACATTCTTAATTAATACGACTTTGTCTACCAACAATACAAATGGGTTTGGCTTTGTCCCTTTTACTGCCCGACTGTGTAAAGGTTTTTCTGCTGTTGCCATGTAGATACTTATCTCAGGTGGTTTTGCTTTTATATTACGGATTGGCTTGCAATTTTATTCTTAATGGAAAAACTAAAAACTAAAAATTTCATTAGATTTAATATTTTATTTATTTTTATAATTTTCTTTATTCAAGATTTTTTTTTTTTTAATAATTTACAATTGATGTAATAGAAAAATGTTTATTTATTTTATATGAATTTTAAAATAATATATACTTATTATTTGATATATTTATGCCAGCTATTGGCATGCCTATGAATGAGCCCCCGTTTGTATATTTGTTTATATTTAAGCCAGCTGTGAGTAGGTGCATATAGCCAGAGTCCAGATAAATAGAGAAAGCTTCTGGCAAGTATAGCATTATTCGAGAATGAGACTCGGAGCAGGAAACAGCTGCGTGCTCTGGAAAGTGGCTTTGCTGTTGACGCTCTGTGGAGTTGCAGCAGCTCATATGGAGGGTCTTCTGGGCGGTAAGTCAATTGATAAAGACTAATCCGAGCTAAGCTAATATTTTTCTTTTTCTTTTTGTATCTTGAGCAGTTTGCTCAAGCACCACTGTGCCGGTGGAGTGTTTGCCGGGCTGCCAGTTGATCTGTACAAGTATTCTCATTATACGAAGGTGCATCGCATTAGAATGTAGGCGTGGCTGTGTGTGTCCGCCGGGCTGGGTGCGCAAGGGCTCAATTGAGGGCGTCTGCATTAAGCGCAGTGCCTGCAGGCGCTGGGTCTTATGAAGATGCCCTGCCCTCTAGCAGCTAAACAATATATTGTAGCAACTGAAAATGAGCTGAATAAGTTTCACCAGGCAGCCTTAAGTCGTTCCGGCATTGACCTTGTCCAACCTTGGCCACTCTACCGTTTCAAGCGAGCATCGCAAACAACACCTAGACGTTACCTGTTCCCCCGGCTGAATGCACTCCAAAGACCACATTTCACATTTGACTGACAACAGATTGGCTGGGGTGAACTACCGATTAAGTGGCTGGGATGAAGCTGCAAATCTTCAAGTGTGAACAGACAATATATACTCTCTGTCTAGCTCTATGTATGTACGTACATATGTTATTATGTAAGGCCTTCATCAAATATCGTTATTTGATTATTATCTTTACCAATTTGTCGGAAAACTAATATGTATTACATATTCAGTTGAATTTTTAACAGTTATGTATCGTATATATGTAGTTTTATATAAAATAAATTTAATGACATAAAAATATATTTAATTATATAAATGCATCAAATTACATGAATTCATATAACTACATTTCTACGTACATACTTACACAGCACGCGCACGCACACGCACGCACACACACACACACGTATACAGAGACAACTAACCAACACTTGAAACACTTGAAAAAATACACACTAACTTGCCAAAAGGCACGAAAGTCTCGAAGGGTTACTTGAATTTTTGAGAATCGAGGAGGAGGGCATCACCAAAAATGCATTGTCATTCAATGTGTACAAGGAGCATAAATACGTTCCTAGTCACACACATACATACATAAGGGCAACAGGCTAGCAATAAATCATTACATATTTACATACATACAAATATAAGTGCATATATACAGCTGTATATGTGTAAATAGAATATGTAAAAATTATAACTTTCAATTAAGCAAATGCTAGGTATTAAATAATATCATACATACATATATACTTACATGTGTACATACATTTACATACATACATCTACATGCATACCTACCCATACATATCGGAAAACAACGGAAACTTAGTCTTACGATCATTGTCACAGCTTATCTCTGCGCATATCGTTTACGATATTCGAGCAGCTAATTCATTTGAAAATCTTACGTGCGTTGCATTTATTTATTTATTTTTTTCGCACGCATCACATTCAGCAACAAACAAAAGTTCACGAGTTCCGAATCGAAAATTAAAAAGAAAAAAAAGTAACAGCAATTAAAAATTGATTGAATGCAATAAAGTAATCCCATGGAGCGATGAATATTTAACGCGACTTAACATATTCCTGTTAAAATATGTACATATAAGTAGTACGTATTGTTAATGCTTTGCATTTCTCTTAGCTCTCAGCTCTCTTGGCTGAGAGAAAGAGCTTCGAGAGCTTTTCGAGCTTCGTGAGCTTCAAGTTGAGCTTAAGCTGCCCGCCCGGGGGCTTTGGCTATTGTTGTTGTTGTTGTTGTTGTCGAGTAACTGTAGCTGCAGCGACTTCTTGCGCTCTTGAAGCCATCGCGTGATTCACTTTTAGCCATTCCCCGACTGTTCGCAAGCTCGACCGCAACAGCAGCTTGCAGCGGCTTGTTTCTGCGCTCGAAAGATTTTATATAGTCACACGGGTCCGCCTAGTGCTTCAGTTTGGTGCTTAGACGCGGTGCGCGTGCCTCGAAACGCTGTACAGCAATTGGAATTTCGTCTCGATTTGTGAAATTGCGTTAAGTGGCCACAGCTAGAGCTAGATCAAGACCGCTTGCCAAACCAAAAGAAAATTCGTCGAGCCCTTTGTGGCAATATCCTGTTGTTATTTTTGGCTAACAACAACAACAACAACAACAGAAAACTAGTCGAAATTTTATGCAAAAGGCGACTTTGATGTTTCCCCAGTGCACTGTGAAATATTGAAAAAGAAAAAGAAAAAAAAAAGTAAAAAGTAAAAGAAAAGAAAAGTAATTAATTGATATATTGAAAAAAAAAAAAAGTTGCAAAATGGGATTAAAACACTTGCTTGGACTTGTAGCTGTTATAGCAATAATTTCGGATTTACCAGAGTCTCGAGCTGTGCGCATCGGCGCTCCACAGCCCAAGCAACGCATTAAGGGTAAGTCCCTAATAAAAAAATATGAAATTTAATAAATAAACTTGAGGAATTCAACTGGATTAAAATAGTAAAACAGTTTCTTAAAGACTTTTCCATACTCAACATTTTCTTGGAATTTCTATAAATTTAGTTTTTAAAATGAAATATCTAATTATGCTGTGTGCAAAGCAAGGTGTGAGTGAGAAAGATAGACTGATTTTTAATTAACATTAATAAACATGGCCTTGTGCATGATGTGAGGAGCACTTTCATTTTTTTCTTTGAGGAAAACAAACGTGGCGTATACTTAATATGCAAACGGATGTGTGCATAGCATGCACCTACGTCTGCGGTCATAAAAATAGTAGTGCGAATAAAACTTGTTGACAAACTGAATATCAATATCTTAAATAAAAAAATATTAATATTATTTGATATATATATTAGATTTATTCTGTTATTATTTTTGTCTAACATTTAGTGCAGAGTCGCACTACTTTTGTGACCACAGCTGTATGTACAGTATGGTTATGTACTTATCTACCATCTATATACAACATGTATGCATATGCACTTATCCAACGAGCATAACAAGTTATTAAAACTAATACACGCACTCTGTGAAACTCTCAAAGTCTCTTCAAGTCTCTCAGAGTCTCACAGAGTCTCTCGAAGTCACCGAAACTCTCTGAAAACATCTCTTGAGCACTCAAAGTGTCAATAACACGATTTATATAGTATTGCACGTATTGTTATATTAAGCCGTCACTTTCCATTTATCATTTGAATGGCATCGAAATCGCTCGAAATTCAAATATCTTTCCAATGGCAAAGTTCAGTTCAGAAAACGGGGGAAACATGAAAGAAAAGTGAGCGAAATCAAAACGTAGCAACAAGAAAGAGATGCCTGCAAAGAAGTGGGAAAAACATTAATTACAAAGCAAAAAAATGGAAAAAAAATCGTTAAAAGAAAGTCTCAATGATTAAATTTTTATTACTCTAAATACTATTTATCTGTGTGTGTGACTTATAATTCTATTGGAATTATTAAATTCTATGAAATATCTAAATATAGTTAACAATGAAAATTTTAATATTTTTTATAATTTTTCTCTTTATTTTATTTTAATATAAATTAAGTTGATTGGAAGTTAAAAATCCTATGTAGAAGCTAAAAATTGTTTACAATGAAAATTTGTTATTTACAAAAGTATATATATACATTTTGTTTAACTTGTATTAACTTCCTATATCAATTAAATATTTATATTATTTTTAATAAGTTTCTTCTTCAATTTCTAAACTTGAATTTCATTTTTTAAGCAGAGCTTAATATTTATAATAAACTAATATAACTAATACAAATTAAATCAAGGCAGTCTGATCTCAACTTAATCTAAAATTAAGTTGTCTCACAGCATCAGAGTACCGAACTACTCTATTAATGCACTGCACATCCGTATTCATTTTATTTTAAACGGTTTATATGTACTATGGATTTGTATCTCTCGATATTTAAACTTGACATTCGTGTGTCGCCAAGAGGGAGAGGAGGAAAGAGGCTGAGATAGAAAGAGTGAGTGAGTGTGTATGAGAGAGAGAGAGAGAGCGAACTGGCTGCATTGTGCCAGCAGATAAATGCAACTGTCAGTGTCCGTACGCTTGCCAGTCAACTGTGGGTTCAAACTACTTATAAACTTGCACATATATACATACATACATTGTATATAATATAGAAATATATGTGATTGTCATGCTGGTAGTGATATTAGTGTGTGTGTGTGTATGTGTTTTAAAGTAAACAAATCTCTGCACAAATGCATAATTGTAAGTGACACGAATCCTCTGAACATGAAAATCTCGTCAAGATAGCGACATTTTCGTAGTTATTGACTAACCAATTAGTTCCGCCTTGTGCGAATTATACACTATTTAAAAATATATAATGAAAACAAAAAATATATATAAACATAAGTTTTATAAGTTTTTAATTATATACGAAAATAATAGATTTGTTATGAATTTTTGGGCTTGTATATTAAAAAAAAATAATAATAATAAATAAATAATAATAAGTATGCTAAAATAACATTTTTATGTTAATTTTATTAATATAATATATTTATAATACATAATTCTTCAAACCTCTAAACAAAAAATTGTATAGATCTTTAATAAACATTAATAATATGCTTTGTATACATTTACACATATATATATCAATATTAATTTGTAATCCTATATACCTAATATTCTCTTGTAACATTTATCCAATACTAATATTCACAGTTCTTCAAACATACTTTTAAGATCAAAATAATACCTCAACTACTCATATTTTAATAGCTGCAATTAGCAAACTTCAATTTGGTTATCCAAGTACAGCTATGTCGATCACACATACATACACACATTTTATATGCCCATATATATCGGAGTACAGTCAATTCTGAATGGACCCAGTTATGAGGCAATTCCACATCCGCTGAGTGGTATGCAAATAAATTACCATTCACGGATCAGGTGTATTATGAGTTTTCATAACATTGTTTTTGCATTTTGGTTTGAATAATTTGAAATTTGAAATTACATAAATGTGTAAAAGCCAAGCGAGATTGGCAAATGTACTTCAAATAGTTATGAGCGGATTACTTTCACATAAATTTCAATAACTATAGAGAGATGTCAGATGGGGCACGTAGCATACAAATAAGCCAGATATTGGTATATGTATATGTGTATCTCTGATATATCTGTATTGAGAGGAATTTGCTGATTGGAATATAATCGAAAATAAAAAATTGACAAATTCGAATGGAATTCATGCATAAAAAGTGTAGGTAGACATGCCTGTGTGTGTGTGTGTGTGCGTGTGTGTGTACATCTCTTACATCGATTATGTAGTATGTGTATGCAGGCATAACGGTGCTGTAGGTAACTGTGGCTGGGACTACAGCCATGGCTGCAGTTGCCTGCATTCAGTTGCCTGCCACACCCCTCAAATATCCAACTCAAGTCGAAAGCCGACAACTCAGTGGAGCACGTTTGTCAAAATTGGCTTTGATGCCAGCGCGAGCACAAATACAAGCACAAACACAACGAAAAACATAAACCCAAACAAAAACCCAACCAGATATCGAACGCGCAATATGGGTGTAATTATTATAAAATCAAAATCGAACTAAAATCTCGCCGCTCCGGCAATTTACTCTAATTTCCTGTATGGCAATACACACACACTCACACACACACACACACACATAAATACAGGGGCACATATATGTACAAAATATTTTATAGCTAGATAAACACACACACACATATATATATATAGCTTTAGAGTTATGCATCCGCTAATGTCTTTGGGACAACAATGCAAAGTAGGAAGTGTGTGAGTGTGAGAGCTAAAGAAGGTCCACAAAAAAAAAAAGAGTAAAAAAAGTCCGTGTGACACAAATATTTTTTAATTACTTGGGAACGTAAAGAAAGGTAATGGCAGAGAAAGAGAGAGAGGAAGAAAAAGAGGTACAGATTATATTTATGAATACGAAAGTGCAAGACTGAGTGATTGAAAAATTTCTTTCACAATTTGAGTGCATACCAAAAAGGGCAGCAGTTAAAATTCCAGCTCATATTGCTGCAAAAAGTAATTATTGAAATATATAAAAATAAAAAATTTGAAAAACTTTTAATATTATTATTATTAATATTATATAATGTATTATTGTTGAGATGGGAGTTCAATCCCAGCGTTGTGGTATTATTTTAGTAGATGTGTTAATGAGTTATTGCTGGCTAATTAAGCTGTTGGAAAGTTTGAAATTTCTATAAGATTTTCTAGTTGGAGTAAGCAATTTTAATATTTGTGAAGTAATTGATTGCTTGAAACTTCTTCAAAGGGGCTTAAGTAAATTTTACTAATTTCTTGGAAAAACCTGCTGCAAAAAGTTAATTTTGATTACATTTTTAAAATGAAGAAAATGTGGGAAAATTAGTTAAAAGATCATTTCACTTTTTCGAGAAATTGAAAAATGTGGGAAAATTACTTCAAAAGACATTTTCCTCTTTGAAAAACACAAAAGGTGTACTTGTATGTGAGAAAGGCTAAATGCATTATATTATAAAAAAAAAAAAACTCAATATGATTTATTCAGTTGAGGCTGGAGGCATGAACAATACGAATATAATATAACAATATTAAGATTAACATATATTCTTATTAGTTTAGATGTTGATATGGAGTTACTATAGTGTATTAGTTTCATACTATACATAACATATATAAATATATCAAATATATAAATAATTCATAAATTCACACAACTGCTAAGTGACCAAGTGAATGATTGATTGATTGATTGACGACAGTACTTAGCAATTTGTCTAAAGCAACGTTATAAAGAGGCAATCGAGAAAATTTCTCCCGCTTCTGTGCAAAACATGTGGAAAAAGAAAATTTTTAACATGACTGCACAAAATTTTCCTTTGAAAGGCTTTTCACCTATCAAAATAAGTCAAAGGAAACGAATTTGACTGAAAGGCTCAAACTCAAATTGCAGCGAATTGTTAAAAGGCTTCAGACGTGTTTAGCACTCGACACTTGAGGCAAATTGAAGGCAATTGGAAAATGGCAAAAAAGTAATAAATAAAGAAAATAATATTCATAACGGAAATATTCCCATATCTACAGACAAATCTCCCCTCTCTATAGTGGTGCCACGCTGCGTATGCGCAATGTGTGGGAGAGCCCTTTAAGCCTTTCGCCGCTGCTGCGGCTGCTGCTGCTTGGCCAATACAGATTAGCTTCAGTTTAGCGCAATGGATTTAGCGCCATTGTTATGCTCATTTGCTTATGCGCATATAGTACCAACATATGATATGCACATACGTAGGTACACATGCCGAAAAACAACAGAGAGGGGCGAAAAAAAGTAAAAACAAATTCAAATTCCAATAGCAAACCCGTTGAACCCGTTGCAAACTGAATCTGTATCTGGGCGCTGAGACTGAGATACATTTGTTGTTGTTGTTGCTGTTGTTGTATTTACTTTAAGCGCGGAGCTAGCTAGCAAATGTCACGTTCGGATTTTGTTGTTGTTGTTGTTGTTGGGTTTTTGGCAGCGATTGCGACACAATGCATATCTCTATATACGTATGTGAGAGTGTGTGAGTGTTTATGTATTTGTATATGTGAGTACATCCATACTTAAATACTCTATTGACTGGATGCTGTCATTGCCAAGAATAATTGATTAAAAACTCTTTGACTTAATTTTATTTGATATTAAAGCAGGCGTCACACTGAAGGCGCAGGATGATGGCAAACGGGTTTCACTTGATAATCCAGCTGACAAAATTCCTTAACTGGGATTTTGTTCACACACACACACACGCACACACACATACATGCAGAATATATAAATATTATATGATATGCATATACTAAGTAAACAGCAAACACGAAATTAAATTAACAAAATCTGCAAACGTTTTTGGCCGCGTTGACATAACTGGGTCAAAAACACGCGAATTTGCCAACTCCTTTGCTGCACGCCTATCAACAATTATAATGCGAAATGTCTCCACGCATACATATGGCCATCTGATCTACATATATACATATCTATCTATGTGAAGTACCGTTCAAGATATATTTGAAGTTTTGTATGGCAATTTAATTAGCATTGCTAACCATTTGCGAATTTTGCGCTTTTTTCGCAAAAATCAATCGCAATCTCTGCGCGCGCTCCCCTGCCATGGAGCAATACCCTTGTGCCTCAAGTCTGGCTAATAAATTGCGTTGAGCTAACCCAGCGCTCGTTGCGAAACAGCTGCCCATAAAAGCGCCAAACAGCAACAGCAGCAGCAGCAGAAAAAACCGCAACAACCTTGAGAGCTGTCCAAGCAATGATAAACTGCCACCGTTTATGACAATTCATTACATTTATTCATTTGGGCTATTTGATGACGCCAACAGCGCGACACGGGAAGGGCGCCAGCCATTTGCTCCAATTGCAACAAGTTGCAGCGAGCGTGTGCTCACTGCACTGTGCTCTCAACAATTTACCTTGTTTGGTATTGAGTTCAATTCTTATTGATTCGCGTAGGAAATTTATGAGCGCCCTTGTACTAATTGGTACTTTACTTAGCAACATGTTGCAGTGAACATGTTCTGTCTTCTTTACAACATTTACCTAGCTGAGCCTGCTAGGCTCGGTACTTTAGTACTTTATAGGGACATTTTGTATTAGCGAGTTGCCGTGTGAGACAAATGTCCCTAGCAGCTCGTGCTTTTGAAATAACTGCTGACAAGGAAATTTGGCTATCAATAACCACTTTCCATTGCAACAAGTTGCATGCATAAATGTACCTTAGCTAAGTGTTTGAGGGAAATTGAGTCGAAAGGAAATTGATCAGTAATTTCCAATGCAGCACGTTGCATCGATATGTTCTTTTTCAACAGTATTTTTTTACTTTAGTATTTATTAGAATTGGTATTTTAGTTCGTTTATCAGTAACTTACTAAATTTATTTCAAATTGCTTTAAATACCATTTGAGGATTTAGTCCTTTTCAACTAATTGTTTGAGGCTAGGGCTAAATCAGCCAATTTATGCAAATGTTAACCTAAATATTAACTTAAATTGTAAAGTTTTTCCAATTCTATGCCACAGACAATATTCAACATTCGTGCAAATATTTGTAAAAAAATATTTGCAGAAATGAGTTTAAATTCAAATTAGTTATAACATGTACCGTGTCAGCGTGTTGATTTACCTTGCTTAATTTTAGTGCATGCAGGCATGTGCACCTTGTGTGTACAAAACAGCGCGATGCTTCAGACCAAATTTGGCCAATATAATCTGTACCTGTGCCTATACCCTGTACCTGTACCTAAGTGGGCATAAAAAGTATATGTTCATTTAAGTGACAGCTGCATGTGTCAAGCTGCACTTAATTCTTGACTACATAAATAATTTGGGTCAAATATAATGCAGCAGCGGGCAGCGAGCAAATCAAAATAGCCCGCAAAACACGACACGAAACTAGTTAACGTGTAGCCAAAGTTGTCTATATGTATATAAACCTGTACATAAATGTTGCTGATTGTTGTTGCTGTTGTTGCGAGTAGAGTTGTCCACACTCCAACTCACACACACACACACACACACACACCTAGACACTAGACTCGTAAGTATGTAAGCAAAATGGAACAGTAAACTTGTTGGAGCAAAGAGCTGCAACAACAACAGCAGCAACAACAACAACCAAATAATGTTTGTGTTAACCAAAACTTTGTTGCAAATAAAGTCAACCGCAAGCCGCTAAGCCACAGCTAGAGCAACAGCTAGAGCAACAGCAACAGCTTCAACTTCAGCTTCAGCTTTAGTTTGAAGTTTTCGATTCAGATTTGAGCAAATTCAACAATTGCGGCTACAGTGTGGCAAATTCTTGTTAGCCAAGCTGAAATATATATAATTTATGCAAATTAATAATTAAAATGAAAAAAAAAAACACGAAAAATAAATTTTTATGGCTATGCTCTGCATGATTTTTAAATATTTATTATAAAAACAAAATAATTATATGAAAAATATATATGTCAATATTTAATGGTTCAAAAACTCATGATTATCTGGAACAGAAATTATAAAAAACACGTTTCTAATAAATAAATTTCATTTATTAGAATTCGGCAAAAATATAAACAAATTAAATCAGCCAACGAATAATAATGAAATTTCATTTGTTAGAATTTGCAAAACATATAAATATGCTAAACCAAGTAGCGAATAAATGTATTTTTATTTTGCTTGAAAAAATAATAATAAATATAACTTAGAATATATGAAAATATTGTAATATTTATTAAAAATATTATTAGGAATTTATAAATATAAAAATACAAAAAAAAAAAAAAAAAAAAATAATAATAATAATAAAAATTTTAAATAAAACCTAAATTTATTAAATATGGAACATTGAAAAATATTGTCTGATATGAACCCATTAAATATTCATTTGATCAAGCTTTGAGTTTTTTATACAGTAATAAATATACATATTTATTTGGGTATTGCAAAAAAAATATATATATTATAATAAGAATAATAAAGAGCAAATATATAATTTAATTATAAGATGTTAGTTAATTAAATATATCGGGTATATATGATTATTATTCATATGTATAGAAACAAAAATCTAAAATGTATATATATTATACATAGGAAACTTTCTCAGTGTCTTTGCTTGCTCTTTCCCTCTCTCCTTCTCTCTTTCTCTCTCTCTCTCTCTCTCTCTCTCTCTAGCTCTCTCAAGCTCTCTGTCCTCTATCTGTCTCTCTTGGAACAATGCAACTCGCTTTGAGCGTGGCTAAAAGCAGCTCCATTATCTAAGCACTTAAGGAGGCCACACAAAAGAACCACAACACGCATTTGATTTGATTTTCTTTTTGGTTTTACTTTTTCACAATCGCTGCAAGTTAAATGAGCTCGCATTACGTTACTTCAAATGTGTGTAGATAGTATGTGTTGGAAATTCCCTTGTTAGTCTGGCCTGAATGCTGAATAAAAAGTCTCTTCTATCAGCTCAGACTTTTGCAATAAAATCGGCTCATTCAGCTAAAAGACTTTCACTTAAACAAAATTCAATTTTATGATGAACGAGAGACATTGTTGGATTAGGCAAAATAAGGGAAACTAAAAGGGGTATTATATGAAGATGTTGTGAAAAAAATAAACAAAAAGGATTACAAAAATTAAGCTCAGCTTAAAAAATATATATATATTAATAAATATATATATAAATATCTATTTTATATGGAAAGTTTTAAAAGTTATTTTGTTTGATTTATCACAAACTAAATTATATAACCCAAATTGTGGTATAATTTTAATTAAAATTCTTTCAATGACTATTTAGCATAAATAATAAATAAATCAATTTCCAGATACTATTTTAATGCAAAGAAACAAAAGACTTGTTTAAGCAAAAAACTTGAATGAATAAAGAATTTACGTATTTCATTTAATTAGCTGTTGATTTTTCTTCGATTAGTCTTCAATAAATTCATTTAAAAGCAAATATTTCAAAACTTTATCAGTTTTCTGCAGCACTAATGTATGGCCTGCAATAGCTGGTCGAGGTTGACGCCTACGACCCACTGCAGAGCGACAACAACAACAACTAAAGCAACAACAACAACAACAGCGTGACCAGGAAGTTGCTGCCATTTGGCGAATGTGGAATTTGGCTATTGTGCTGAGATACAAATAAAAACCTATGACAGCCAAAAATACCCTTACAATGGCCAACTTACAATAAGACCAAGAGATAGTTGATCGTCGGGTTGTCGATTTTGAAAGTTAACTCTTGGCCACGTTTACTCTGTCGGCCTGTCCAACATGAACATGAACATTCGGTATAATACTTTGGTTTCTTTTCTGAGCTGAATAGTTTACTGAGATATAAAAGGATATTGTCTTTGACCAAAGGGCAGAGTTTCTTGTTAAACCAGTTGATATCATCTATGTAATAGATACGAATTTACATCCTACAGCATTATGCATGGAAAACATGAAAAATGAATTATATCATCTTTATAAGAAATTACTTAAAATTCTATATTATAATTATTATTCATTCCCTGAGCTAAACTCAATTTGTTTACCTTTCAAGAAGTTCTTTAGAGTATTTGCATAGATATATATAAGTGTATATATATATGTATATACACACAGCACTCAGCTGCATTCACATTACAGACAATGGCATTACAAATGTTTCTCACAATTTATATACATTTTTCTTTATAAAGTCACATGACTTACAACAAATAAAAACAGGGTCACGAAAAATTCAAATTTGAAAATGAATTCATGTCTGGGTCTGTGACAATTGCGCAGTTTAACCAATTAAAAAAAAAAAATAAAGAATGTTAACACATCAACGGCAAATTGTGGGAGACAAAACTTAAAAGAAGCATAGACTATGTATTTCCGCTCTCCGATTGACACTTATTATGCAGCCAAAAAGGGGAAGTCCAAATTATGAATGAATAAAGAATTACAATAAATTTGGCTAAAAGTTTTTATTGGATGATAAATACAAAAATTGTAAAAAAAAAAAAATTAAGATTATATATATTATATGAGTTCAATGTTGGGTGTAGCTGATGTTCAGATCAAAAATAGTCATATTATTGGAGTATAATTTATCAATTATACAAATATATCAGTATCATATATTTCAAACAGTAGTATTTAATCTAGTTAAATTTTTTAAACAAATTGTAATTTATTATTTATTTTGTTGATTTAATACACTTATATATAATATAAATAATTTTTAGAATTTTTCGATTGTCTATTAGAAATTGTAATAAAATTTTTTGAAATTAGTTTTAAATCTTGCCTGTGGTCTAACCAGATTTTTGTGATTCACTGTGGCTAAAAAAAAGGCTAAGCCGAATGCTGAAACAGAGTTCCTAATGAAGGTGCTACGTATAAGATTTAATTTAAAATTTATTTATTATATTGCTAATTGCTGAAGCTAATTTATGCGCTGTTCTAAGATCGCTAACTTTTATATTTTTTCTCTCTTCTTCTTGCGAAAACTCAACAAATTTTGAAAGGTCAGCTTATGCATAATTTTTTGTTGTTTATTTTATTTTTTTATTTCGGCAAATTGCTGAACATAAAAATTACGGGAGTGCCCGACATTTCATACATCATGTGCACACACATACATACATTGATATAGATGTTTGTATATATATATTTATGAATTTATAATTAAAGCAGCGTGCATAATCAAGTAACGCGAAAGCGCATTGAAAATATTGAAAAGAGACAAGAAGACAAGAGAAATATCCACAGCGATAACCTTGAAAGGCAATCTAATTTAGATATTAATATTAATATTGCACATATGTTGGCTCACATGCCTACACATACACACACATTCACACACATATGTATATTCAAGCACAACATGCAATAATTAATTTGAAATATTTGCAAGATCTTAAATACATACTTGATTTACAGTCTGCATAAACACACTCACACACACACACGCACACAGTCTTGTTATTTACTGTCAAAAATTGGTCTCTAATAAGTGTAACGATCGAGCTGATCAACATTCCATTGGAATGCAAATCGGACACCCATGCTGGCAAGAGGGATCGATCATAGAATACCCTGTAGCAATCGATCGATTCTTTACTTATTTAACTCCTCTATTAGTTGGCGATATTTGTGTATTAGCCTAGTGTGAAGAATATGGCATGACAAACATCGTTAAACACCTATCGTATATCATGATCCAATTTTATATAGCGTTTAAGTGATAGCATTAATCTAGTATCAGTAATTAGTAGAGTTTGTATTTCAAATATTCTATGTATATGATATATATGGAGTATATCGGATATCGTATATCGTATATATTATCATATTTCGTATATTGAATTTCTTATATCGTATTATTCTATATTCTCTTTCTTAAACTCTCTCTCTCTCTCTCTTCACAATAGCATATCCCCCTTGTTGACCAGCTTTTGTTTACAGGATATTTGCAGTGAATTATTTTACTAAGTAACTGTTAAATGCAAAATTTGGTCACCGATCGGGTTTTCGACTACTTATTTTTAATTCGATTGCATTCACGCACATGCATGTATAGAGATATCGAGATTTTGTACATATTGAGACAGGTGGGCACGCATCTCAGGTCTTGTTTGTGGGTTTTTCAAATACTTTTTCGTAATATTTCTTCACTTGTTGAGAGTTAAAAAAAATACAGCCATAATGACATTTTTCTTCTTCTTGAAGCGCTTAGCAACAAATTCAAAACAAAAGATCTAAATCTTCTGTTGTTCAACGGCTGAATTGTGTGGAATATGCTCTCAGGGTCTGATCTGAATTTGATTGAGATTGTCAGGCCGCTTGAAGATCTGGAGCAAATGATATTGTCGTTGCAAGTCGAGTTCTTTATTTTTTATTACGTTGTATTCTTTTTTATTTATTTATTTTTTTTTTTTAGGCCATGAATCAAGCAATGTCGACATTTCACGACTGATTTAATAAAACTTTGTGAATGAGGGAGAGAAAGAGTGAGAGAGGGGAAAAAATAATGAGAGAAAGCGAGAGTAAAGATGGATACAGGTATACAGAGAGGGATAAAGAGTGAAGCACAGAGAGGGAGGGTGAGAGAGAGAGAGAGAGAGAGGCAGGCAGAGAGATAATTGCTTGCAAGATATAATCTCAACCCCTCTCAGGTTTCCTCTAAATAATTATATTGTCAAACACGATAAAATCAACATCTCTTTTACTCCTGATCAATAATCGACAGATCCATATATTATACTTTAATGGCATCGCATTTTGTTGCCTTGGACAAGGCTATTAAACGACACAGTTAATTAATCTAAATTGGTATTTACTTCTAATTAATTTCTGTCAAGCGCAACTGAATTCCAGAATCTCGAAAGATACACTTCCATTGTAAGGCATCATAGACATTTCTCTGAAACCGGTCCAAGAGCGCGCTCTATAGGCCTAGTGAATGGGAAATAATGCGTCTAGACATCTACTAGCTTCAGCTAAATGCAACGAGTTCACACTCACCACACATACAATGTGTGTGTATGAGTGTGTGTGTGTGTGTGTGTGGGTTTGTTTGTGTCTAAGAAAGATTCGAGCTTGGGCAATCAGGCTGCGCGTGCGAACCTGTTGCGAATCGCAGGCTGCAATTAAAATAGCAACAGAAACCGCAGCGAACGAAAGTGCTTCTGGCGCTGCTGGTGGCAACTGGGCCAGCAGCAGCTGCCAGCTAGCTAGCCAAGTTACCAAGTTACCAGCTAGCCAATAAGTCGAGTTGCCAGATCGTCAGTTTGTCAGGTAGACTAGAGGTTGCCAGCCGGTAAGCGATGCTATTGCTATTGCCGTTATTAGCGAGACTCACACACACACACACACACACACACACACACACACACGCACACACACACACACACACTCACATGTGTGTTAACCTAAATTGATTTGTGTGTGAATGCTGCAACTACTAGGTAAGGCAGCCAGAGCCACATATAACCAGGCCAATTGGAGCATTCACTAAACTGGATCAATTCACCAATTCGCGAGCCGCAATAAATACAGGTACTTCCTGTTGGTGCTCTCGATCGCCGAATTAGCTTTTGATGTATTCATGTTTATTTCTCTTAATTTTCTTCTCTCTATCTCTGCGCATTGCAAAACATCAGCGACGACAAGTATGAGTTTTGTGTTTTAAGTTTTTCTCTCGCAAATCAAGTGTCAATTAAAAGATATATCTAGTAGACGATCGTAGAGCCGCACGTCCACACATTTGAGCCGTTTTTCTCTGAGCTTGTGGTCAGAACGGTAAGTACGTGCGAGTACGCCATGGCATTTGGGTCAAAATATTGGTCTTGGTTTTCAACTCGTTTGCGCAAAACTATTTCAATGGATTTCGCAAGCGCGCTTAACGACGATTGCCGTGTGTTAAATCGCGACAAATTTGCCATTTTCCGCAGCGACGGGGCCAAAGCGCACAATGCATCCATTCATTATGTCGGCAATATGAATTATGAATTATGAATTATGATTAGCATTGCTTGAACTCAAGTTTCACGCTATAAATTATAATATCAAGTATACGCACAGATGTACAAATAAATATTTAATTTCGTCAGAAAACAGAAAAAATATAATAGCACCATCAAGATAGTTTCACATAGATAAAAAAATATGCGAAATATCCGAAGTTTCTTCTTTATATATAAATATAGTTCCTATACGAAAAGAGTAATACAGATCTTAGCTTTGATAGAAATATATGTATATATTTTTTTTACTTTAGCTAAAAATTAAAATATAAAATAGAACCACTTACATTTTCTTATGGCATTTCAATGATTGCTCATTAAATTACTTGTTAGATAAGTATATGAATTCTAAGGCATTAATTAGTCGCACTCATAATTAACAATGTAATATGTATGAAAATTAGATTTGTTTTGATTCTGGTTTAGAATAAACCGCCAATCGTTAGCAGCTCAATGCCATATCATTCTGAGAGATTGCATTCCTACAAACCTGAACATAAATTGAGTACCTCTTAATTGAACATGGCACTAAGATAGTTATTAGCGAGGCAGGCAGCCAGGCAGCCAGGCCAGTTGTTGTACGAGTTTTAATTGTAACGGCTTTCGGGGTGCAATAAACGATCCAAATCAACCAATATGGCTAAGCATTTTCATTGATTGGCGACACGTAATGCAAATGACGAAAACACTTGCCAAATATGCGACTCTGATTGGTTTTGGAATTGGATTTGTAGTGAATTGAATTGCTTTTGACGACCCCCCTTTATCCTTTAGCGAAATTTCACTTTCGGTAAAACTACTTGCAATGCTGCACTAATAATATATATTTTTAAATTACTGCAAATTACAAGAGTTTCCACGCATTCGGCGCTTGTGTATGCAATTTTCCCATCAAATAATTACAGCAAAGCAGGCGAAGCAAAATTAAAAATAACAAAAAATTGTCTGGCTTTTCATCTGTGCTGTGGGCAAAAAAAAAAAAAAAAAAAATAATAATAATAAAGAAGAAAATAATTATACAATAGAAAAAGAAAAAAAAAATAACAAAACAAAGTTCAATAGTTTCCGTAAGACTTTGTAAATTGGGAAACATCACGCTCGTTGTTCATGGAAATTTCGTAGAGTTTTCCAGGGCCAAGATAATTTGAGGCTTAAATCAAAATTTAATTGTATTAATTTATTCAGAAATGAGCTATAATTAAAATGTTAATAAAAGCGCAATATTTACATTATTATTTAAATTTATATTTTGAGATATTTTCGATTTGTAATTAAAAAATAACATAAAAGCTAGGTTAATGTAACTACGTGTAGTATTTACATTAGTATTTTGGTCTTTCTGTGATTTGTAATAAAAACAATAAAGTGCCATAAATGCCAGTTTAATGTGACTAGAAAAATCAACCAGATAGAGTGTGAGAGAGATAGAGATAGAGTAAGAGAGCGACAGATTGGAGTGAAAGGTAAATGTACCTACATTTAAGTCGAGTTTAGGATTGTGTTTTTGAGGAGCTGGGGGATCATTTAGCAAAAATGTAAAAAGAAATCACACACTTTCTTGACCAAATCTTATAATTTTGAAGACCAAAAGACACAAAAGATCGTTCATTTCCCTTTCACTTCATGTTCCCTTTCATGTTATACATTCATATTTATTATTATTATTTTTTTTTGTTTACGTTGGTAAGTGTTTGTACCCTACAATTTGAATTTGAAGTCGGCATATGGAGTCTGGTAAGGTTGATGTTTGATGTTTCTGTGTACGCAGCCCAGTCATATAAATAGGAACATGTACAGACAGTTAACACACGCCAGGCCAATTAAATGCAGAAATAAAAGCCTAATTCGGCCAAGAGTGGAAAAAGCATCGAAGAATTGTGAAATCTGTTTGGCAGGCTCAGCGCGATGCGATGCGATGTGATGGCAAGGCAAGAGTAGCAACTGTAACAGCAGCGGCCACAGCAAACAATCCAAGCAACAAAATCAACATGAAAATGAAATTAAATGCTGATAAAAAAAAAGCCAAACGCAATGAGACCGTAACAATTTTCCCCTTCATCCAACCTACCGTTGCTTCAGTCGCTGCCGCCGTTGCCGCCACCGCAAGCTGTTGCTGTGCTGCGGCTGCGGCTGCGGCTGCTGTTGCCGCTCTTCTGCTTCTATCTCTGTCTTCTTCGCTGTCTTCGCGCCTTCGATTCTGAGTGGCGAGCACAGGAAGTCAAACAGAAGACGAGAATGTAAGCTTGAGAAGTTGAGTGTGACCAGAGCTGTGTGCGCTCGTGCGGCACAAAATACACTAAGCAAAGTGTAACTATTCAATTGAAGCGTTTAATTTGAATTTAACCCCAACCCCAATAAAAAAAAAGTTAACAAATTAAAGAGAAAGATGCAAGTGGAAGAACCGTGAATGTCGTAAATTCAAACACGTTTACTTGTAATGTCAATGCAAGCTATTTTGGCTATGGATGATTAAAGTGTGGTTTTTTTTTGTTGTTTTTGACATTTTCACGTAGCTGTAATTAACAGCAACATCTAGTTTGCTAGTTTGTTGCATGCTACGAACATTGACTGTTGCATGGCCGTTGAATGTTGTATGGCAGCATTTTCAGTTTACT
Source organism: Drosophila arizonae (assembly GCF_054131065.1). Classification (NCBI taxonomy): domain Eukaryota; kingdom Metazoa; phylum Arthropoda; class Insecta; order Diptera; family Drosophilidae; genus Drosophila; species Drosophila arizonae. Next base: position 14,807,158 of record NC_142925.1, on the reverse strand, counting down.
CCGCGTCCCGCTCTCACTCTTTCATTCTATCTCTCTTTCTCATTCGCTCTCTTCGGGACTAATTGCCATGCGTTGGTATCGCCATTGTGTTTAATTTATTACATTTTCTTTTTTAGTATTTTTCTTTTTAATATTTTTTTGGCGCAATTTTGTGCACGTGAATGGAACACCGGCCACCGGCACGGTACACTGCAATTGCCAATCGCATATGATACAGCAAGGCAACAGCAACAACAGTAACTTAAAACAATGAGTTGCAATTTGTGTGCATGCCTGTGTGTGTGTGTGTGTTTATGTGTGCCTTCACGATGCGGAAGACAAATGGCCATATTCCAGAAGGTATTTGGTCACCAAGTGAAAGGTATATATGTATGTATTTATATAAACACCTATACTCACACAAACTTACAGCTTGTTAGTTTTGGCAAACTGTGGCAAATTGATTGTCTACCTGGTGGTTAACGCCAAAAGACATCTTCATTAATGATATGTGGTTACGGCCCTGAACTTGAACGCATCAACAACACATTGTTAACGAACGGCAGCGCGCAGATGATTAACAAACTGAACAGGCCTACGCGGCCATCAACAAAGCCAAGATATTTACATACACAGCATTCATTATACACTCGTATATGATTTGACAAGTTCGATGCACGCGACGCGCTAGCAACAGAGTGCAAGAGGGACAGAGCGAGAGAGCGAATGAGAGTGAGGGGGAGAGAGAGAGAGCTGGTAAGCTGAGCTCAACAATTCGCGCCAATTAATGGGCCGAAGTAATTCCCGCTCATCGTTAAGTCAAGCGACAGCCGTGACCACTCGAAACACTGTTAGACGCATAACTGTAATCTGGTTGCGAGAAAATCCCATTCATAGTGAAACAAGCAAATGAATCAATGAATGAAATCTCTGTCTCGTCGACGTAGGCATATTTATATATGTATGTATGTGTGTGTGTGAATATGTGTGTGTGCATGTATATATGTATTCAAATTGATCGTACGTCATCATAGTTAATAAGCAACTAATTTATGGGGCCTGCCGCTTCTAATAGAGCACACACTGTGTCCCATATATACATTCACAGACATACATATACATACATATATATACATATACACATAGTCAACACTATATTACTCATGCGCATTTACATTATGATTCGTAAGCTTATGTTAAAGCTAAATGCTGCAAGTTTATACAAAAAAGTTTGTTGCTTAAGTCTTTCATTTCTATGCCCATACAAAAGTCTATTTCGAACAGTTACGTCTGTAAGTCTATTATTCTCAAGTCGAGACTTTTACATTTATCTGCTCAACCTTTTCCTTTAACAAAGTGTTTCACCTGTCGAAATTTAACATTGATTGTTGTAAAATCGTTTCGTAAACCCAATTATAAAAGGCATTTGTGCATTTTTAGTAAATTTAAAGTATTTGTAATAGATGACAAAATATTAAGGTAATCTTGCAATCGGAATTCAAATATTTAAATTAAAGTTTTTGTTTTTAGAATCTTATTATTGAATTGGATAAGGAGTAAAATGAGAAAGTGGACAGAAAATAAGTTTATGTATATGTATGTATATTTTGAATTAATGGCAGTTAAAATAATAATTGAACATTGAAGGCAAGTTTGTCTACTTAGAGTATTAAATATATAAAATTTATGGTCCCTGGCGGGAAACCAGTTTTATGTTAAGCTTACTAAAATATTAGATATAAATACAATATATAGCTAGTAGACCCTTGGCTGCATAGGATTTCCTTTATAGCCAATGCTAAAAGCCTCTAGATAATCTACATCAAGATAATGTAATAAAAAATGCTTTTCAAGTCACTTAAAGTTCTGAATGGCAGCTCGGGCTTATTTTTTGTTCATTCAATCGGTTCAATGACAATAAAGAAAGAAAATGACTTTACCTATTGAAATATCATGATTTTTAATTGCATAATAACACTTATACAGCTCACCTGTGTGTGTGTGTGTTTGAATGAAATGAAAGAATTGCAGCTTGAAATGCACATTTTTCCTTACTCTGCATGTCACCCTGGCGATGTTGGAATCTACATTCAGGCATTCAGTGTCATAAGCCTACACATTCCTAAAAAAAACTTTGTCTAGCCACACCCATTTTGACTCGGTTTGAGCCATGTGAGTGAGTGTGCGTGGCAACGAGGTCAATTCATTTCGAATCTACTTCAAATATTTTGGCCAAACAAAATCCTCCAGTTGATGATGAAAAGCACAAAAATCTGCTCTGCTTGCTTGTCTGTCAAACGAAACGGACGGAAGGTCGTGGCTTTCAATTACCCTACTTATTCATTTATAAAAGCAAAAAGCGCACAAATCAGACATCAGACATCAGCCACAATGAGAGGCGACGCAATGCGGCGTTGCCTGCCCTTCTAATCGCAATGGCAAGCGCGCAGTTTTCAATTCAGTTTATTTGCATGAGTTGGAGCCGAATGAGAGGTAGTTTCCTGATTACGACTCTATTTTGTAATAACTGTTCCACAAACTGGTTAAAGCGCCCGAATCCATTCAAATTATGGTGGGTTAGCTGGATCTATGGGTTTTGTGGAAATGTAACTAGCAGAGGAAATGGCGCTTGCGGGGAGTCCATAATGTGGTATATCTATAGAGATTGGAGTTGATCTAGTTTTGCCTGTTCTGCTCTGAATTGGAGTTGATCTAGCTTCATTAGTCAATCCATCTCTATTTCTTTCTCTCTCTCTCTCTGTCTCTCTTTATATGGTTTAGCATAATATAGTTTGGTTAATATATATAGGATATAGGGTCTGTTCAATTCCAGCACATACTTCAATTTGATACTGCCTAAATATGATAAAAATACATTCCTCAAATAAATATAGAACAATTTATGACACAAAGAGAATCAGCAGATCTCGGCCTACATAGAAGTATGCGCAATACCACAGTACCCACAGCTATGTCAAAAATTTAGGTTTATAGTTAAAGTAATTAAGATAATTATTATAATTATAATAAAGTCAAAAATAAAACAAAAGTAAAAATTGTAACAAAATTTCATAATTGGTCTCTGACATCAGTGGAAAGTTAAGTAGCCGTAATTCCAAATTGAACAATGACACAACACTTACCATAACAAAGGCAACATCAGCAACATCAGCGACAGCGACAGCGGCGACATAGTCAAACCACATCAAAGAAATGTATAAAGAAATAAAATCGCACATGTTTCATAACCACGACTAGTAGTAGCTAGAGAGTCGTAAAGGTTTTGTAAGTTCAGTCCACCAACCTGAACAGACAATCGACTTCAAGTACAGCCAGAGTCTCTCCCTCTCTCTCGCCCACGATCACGAGCCTTGCTCAGGCCTAACAATGGTCAAGCCGCGAAATTCTACAAACATTTTTTGGACTACATTAAATTGACATTATCTGGGCCCATTAGACCCCCACAGTCCGGCTGGCGTGCAGCCAAATGCACATTAGAATTAGGCGGCCAGTAAAAGTGAATGGGTCCAATTGGAATTTGCAATAGAATTAAGGAACATTTAGTCGGGCTTTATCGTGAGCCTTGGCACACGCTTATTGGCAACGTGACCGAACAACATTTGTAGAAACTCGAGCATTCGGCAAATGGTATGAGGTGGGCGTGTTTGGTTTTTAAGGGCGTTACAAATGAATCATGCAGCCATAAAATTTTGAAGTGCTACAAGGTTTTTCGACGGAGGCGAAGTGAAAGTTCGCCTAGGCTGTAAAAAAAGGGGCGACAGGGCGCCAAAACATCGCGTGACCTTGCTGTCAAAGAGACAATAATACTAACAGTAAAAGTAATGATAATAATAATAATAATAGTAATTGTAATAGCTCCAGTTGAAACAACAACAACAAAACGAAGCGAAAAACCAGTTAATAAGCAGCAACATCGACTAGGGGCCATTGCGCAATACCCTAGCATTACGAGCACACACAATTAAATTACAACCGCAGCCTGCCCAGCCGCCAATTGGCTGGAACGCGAGCGCATTTCACATGGCAACCAAGTCAAGTCGCGCCAAGTGACCATAACCTCAACAACTTGGAGCATATTTTTGGCGCAATTTGCGAAAGTCAAATCTGATTCGCATTACATTTTAATAACGAGATTTGCCATCTGCGCGCTCCTGATCTATCAAACAAACTAAGCCTAATGAATACTTAACCCCTGGACGAGATAATTTCAAATAGTGAAGAAAACAAGAGTAACAAAACAGAAACAAAGTGGGATTGACTATCAGATTAACTTTCACTTTGGCAGTTTACAAATCTATTAAGATTTATGGGCGTACCAAAAGCTTGTATGTGTGTATGTATGTATGTAGGTATATTGAGGTCCGGCTCGAATAACGCCTTTTGTATTGTACGCCTGCCTGCCGCAGTTCCGTTCACAAAAAATCACAAAAATGAAAAGTATTTAAAAGTAAGGCACTGAGCCATTGGAGCAGCTCAGCCAGGGGCGGGCCAGCGCATTGAGATACGCTCTGCCAACATTCTCCATTGCTGCATATGAAAATGAAAATTAAATGTGAGTTTTAACTCAATGCAAAAGTCAAAAGGTAATGAGACAACGCTTAGCAAAATAAATTATTGTTTTTATCTAATCACATTAGAGCTCAAAAAGCTTATTAAAAATTGCTGTATATATATTTTAAAACGAGTATATTTGCTTTAAATCTTCAATTATTTTAATTCGTATTTTTGTTGATTTTTTTTTATAATTGCTCTGTCCACACTTGAAATACTAAATGCAATTTTTGTGTCACTCACAACTACACTCAATTTGCTTGCATGTCTCTTTTAAGCAGATCCCGTTAGATTTGTACACGCTCTCTCTTGTCTTTTGTCAACGAAATTGCAAGTTTCTCTTGCATATACAAATTTACACACACACATGGTTAAGCAGTCTTGTGCATACACGCACTAATACATTCGTATAAGTATGTATGTATATTCTAAGGCTAATTTTGAGTCTAAGAAAAGGAGTCAATCTGGAATCTGGCTGCTCTTTTGCGATTTCCCATAAGTTGCCTTCCAGTTTCAAAGCACTTCCATAGTTGTTGGCTAGCATAGATTTTGCTGTCATTTTGTGTAATTGCACGAAGTCGGTGTTGAGCTAATTAATTTATTGCTCCATTGCCTGAGCGCACACGCTGTTTTAGTGTCGCTAATTATCCAACAGTTGAGTTTTCGGTCTCATTGTGAAAGTGAAGCAAAATCAGTTCCAGCCGCAATGGCGCGAGTGACTAAATCTGATTGCCAACGCGTGCACTCGCGCAAGCTTACTCATGTATGTATGTATGCATACATGTGTAAACAGACACACACACACAGGCAAACGCTGTCAGCTTGTTTCTATAGCCGTTTCTGCACGGCGCTGCGCTATTTTGTTGCCCACCTGATGACAACTAGCAGCTCTAAAGCAGCCAGCTGCAATAGCAAAACGTTAATCAATTTCAGGCAGTTTGCCAGTATAATACAAATGCATAAATAGAGTTTGTTAATGCCACCAACAACAATATGGCGACGAGCGGTCACTTGGCTGTGCTTTTGATCATTATGCCCTTACACACATACCCACACATGCATACATATATGCTTATAAACATATGCTTGCATGTTTGTTTGTAGTTGATTTTTTTTGTTTTGTTTTTCATTTCGCTTTTTTGCAAATGCTTTTGCACCACTCTCCCAGCTGCAAAGTGAAATGTTACAGAAGCAAACATATTAACATATTTATGGACTTACTAACCTCAGCAAATACTCGTAAATTTAAAGTTGTGGTCTCGTGGAGAGCTAGTCGAAAAATGAAATACAGTTAGCTGGCTGGAAAATGCATATAACTGTTATACAGCTCTGTGTTTTTGCCACGGGCCAGAGCCTACAAGAAGACAGGTGAAGTGTATTAATGACGTGTAATTAAATACTGAAAAAAAAAAGAAAAGGAAAAGTTATCAGTAAAGTGTGAAACATTTTACTTATTAATTACATTTAACCATAGAGCTGTGAACTCTTGTATAACAGTTCGATTTTCAAGCAGCCCCATTGATTAAATTTGTATTTATGTAGTCTAATTTTGAGATGATGATTATGTTGGTATAACTAGAAGCTTTAACTGTAGTCTATAAAACCTACAATGCCACCTACAAGGTATCACCTTACCAATCGCCCACGTTCAGATTGATTTCTCTTTTTTTATGCCCAGCTGAGATTAAGAAATATACAAGAACCAATACTACTGTGATATAAACTTTTAGCCGTTCTATACGTATATATGTATATCGGTATATCTGTGTGTCTTTAACTAGCGTGATAGAGCAGCTGTTAAAGGTAATTTTCATGGTGGTAATTTACATAATCATAAAATGAACGATTACCTGGGTGTTGCCAACAACAATCGTAGCTCTATTCAAGGTTGCCTAGCGACGCTGCAACAGATTCGAAACCAAATCCGAATTCCACACAATACAAAAGAATCCAATTCGATTGACCCATAACAGGAAAAAAAACCACACAGCCTTCGGTATATCAAAGAAAAACTGTAATACTTACACCTGCAGCCATTATAGCCACATATAATCGAGTAGCAGCATAAGGTAAAGCTTTTTTGCTTTTTGCTCAGTTCAGTTAAAAGTAAATTACAAATAAGAGATCAGCAACTCGACATGAATTAATTATTCGAGCAATATCTGTATATATCTACATATGTGTGTAAAGGCTAATGAATAATCATAATCCGGGTTCGAGTCACGGGGCAAAGTATGAATGAATGTTGTATTACTATAGAGTTTAGCCGAGGGCTTTAAAAGGTATCCAATAAAATAAAGGTTGATTGCTCAGTATATAAAATTAATAATAGATTGTAATGATAATGGCAATGACAATGATCATGAAAAAAAAAGTTAAAATTATTATTATTAATTTATATATATATATATATATATATCTTATATTATTAATATTTTTATTTGTAATATAATATTTCAAAGAGGATTTATTTATATTGGTATTATTTTCACTTTAATCATGATCATTAGCATTGATAATAATAATAGTAACCCAATAAATAAAAATTTATAATAATAAATAACAATAGGTTGTTAGTAAAAATAATTGCCATTAATAATATTGTTAAATAGATCAACAATAGTTAAAAATAGTTTTAATAATAGCAATAACAATAAATACTATTAATAGATGCAAAAAAAAAAAAAGTATAGCTGCACAGTTTTTAGATGTGTGTAAATATCGTATATGTTTGCCGACTTTATGTAGGCCATACAATAATTGTTTACACACACCCACGTTGGCTGGTTACATATAGACATTTTGCCACATTTGGCCAATGCCAAGCGACTGGGGCTTCGAGTTCTTGCCACAAGTGGTTTTCGGGGCCGGAAAAGTCATTAAGAGCATAAAGTTTGGAAGGCGAGGTGACCTTGCATTTATAAAAATTTCACACCATTTCGGCACCAAAGTTCTATGCTAATGCTAATTCACAGCTCTGGCGAATTTTGTTATTGTTTTTTTCAATACAAATTTAGCAATAATTTTGCTTCCATTCTCTCTAGATATCCAATTGGGAATTTAAAAATATCAGTCCAATTATTGCGGTTTCTTTTATAAGACCGAAACAAATGTCGCCAGGCCATAAAAGTCGAAGATATTTTGTATGAGAAAATTGAATGTAGATTGAAAATTCCATAATGCAGAAAGACCATTTTCTAGCCAAGCACACTTCTAACTGCATATGACTTCATAAATATATATACTATAGAGTCTATTTATACAATCACGAAAAGAACAATAAACTCATGTCTCCAAATGGCCAGGGACAATCAGAAATCAGCGAGTTGACAACTGCAAATGGCCAGCAAATGGTCAACTTCAACAAAAATCGTGGGACAAATTGAAAGCAATTTATCTCTTTAAATGGATCAATGCCTCTAAATTGTAGCTTTTGTTTAACTAAATAGATAAATACATACACACGCACACACATACTTATAATACATTTATTTCTAATGCTCGCTGTGAGTGAGTAAGGCACATGCCGAGATTTCAGATCCTAACTTAGGATATTATAATGCTTATTGACCTTGTATACCATATTATTGCTATCAATTGTTATGATTATGTATACAGACTGTGCTCATAGTTCGTTTCCATGTTCGTTCGTGGTGTGAAAAGAGTATATTGGCTTTTATAGAAATTCTAGACAGTTATTTTCAATAGACCTAGCTGCTCTTGAGCCATCAACGAGCATCGCGCAGTCAGTGGCGCCCCACTGCATTGAACTTCCTATTGATTTCTTGGGAAAGTATGAAATTGTCTGGGAAGCATATGGGAATTCTATGAGTGATTACTCTCTAGCAATTGATTTACGACTGAAAATGCAGTTCACGTACAAAGTTATTCGCATTCGCATTCGTATTTGCATTCTGAATAAAGTTCGTGACCTCAATCATTTGTTTCACTTGAAGTGTAAATTGCATTTATACGATATTGAATGTGTCTCTACGAGAGTGTTGATATTTATGGGTGTGTGCAGCTCTATTTTGTTTTTGAGAACTGCAACAAAAGCCTATGGAATTGGAAGTTTTCAGGCATACAAAGTCGAGCTGCATACGAATTTCTCCTCTTTGGCAAGAAACTTAGCAATAAACTTGGCTAATTGCACACGCAATGGCAAACGTGTGTGAAATAAGTTGATAGAGACATAGATATACTATACTTATATATATATATATCTTCACAAATTACCGGTTCATATATATAGATTGGTTGCGTTTGAAGTTGCGCATGCGTAAGATCGTATATCGTAGCTATGCGATATGATATATTAGTCGTAAAGCAAATGCCAATAAAAATTAATATCTTAAGCGATTTTAGCTTTAGCTTTTTTTTTTTGTTTCTAGCCAAAAAGCAAATACTAGAGTTTTGCACTTAATTAGTTACTGCAAACGGCGCATTGCGTCATCGTTGGAGCTGATTGAACTCTGGCGATTGCATAAACCGACAGACACACACACACACACACACACAGATACATACATACATATAGCTGATACAGATACAGTTAGAGATACAGCAACTGTAGCCAATTTGCACTTAATTTAAAACTTAGCTGGGCACGATTTTTTATGAAGTACAGCGGCCACGTCAATTTTTTTGTTGTTTTTGCTGTTTTTGTTTTAATTAATTGAAAAACTCCAAGTTCACAATTGAACAAAAAAAAATATTTATTAACAAATTTACTTGCTGCTATTGTTGTTATTGTTAGCTGGTTTTCACTTCATTTATTTCGTTTCTTTGTTTGCAGACAAACAACCGGATCAAACATCGGCGGGCTCCTACTGGCAGCAGCACGTGGTCACGCCCAGCAGCTCGACGCCCTTCGACTCGCCCTTCTTCTCGGCGACGCATGGCCTTGTGCAGACGCACCCCTCGCTGGCCGGCGGCATACCCGCCTCCCGTCCGGTGCCCCTCAGCAGCAATACGCTGGGCAGCGGCGTACCCGCCAGCAATCCGGCTCTGACGGCTGGCAGCGGCTATCTCAACTCGCGCGGCAGTTTGCCCACCTCGGCGCGCTATCCGCCCAAGATTTCGGGCACTGTCGTCGAACCCAATCCCAAGTCGCCATTCCGTCATCTGGATTTCTCCACCAGCGCCACAGCCGAGCTGCGTCGCAATCCCGCCCTGTCCGCACCCGATGAGTGTGCGCGTGCGTGTCGCGAGGGCGAACCACCAAGGATTTGCTACTACCACTTCACGCTGGAGTACTACACGGTGCTGGGAGCGTAAGTCCTTACATAAGCAAAGTATTGAACGCTAAACCCGTAATGTGAGATCTGTCTGAGATACATACATATAACTAAATTTGAAAGTCTGACGATCACCTGACGGACCATAAACCAGAAATCCAATCAAGGCTCCACACAAAAAAAAAAAAAAAGAGAGAGAGAAGTAAAAAGCCATAACAGCCAATGTCCGTAGGAGTAGGTGTCTCTCCACCTATACATATATGCGATCCCAATAAAAAATTAAGTTAGACCTCTGCAAAGCCAGCGAATAACAATCCATGGAAGTTCAGGTTAAGGCAACATACACACACACACACACACAACACACAATTAAAATGCATATTTCTATACAAATTCAGCTCGAATTAAAGCACCAGGAAAAAAGCGACTTCATAATATAAGGCAAAAAAAAATCTGGGGAAAAAAACCTCTAAGCTGTCACTGCACTGCATCGGAGCGCGTGATAGGTGCATAGACATAGACATAGAAATAGACATACATAATACTTAATTCCCACGCCATAAGCTGTTGGCTGTTGCCTGTTGGCTGCATTGCCATAATATTGTAGACAAAGAGCCGAACACAGCGGCGCTGACACGCTGAACGATATGCAGGGAGTGCAATGTGTAAACAAACAACAACAGCAGCAGCAGCAGCAGAGACAACTGCGACAGTAGCTCCGGTTACGGATCTCAGCAGTTGCCCTAGTGCCTCGGCTTGAAAACCACAATCCGTAGTGCCAGCCTAGAGCAAACACAGTTGTCAGCAGTTCGACAACCCCGCCAGCCTCTCTTTGCATTTCGCAAAAACTAAGCAAGAGCTGAGTAGGATATGCATGACTAGCAAATGCCCTGAAAAGGACTTAATTTTCATGTTTGGCATAGGTATACATGAAGAAAATGCATGACTACGAGTCCTTAAGAGATTTATAGAAATATATATCTGTTCGTAGGTCTGTCTGCATATCTATCTATATATCTGTCTCTCTCTCTCCCTCTCTCTCTCTCTCTCTCTCATTCTCTCCCTCTCATTCTCTCCCTCTCCCTCCCTCTTTTTCTCACTCTCTCTCTCCCTCTCTCGCTCTCTCGCGCTCTCTCTCACTCTCTCTCTCCCTCCCTCTCTCTCTCTCAATCTATCTCCCTCCCTCTCTGTCTGTCCCTGTCTGTCTCTCTGTCTACCTAACAAGAGCAAGGGACGAACAAAAACTACCGAAGATCATTCGAGTTGTCTGTCGTATTTATATTTGAGTAAAACGAAGTTAGAATGCTTATAGCCCATTGGTCAGTTAAAGCTGACGTCGGGCTCTACATTTGAGGGCGTCTTAGTGTGTGGGTGGAAGCTGTCCTATATAAAGGGCAGCAGATGCAGCATTTCTTCAGTCGCCCAGGCCTGGTGGGGGTCAATTGTACACTGCAATAAAGTGAAGTGTGTGATCATTCAGCTAAGTATTAATGACTTGGAGGAAATACTTAGAAGAAATTCATAGAGGAAAGACTTAGAGGAAGTACTTAGAAGAAATTTACAGAGGAAAGACTTAGGAGAAATTCATAAAGGAAATACTTAGAAGAAATACTTAGAAGAAATTCATAAAGAAAATACTTAGAAGAAATTCATAGAGGAAATACTTAGAAGAAATTCATAGAGCAAAAACTTTGAAGAAATTTGTAGAGGAAATACTTCGAAGAAATACTTAGAGGAAAACACTTAGAAGAAATACTTTCTGAAAATACGTAGAAGAAATACTTAGAGGAGAGACTTAGAGAAATTTGTTGGGGAAATATTGCCACTACTCGTTTCAAATAGAATTTTAAAATACATATTAATTTATAAATATTATTTAAACGCTAATCATGTATTACTTACAGTGCCTGCCAGGTGTGCACGCCGAATGCAACGAATACCGTTTGGAGTCACTGTCAGTGCGTTTTGGCCGATGGCGTTGAGCGCGGCATTTTGACGGCGAATCGAATGATACCCGGTCCCAGTATACAGGTGTGTGAGAACGATAAGGTCGTCATCGACGTGGAGAACCACATGGAGGGCATGGAGGTGACCATTCACTGGCATGGAATCTGGCAGCGTGGCTCGCAGTACTACGACGGCGTGCCCTTCGTCACCCAGTGCCCCATTCAGCAGGGCAACACGTTCCGTTATCAGTGGACAGGTAATGCGGGCACCCACTTCTGGCACGCCCACACCGGCCTGCAGAAACTGGATGGTCTCTACGGCAGCGTCATAGTGCGACAGCCGCCGTCGCGTGATCCCAACTCGCATCTGTATGACTTCGACTTGACCACACACATCATGCTCATCAGCGACTGGCTGCACGAGGATGCCGCTGAGCGTTATCCGGGACGCCTGGCTGTCAACACCGGCCAGGATCCCGAGTCCATGTTGATCAACGGCAAGGGACAGTTCCGTGATCCGAATACGGGCTTCATGACTAATACGCCTCTTGAGATATTCACGATTACGCCCGGTCGCCGCTATCGGTTCCGCATGATCAACGCCTTCGCCTCGGTGTGCCCGGCTCAGGTGACCATCGAGGGCCACAATATGCAGGTGATTGCCACGGACGGCGAGCCAGTGCATCCGGTCAATGTCAACACGATCATCTCCTTCTCAGGTGAGTCCTGCTCAAGCAGGTGTTTACTTTGATGAACTACATACATGTACATCATTCTATATAGGCGAACGTTACGATTTCATCATCACTGCCGATCAGCCTGTGGGCGCCTATTGGATACAGCTGCGCGGTCTTGGTGAGTGTGGCATACGACGAGCCCAGCAACTGGGCATCCTGCGCTATGCCCGAGGCCCCTACCAGCCTGCCTCGCCGCCACCCACCTACGATGTGGGCATTCCACAGGGTGTGGTAAGTTCCAAAAGCCTCTCAAGTCAATGCATTTTTCGATTTTACACAGAGACAACAAATGAGCAGAGCTACGTAACTCGCAACGTCTTTGCAGGTTTCATGCCTTGAGTCTGAGTTTTAGTTGTGAGAATAGAAGTTTTAAATGATTATATTTAAATGTAGACAGAAGGAGGCGTAGCAGACTGGTTAGGAATCAATAAAAACTTAAGTCCATCTAGTCAAGTTCCGTTAGTTCATATGCCATTTCAAATCGATCTCATTAACTACAGAGCCTAGAGATGGAAAATATTCAAGTAATACATTGTCTACTGTATAAAGTATAACTTTAAAATTTTCTTCTATAAACCTCATATTATATCATAAAAAAAAAAGAATATCAATATATTATTATACAATATTTTACCTAGGTATTTTAGCATAGATATGAAAACCTAAAAGCTAGTTACTATTCAATATAGAGATTTCATTTATATAGGAACAAATTATGATAGCTCTAATTTTTTTTTTCATTAAAACTAAATAGAAGAAGAAATTAGTTGTGTTTCTTAAGAATTTCTATAAAAATGTAACAGGAGTCTCATTTGCATTCTTTTTATATGAAATAATCCTAAATATCCTAATTGGAAATGAATTTCTTTAATTTTTAAATTGGCCATTAAAATTAGTAGTATTTTAGAGCAGTTTAAACATTACAAAATACAAATAGAGTTTTTCTTCTTCTGAATTTGGTGCCATAAATCGTAAATGTGAATAGAGCCCACTTGTCTGAGCTAAATCACATATATATAGCATACGATCTATCAATGTAAGTACAATGTATTATATGAAGTATAATACTAACAATTTTATAGCAATTGTAAATAGTAAATAGTAAATAATTGTAAATATCTGAAATGTGCCCAAAATGCAGCTGAGACACATGATTTGCATAGTTTAATCAATTTCTCTATATCTCTTTCAAAATCCTTTGTGCAACAACTCCCCCACACTATGTAAAATACCACCACTCATGCAAACTCGAATGTGGTTCTCCTGCACCTGTATATATATATATATTAAACTGAACACCAATCAATAAATCCTTTGCAAATCCGACGACTGACATTGAACTATAAAAAAAAAAAAAACAAAAACAATGACAATCAAAACAAAAGGTCATGAACCCCCTGGACGCGCAATGTAATCGTCAACGCAACGACGCTATCTGCGTGAGTCAATTGAAAAACGCACTCGAAATCGACCGCGGAATCTTGGCTGAGAAACCGGACGTAAAGATTTTCCTGCCTTTCCGTTTCTTTGTCTATCGCGCCGAGGATCTCTTCCAGCCGAACACCTACAACAGATTCTTGGGTGAGTCAAGGAATAATTTAATCTTTTATATCTTTTACTGACTCTGGCTCCCACTCTCTTTTCAGTGGCTCCCACGGGTGATCATGTTATTTCGCTGATCGACGAGATCTCCTATCTCTCAGCGCCCGCTCCGCTGACCTCGCAGTATGATGAAATTAATCCGGAACAGTTCTGCAATGGCGACAACCGTCCCGCCGACTGCGGACCCAACTGCATGTGCACCCACAAGATCGATATACCACTGAATGCCATTGTCGAGGTGGTGCTTGTGGATGAGGGTTAGCTTTTGGGATTATCCAGAGAATCAATATATAAATTGTTGTTCATTATTCTTATCCGATTGCAGTACAACAACCCAATCTGTCCCATCCATTCCATTTGCATGGCTATGGCTTCAGTGTCATTGGCATTGGCCGTTCGCCCGACTCCACGGTCAAGAAGATCAACTTGAAGCACGCACTGGATCTGGACAGACGTGGACTGCTGCACAGGCAGTACAATTTGCCACCCACCAAGGATACCATTGCAGTGCCCAACAATGGCTACGTAGTGCTGCGCTTCAGAGCCGATAATCCCGGTATTACCAGCATAGATTTCCAATATATCTTTAACAGAGATTAACTTTTATCTTTAATTTGCTTTCATTTTAGGTTTCTGGCTCTTCCATTGTCACTTCCTGTTCCATATTGTTATCGGCATGAATCTGATACTGCAGGTTGGCACCAATGCCGATCTGCCACCTGTGCCACCTGGCTTCCCCACGTGTGGCGACCACACTCCACCCATACCCATTAATTAAGCCTAGGCCTTAGTTCTGTTGGCGCTAACTAGAGAAATCCGCACAAACAACAAACAAACAAACAAAAAACTTAAACTAAAACAACAAGAAACTGAAAGCGAAGAAGACCCAACTACACTGAACGAAACAGTTTGTACAAAGTTCTTTCTTTTTTTATTGAAAAGAGACAGCACAACGATTATGTATGTATGTATGTATTTGTTGTAATATATATAGCCCCGACACCTGGATAACATTGATATATGTTATGCATGTACATATATGTATCACCTGTATCACCTGTATGATATTACCTGACTTCCGCAACAGCTTGCCGCCGGGTGCACCCAGCCCCTAAAAGAACCAACGAGAAAAATTGCATCAAGCAACAGATTGCCCCCTGACCTTGCCCCATGCCCAAATCACACACACACACACACACACACTTATGTAGTACACACAGATGTACTGCAGCAAGACGGTGCACTGAGATTGAATGTAAAAAATCAAATGAAGTTTGGAGCAGCCATAAAAATATTCACAGCAAAGCAATTTCAGCAAAATTTTAAGCCTAATTCCGGATTAGATCCGCTACTGTAGTGTGTGTATGTGCTCTTTATATATATGCGTATGTATGTATGTACTCAATTCATGTATGTATATTTAAACTTATGTATATAGGACCAATAAATCACACGCTGGTGCCTACAAAGCATTTTGCGCAAAGCTCCAAAATTTGAACTGCGATTTCAGTTGAATTTGGACTTTGTGTAAATTGCAAAATACATGTAAAAACAACAACAACAAAAACAACTATAAATAATAACTTTTAATGTACATAAAATGTTTGTAAAGAAGAAAACGAAAAAAAAAATCGAATCTATATATATATATTATGCTTAAACTATCTACTTATGTAATGCCTAGGGTCTATTTAATGAAAATATACTCTGATTGGCTTGTCACAGTCATATTTAATAGCTGCAAATTCTGTTCAATCAATCTGCATTTGTAATTGATAACTGTTAAAGTAAATCTTGTAAATTTCCCTATTCTATGTATTTGTATAAACTGGCAAATCTAGAGAGATGTTTTTTTTTTTAATTTTGTAAAGCTTGAATGTTACGATACACGGGGAACAAAACGCCCAATTAACTGCCGTTAAATTTATATTTATTGTTTAAATCAATTTTAATAAAATATGAAAAATTTAAAATAATCACACAATGTCATTTGACAATACAAGTATTATTATCTTGTACTCTTTATATATAAATAAAGATCTTGTACCCAGTGGAAATTGATAAATGAAGGAACAATTGAAGGCGTGGTTCCACTTGTCTGTCCACTGAAATATCTGTATGTTACTGTATAACTGTCTGTATAACTGTCATATATATACACCATAACACTTGATATATAAACAATTTTATTGTATATACACAAAATTTGTAATGTTTCCAACTGGGTACAGGGTATTCGCTAGTCGTGGCGTTGCGACTAGAGCACTTTTAATATATACATATAAAGTTTTGAATTGTATAATATATAAAATTTCTAAATTTCTATTTATATTATATCATTCATATTGAAATTTCTTTCAGCTAGAACGGAGCACAGCTACTGCAGTATGCACAGCATGAAGAAATTGTTAGAAAAATGTTGATCTAATCCGACTTCTTCAATAAATTAAATTTATTCCCAGATCTTAAACCCGCTGGATGCGATCTGTGATCGTAAGCGCGTCGATGCGATTTGCGTTTCGAACTTGAAGAATGCGAAAAAAGTCGATAAGAGCGTTTTGGTTGAGCGACCCGACGTGAAAATCTTTTTACCTTTCAGATTTTATGTGTACGATCCGAAAACGTTATTCATACCAAATACGTACAATCGATTTCTGGGTACGTACTCACTGGCCCGATGGGCTCCTCAGCGTGTCTCTCTTAACCTGAACCCATACAGCTTTGCTTTTCGACTAACATTGACTTACATATACTACCTTCTCATATATGTTTACGCTCGTGTACTTAAACCTTAACAAATGCTTCCAAATGGGTCGAACAACCTGATCGCTATCAACACACACACAGTTGTGCCTAGCGGTGACCATCTAACCTCTTTGGTCGACGAAATCTCCTACATATCACCACCGTCGCCGCCTCTGTCCCAACTCGAAGATATACCGCCCGAGTACTTCTGCAACGGCGACAATCGGCCGCCCAACTGTGGACCCAACTGCGAGTGCACGCACATGGTGGACATACCGCTGGGCGCCATTGTGGAGGTCGTCCTGGTGGATGAGGTGCAGCAGGCGAACATAAGTCATCCATTCCATTTGCATGGCACGGCATTCTATGTGGTTGGCCTGGGTCGCTCGCCGGATAAGTCGATCAAGAAGATCAACTTGAAGCATGCCCTGGAGCTGGATCGCATGGGCATGCTGGAACGCGACTTCTCCAAGCCGCCGCTCAAGGACACCATCGCTGTGCCGAACAACGGCTACGTGGTGATGCGATTTCGGGCCGACAATCCTGGCTATTGGCTATTCCATTGTCATTTCCTATTCCACATCGTCATCGGCATGAATTTGGTCTTTCACATCGGCACACAAGCCGACCTGCCGCCAGTGCCGCCGCGATTTCCCCGTTGCGGTGATCACGTACCGCCCGTTACCTGGTACTAGCTAACCCAGCCGACAGACAACAGTTAGTGGTTCGCCAACTGCAGCCACAGCGGATACTTTTGAATTTATTTATTAACCACTCGCTTTAACTTAACTTGTAGACTAAATACGTTATAAAACGATTATTAATGTGGGGTGATAACCATACTAGATCTATGCTTGAGTTTATTATATGTTTATATCTATATGTTATAGCCTAAGAGAGTAAATGTTGTGTAATGCTCGATGTGACAAACTGTTTGTAGACCACAGCTCGCATCGTTTAGCTAGCTAGCAGCTCAGCCTCATAGTCAAATGCACTAACCCTTCTCGTTCTACAATATAGTCGCCTCGGATGCGGATCATTTGATATCGCTGATCGACGAGGTGTCGTACGTGTCGCCACCTTCGCCCATGCTGTCGCAGTACCAGGACATTCCCGAGGACTACTACTGCAATGGAGACAATAGACCCGCCAATTGTGGGGAGAATTGTCAGTGCACTCATAAGATTGATATACCACTGAATGCGATTGTCGAGGTGGTGCTGGTGGATGAGGTGCAACAGATCAACATCAGTCATCCGTTCCATTTGCATGGCACTTCGTTTTACGTACTTGGCATGGGCCGATCGCCGGATTCGCAAATCAAACGAATGAATCTGAAGCACGCCCTAGACCTGGATCAGCGCGGCATGCTTGAGCGACAGTATATAAAGCCGGCTCTCAAGGATACAGTGGCTGTTCCCAATAACGGCTATACGGTTCTGCGATTTCGAGCTGACAATCCCGGGTTCTGGCTGTTCCATTGTCACTTTCAATATCACATCGTAATTGGCATGAATTTGGTCTTTCAAATTGGGACTCCAAAGGACTTACCGCCAGTGCCTCCGAACTTTCCTCGTTGCGGTAACCATATACCACCCATAACTCCCAGCACTTCATGGTAGCCAGACTTTGTATACTCTCATAAGTAGCAACTAAGTGCATTAGACCTTTAAGTATTGTTATTTATCATTATAGATATTAACAAAATTCTACCTTTGTGCTTAAATGCGCTTCAATCCGTTAACATTAAATAATAAAATTGTAATTAAATTTAAATTTAAATTTATTTACAAATAATATGGCAATATGAGAATGATTTATGTAAAAGACTTACTGGGAGGATGGCACAGACATAAGCCAGAATAGCTTGTAACTGTTATATGCATTTGAACGGCGCGGTATTTTCAATATCCATATCCCGAACTACTATCGAAAGCAGTATTCATCGATACGCTTCAGAAATTTAGTGAAATGAGAGACTGTTCAACATGCAAAATATTTGTATTTTATTTTCTTATTATTATAATATTATAAAATAAATATTAAAATACTAAATAAACTGAAAAAGAAAAAAATTTCTGTTGATACTTTTAGTATAGACACTGACCAGAGTGGTTAGTGAGATAGAAAAGCAGCAACTTTTATTAACAGGGTGGCAGCACTATCAAAGTGTGACCGCGTTGTCACTATAAACAAAAACACGCAAATTAGCTTGTAAATAAAATCGTTTTATAATAAATAAATAAAAAGTGTAACTATGGGAAAATTAGAAGGTGTGTAATTCAAGTATAAAACTACTCAATATATTAACAATTTCCACTATTTAAGATCGTCGCTCGAAGCGTAGCAAACGACAAAAACCAGCTAGGTTTGCGTCGCCTACCGAGTCCCCATCATCGCCGACTCCGGCCAACTCCGTTTCCGAGCCAGCTGAGGCGGTAACACCTCAGACAGTCGCACCAACAACTGCCAAGCCTACAGTGTCAACTCCTTCGGCAAACAATAGCAAGACTAATGAAGTGGGCCAACGTTCGCGACCTGCAACCAGCACGAAATCATTGCCCGGAAACGCTACGCCTCCAACCAGTTCCACAAAGAAGCCGAGGAAACGTCGCAACAGTGATACGTCTAGTGATGAAGAGCGTTGGCTGAATGCCATCGAAACTGGCAAACTGGAAGACGTCGATGACGAGTTGAAAAAGATAAAGGATCCCAAGCTGATGACGGCGCGTCAGCGTGCCATGTATGAACGGACGCAGGACACCGAGCCGGCACTAGCGGGTTTTGTTGAAGAGCTCATTGCCTTGCCAAGTGGATATAGGGAGAAGGAGAAGCCACAGACGGCCGAAGAGATACAAAAGGCAGCGCTAAAGTCACAGAAACGCAAGCAACAGGCTGACGAGCGTCGTGAGAAGGACAAACAGAAGACGATGGAGCGTCTGCTGAAGAAACAGGAAAATGGCAAACAGCGCTCAGCAGCACGCAAACTGCAAAACCAAAAGCAGACAACGCCATTGCTCACCTACATGAATACCATAGATGGAGCCTACATCATAGTGCCACCAGGCCAGGAGTTTCCAATTCAAGCCCAGACCGCAATTAAGCCGCCGCCAGCTAAACTTTGCGGCGTCTCAGGCTGTGGCAAACGCAAAGTCTACAATTGCTCCAAGACGAATACTCCGCTGTGTAGTTTAGCCTGTTATAAGAAGAATTTAGCTGTTGCCTAATTATAGTATTATTAAGAAGGTATATTTTATTGATTCATCAAGAAGTTGTTTATAATTTCCTGCTGCTCCGACTCTATGCGCTGCAAGTACTGATACTCGCTCTTCAGGCGCTCCAGCTCGACAGTTTGCTCCAGGATCTGGCTTTGGTACACCTGCTGCTCGGTCTGCCGCTGCTTGGCCATTGTCTTCAGCTGATTTTGTGTGCCAATGGCGCGCAGTTTCTCGCTCTCCACAACTTTTGAGAAGTTGTACGCAATTTTATAGAATTCTTCGCAGAGTTTCTTGAAATCCTGTAAGTTTCTCGAGTACTCCAAGCACTCCTGCCGCAGCTCGATCGTCTCATTGGCAATTGCCGGATCTTGCACTCGCAGTCTATAGATTTCATCTATATAAAGTCCAGCCTTGTTCAGTTCCTCCATATTTGAAACTACTTTTATTGACAATTCAACTACCTTACTGTGTTTTGCTATTCGAAACGAGGTTGCCATGGCTACGACTGCAACCCTCTTTGAGAGCAGTCAAAGGCTCATTCATTGTTCAAGGCATAAGTAGAAGTAAACTAGTTTTCAGTACAGATTAAATATATTTGTATATATATTTGATTCTACGATTACAAACATCAACTATAGGAGCTAATACTTTGCGCTCTTGGCTTGGGTTCGGGTTTGGATTAAACTGTTATCGGCGAGAGAGAGAGATGAGCGGATGGGAAATATGTAGAATATAATTGCGATTAATCTCACGATGTTCACAGTGTTTGTTTTGTTTAGTATATATAAGAAATTATGAATTACATTGGTTGCAGTTGTTTCGTTCGGTAAGTTTATATATCGCAGCAGCGATGCCTGCGCTGAGAGGTCAGGAAGAGGCGAACCAACAATGGCTGCAAGCACCGCAATTTTGCCATCAAATCTGTGGGAACTCCAACTTATACGTAAGTCAAGTGGGATTGTTGCGCTTGTTGGAGCGCAAGCGGGCCAAGCCTGTACGCTCCTCCTCCTCGTCGCTAGTATACTGATGCATGCTGGTGCCACTGACGCCTCCCGCACGCACCGAAGATGTCGCCTGCAGCAATTCCTGATCCGGCGCATTGCGATTCTCATAGAGCAGCACCTGCAGTGTCTCCTCGTAGATGCGCGCCTCCGGAAACTCGACTTTCGTATGCTTTCGATCTGTTGTATAGACTATGGAGGTACAGCAGACCTCCGCTACTTTCTTGCCATGACCATAGAAGGACCAGCAACAGATCTCACTTGGACCGATGACGTCCTTAATAAAAAGTATTCGTTCGTTGAAGCGCAACGATAGCTTGTCGAATAGTTCAATATTCTTGAGCAAATTATCATCCGATGTGCTTGTGTACGAGTATTTGTTGTTCTGCCGCTGTACCACTAGAATGACCGCCGGTTTCGACGACGAACTGATCAATAGCTGTTCCTCCTTTTGCGACGTTATCAGGGGTATGCGACAGATGGGCTTCGGCTCTTGGTGCGTATACAGTGCACGCTCGCATGACATCGCCAGCTCCGTGATGCAGTAGTATTTTGCTTCGGCGAGCAGCTCCGCAATCTCTTTGTTTGTCTCTGGCAGCGGTACACTGCCATCTCGCAAAAAGTTTAATATTATGCCAAAATGATTTCCACACCGATCAATTAGAATCCAACCTGAAATTGTATTTGAAAATTTAGGAAAATTCACTGCGTGGGAGTCTCCATAGGGACAAACCTTCCGAATCTGTTAGCACCTCCATGCGCCCACTAAACATGGCGCTTAGCATGGTATCATTGTGTTTTGTTAGCGTGCCAATTGTCGTATAGTACAAACGTCCACCCACATTGAGCTTAACGTATTGAGATGCGTGTCCCTTTAGCAAGACTTTCTGATCACCGGACATGGCTTCGGGCTCCTTGGCATGAAGTACAAGCTGGTTGCTGGCTGCCTGATTCAAGTGCACTTTGTCATTAAATGCACGGCCCAGATCATCAATTTCAATGCTGCTGCTCCCACTGGTGCTTGTGCTGCCGCTGCCACTGCCACTGTTGTTGCTGCTGCTGTTGCTGTTGCTGTTGCTGCTGTTGGTGTTTGTTGCAGCAGCCCCAGTCACTGCCCCGATGCTTCCGTTTACTGCGTCCACGCCCTTTTGTTTGGAGCCTCTGCAAACGCTTTCTTTTGCGTTGCTTACGCTCGCCGTGAGCGCCAATGGATCAATTTTGGCGAATATTTCACTCTCTTAATGGGAATATTAAATGATTACTAACAGAACTCTTGACACACTCAATACACATATACATATGAATATATACATATATACCAAATCTGAATGAACTGATGTAAATATACAAAAATGTACTAATTTAGAACATAGCGCGTTTACTTGTAAAAAATACTAAAATTATAGTGTCATACCTGTTTATTAAACTTCTTCACGGCTAGAAAAGTATACAGATTGGTTGATTATATGTAATATATAATATATTAACCACTACTCTTATGAGAGCACTTCAATTCTAGTTTTGATAGTCGCTTTCGGGTATAAAACTTACAGCACGCAGTAAATGAAGCTGTGGACTGTTGGTTGAATGCGGTATTTTATTTGGCACTAAATTAACTAACTATCAGCAGCTGTTATCCACGCCTAAAATACTAAAGGCGAAATTGATTTAAGTCCTTGTGATTAATTTCTTAAATACTTTAATAAGAAATCAAATATACCCCTCAAATTTCTAGAGCCAACATACACTGATAGAAATATTCTTAATGTTTCGTTTATAGGCAGGAGTTATCATTCTTACTGGCTTTAATTTTTTATTAACTCGTCACATTATACATTATTATTATATTTTTCTTTTTTGGTTGCGTGCATCGAAAAATAATAATTAAAAGTTTTGTATTTGTACGTACGTATGTATGCATATGAATATATAATGAGTGTGAGCTTGATGATTTAGTTGTGGTTGAAAGTTTATGGTAAATTACTGACAATATTAGAAAAGAACAAAATAAAAAGAATATATATAGGAATAGTTAAAATTATGTGTACAAATTAATATTGTTTGTGTATACACTTGCAGTAAATAATTTGGAAATTTTTACTCAGCTCTAAGAGCTCTCTTTGAAATAATGACCAAAACGCAGATGCACCAGCAGCCAACTCTATTGTGGCCTCAATTATAGAATTTATGTGGATGATACGACAACAGGAGCAGTCTCTGTGTCTGAGTTTACGTTTACGTTTGTGTTCGAGTTCAGTTCGGCTGCCTCCTTCTGCTCTTTAGCGGATGCGGATGGTTCTGGGCAGCTGCTAATGGCATCGGTGGAAATCTTTGCAGTCTCATCCGTTGACTTTAGGTCATCCTCAATCTTCAAGCGTTTCGATTTGCTGCTGTTCTCACACTCATTGGCGTCATCATCGACGCTGGCATCTGGCGAAGCGCTGCGCTTTAGGGCACTCTGTTCCGCAGCGCCATCGACGTCCTGCTTTTTTAGCTGAGCTGCCTCAAGGATGGCGCTCTCTGTTTCAGCTGGATTGAGTGAGGTCTTCAGTTCTTGTAGCTTCTGCTTGAATTTTACAATGACTGCGGTCATATTGTCGCAGCCAGTTCCATCGCCCATCGTGTTTGGTGCCAAGCAGTTGTCAAAAAGCTAATCGATAGATTGAAAAGTAAATTGTTTTAGTTAGATGGCTTAGAGAAGCTTCATCAATTTGATGCTCACCTCTTCACAAATTTGCGATAATTTCTTGGAGC
This sequence comes from Drosophila arizonae, assembly GCF_054131065.1. Classification (NCBI taxonomy): domain Eukaryota; kingdom Metazoa; phylum Arthropoda; class Insecta; order Diptera; family Drosophilidae; genus Drosophila; species Drosophila arizonae. The sequence goes on along the minus strand of NC_142925.1, from coordinate 14,783,367 downwards.
TGTCTTTCAGACGCATACGCACAAAGTCAACCACTTCCTCGCTGGACATATAGTTCCAGATGCCATCGCAGGCCAGAACCATGAATTCATCCTCTGGAGTAATGATTAATTTCTTCACATCCGGCAACGCGGATATCATCTGTGCTTCAGCAGGCAGTTCCAGGTTCGTCTTGTAAGCATGATCACCCAGAGCTCGGGATAGATTTAGCCCCCCATTGACGCGGCCATCGAGAGTAACACGACCGCCGGCCTTGATAATACGAGCAGATTCCTCGTCATCCTCCGGCTTATGATCCAGACTCATATCAATGGCCTTGCCATTGCGACAGATAACACAACGCGAATCGCCAGCATTGGCCACATACAGATCGCGACCATGCAACAAGCCAACAACGGCAGTGCAACCGCTATCTTTACCTGGTTCCTCAATCATGTTGGCACAGAAATCATTGTTCGCCATTTGATCTTCATCTTCCTCATCATCGCTCACGTTTTCATCCTGTAAATGCGAAGGAAATGTTTAATAAATAAAAACTTTGATAACCTCTTTAAATATTATCATTAAAGGTATATAGTTGGCTTCACATTTTACCTCGTCATCGTCGTCGTCGTCTTCGTCGTCATCATCGTCGTCATCATCATCGTTGACGTCGTTATCATCCTCCATATCGTCATCCGATGAACTTTCGGCCACAGCAGCAAGTTCTTGTGCCTTAGTTACAGCATTCTCGTCATAGTCGGCATCATCATCCGTGGATTCTTCTTCTTGAGAAGCATTGACTTTCTTCAGCACTTTCTCCGATTCCTTGCTGGTAGACGAGATGTCAGCGCGCTCTGGCTTGGCTTCTACTGCTGGTTTATCTACGCTGCCGTTAGACTTTGCCTGTGCGATGTCACTGGAAGCGGACACAATAGCATCCTCCGATGCGCCTGCTTCTTTATTGTCATCTACAACCGCAGCTTTGGCCTCTGAAGAAGTGACACTGCCATTTTGCTCAATAGGTGCAACGACCGGGCTGCTGGTCGGCGGAATTTTGCTAGCAACGGGTTCGTCCTTAGTTGTGATCGAGGAATTGGTGGTTTTGCTAGCACTTGAACTGCTGCTGCTCACTGTCGACTCATCTTCCGGGTCAACTTTGCCCACTCTTGAGCTACTTGGACCAGCTCCGTCGACTTCGTTGAATGCAGCTACAGCTGCTGCTGAAGTTGAGGAACCTGGGGGCTTTGCTGTTGGATCCATAACAGCCTTATTAACCGCTTCGGCGGCAACAGCTGCAGCACGACGGCCACGCAGGCTCGATGACAATGTGACGGTTGCATTCTCCTCCTTCAGCAACAAAAGGTCATGTGTTTGCGGTAGGCCCTTGTATTTTCCAAGAACCTCAGTTAATGGCAAATTGCTCTCCTCATGCAGTTCAGCCAGGTCTTCAACGTCATCCTCCTCATCAAAGCCCTCACCATCCTCATCCACAACATTGTGCTCGCCAGCTAAGATTTTCAATGTATTTACCACTGTTGGTTCAAGCAAAGTCTTATCAAAGCCCAGAAATGCATCTTTTAGCGCTTGTTCCAGCTGGCCGCTCTTATAGCTGGCTAGGCTCTGAAGGAACTTTGGAAGTTGATCGGCACAATATTGGGCCACCTCGGCACCGCCATGACCATCGTAGACGGCAAAGAACGATGTGTCCGTATCAAAATTCAATATTGAGTTATGTGCATCCTAGGATTGGAAATATAAATTGGAGTGTGGACAGCACACATAGCAGAGACGGTTCATTCACTCACCTCTTGGCTGTTGCGCCAGCCTTGCATCGAACTGGCACCCACGACGAGCATCTCATTGAATTCGTCTGTGGACGCCTTATCCGTCTTTGGATGCGATAGGTAAGCACCCATTTTTCACTTCACAAAATAAGTCCAGTGCTTAAAGAATATCCAATGGAGCTGCACGTAGCGCCAGCCGAGTGCCTGCCTACAGTTTCCGTTGACGAGTTGCGGAAAAATCGATGCTTGGCCAACGCACGCGCGCAGTGTGTACTTTTTTTCGCGCCACCGGCAAAAATAAAGCCGGAGTCAAAGGTTGCTTGAAATTGTTTATTCTGTGAGAATAACAAATTGTTTAAAAGATAGTTAGATATTGTCGTTATTGTTTGTTTTTCCTGCTCGCACAATCGAGTTTGTCTGCGAATGTTTCAAGAAATTTTAAGTTCTACACATTCTCTTTGGCGTCTCTGTAAATTTTATCGTGTGTATCCAATGCCGCATTGTTCGTTTAATAATTTGCCAAAATATCAAAGAAACTCATTTGTTATGCTCAAGAATAGTTAGAAAATGGCGTGTTTTACCAACTTACTCTTATTTGCTATTAGTAATTTACAAAAATTATTCTTTTCGCAATATTTTCGTCTATCCGCAAAAAAAAAAAATCTACACAGTTCACCGTGTGATGAAAAGATGCCATCAAGTTAAAGATGGGATATTTATTTACTATCGGCCTACATCGTTGTTAAGCATTTTGAGAATCTGGCAACGCTAAAAACTCAAACTGCAGTGTTTCCATTGGTTAATTTGATTCTCCATTTGCCACAGCCCAATACTTACTGATAGTGTTAAAAATATGAATATTTAAATTAAAACTTTATTGTCCTTTATTTTATTATATTTCAGAAATATTTTTTTTTTTTAAATATGCAAAATTAATATCAAAAGATGTGTAGAATATGTGGGTTTTTTGAGTTGACAAGAATATATTTGACTGAAAACTCAAATAAATAAAATATTTAATCCGATTGTAAATAAAAAATAAAAATGCTGTTGGAAAAAAAAAATTAAAATCAAGTAAATAAATAAATTAATAATAATAATAATAATAAAAATACAATATAATAATTTAATTATAAATATTACATTATATATATATATTATATATAAATGCCAAATCATTGAATACATAATAGTATTCAATCCAATCTTCGTATCTATACCTTCGTTCCCAGAAGGTTAGATAAGTACGACCGAGTGGGAGTGAATTGGAATCTAATGGGGTAATCAATCTGGAAATGTAAAGGGCAGGAATTAATATTTTTGTATGAGCTCCGAATATTTTAGTCATTATTGCAAATATTATTAGTTCGCTCGCTCTCCCTCTCTCTCTCTCTCTCTTGGATATGTTTCGAATTTTCATTAATTATTTGTAATATTAAAATGTTATGATACTGAAAGTTTAACCTATATTTTATGTCCCATACACATACATTGTTGAATTGGTTAAGCTTATTATCTGTTATTTAATATTTTACCTTTACCTTTTCCTCATCTCTTGGGAGCTCCGTAAAGTATGCTATATTTTAGCTTTAAATTGTTGAGTCAGCGCTCGTCATAATAAATAATGTTTGCTATTATACAGTCTTGATATATAAGTTATTAAGTCACATTATTAACTCACCTATAGGGGGGCCTCGGTGAAGCAGGGGCCAAATCGCATTTTAGCTGCATGTTATTTGTAATTAATACATATATCATATATCTCAAGTTAGTTTTGGTCAGGTATAAATAGTAATTATTTTATTGAATTTGAAGAGAGTTGTTATTAATTTATAGTCAAATATGTGATTTATATTTTATATATATATTTTATATGCAAAACAATCATAATAATAATATCTATAATAATAAAGAGTTTAATATTGAACTGAAATTTGTATAAAATTTTATTTTTTTTATTTTAAATTCATTTATTGCAGCTTATTGTCTGAGACTATTTAGCGCATTATTGACTTAAACCTTAACTTAGATTATGGGCTAGAAGCCAGTATTTACATATTTACAATTTTGTATAAAATTTACTTTGGCATCTATACCCTTTAATAATTTAAAATTAAAATTGTTTAACATGAATTTATAATGAAATTTCAATCAGGATAGATTACAAAAATTATGCACTGATATAAATAACTTGACTAATTGAAATGCCACAAAATGAGCTAATGAAAACTCGCTGTAAATACGCACTCATACAAGCATACACACATACACACAGGCATACACGTGCACATGTGTGCAAGTTCGGCGTCAAGTTTTAAAAGGTTCTCCTTTGCCGGATGCTGGAAATATGAATAGCCGAGCCACGCTTGCTTTTTATAACTTTTTAATTGTTTCGATAATTTTGTTTGCCAATGAATTGGCATTGTCTGTCCGCAGGAAATCTCTCAAGTGACCCCACGTTGATGTTTGAGAAAGAAATGTTTGCTTTACGCTAAATTAATTCTCCATATGTGCTGCGATTAGTCACAGCAAACGATTTCGATATGTATGTATATGGAATATACATTAACGAGTCGACAATGGATTTTTGTTGTTTTTATCTAATTGGCACTTGATAGTGTCAGCTACAAACTATGAATGTGACATTGCTACCCAATTTTTCGGAACTTTTAGAGAGTAAACAGATTAATAGTTGATTAGATAATTGCTACAGTTAATGGTTTAGCAAATGTCAGTAATCATTTCAAAATTCCATTGAAAACGACAAAAACAGGGACTTTATTCCACTCAGCTGACAACTCTGGCGATCTGCAGCTTAACGACACTTCGGAGCAGTGCATTAAACATGAGCGGCTTTCGGCTAAGTCGACGAGCGAGCAACATGTTGCTGTGTGTATTATGTAAGCCACTGGCCCAAGACCCAAGGCCCAAGGCAGAATTTGCGAACGCAACAAAAACACAGCAAAAGTCACTTGCTTGTCGAGCACTATCGGCCAGCGAGGGTGTTGCGCAGTTCATTTACACATGCACACACACACACTCATGCACGCAGGAAGACACTTTTATGTTTACCGTTATCTGCATACCAATACCAACAGCGAGCACTACCCACTGTATTGTTGGCACGCTTCGCTGCGACGCGTCACCCATTCCGTTAGGTATAAAAGCCAAGGCGACCAAAGGACCTGCGCTCATTCACATCGGTTGAGTTGTGTTGAAACGTTCGTATCACTTGCCAAGCAAAGCTCGGCGATTCAGAGCTACCTGTGGCAGCGGCAGCAGGAAGCGTAAGCGCAGTGCGGTGCAGTTTGAATTTACAATTTTTAGCAAAAGTGAGTTTCATTTCGAATTCAATCTCGGTTCCTCGCTAAGCCTTATCGCTCGTCAGTTCATGTAAGCAATCGTGATCCATTTTAAATTCTTAACTATGACTTTATTTGTACTGTGTGGTTAGATCGTTAAATTGTAGATGAAAGATACTGAATTTTATTTACAAAAAAAAATGCGTGTCAATATACACATATTTAAACATAAATAAGCCTTTCAAATGAAAGAATGAGAGCATGTGTATTAGCCAAATTATACACATACTTATAAATTTGTATCGTATTAAAGACTTTGTCGATGTAGAACTAAAAATCACTTAGTTCTAGAGTCAGTTGCCAAACTGTAGATGTAATCCTTATAGACTTTAAAAGGAAAAGTGCACATCCGATATCTGAAAAGTGATATCAAGCGGATTTACTTCAATTGAATTTTGATTAAGACATAGTATTTATAACACTATTTTATGATCATATATACGTAACCATTTGCTATACCACTATTTTACCATATTTCGCATATTGAATAGAATTCAGTTAAATAGAATATAGATTTTTCTAAAAATCCGCGAGATATGTAAGCACAATAGATATATAATTTACTTGCGAGGAAATTGAAGCTAAATTCAGCTTTTCTACTGCCATCCGAATAAAACGTCTATAAATGAAATTCTTTATAGATGCATACTCTTGATACTTTTAGGTACCTTATATTTATTATTCATTTATATTATAGACCTACCGGATACAGGAATTTTAATAATTCTTCACCAATTTATCGCTTCAGATTTATAGAATTGTTACGCGGACAGTTAAACAGTTAACCAGTTTTATATTTTCTTATTATTGTTTAAAAATAAATAATTAATTTGATTAAGAGTGAAACAGAAATTTAGTAATAATATAAACTTGCAATTAAAGTTTTGTCATATTTACTTAGCTACTGATTTTCTGTAATTTTAATCTTTAGTTTATGAACTATAGTTACAGATCGCAAACATATGAAATTGTTAATTTCTGTTTAATAGATCCCTAATTGTTTAGCATACAATTTCAATTCAAATTTCCATTTTTGCTCCTTTTATACATAGATGTTTTTGTCGGAACTATAGAAAGATATTCTTCAAATTCCCTCGAATATATCACTCTACCCTGTGCACTCCTTGATAAATATGTATTTATATATATTTCCAATTGAAAATTTACTGAAATGAGCAAGACGCAAATTTTGTAATTTTCGCTTAATGAACAGACAAATATTATTCAATGCAAATTACCAAATTGTATTATTTATAAACTGCTAAATATGCATTTTTTTTTTGTCAGTTTCGTGAGAAGAGAAAGGCGTACATACAAACACACAGAAATTTAGTTGAAGTAATGAAATTACTTATTGTATTGAATATTCTAGCTGGGCTCTTCAGAAAAGTTTTCCTTGAGACCCAGGTAACAATGAGTTCTGCCCCGAAGGCCTAATGAATATATATTAAGCACAACAAAAAGTGGCTCAAATGCCTGTTGCCTAAATGAGTCGAGGATGAGTCGAAGAAGAGTCGAAGAGTCAATGAGTCAGCTTCATACATAATAAATATTAAATATGCACAAATGTTTTTGGCTGCATTTTGTTTGCCTTTCAGTGAGGCTAAGCAGAAAAGTTTACCGTTGCCCCGGACGTAGCCTGAGGTCGCAGCATCTTTCAATCCAACAATCTGTCAATCAATATTCATAAATTGTTAGCCAGTAGCTGCGGGCAGGTTGTTTATAGAGCTAGTTTTCACAGTGCACAGTGCCAACTTTTGCGCAACTCGTCGCCACCCCGCCCACCATCTCGCCCATCGCCCAGCTGCAGGCAGCACGCGACAGCTCCTGCCGATAATAGTCTCTTTTCTTGCAATTTTCCTGAACTGAAATGAAGTAAGCAAGGGCTACAGCCGAGGACCATCTCGAGGTGTTAGCTTACCAAATGCAAATTTTCTGCATAACACTTTCTATACCCTGCGGCCTGGAGTCGAATGACAATCGACCTTTTTGCTGCAGTTGCCATTGAGAGCATATCTATTCCAATATATATTATCATTGTGTAATTTAAATTGCTTTGTGTTTGATTTCAGTTATCATTTAATTAGAAGTTACTAATTGAATATAAATTATAAATCACTTCTAGGCATAATTTAGAAGAAATCGAAGAAACTCTCGCTGAATATTATATATGTTTTATATACATATATTATCACCTATGACAATGCTCAGTCTGTGTGAATCTAAACAGGGTATTAAATTGTTGCCCACGCGCAACTAAATCACCTTTTGATTAAATCCTGTACTACGATATCCTGTGCATATTTATTATTTATGGTTTCATATTTGTGCATAAATCGTGAGAGATAGGCGCACAATGAAAATTCGTTAGTTCCATTTACTCGAAATTGAATTGAAATGCAATTGCTTATCGGATAAATGCAGCTCGAACACACACACACACACACACGCACACACCTACGCAAATGCAAATTGTTTGCTATTTTGCATTTAACAATGAAACAATAATAGTGACTGACTGGCATTATGATAGTGCGTAGCACATTCATTGCCAAAGGCAAATCCATTTAAAAAATGTCGCGGCAAGCCCAAAATCCCATCAAGCTAAACACACAGAGGTAAAGCAAGAGGAAGTGAGAGAGAGAGGGGGTGGGGGTACCTACTGCCTCTTCTATTTACTTAAGGACATATTTATTTTTATACAAAAAAAAACTGGGGAAAGGGTTTCATATTTGTTTTACTAGAATTTCCAATCGCTATCTGCTTGCTTCTGCTTACCTAAGGCCTCTCACCTGTCTCTCCTCCTCCTTTCTCTCTACCACCTTCTCTAGCTTTACCTCTGCCTGTTCACATATCTGTTTACATATCCACATTAGAAATTGCATCAGCTATCTGTCTGCTGTCCACAAACATGCCTGGTTAAATACATTTAATGATGCCGCGCCCTAAATCTAGCTGCCGTGTGGCCGCCCACTTTTTAGCCTGGCTGAAAGCAGCTGTCAAAAAATGTTGTTAACTTAAATGTTAAATGTGTGGCACGTCAACGTCAGCGACCAGCGCTGAGGCTGTGTGCTTCAAATCTTAATTGAACTCTCAGTTATGAATTACGAATGTGAAAGAAGTGCCAAAGATCAAATGCTCTTACGCCCAGATGTATATTTGAAACTAGATTAGAGCATGTACTAAGACTTATATATTATATGCCTGCTTTAGAGAAAGTTTTAAATATATAAATATAGTAATTTTGGTTTTTTAGTAAAGCACATATGCTTGCTTATACCTTAAGCAATATTTTCAGAGGTTAGATACCCTGACTCTTATATTTTACATTAATTATATTTATTTATAAATATCTGCATTTCGAGAATATAAAAAAAAAAAAAAAAATACATATAGTATATATATATAGTATATATAATGGAAAACAAAAATAATACATCTTAGGAGTATTTATAAGAAGAAACTCTATAATAATATATTAAATACTCGCAACAGATATTCTCTAAAAATCTAGTTTCACTCTTCTATGCTTCTAAAGAAGAATAAACGTCTCAATTACATATCTTCATGGTGCTATTAGTCTGAGAAAATTTGTAGTATTCAGTATTTGTTCTCAATCCCCAATAATATCAAGTATACGTCTAGGTCTAGAAGTGTACAAATATTTGCCTGCACTGAAATAAAAACTTGATATTTTAATACATTGTGAATTCATTTGATATTTTAAAACATTCTCAAAGATTACACATACAATAATATCATAGCTCACTTATACAAGCCAAAAACTTGATATTTTATATGAAAGTCTTGAGCAAAGTTATAGCTATCTAAATACTTTATATACAAATACCACAAGCATAGCTTTAAAATATATTTCATGCTATTAAAGATAACATACAATAATTATGAAACAAGCATCATGCCCTCTGCTAAAACACCAAAAAGTAAGAGAAGCCAATTGAGTGGAAGGGGACTTCCCCCTCTCTGGAAGTTGTAGCGCTCACCATCATTATCTGTAATCGAGCTTCATTTCGTGTGGGTGGCTCGCTGAATCAGCCACTCGACTAGCTGGCGGTGGTTATTTTAAAATTCTATCAAAATAATGTTCATCTTTTGTCTAAGTCTTTTAAAGAAAAACCCGCCAAGTTCAGTCAGCGATGGTTAATTAACTTAATGCCACAATTGCTGCCAAAGGAACAACCAATTTTCAGTCAGCCAAGGACTGCTTGGCTCCTGCTCGGGCCGCTTGGCCATCTGCTTTCTTGCTGACGCACAAATCAGGCAGAGAAAAAGCCAAAAAGAAAAAAAAAAAGCCAAAAAGAAAAATAAAAAATTCAAATCAAATTTCGTACGTGTCCGTTTTTTGGGGTTGCTTCGTTTTTGCCTTGATTTTTCGTTGTTAAACGATTGGCCAGGCTATCAAATCAAATGCTGCCTACCTTTGGCTACCTTTCGCCACATGAAGATGTGTGGGCGTGTCTGTAATAACAGTATTTACGATACACGAAACCATAAATGCTGATTTAAGAAACATTCGCAGCAACTTGATCAGATATATATGTACATATATGTATATAGAGAGATATATGTATGTATATGTATGTTTGATTGTGGGCAATTAAATGCCATCGCACCTGTACGTGTTGGCCATACCGTAGCCGTGCCAGACAAACGCGTCAAACTATCCTGACGTGACTAATGACCGACGCGAGGCACCCTAGAAAATTGATAAAAATGTGATATACATTTACATTTATTTATGAAAATCAGGAAGCCACAAACAGATCTCACTCAATTACTGTGTGCGTAGCATTTATGGAATTGGGAAATTCACAGACTATTCTGTCTGCCTCGCCTCTGTGGCGTTATCAATGGCAGGTGCCTCTTATCGGCAGCTGCGTAACGATAGCGGCATTTACGCATTTACAGCTAAGTGGGGCAACCAGTTAACACGCCTCCAATTGTCAATTTGGGCTTGGGAATCGCGAACAGCTCGAGGCTGTGACGTCCAGTCCGAGTCGAAGAGATTTGCCGGCAATGTTTTCTGTTCACCTCAGCTTCAATTACCAAAATTACGATATTACCAAATTTTCACTAATTGCAATTTAGGGCGAGTTAATACGGTGTTTGTCACCTGGCGACGTCTATTAAAATTTATTTGTTTGTCTTGCTTCAAACTCAATGAAGCACATGTATGCGTGCACACGCACACACACACGCACATACACACACACAGTGTCACTGCTTCATTGTCTATGTCGCCATTGTTTAACGGTATCCCAATCCACACAATTTGGCGCGCTACGCCTTCCCTTCCCCTCCCTTTCCATCTCGTTCGCCTCTTCGTTCTTTTTGGAGACATTGTTTCAGAGAATGTTGAAATTTATTTCGTCAATTGAAATTTCGTATGGCCAGCGAGTGGGAGTTTTACTTAATGATTATGGATTGGAGTAATGGTCATTGAACTGCTGTTATATATTTATTGTATACTATATATTTATAACTTTGACAAAACTTGAGGAGTTAAACCAGGCCTTGGCCAATCTTATCTAATTTTTTAGGTCTCTTGACTTCAATCGACTCGCCTTTTATTAACGCTTAGGAATATATGCATATATATTAAAATGAGAGAAGAGAAGGGATTGATTAGTGGAGATATTGACCACTTGAGTTGTGTAGGTTTTTGACTTTCAGAAGAGACAAACTAATAATTACTAATAATAATCATTGAGGCAAATTGCCTCAGTTATTGTTTTTGTAGAACAAAAAAGCGACTGTCACGTCTCCTGCTGCCTGTTTCATATTCATAGTTAACACTCAGCAGATTTTATTGTGATTTAATCGCTCCCAAAATAATGATAATAATAATGGACTTTATTTGCTATTGAAAAGTCCCTAGACATGGAAGATAATTATGGGATTGTTATATAGGCATTTGCTTACTTATTTACTTACATAGTCTATTTGGAACCCAATTATTATTATCTAGCAATCATTAACTAAATTTACGTAAAGAGTTAACCTTTAATATTTTTTTCTAAAAGGCGATCTAGGCTTTGCTACTGCCTGCGACTTATAAATGGCAAAGGACAGAGGATATAGAATGTATATATAATAATATATATCTGTTGGTATATATCAGTAAATATATATCTGTCAGTCAGATAAATTTGATTGCATGGCAGAACTACTATAATGGGAAATTGTTTGATAAAAGTTGAAGGTTTTATGCTATATAAATATTGATATTGGTATATGATATATTCTTTACATTGATTCTAGTAGTTGCAACAATTAATATGTGATCAATATATTTCTTTGAAAATAATATAAAAATTGTTAATCATTTTATTTGAAATGAACATGCAGAAAAAGTGTAAAAAATTATTATGATTAAAGTCAAGTGATTTTTATCTTAAATACTAAATATTTAGAATTTTAGTAAGTATCCTCCCCTAAAATAAGAAAAAAAAATCAATTTTAATTTTTAGTTTTTAATTTAATATAAAAATTTCCAAATATGGGTCAACTGATAATATCTGTAATTATGAACTCCCAGGACAAAGCAGTGAACCAGAATTTGCTGACAAACAGCGAAAACTGACGTAAAAATCTACTTTGGAAGGAATTCCCCAAGATACCCAAGGATATGAGCGTAATTATGGCTCATTAGCGGTGGAAATGCAGTTATCCATTTAATGCATATGTAGATATACATAGATATACCGTATATATAATTGAGAAAAAACTGTGAACAACTGTTGAGCTTCAGCTCCGACTTTGCGCTGCCTTTGTAACCGCATACACTGAACTTTGGTTTGGACTGGCTGCAAATTAGAGGGCGAGCAGCGAGACTAGTTAGTAACATACTAAAAATGGGACGACAAGCAGCTAGGGTGGGGCCCTAGAAACTTGTCCCAAAAGTGCGCAAATTTCAGGGACGCAGAGGACGCAGCGGCTACTCCTTTGTCACCAAAGCTTTTGGCTGAGGTCAGGGCACGCCCCAACGAGACCAACTCGCAAAACATGTTGGCGTGAAGCGAGAAACAGAAAACAAAATATAAGGAAAATAGTATATATATTCCCCCGAAGCGTGCCAGACTAAAAAGAGAGACAGACAGAGAGAGAAAGAGAGAGAGAGGGAGAACGGGTTGGCATTTTGATCTAAACTGGACACTCGCAATTGCCTGTAATTAATTTGTTTGTTTGAGCCAACCCACAGGAAGAAAAATGATAAGTACACGTGCAATAGGCCAAGCTCTAAGCGGACAACTGTAAATTTGTTAAGCCAAAAGCTAAGCCTAAGCTCACATGACCAAAAAAAAAATCCATTGCGGAATATGACGTCAAATTGGCAACATTTTCTGCCTTGAAAAAATAAACAACTTTATGATATAATAATATATCATATGTGTTGCGGCTTTCCAGCTTCTATATATGGAAGAGCAACAACTACTCTGCTAGCCACCTAAAGCCTGACTAATCCTTTAAAGAACTGAATAAAACAACAACAGTTTTCAATGCGCTTACAATATATTTAGATAATCAGGTCTTTTAGATAATCAGGTCTGTTCGTATTACAACCAGGCAGAGCCGGGAGTTGGGTTGTGGTGGGCATTGCCATGCAGCCAGGGTGTCAGGCCAATGGTCTCCAGATTGGGCACATGATTCGTGCCGGCAGTGATGGGCGAGAGTGCGGCATCCTTGATGATCGTCAGGTGATGGGCTGCGCCGGCATTGCCGTTACGTGTGAACTGTCCGAACTTGGCTGCTTCGTATTCGGTCTTCTGGATCTCGGCGGCGGCAGCATGAGCGGAGCGCTGCAGCGCCGAGGCAGCCTCAGCCTCGCGAGCGGCGGCGATGCGCTGCTGATAGGCAACGGCTGCCTTGGAGGCGGCCAGACGCTGCTGGGCCAGCACCACAGCCGAGGCAGCAGAGGCCGCCTCCGAGCGCTGAATGGCCGCAGCTGCCTCCGACTTCTGGGTCAGGAGTGCGGCATGGGTCTCCTTCTCCATGGCAATGCGCTGCTGATTCAGCACGTTCTCCTTGGCCGCCTGCATCTGCTGCTGGGCAATCAGCACATTGGCCGACGCCTGCTTGGCAGCCGCAATGGCATTGGCCACTTCACTGGGCGACGGGGCAGTCTTCAGCGGAGCATGTCCAGCACTCCAGGCGGCACTGCTGCCCGCCAGATGGCCAGCCCAGCCGCCAGTGTTCCAGGCGCTGCCGAATTGTCCGCCACTCGTGGCTGCCCAGGGAATGGATACATCGCCAATGCTACGCTTCGGCAGCGCCTTCTCCTCGGACGCACTGCATCCGACTGCAACTGCCAGAGCCAGCAGGAGAAGAGGCAACATTCTTGCTCCTTGTGAGTTTTGATTGATTGTGAATTGCATTTTGCTATAGATTCGAATGCTGCTCCCTGTCGCCTACTGAATTCCTCTGCTGAGGGATTTACTATTTATAGCAGCAACTGTTGCTGCTGCTTCTGCTGCTGTTGCTGCTGGGCTAATCACTCACGTAGGCGTTGGCATCGCCAATTTGGGCTCTATCGCTGTGGTAACTGATTTTATAACTGCCTCAATTTCATGAAGACCAGAAGGAAATGAAAGGCTGCTCCCAATTATCAAAAGCTTAGCTAACGCGATGGATCATTGCGGCTTTCATCATCGACTTCATTGGCTATCGTAACCCAATTTCTGTTTTATTTAAACGGGATTTGAGGCTGACGATGTTGTTGTGCCTAAATAAGAGGCAGATATAAGTACAAGTCTCTAGACAAACTGAATCAGACTCAATTGCATATCGGAAATATATATATTTAATACATTATTATAACTTATCTTTATTGAATATCTCCCTTTACTCATATGACAAATAGAAAATCCTTGGGCTTTAGCATACATAAAGATTTACATAATGTCATTAAAAGGCATTTAAAGCTAGAACTGAAGTTTATTCTGTAAAGGCGTATGTAGATTGAGAGTCCGCTTAGAATTGAGTTTTACTGCAGCTCTTCTGGGCATTCTCTGCTCTTTCATTATCTTCAATAGCAAACTCAGATTAAGTGAAACGATTGAATGAAAGCAGCTCTACTCCAACTTAAGTGTATTTCCAGTAGTTCATTCTCAACTAATATAGTCTTACTCTATTTTCAATTATTGCCTTTGCAGCATGAGTGAGACAGGAGCTCCTCTCAAAGCCTTGCTCTCATTCTTAACTTATATATATATAGGTCTATATTTATTTAATTATTATTATTATTTTATTTTATGAACTACATTTGCAAAATGAACGTAAAAGCAGCTACATTTCAGTACTCAAACAATCTTATCAAATTTTATTTTTATTTAACGTGTTTGCAGAATTAGTAAAAAAGCAGCTCTGCTCATAAATACTTCAGAGTATTTTCCTAACATTCACTCTTTCATATTAATCTCAATTATTGCACTGGTAGAATGAATAATAACAGCTTTACTTCAGCTTCATCTTCAATTTAACAGCAGCTCTAATTCGACTACAGGGTATTTTGTAGTCTGCACTACTCACCCACCGCATTCTCATTCACTTTCAATTATTGCACTTGACTGAAGGCATTATGTATGTCCAGTGTTCTTCGCTGTGTTCATATGGACAGGCATAAATCTATATAAGTAGGTGCGTGGGTGCCGCAGTCTTTTGTGCCTTTATTAATGTTATGAAAAAATAAAATTTAATTATAGCGCAAGAGCCACGCAGCACAATATACGTGTCCAAAGGTATTACACCTGAAAAACACAGAGCAGACAGAGGCGTCACTCGATACAAATGATGCAGCTCATCTCAGCTCAGTTCAGCTTCAGCTCTCAGCCCTTAGCCCTCAGCCCTCAGCTCAGCTGCCAAACATTTCAGGCTGGCCAACGGCAGCGATTGTAATTACCATTAATGCACGTCGTCAGGCTCTCTCCTGGACAAACTCGAATTTTACTTTTACTCGTATTAATGAATACAAATTGAATAAGACAAGCTGATGCCGCAGATGCCGGCTTACAGGTGTTGCAGCGGTGCGACAGAGACGGGGCATATAACTATATTAAGTTGCTTTATGTTAACTAATTTTAAGTGCAAAAGCAATGGATGGACTATTGGAGGAAGGGCAGTAGGGTAGACTGAGGGGTAAAAGGCAAAATATATTGTTTAATGTAATTGATATACGTATACTTAATTATTTATTCATTTATTGGGCTTAATATAAAATTAAAGCTCACTTAAAATTGAGCAAATTATATAAATAACACAGTAAATATGTAAATATTAAAATAATAAATTTCAAATAAAATATGAATTTAATATTGAATTAATATTGTTGAATATGAATCAACAATAGTTTTTATATAACTTTCACAAAACTTTTCTTTCTAAATTTATTTGAAATATATAAATGAAAAGTACTCAATTATGATTGAAATATGATTAAATTATTAAAATAATAATTAAATGAAAAAAAAAAAATGTATTTTAATTAAAAAAAAAAGGACACCTTCACTAAGATTTTTAGCTAATAAAAGGTCAATACAGAAAAATCTTTCTCACACTAATTATTCATATACTGTGTCCATAGCTCCGCTCAGCTCATCTCATCCTCAAGAAATATGGTTTTTGTTACTCCGATATATTGTTGAGATAACCCGAAGAAGCATATCACCTTAGTTATTATGCATTTAATGGCCACACCCACACACACACGCCCACACACACGCCCAATCATTCGCCCCCAAGATGCTGATTTGAATTTATTTCATTTCAGAGCGCAAATCTGCTTGCCAGCATGTCCTCCCCGTCGATGGCATTCCAGAGCAAGTCACGAAAATCTTTTATAGGCATTTTATTGCTCACCTTTGTGGCCTTCCTGGCGCAAGGTGTTTGGGCAGCTGACCCGGATGCGGCGTATGTCGACACTGAGCTGCACAAGGACAACGGTTAGCTATCAGCCGGATTGGCTTTGTTAAATTGGAGTTGCAATTTGTCTTTCGCATTTTTTCGCAGAGTTCCCCAGTTTGGCCAAGCGTCCGTCGTTCTTTGTGGGCAGTCGCTATGGGCGCTCCAGTGGCAATGGCGCCGTCAGCAATGGCATGGGCACCTCGAAGACGCGACGCCTAATCATCGTGCCGCGCAACGATCGATTCTTTCTGGGCTCGCGCTACGGCAAACGCAGCGATGAATACCTCTCGCCCTACGAACAGAACAGCCTGGGTCTGGGCCTGGCCAAGGCCGAACGGGAGCCCAACGAAGCCAGCAATGAGAAGCCCAGCAGCAGAGCTCGAACCATGTCCTGCGTCTACACGGGCATCAGCAACTTCTATCGCTGCAGCAATGCCAATTCGTAAGTTCTCAAGAATCGAATATCTGCATTTGCTACATATGGCTTATCCTTGGCAGTGAGGAGCTCAACCTGGGACTGAACATGGGACTGGACAACAATAGTATAGGCTCGGAGGATGCCAGCAACAATGTGAAGTAAGACATGGCATGGCATGACGCATTCATTGGCAGACGATTCTCTGGCTAGTTAAATATCCTTGTTATCCATTAGCTTCTCAGCTACACCCACACACCCACACACCCACACACACATACACACACACAAACACATTCTTTAATCTTGTTAAATGGTATTAAAATTTTTAACGGGGCTGGAAAAGTTTTAATACCCAACAATAACTGTGTAAATAAGTAAGCATACAATAAAATATGAAAGTGCATAAATACATCTGTATCAAATAACATAATAGGTTTACTGAATATATACATATATACATATATCTATATATGTATACATAATTATATATATTAACAAATTGTACTTTAATGCTTAATACAGTACAGTTCCATTCACTGGGTATAAAGGATCCTTTAGCTTCGCATATGAATAACCCATACATACTTACATATGATGTGATGATGTGATGCATATGAATAACTTCCATTATGCATGTATTACTCTCTTTCGCTCCTAACTAATAATGTAACGTTCAATAAAGGCAAACAGATATATACATAAATAGATGTTTAACTCTTTGCTGATCTTTGATGATCTGCCGAGATATTTTAAGTTCGTTTGCAATTCATCAGACATTCCTTCTGCAGTTCATCTCAGAAGACAGTTGGAGAGAGGTCGAGGAGGTCAATAATAATTCTACTCTATAAGAAGTGAGCGTCAATATGATAAAGATAAAGATTAAGAGCAATATCTTTGGAACTGTTCATTAAATATAATCAGCTTGACTCTGCTCAGCTTTTAGAGACTCTATAAGCTGAAGTCATTTTTATATGTATATATCAGACTATATTATATTGGAGATTATGTTTGTTATAATCTGCTCTTTTATAATATTTCAAAAAAGTTTCTCCACCTAAGTTTCAATTGTTTTATTATATTTCATCCAAAAACCTTTACTCTTTAAACGCCATATAGATGTAGGTCAATATAAACAGTAACTATATTAATGCTTACACATTCTTCCCTTGGGCCATTCAAGCTTCTCAATTCATTTAAATTCTTAAATGTTTTTGTTTCATCGGAAAAATCTCGGCCATAGCAAAGCAATTTCCATTGCTGCTAATGCATTTCTGCGGGCTGACATATTTCTCTTATGTACATACATATATACAACGGGCAGGGGCACAGGCACAGGCACAGGTGATGTATATGTTTGTATGCGGCACGTTTGTCGGCGTAAGTAGTACAAGAAATTTAATTATCATAGCCAGGCCCGCACCGATACAAGTAATGAGCGCGAAAAGGCGGAGCACTTACACCTGAAATGCCTTCTTGGGCGAGCGACGAATGCAGAAATGCTAGAAATTAAGTCGGCGCAAAGCAAAAGTTTGCCTTAGCTGGCATTGATTTTAATTGTTGGCAACGGATAGCGGTAAACGCCGGAGTACTCCATCTCCACATGAGCTACAGAGGGAGAGTGGGAGAGATATGGAGATATATATATGTTAAGCTAGCGGCAAAGTGCTTGCTAATTGTATTAAGTGGCATTGGCAACAATGTCATCTGGTAGCTTCCTTAGCTGCCTCTATCTCCCTCTCTGTCTGCCGCCCGCATCACAACTTTTCGGCAATCAGAACGTGACAGCGTGGCGATAGCTTCTCATCAAACAACTTCTCATAGCGCACCGTCAGCCCCAATTGCTGCACTGCAGCCAGCTCCTGCAGGTAGCACAGACGGTCGTACAGTAGGACATTCTCGCAGAGCACCTGAGTGAAAGAGGGAATACATTGAGTCAATTGATGGCCTGGTTGATGACAAGTAATGAGCAAAGTACCTGGATGCTGGCCTGCAGGCAGGTCAAAGCCTCCGCCAGACGGGCGCCACGCCCATGGCCATAGACCTGGCTAATTGCATCAAAGCGGCGCGCGTGCTCGGGTCGCCAGTCCAGGCCCAGCCCCGTTTGCCGTGAGTGCAGCTGATATTTCTGCTGAATGCTGGCGAATGTCTGCAGATCTTGGCAGTCAGTCTGTGGCCTCTCTTGCCTCCTGACTCTGGTCGTTTCATCCTCATCGCAGAGCGCTGCAGCGACAGCACGCTGAAACATTTGGCTGCCATGCGCCACATGAGTCCGGGCGTCACTTTGCCAGCGGGACTTGGTCTGCTGGCAGGCCAAGCGCAGGAAGGGTCGATGGAAGCAGCGAGCTGGACCGGCAACAGCTGACATGGCTTCCCTCAGAGCTTTGCTCAGCGGAAAGTTGACGAAGGAGGCACCATCCTCACTCAACGCGAGCTTGTGGTAGCAGCAGGGCATAATGTGAAGGCAGCGCACCTGAGGCATTCGCAGGAACAGGAGCATTGCACTGATGCTCAAGTCGGCGCAGGCATGGAGGCCAACGATTGCAGTGGGCGCCCGCTCCAGCCCCAGCGCAGCTGCATGCTCCTGAATGCGAGCACAGCAGCTGGCGTCGGCTGTGATGAGGAGCTGCTCGTAGCTAATCGAATTGGAATTCGTAGTTCTCTCTCGCGCTGTTTGTACCCTTTGCTCCTCGGCTTCCAGGCCGAGTATCAGATAATTGTCACTCAACTGGAGCAGCGCCTCGCTCAGGTAGCCCAGCCCAGACCCCAGGTCGATGATGCCCCTTGTGTCTAGACAGTGCTCATGTATGTGTGAGGCCAACTTATCAATTTCATGCGATTTCTTGATTGACATTTTGCAATTGTTTTTCTTGGATCTTCTGGGCGATTCGCCTGCAGCTGGGGCAGCTGCTTGAGTGGGCGTCAAATTTGCAATCTCTTGGCGAAAGCGTAGCACCTCCTCGGGGCAGTCCTCCAACGCCTCGTGCACAAATGGAAATCTGTTAAGCTGCTCATTTGATAATTCCAGGAAATAGTCCTTCATATAGGCAGGCATCTCATCGAGTGACTTGAGGCAGGATGTGTTCGCTTCGCGATATATCCACGCATAACGATGCAAAAAGTCCACAGCAGCTCCAAAATATGCGGCATCAGTGGAGAAGCCCCTCGGCAAAGACATGGCTGAGGAAGAGAAGCAAATCCAATTGGATTGTAATGGAAAGTGAATCATAAGTCTTGTATTCTAATTGGACAGGAGTTCGACTTGTATTTAAATGCCTGCTGATTCAATTGAATTCTAAATCTTAAAATTCCTCAACCTTAGTAAATACTAAACCCACGTATTATTTATTAACAATATATATTTATATATTTATAAATCAGGTCTCAATAAACAGAAAGCCATTTAACAAAGACAACTTGCTTTAATTATCGTTAACATACAGAATCAACTGCTTTCGCTGGGGAAAACAAAAACTTACACAAAAGAAACAAAGTATATAAAATAGAAATAGAACAACTGTAGCTTATGGTTATCTATATGTATATACAGTCAGATTTATGGATTTGCAATGCGCCTCATTTAGGATATGATCTTCCATTTCAGTTTAGTTTCCTCTTCTAAGTTTTCGTTTGCAGGTCCTAAAATACATTTGCCAACGTGTTTGGGCTCCTCCTTGAAGTACTTGTCGATAACGGATCGCAGTTCGTCAAGTGTTACGGACAGCACGCGGGATCGATACTTCACAAACATCTCCTGCGACACGCCGTAGAGGAAGAAGTCGATGCCGATGTTTCCAGGCGCTGTGGGTGAGTCCAGCTGCTGCAGTACTCCTAGCTTTGCCTCGAAAAGCGTTTGCTGATCGAGCTTATTGCTCTCCGCCAGCAGCCAATCGTAGGTCTTATCAAAGGCGTCCAGTGTCTTCGTGGAGTGCGGATCCCGATAACTGAAGAATGCAAATATGCCATCGGAGCCTATTTTCGCACCAGCGCCGTAAGCTCCATTCTGCTCCCGCACCACGGGCAGCAGATACTTGGCCGAGACGAGCTTGGCCAGCACGCGCAGCACCGGATGATCTTCATGCAAGTATGGCACTGCGAAGAATGACTTGGCGCAGTAGTTGACAGGAATATTCATGACGTAGTGCTGAAAACTCGGCTCCAACAGTTTCAGTTCATTCTTCTTATTCATATCCTTGAGCGTGGGCAGCTTCTGCAGGAAGTTCTGGTAGTGTTCCAGGGCGGTTGGTTGAAAGGCCTCCGAGGTATTGATGGCCACTCGCATGTTGCTCTTGCTGAACACCTTCGCTCCAATAGCCTTCAATCTGTCACGGATCTCCTCTGTGCTGTGTTGCTCCACATACTTCTTCATGAAGTCGATGTGATCAACGCCGGACAACAGGGATTTCAGTTTGGCAGCATCGCTGACCAGCGCAGCGGCACTTAACATGGCATACAAGTGACCGGAGCTGGCGATTCCAACTGATATATTAGAAATGTAGTTTTCAATCAGCATCTTCAGGCGATCCGTGTCGTCTAGCTTGTAGTTGAGGAGCAGCTCTTCGCACAGCGCAAACATATCCTTCACATTCTTATCCAGCGCGTGCGTCGTCATCATCAGGCCCATCTGATACGACTTGGCATCCTTTACACTCTCAACGAAGTTCAGCTTAAAGTCAATGCCAGCGGTTTTCGAAAGAACGAGCTTGTCGAAGTCACGGAAATTGTGGTTGCTGGTGCCCATATCGTCAATGACGTTACTGAATAGTGGGATAAGCATAAGTTCATCTCGACTCAGGCCCGTGATATTAAACAGGCACTTAAGGTAGGAAATCTCATTGGTGGGCACTTTGCACAGTTGCGTGGGAACATCAACAATTGTTTTCGTCTCTATCGTTGGTAACTTGGGCGGTTCCTTAACATCGTTCAGCGTTAGGCACGGCAAGACATCAGTGCACTCCTTGGCCTTTTGAGAGGCCTCCAGTTTAAGGCCATTCGTATATATTTCTTTGCGCTTTTTGGAGTCGAGTGCACTCACTTTCTGTTTCAGCATCTCGGCCTCAGCCTGCTTGAAGTTCTCCTCATACATTTCGTCCGGTGACATTGTTAGCGTAAGCTTATGAGTATTATTTGCGAAGTACTTCTCCATTTTCTGCTGGAGATACTTTTTATTCTCTTTAAGGCAGCAGCGTAACTGGGCTATCATCTCCGACACCCGTAGGCTGCTCACAATATCACCATCATGATTCCACAGAGACGTCGAGTTAAACAACAGGGCATTTCCAAAGTGGGGGCTCTGATGCTTCAGGGATAATTCCAAGTTGTGCAGAATGCTCTCAATGTGCTGAGCTTCAAAGCCTTCTTCGATGGTTTTGTGCACAGTTTGATCAAAAAGTTCGTTGAATCGTTTAAAGTCTTCGACCCTTAGGTCTTGCAGACCCACAACGAAGTATGTATCCCTACAATCCGAGGAAAAGCCCGTACTTTGATTGTAGCCTCCGGAGAAATTTGGCTCTATTAAGCTCTTATAGAAAGCCGAGTTGGGTCCACGAATCAATAAGTCGGATAAGACATTCAATTCAAAGCTCTCCTGTATATCGGTCGAATCACACATCAGCAGCGCAATAGCTATCTGGTTCTGCCTATCGAAGGTGGCGCCCAAGCTGTCCAGTCGACTGGGAATGTGTACGTTGCGTGGCTGTGACCACGGCCTTTGATTTGGTATTCGGCTATAGGAATTATCTATGCGCGAATGCTCGGACAGATATTCACTATCGACAAATGCCAGTGTTTTCAACAAGTCAAATGATCCATAGCAGAACATGCGCGCATTGCTTGGGTGATAGTATTTCTGATGGAATTTAACCAAATCCGTGTGCGTCAATTTGGGAATCTCCAGTGGATTGCCGCCAGACACATAGCCATACGTGTGATCTGGCAGCATATTGTTAAGCAGATTTTGTATGAACACCTGCGAATTCTCCGAAAAGGCTCCCTTCATTTCATTGTAGACAACGCCTTTGATAACTAGTTCAGAGTCGCGATTGTTCAATTCCTTGTGCTCCAGACGCCATCCTTCTTGCAAAAAGTCCAAGTAAGCTAAATTTGGCCTATAATATCGTAAAAAACGGTCAATTAAAATTAGCAAATTTATTTTAGGTACAACTCACCTAAATACAGCATCCAAGTAAATCTTTTGTAGATTCCTAAAGTCCACCTCGTTCATGGTTGAGAATGGATATAACGTGTAGTCCGGTCCAGTCATGGCATTCATGAACGTAGCAACCGAACGATTTAACATTTTAAAGAATGGATCACGAACTGGAAAATTTTTGGATCCACATAACGCGAGATGCTCCAATATGTGCGGCAGCCCCGTCGAATCGAACGGAGTGGTACGGAAATTAATGGAAAATACATTATTCGTATCATTCCGATCGATATACCAAAGCTCCGTCCCCGTTCCCAAATGCCGCAGCGTACACGAGACCAGCTCAAAGTCGGGTATATACTCGATGCGTTCGCACTGGAAGCCGTGGTACACCTGGCCTTCGCTATATTTGTATTTGCGATCCCCCATAATATGGGGCAGATCGCCGTCTAGCGCTAGTTTTGATTCCGCACTGGGGCCTCTCTTGCCCTCGTTGAGTGTGACTTGAGTTGACTTGAAGCATCGTCGAACCGTCTGCCCAGGCAGCACTTGGAGTGGGCGCGGCAACGCCTTCAACCATTGCAGACGTGTGAGCATATTTTATTTCGTTTGTTTGTGTGTTCGTTTGTGCGAGTCTATAAATGATAAGTACACAATACAAGTTGCAGATGTTATCCAGATCAACACAACACAAGCGACATTAGTTAAATAAAAACCAACATAAAACACGACACGAGTTTCAGTTACATCAGCCGGCATTCATTGCGTTTTACGTGTATGCATATAAATAGGTGTGCCTGTATATTTGTATGTGTGTGGCTGTATTCGCTTAATTTATATTGTGTGCCTTTCTGTATACGATAAATTTACTTATTTTGACATACAATCTGATTAAAATTCCAAACACTAAATCTATTTTATGTTTTATACTTTCAGCTTGCACTCAGAAAGATAATGCAACTTACCAATTTTATGAAATACAATCTTTTAAACTTCAGTCATCTGCACACTACATATGAGATTTCAGCAGTCAATATTCTTGAGGTCTATCGATATATTTGCAAAAGGCAAATTGATCTTAGTATTTTCAGGTATTTTAATTGAGACTAAAATACTAAATAAGTTCATTTAAACGATTATTAGAGTAAACTATCGAATTTGAACTGTTTAAATTTAGGAAAAATTACATTTAACGGCTAACCAAAGAATATTTTATTTACATCTACATTTAATACACATGTTCAGAATTACACAATGGTTACTTCATGCGTTCTGCAATTTGAAAGCTAATCTTTCGCTTTTCGGGCCTAAAATACATTTACCAACATGACGCGGCTCTTTTTTAAAGTACTTATCAACTACCGAGCGCACCTCATCTGCAGTTACACTTAGAACGCGAGAACGATACTTGCAATACTCCTCATGCGAGACTCTTAAAATAAAGTAATCCATACCAACTTCACCAGGCGCTGTTGGCCAATCGAGCAATTGCAGCACTCCCAGTTTGGCTTCGAATAACATCTGGTAATCCAGCTTATCGCTCATGGCTGCCAGCCACTCATACGTTTTGTCAAATACATCCAAAGTCCTCGTAGAGTGCGGATCACGATAGCTGTAGAAGTGGAAGAGTCCATCATAACCAATTCTCGCGCCCGTACCATAAGCTCCATTCTGCTCCCGCACCACAGGCAACAGATACTTGGCCGAGATGAGTTTGGCCAGCACACGCAGCACCGGATGATCTTCATGCAAATATGGCACTGCGAAGAATGATTTGGCGCAATAGTTAACAGGAAAATTCACAGCATAATGGTGAAAGCTCGGCTTGAACAATTTCAGTTGACTCCTTTTATTCATATTCTTGAGATTTGGTAGTTTTTTCAGAAAAGTTCGATAATGCTCCAGAGCGGTTGGTTGAAAAGCCTCCGAGGTATTGATGGCCACACGCATGTTGCTCTTGCTGAACACTTTTGCTCCAATGGCCTTTAATCTGTCACGGATCTCCTCCGTACTATTCTGTTGAGTGTACCTTTTCATAAAGTCGATGTGATCAATGCCCAGTAAATGGGACTTCAGCTTGCCAGCATCACTGACCAGTGCAGCGGAGCACAGCATGGCATATGTGTGCCCAGAAACAGCAATGCCTACGGATAGCTTGGATATATAGTTTTCAATGAGCATCTTCAGGCGATCCGTATCGTCTAGCTCGAAGTCAAGAAGCAGCTCCTCGCATAGAGCAAACATGTCCTTCACATTCTTATCCAAGGCGTAGGTCGTCATCAGCAAGCCAATTTTATAGGACTTGCCATCCTTAACATCTTCCACAACTTTCAGCTTGAAGTCAAAGTTAGCCGTTTTCGATAGAATCATTTTGTCGAATTCCCGAAAGTCGTGCTTCC
The DNA here is from genome assembly GCF_054131065.1 of Drosophila arizonae. Classification (NCBI taxonomy): domain Eukaryota; kingdom Metazoa; phylum Arthropoda; class Insecta; order Diptera; family Drosophilidae; genus Drosophila; species Drosophila arizonae. The sequence goes on along the minus strand of NC_142925.1, from coordinate 14,758,359 downwards.
TGGTGCCCATATTCTTGAACACACTGCAGAAGAGAGGCACGAGCATGGCATCGTCGTGACTCAAGGCCGTGATATTGAAAAGGCAGTTCAGGTAGGTGATATCATTGGTTGGCACTTTGCACAGTTGGGTGGGCACGCTCTCAATGCGTTGCTCCGTCAGTTGGGGATGTCCCATTGGTTCCTCAACGTCGTCCAGCGAAAGGCAGGGCAATACGTTCGTATTTTCCTTAGCTTTTTGAGCCGCTTCCAATTCAAGGCCATTCTGATATATTTTGCTCAATTTCTCTGGGCTGAGTTCATTGATTTTTTGTTGTATCAACTTCTTTTCGGCTTTCCGGAAGTTCTCACTATACGATTCATCCGGCGACATGGTCAACGTGAGCTTGTGCGAATTGGCGAGGAAATATTGTTCAACTTTTTGCTGTAAATAGTTTTTGTTATCCCTTAGTCTGGCACGCAGTCGGCCCATCATTTCCGATATTCTCAGATTGGCAAAGACATCACCGCCATGATTCCACAATGCCATCGAGTTGAATAGGATATTGTTACCATCGTCTGCCCTCCGATGCCTGACATTCAGCTCCAGATTATGCAGAACACTCTCCACATGCTTGGGATCGAATCCTTCAATAATTGTTTTATGGATCGTCTGCTGGAACAGCTCGTGGAATCTGTCAAAGTCTGCAATGCGTATATCCTGCAGGCCCACAGCAAAGTACGTATCTCGGCTGGTGAAGTAGTAGCCCGTATGCCTATTGAAGCCCCCGGAGAAGTTGGGATCAACCAGGCCCTTGTAGAAGGCTGAGTTTGGGCCACGAATCAGTAGCTCCGTCAGCACATTCAGCTCGAACACCTCTTGCACGGCGGTCCTATCGCACATCAACAGCGCGCAGCCTATTTGACTTTGCTTCTCCTTGGAAACGCCCATGTTAACCAGACGACATGGCAAGTGGACGTTACGGGGGAAGGACCAACGCGAATGGAGCGGTATATAACTGTAGGACGTGTCGATGGAATCATAGTCGCATAGATATTCCTCATTGAGGACTTCCAGAGTTTCCATTAGGTCGAAGGAGCCGTAACAAAAAATACGCCCATTGCTCGGATGATAATATTTCTGATGGTATTGAACCAATTTGGAGTGCGTTAAATTGGGTATTTCCAGTGGATCTCCGCCAGCTGTGTACTTGTAGGCGAGTTCTGGCAACAAGTTGCTCATGAGACCTTTTCTGAACAATCGGCTATTCTCTGAAAATATGCCAATCATTTCGTTGTAGACGATGCCTTTGATGATAATCTCCGATTGTCGATCATGCACATGACTGTGCTCGAGTCGCCAGCCCTCCTGGAGGAAGTCCAAGTAAAGCAGATTTGGCCTGGAGGGAGAGGAGAGAGATGCTTTAGGGACTCCTTACATATACAAAGCTTCATAGGACTCACCTGAACACAGAGTCCAAATAAATACGCTGAATATTTCTGAAGTCCGTCTCATTTCTGGAGGAGAAGATGTACACGGTTTGGTCTGGCGCAGTCAGTGCATTCATATTGGTGGCGACAGATCGATTCAGCATTTTGAAGAATGGATCGCGAACTGAATACTTCGCGGAGCCATTCAAGGCCAGGTGCTCCAGGACATGCGCCGCGCCCGTTGAGTCCTCGGGTGGAGTCCGAAAATTGATCGAGAATACATTATTTGTATCGTTGCGATCTATGTACCACAGCTCCAGGCCCGACTCCTTGTGCCGCAGCGTGTGGGACGTCAGCTCGAAGTCGGGGATATACTCGACTCGCTCACACTGGAATCCATGATAGAACTGGCCTTCCTTGTACTTATAGTCACGCTCAGTGACAACTTGTGGACTTTCTCTATGGGATGAAGCCTCGGCACAGTATCCCCGCACAATATCCTCAACTAAAAAGGACAAATTTCTGGCCACAGGCGTCTCATGCAGAGCTCGACGCAGTGATCGGGGTACTCCATTCAAGTATTTAACTGATCTACGCATTGCTCTCAATAAAATATCTACCTACTGAATTCTTATGCACTATGTGTATATATTTATATATTTACTTAAACCGGAAATTAACAATTAATGAAAAATTTGTATTAATCTGTTCGAAAGGGTTCTATAAATTCTGATTCATACATTTTATAGGCTACAAGCTGAGAACAAAATGAATTTCTAAATCTATAAGTCTGGAAATTGTAGTTTCTTTTTATTTGATTTTCTAGTCTCTTAGTTCTCACCAGCTCTGATAAATATATGTCAGAAATCGGAATAAAAATTCTAAATTTGGATCGTTTTCTCCGATCTTATAACGTAATTTCGTATTGGAATTGAGGAATATGCAGTGATGGCCGAGTGCATTGTCAGAAAGTTCAAGAAATGCGGCGATTGCATCTATGATAATCTGAAAAGACCAAGCAAGTTCTTTGAGTTTTCATGCTTCCTTTGTTTTTATTTATTTATTTTTTTTATTTTCAGTTTTGGTTGGGCTTTGCTTAGCTATAATTGTGTGTTTGATAGTGAAAAGAGTTTGATTACACTGATGGCACAGATATTAGGCGCACTCAGAAGATGTAATAAACAAATAATTTTGTTACAGACTTTGGGTGGGAAGATTCGAATTTTACACCAAAAAATCTCTTCTCATTGAAAGCTCCACAATATTTCCAATATTGTAATGTAATAAAATAAGAATTTTCGCTGTCATATTTATGAATAAAAGATATATTTATTTATAATAATTTTTTAATTTCTTTATAAAAATACATATTTAATTTATTCAAGATTTAAAGTGTTTCAAATTATGTGCATTACTTGAGAAAACCAATCAAGTAGCTTCAGATTACAATCATAGATCTCACAACTGTTCGACTTTGTGCTTGCCTTCTCGGCCAAAGTGAAGTCATATGCCTCGGGAGCAGCTGCATTCAGGGAGGTGGAGGGCCTGTTGTTATATATAAATTATAGTTATTTTATAAAATATTTATAAGGCATTCATTTATTAAAACTTACGCGAAGAGCACGTGCAACAGCTCCTGCACCACGCTAAAGTCCTTTGAGAACTGAATTGTGTTCGCCTCACAAATAGCTTGCAGCATACACTCGTGGCCATTATAGCCATAACTGGAATTGATATGAAAATATACACATACATATATACATATACATGTATACTTATAAATTACTCACTTATCCAACATGTGCTCAATGTATGCATAAATCTGCCAACGCAAATGGCTTGGCTGCTTTTGCAACAGTCGCAACTGATTCAAATTAGTATTTATGGGAACACTCTGGTGTTTGTATTCCGGCAAATAGGGATTTTGCCTGTATACGGTGGCATTGTAGGGCAGAAAAAACTCGGTTTTAAGTACATGACCAATCACCAAGGATTCATAGGACAAATCTGCGGGAATGCCTATGCCCGCAATAAACTACAAAACAAAACATGGAGAAGCTCAATCACATTTGGTTTAAGTAAATTATAATTTGAATTCTACCAGATGTCTTGTGGGCGATTGACGTGGAAAGATGAGAAACCGTTTGGTGCGCCCACCCAACCGAGCAGCCAATACCAAGCTGGACAGAGCCAGCAGCGAGATGTACCACACGATGCAACGCATTGCGACGGACTAAGTGCACCTAGCGGCAATTTGGCAACTGCAACCACCTGAGTTGCATCTTGGCAATTAGTAGTCCTCTGCTAGAACTCTAATTAGAACTATTAGTTAGAGCATTCACCAAATTGTTGAGCTACATTGAAATTAGTCTTTAATTCACACTTGGGTGTTGTGAAAGGCTTTCACATCAACAAACCCGAGGCATTGACCATTGCGCGAAATTTCCACCTGTTTTCTATGGGCAAAATAATTTTATTTTCAAGCTAACAGAAATTTGATTTGAAGTTAAATAAAAATAAAAAAGAATGAAAACAATAAATATAAAATTGAATTAAAATTTGTTAGCTCTATTTATCTTTTATAAAAACTAAAAAACTATTTATTACCGTTACAAAATTAATTACAAATTATATTTAATTACGTTTTAAAATTTTTTATAAAACAAAATTAATTTCGTTCGAATTGGAGTGTTTGTTGATGAGATATAATTCTGTAAACTTAAATAAAAGCAAACCTATTCAAATACCTTTTGTCAATAATAAAATAAAAATACTATCAGAATCTTAAAACAATTTGATAATAATTAAACCGAGCATGGTGTGATTTAATTTTAAATAGTAATAATATCAAAATAAGAATTTGTATCTTAACCGATAAACAATTTTTTTATTTGGAATTATCAAATCAAATGCTAAGCTTTAAAATAGACTATAGTTTCGAAAAAATCTCGCGCATGTTTTGTTTCTTGAACATAGACAGAAGTCCTATTAACAAACCATATAATATTATACAATAATATATATATATGTAATCTAGATTATACAGGGTATCAATAGTCTGTTCAACGTAATTTATCATATTATCGGCATTGAGAAACGAGACCCAGTGAATTATGCAAAAAGGCATGCAGTATTTATTGGTATTATGTTAATTATAATTTCATAGATTACTCTCATAAGATTTACATAAAAACTTTGTAAATAAATGATACGACAAGGATTGGATTCGCTTAATAATGACCTTATATAATGAACATTGTAAATTCATTTAGCGCGGAAGTCTGGGAATACTTAGAATACTTGGGGCGTTCCGTTTAAGCGTAGTTACGAATACAAAATCATTAAATTATATAGGTACATAAGCTTAGAGACTTACTAAGGAATACTTAAATGACAATTTAAATTAGGCATACGTAATTTCGAAAGCTGCATGTAAGTGAAAACATAAAAAATACATTTACAATGATACCGATCGACCCACAAATCCACCGAACGACCGACCGACGCCTTTGTTCTCTCTTCAATTGTTTATTGTATTTTACTTGTGCTTGTGGAACTCCTCCATACAGAGCTTGCAGCTCCAAGAGCCCTCGGGTGGAGTTACCAAAGGCGGCGACAGACAATACATATGGTAGCCGCGATCACAGTCGTCGCAGAAAAGCAGCTGATCGTCATTGTCGGAGGTGCCACAGATCGAGCAATATTTACATTCAATGCACTGCCAGCGGTAGCGCTTCACCGATATTATCATGTTGGGCGTGAACTGCAGACACGATGGATGACCAGAACGACCACAGTCGGAGCAAGACACTAGCTCTTCGGGCATATTGGTTTTCTTGTTTTCTCGCTGATCGCCCAAACAAAAGTCACAGTAGGGCGAAGGCTGTGCCACCTCACGCTCCGTTCGTAGCTTGGGCTTTTTGGGACTAGCCAATGGATTAGCTGGTGGCGCGTTTACCGTTGCGTATATAGCTGGAGTAGCAGTAGTCGTTGTCGACATGCTAGCCATGCTAGCCATGGTGGCCAAAGGGATTGAGTCGTTTGAGGCGCCACCATCATTGAGAGAAGACTTTTCGTACGATGTGGGTAGCGTGGGCGTCATCACCAAAGCCGACTGTGAGGTCTCATCGATAATGGGAATTGGTGATGCTGAGTTAGAGTGGTTTGTGTATAGTCCAGTGGCAGCTGCTGCCGCCGCTGTGCTGGCTGCGTGTGCCACGGCCGCGGCAGCCGCTGCAGCTGCAGCCGAAGTATTTGCATTATTGCCAGCACCGCCACGCCTCCTTCGATCCGGTGTATCGCCTTCAGCTGCATTCCGACGACGATTACCTGCAAGAGAGTGAAGGCTCTAATTAGCACTTGGCCACACAATTGGGCCACAAGTGTTTCTTACCGCCACCTTTGCGTCCCCGCTTCGGTGTGCCATCCACATTTGCATTCGTACGGCGGGGTCGTGAGCCACGCTTGCGCTTTCCTCTACTGCTGTACGACTCATCAAAGTCATTGTCAGAGTCAAAGTCGTCTTCATAGTCATCGGCGTGATGGTAATGCGATGAGTCCATGTCCTCATGGAACCAATCTTTCTCCGCATTTGCATGAGAGTCCTTGCTATCATTGTCCCCTGAAGCGCCCATAGAATTGCCATCTGTGGCCACAATGGCTGCAACAAAGTAGAATACGAATAAATATGTGTAAACATACATATGCATGCATGTTCTATGTATGTATGTATGTTTGTGTTTGCCAATCATACATACATACATACATACAATGGCAATATATATAAATCAGCCCCCAATACGCATTGTAAATATGCTTGCAGCTTTTTCTTATGGGGTGGCTACGCGCTGTGTACACACATACAACAATACACACACACACTTACATGAATACATTTATATTTATATGTATATATGTATGTGTGTATGCACGTATAGAATGTGCAGCTTCATAAAGCCTCACACATGTTTAGCAGTTCTAATTGAACAGTGGGCCAATTTGAATGATATGCAGTTGAAAATTATTTATTGACATTGGAATAATTGATATTTTATGGTTAACAATTTTAATAAATTAATTAATAAGTTAATAAATAATTGTAAAACCATATCACAATAATATTCATCAATATAATGATCAAAAATAATAAATTTATATTGTTTCGAATATTTCAAAAATGTTTATTTAATTGCCAATTAATTTTAAGTCTTAATTATTTAGCAAATAATCGAAACATCACTTTTTATGCATTTCTTAAATTTGTTATTATTTGGCAGCTTTAGGACTTTGGCAACTATAGGACACCACCATGCAGAGCTGGTAGTGCGGGTGGTGGGTAAGGATGTGACTGAACACAAATGCAAAAACAATTGTAAGAGATTTATTGATTTTACTACGAGTTTTGTTGGGTGCATGTGCGTGAGTGTGTGTGCAAGCATGGGTGTGTATGATATCTTTAAGTGTATCTCTTGTATATCCTACCTGCACTCTCCGTCTGATGATGATCACGTGCATTGACCGTTCCAGGACCAGACGGCGGCACGTGATGGTGCTGATGCTGGTGCTGGTGGGTCAGATGGTGCTCGCGGTACTGGTAGGCGCGGTAGCTATGGTGTGGATTAAGTAAATATTGGCGCTTAGGTTTGCGCCATCGTGCCGAGGGATACGTGTAGATTTGGCCATGTCGAAAGCCGGGCATCCGCTGCTTTCGCTTCATAAAAAGAGCGCAATGCGTCTGTGCGACGCCAGTCTGGGGATCGAGGAACGGCATTCGCAGCCGCCGCTCGATGCACAGCCGCGTGTTGAAGTTCTCGCTGTTCTCGAGTATCTCCTTGTATGCGGTATCATTTAAAAAGTTTTGAATCTTTTCAAAGTTTCCAATGTTTACTACCGCGATTTCGGAAGCCATATTGTTACCGTCGGCGTTCGTGTAAATGCAACGCGACGCACCCGTTATAAACAATATTGTATTTAGTTACTGCGGATTAAACAAACGAAGAGCGCGCTCAAACAGTGAGGGGTTATGATTTTCGGCAATCCACGCTGATTTAAACACCAGAAAGACACATTTTTTCCTCGTTTGCTTTCGCAAACAAGTTTTTATGCCACAAAACAAGAGACTCTGCAGGGTTGCCGCGTACATATGCAGTTTGTGCCAGCGATGTGGCAACGCTGCCAATTGAGTAAATTTGAACTGAAAACCTGGTCACACTGGTCGGGGCGTGTTTTGTGTGTTACTGACTCAATAATTTTTTGTATTAGTTTGCTCTCTGTTATTTATTGCCTAGTTACGTTTGTTTGTTTTTGTTTGCTGCAATTTTACATTAAAGTAAATCAAGCAATAGCCAGGCAATGGGTGCTTCCAACCGCAGCACTCGAGTCGCCCTAGGCATATCCACAGTCTCATTTCTACTTTTTGTTATTGCCTTTGCTACGCCCTATTGGCTGGTGACCGATGGGCGTCTGGAAAATCCACGCTTCACGAACCTGGGCCTGTGGGAGGTGTGCTTCAACCACTTCCAGGACATACATCGATTCTACGACACCGACTTTACTGGCTGCATGTGGGTCTTCGAGGAGGAATACTATATAATACACGATTTCCTACTGCCTGGATTCTATATCGCTGTTCAGCTCTTCGCCACGCTCTGCTTTGTGATGTGCCTGCTGGCCCTGCCCTTGACGTTGTCGTTCCTGCGCACATCTCGCGACGACGATCGCTACGTGGTGTTGCTGCTGACCATCGGCACCTGCCAGGTATTGGCATCCATATTCGGTTTCATTGCTGTGGTTATATTTGGAGCCAAGGGCGATTCGCGAGATTGGATGCCTGGCTGGCAACACAACGATATGGGCTGGTCCTTTGCCCTGGCCGTAGTTGGAGGCGTCATGCTGTTGCCCGCAGGCATACTCTATCTAGTGGAAGCACGCCGCGAGCGCTACAAGCGCCTCAACGAGATCAGCAACCGGGAAATAAGCGAATACGGCGATGACTACTATCAGAGTCAGGCAGCAGCTGCAATCTCGGCCGCCCCACCTTCGGCGCCCGCGCAGCCTTCATATTTTGCTCCAGAGCCCAGTCGTCCGCGTCGCCCACAGCCAGGAGCACGTCTGCCCACAGCACCAGCCCAAGGCAGCATCCAAACGGACATCTAAGTGCACAAGAATTGTAACCACAAATACGTCCATAAATGAGGTCTACTTCGAATCTCCGAACGAATAGTATATAACATATCCGTCCAATCGTAAAAGCAAATCTCTAAGCACCATTTGCGCCTTCATTGTCTTTAGTCTAAGTCTAATTTGCCTCGAATATATAGTATAATCTATGTATACAATTTTGAATCATTCCATAGTTTACACAAAACTTTTTATAAATGTTTTATTATATTATTTTCCTATAATGCAGCGATTGTATTTATATATTTTAATAATAAAATGCTTTTACACTCAAGAACAAAAGAAAATTCATTGTTAAATAAATTATTCATGCCTTTATTTTGTGCATATTGAATATTATCCGTTTAACTGTGCCTTAATCAAGAAGTCACTCAACGAACCCCTTAATAGTTTACATTGTTTATCAATTGAATATATACAAATATTGATAACAATCAATAACTAATATAAATGTATTTGTATATAAAATCATTGAGCTTAAGCTAAGATCAATCAAACAATTATATTCCTCGAAAACTCTACCTTAATCAACAATATTCCAACTTCAATGATTTATCTTCCAATTGATAAAAAAGAAGTGGATCACTTTAAAGTATATTCATTCCTCTGATAAATCAATATTTATCAAAAGCAAGTTGTACCTTTCTCATTATTTATAATTAAATTGTGAAAGAAGTTATTCATTGTTTTACTTTTAACACTGTAAATTTTTGATTGAGCTTTGATAATCCTTTCAGCATAGGCCATATACTGACTAGAGTACACAGATCGTTGTTCTGGTCAAACAACGGCCTTTCTATAGGACGGTTTGATCCAGCGCTGATCGGTATTCTCGCCACTTTGCTGTTCGAGTACCAGAAACAGTTCCCGCTGATGTAGTTCATCGGAAAGCTGTTCCCTCAAGAACTGTAACATATCCGCCTCATTACCCAGCAGTTCCGGCTGTCGGAGTTTCGAGTCCAAATTGTAGTAGGAATCCCCGATGCGACGTACAGCTATCCAATGTCGTCTACGCAATGGCAAAGTAATTACTCCGAACTTATAATCAGATGGAATGTTCAAGATAAAGCCAATAATTGAGTCAAGGTCTATAATGGAAGGGTCCCTAAGTGGAATTACAAATGTAGTAGTTACTAGAGTTAACGCAGCTTCACTAGACATTAATATTTACTTTCGTTTATCAAACCAAATGGCTTCACAGTTCCGTTTTTGCAACGCAGTCATAATAACATTAATATCATAGTTTCCCAGGCCAAGAACAGAGCGATGTGGATTAATCCATACATTTGGACTCAAATTATTGCAGATATCATCCAGTTCCCCTTTAGTATAGGATTGATCGCCTTGAAAGAGATTGTTTAGTGCATGTAAGGCACATAACTGCCTCATTTGTTTTTCGTGATAAACTGATGGCATAGGTAATTTTTACTGTAATTTTGAGTTTTAGTTATTTACAGTTTATGTTTCTGGACAATATTTTACTTTGTTGACAATCTGTTTACTTGTTTATGTGTGAGTGTGTGTGTGTGTATTGTTTTGTATGTTGTACACGTTACGACCTAAGAAACAAATTATAATAATAGGAGAAAATCGAGAAATGCTCAACTTGGATAAACTCCGTTTTACTAAATTGATATCTATCAATTAGTTATATATTCAACATTATTTATAAATATATAATAATAGGTGCATACCAGTATTTATTAAGTTTACATACAGTATTTTTAGTATATCAAAATGCCGTAAAATGTATTACTAATGTTTCCAGTTGGTCACACTAAACTCACCACAAACTGTCACATGATTTTCACCTGACATTTGCTAGCTTCTGCGAAAAAAGTCTATCGACGCGAATTCCAATTTAAAAGGAACTTATTTACATCACCCCGTCGAGCAGCGTTTAACGAAGCTAGCAAAATGAAAATTTGTGGTCCGAAATGCTCCCTATGCGGATTGATTATCTCCGTTTGGGGCATTGTGCAGTTGGTAAGTGGGTGTGCTGGTGAATTTGGTTTGTTTTGTGGGGGTCATACGGAAGAGTCACAAGACCAAAATATTCACATAATAATCGGTTTTATTTTTGTAGGTGCTCATGGGTCTGTTCTTCTACATACACAGTGTGGCACTAATTGAGGATTTGCCACTAGCTGAGGAGTACAAAACTTTAGATGAATTCTATACGGCAGCGAATGCTGCATACAATCAGGTTGGTGTTTCAATGTCGAGTCATACATGTATATATGTTTGTGTGTAAATATTAGGTACATACATGTTCTTACAACCCCTTGAGAGTTGTGAGGACTTCAGAATGCGGAAAAGAAAAAACTATTGCTCCTTTCATACGATATGCGTATATGCACTTTGTGTGTAGATATGCAAATATATACATACATATGTACGTACTCTATGGCATTGTGACTAAATAAATTTTCTCTTTTTTATAGAATGCCTACAACTGCTGGATTGCGGCGTGCATTTACGTCTTGACTCTGCTGCTCTCTGCGCAACAATTTTACATGAACAGCAGAGTAACTGCCAACTAAAATCTGTGCTTCAACTTCAAAATCAATGTTGCTTGGCTTGAGTGCGAGGCAACAATCCATTAAAGAAAAGAAACATCAAGAACAACAACAAAATGTAACTTGTGTGCGATCGGCGTCGCTGCTGATCGCATCTAATCACAATTAGTATTGAAATGTTTTCATGTTGAAGAAATTTGTTTATTTACTGTATAATATCCCCAAAGTTTTTGTTGCTAAAGTTTAAATTGAATTGAATATGATAATATTTAAGTAAAATGTATGTATAAATATGTACGTAATACAATTGTTTTGTTCATAATAATCACACATTCCTTTCTTAGTTCTACTCTCTCTGTATCGGTCCAAACGTGTAAAGCAAGTGCAACAATTGTGTATCATCTAGCTCCGCCGTTAGTTAAAACAATCTCAGAGTCAATCTGTATCCATACTGTACTTCAGCTAAATCAATTGTAAAAAAAAAAAAAATGTATTCCCAACCTGATGCCTGTATTAAACAAAGTTATCATCGTTAGCTTTGCGGTATTATTGGGGTATCATCCACTATATTCGTTCAAATTGTTTAATATCTACGAAATAAATATATATATATATTGAACAAAATTAATATGTTGCGTATTTATGTTTTAGGAGTGTTGCTAAATTTTAGCCTTTTCATTGTGAAACAAAAACCGGAAATAAAATTGGATCAAATTTAACTCTTTTTTATTTAATTTTTAAATATTTTTTTTTTTTAATTTAAATTTTTTAGAGTTTACCAGAATAGTTAGAGATAATCGGATATATATATATAAATAAATACAATACAAATAAAATGTATTTATACGTTTGTTAAAGCTAGAAAATGTAGGCCAAATTTCCTTTTAAAACTTTTTTTTATATAAATTATATATTTTATTATTATTGTTTCCTTGTCTTCTCAATCTTCTTCCCTTTACCAATCGACTTGGTCCAAAAGAACTCTGGTTAGATTATTCTTTAGAATTTAGGCTTCTCGACGGTTTATAACATTTAAGAGGTAAGATTTAGTCATATCAATACCAAAAATAAAAAAAGATATAGAAGTTTTTGCCGTTTTTCGGTTATTTAATAATATTTATTTATGTATATATATTAAACATACTTAGGCGTATTTCATAAACGTATATTTATATAAATATATTATTTTTTATTTGAATGCCATATTTTAAAATATTGATAAAGTTTCAAGAAATATTCGACAAGTTGTCCTTAACAATCATTGTAACAGTCCTCAAAATACTATAAAGCGCACGCACGTACATCGATACATCAAAGCGACGAAAATGGACTAGAAACTAGCTAGTTACATACATACATAAGCCATAGAGTCTTAATATAACTATATATATAAATATTTGCATGTTTTTTCCATTTAAATTTAAATTAACAACAAGAAATACCCTATAAACTAATATATATTTAATTTATTTTGTTGTTTATCCACAATTTACACTTTTGTCAAAGCGAGGGTATTTAGATACGAAATGGAAGATTATTTAGATTCAGAATGGAGATTTTTAGAGGTTTTCCCTTTGGATTTTTCGATTGGATTCCGAGAGTGTAAGCATATCAAAAGAGTGTATAAAGTGTGACTTTGAGAAGAAGAAGCTCAAATACTGATATCTATTTTAAAAGGCGATAGATTTAGTTTTGAAAACTTGACGTCAAGCAGCTCGACTTCATTTGATTTTCAGTTGGAGATAAGTAAGTTCCAGTGTTGAGTAATTTATTTTTGAATTATTCGCTCCTGATTGCAGCTCGATGATCTTGACGATTTTCGATTGATCGATTCCAGATATGCGCCCGGGGTCCAACCTTCTGCATTGGTATCTGTTTAGAAATTACATTTTAATTATTAATAAAACATCAATATCGACATATATAGCTATGTATATGTGTATGTTTAGTGAAAACATGCAGTTTATAAAACATGCGCCATTTAAGGATCAATTACCTAAGACGCGCACGTACCACCAGCCGGCACAGCCCACTTTTAATAGCTCGATAGCTTCGCCTTCTCGCATCGAAACTTCCGAGTGACCCATAGCCGTATAGTCAGCCAGGGCAATGAATTTACTGCCCTGTATCGAAATTGATACAATATACATATATTATTTGTTGTGTGTTGTTGTCCGGTTAGTATTTGCATTCAGTATAGTATAGAAACAGTATGTAAACAGTTAAGGCAGGCATTTGGAGTGAATCTTATAGCTGTGTGTGTTAATATAGTACTTAAGCTTTAAGCGGTTGTTAATTTATTATTTAACTATTTGCAATTAACCTTCAAAGAACGAATTTAATTTTTTTAAATTGTTAAATATATGCATATATTTAAATTAAATTATTATTATTTTTTTAAATTTATTTATATATATTATATAAAAATGTATATATACTAATAAAAATTAATACAAAAAAAAAAATATATATATATATATAATTTAATCAATAAAAATAAATATTTTTAAAATTATATAAAAAATATATACATATACATGTATGTATATATTTTGTATTTTAAATAATAATTGTACAACAACAAAACACAGCTAATCTCTATAAAGCCTACTCCAACGAGCGTGGTCTATGAAATGAAAAGGTGAGTCTTATGGGCAGGTGAGTCTCTTAGCGGTACAGCTCCTATTCATATAAATTTTATGAATGAGCCAAGTCAGTCTGAATTAACAAAACCTCTGAGCTTTAATTCAATCAATATTTCCATATATTCAAAAGAGTTCCACATTTTCCTCAGGATATACCCTAGCTATATATTTGTTGATTATTGTTGAAAATATTAACTACAGACTTTCAGCTCTGCAATTGCTTGGGAGTCCTCTGTGAACTACATTTTACTACCCAGTATACAATATATATGTACGAAGATAATAATGAAACTAAATACATTGAACTTATGTAACCATCTAGAATCAACGACTAAGCCTACGCATTTCATGATTTCATTTGCAGCAGTCGACAACATCTTTGGAAGAAATGAGAGCTTGGCATGCGATTATGACTTTTATGATGGACAACAATAAATCGACCTGACACTGTTACAGCATGTGGATAATGAATTAGTCACGGAACACAGCTGCTCTTATAGATAACTGACGATTACAAGCATCATTCGAACATTAGGCATGGGCGTGCATCATACTACTTAAGGGGGGAACGGCGCATACCTAGCAGCTACGGCTACAATACGTATACTTGGTGGGCGGTTGCGGATGGACCATGGAGCACACCTCAGTGGTCAACGGAAACATAAAATTTGGAGTTGGATTTGGTGTTCCGCGCAAAGGACGTGGAGGACGCAGCTCCATCGGTATTATAGGACGCCCAATGCGTCAGCAGATCCAGAAAGCCCTGTCGTATGTTGGCCGATTGATTTATATATGAATGTATATATGTACATGAAACATATTTTATATTTTGGTAAATTTACATTTTTTGTTTTGTTTTTGTCATGTAAGTAAAAAGATAAACCCAAAATTATCCAATAAGACTATAAAATTATTATTAGACATATTATGGATACGCAAAATTAAATTAAAATTATAAAATTAATAAGATGATTTATAAGAATTTTAATCGGTGCACCGAAATTTACAACTTATAATTATAAATATTTCACCAGAATAATAGAATTTATAATATTTAAATGCCTTCGAGAGATTTCTTTTTATTTTTGCATATTTTCTAAAATGTATTTACTATTAATTAATCAATTTGTTATTTGTTATGTTTGTCGAGTTTTAATGAATAGTTTTGGTTAGTTAATACATATCAAAAACACAGACAGACAGAGTTGAATTTGAAACAGATTTGAAAGTACAGCAAAGGAAAGTAGGATACTGCATTGAAAAGTCCTATTAGCTTGAAACTTTTGAGATTTGTAATTCTTGAACTTATTAACCGATAGGTCCGCTGGACACCTGATTTCTATAGCGCTAAAGTTCTAATTACCGGTGTGCTGTTGTCCTCGTTCACCGAGATCTCGTCCTCGCTGTTCGAATAGTCCGAGCTCCAGCCACAGCCCTCGGGATGATCCCTGTCGGCCATGCCGCCGCCGCCGCTCGAGTTGCCGCAGGCAGCGGCCGCCGGGCCGTTCTCCTCGCTGCTGCAGTTGGAGTTGCGATTGGAGGACTCGGAGGATGCATCGCAGCTGATCGTTCGACCCGGTGTGCCCAGTATAATATTGGGCGTGTCCCACGACGTGGTTTGCTTGAGCCCGCGATGATTTAGGCCATACTGTTTGATCTTCTCGCCCTTCAGTTCCTCGAGCTGGTTGAGCAGCACCCGCTTAATCTCTGCCACCCACTTGTTCTTGACCTCCAGCGAAGGCGCCTGCAGCGTGTGCACCTCCTGACGACCCTGCAGCCAGACCTCGAAGCGCTTCGCATCGCCCCGCACGGACTCCGTCAGACCAATTTGTGACATCTGCATCAGAGATGATTAGTGAATGGGTATATATACACATACAGGGTATTGATTGCACCCACCTTGACGTGATGCTTGAACTGGTAGGTACTCTTGTTGTGACCCGCTTTGGAGGTTTGCTTGCAGAAGAGCAGCGACTTCTGGTACAGAAAGATGTGCCGCTGCTGTGGCTTGATGCGCAGCCGGATGTCCTTCTTCGACTCGGTCCACACCTGAAACGAGTCCTGCAGCAGCAGCTCGCCCTGCTGCGCCAGATCGGTCTGCGAATCGGAATATATGGAGATTAGCTTGGATTGTCAATGTTATTGAAGAGGCAGGATTTGCTTACTGGGAATCCAGTGATAGCCACTTGGTGCATGGAATCGTTGACGCACTTCAGCACAATCAGCATGCAGTCGAGCGCCTTCTGCAGCTCCTTGGTGCAGCTGCCGCTGTCGCTGAAGCGCAGCAGATCCTTCAGCAGCAGCTGGTACTTGGTGATGCGCTGCACGGGCTTCAGCAGGTACGCGGCCAGCGGCAGCTTGTGGCCCAATCTCTTCTGGCACTCCTGCAGGAATAGGTGGGTATCAACGAGCGTCTCACGCAGACGGTCCGAGCGCGGAATGTTCTGGCAATAGAACGAGTACAGCCGATAGAAGGTGTCACGCTGGAAGGACAGTAAGATATAGACATACATATGAGAGTCAGGGAATCATAGCTATAATCTCTTTAATCCCTTACCCTTTGCACAAAACACAGCGCCACCAGCTCTGTGGTCGAAATGCAGTTCTCCAGGTCCTTCAGAAAGATCTCGTTGTGAAATGTGTAGAGCTCATGCAGATTGCCAAAAAGTATTTCTTCTTTGCCCTGCAGACTGGCCGGAACCAGATGCATTAGCTCGTCCGATTGCATTTGGTCAAAGTAGCCCTGCAAGAGAACAACAACAACAACAACAAATGGAGTTAGATATGGCATTATAAATGGATTAGAACAATTGTTATCTCAACTTGGCTTTACATTATCACAAAATGCATTAATTTTGCTGCTTATGAATTGGCCAAATTTCTGCTCCACATATTGCTCCACACTGGCGTAGCCCTGTGCCACAACGAAATCCTTCAGGAGCTGCTTATACTTGGACGCCTTGAACTTGGTGCTCCGCAGCTCGGGCAGCTCCTTGGCATCGCTGACGCTTTCCTCGAAGAACTGCCGACAAAAGTTGAGTATTTCATGGTATGAACTGTTCCAATCAGTCGTTGACTTGGTCAATGCGGTTTCTGTGCGTCTTGGACTGGAGCTTGGCCCATCATCATTGGATTTGAATTTACTCTGCCAGCTGGAACGGCAAGAGCTGCACAATTGGACATCCACGGCGGGCACCTGCTTGGGACCCTTCAGAGACTTGGGCGTGGAGAGCACCTTGGTGTTGTTCAGCGAGCCGAGGGAGCTCTGAGCCCGCGCCAACGAGGACGAGACGGACATTAGGCTCTTGGGCTCGCTGTCCTCAAGATAGGCCAGTATATCCATGTAGTTCTTGCGCTGCAAGTAGTCCTTGAACTCGGTGTCGTTCTCTATTTCCGAGTAGCTGTTCGACTCCAGATAGTCCTTGACCAGTCGATACTCCAGCGACTCGTCGCAGCTGGACAGCTCGATGAGCTCCTTGAATATGGTGCGACGCTGATCCTTTAGGCGCTGCAGACTATTATAGGCGGTGATCGGGCAGGTCGCCGACTCCTGCAGGTATCTGTCTCCCAGCTGCAGCTCTCGCTCACTCACACAGCATTCGCGCTCCTCGCACTCCTTCAGCGTGTTGATGATCTTGATCGTTGACTTGCCATTCAGTATATTGTGGGTGGCAAAGTTGCAGAGGCTCGTGCCGAATATGTAATTGCCGCCTAGGTCCGGGCTGAAGGACTCGAAGCGTGGCCGAAAGTCGGCAGGACGATAGCTCAGTCCGCCGCAGGACGCCTGCGAGTCGAAGAGCGAGCCTTGAAACGACAGCGGCGACTCGCGTGGCTCATCGGACCCAGCCAAGGGCAAGTGGAAGCGCTTGATCAGAGAATCGCCAAACTTCAGATTGAATCGTCCGACTATATTGCATGCCGTATTCTGCACCCGTCGCAGCCGGAATGAGCTCTGGCCGGCCGGCGTCTTTGGTTTTGAGGCTTTTCTCAGATCGTAGCCCCCGTAGCGCATATCTCTGGCTGTTTCTACGGACTGGATGTCGTGGATATCGTGGACTCTTAGGTTTGCTGTACCGTCGTGCACAAGAGTCAATCGCTAAATGATTTTTAGTAGCTTGGCTGGCCGAGAATCGGTAACAAATTATTTATGGAATCTTCTTAGTTCGATGGCATCACACACACACACACACACACACACATAGAGAGAGAGCCTAATGGTTTTAATGCACTAATTACAAGCAGGGGCATTCAGGCGCATCAGCTCTGAGCTCTGAGCACCCAAGCCAAGAACCCATTCAACTCAGCAGATACTCGAATTTGTCTCAGTTCGCTGGCCACTGGGCAGTTTCCAAGACTCGGATTTCATGCTGCATGAGTTTAGAGCAGGCCTATACCGTTGGCCAAACTCTCTCGATCTCGATCTATCTCTATATCTATATTTATATCTATATAGTGCAATTCATATTTACCTTTAGAATCGAGCTCATCTCATTCACATAGATGCGCTCCGTCTCCAGCAGCTCAGTGAGCACGTGACCTCGTTTCAGTTTCCTCGCCTCAGCATCCTGTAAAATGAGATGAGAGAAATATGCAAGATCTTAGTTAAATGCATTTCTACCTTAATTATAATCTATGGTTTCTCTACCTCATTATTAGTATTAATCAACATAATTGAACTGTCTTTTGGAATCGTGATTTGATTTTAAAAAAAGTATATAATATAGTATAATATTTTAGTGTTTAGTTTCTGAGTCCATTTAAAATTACTATAAATAAAACATTGAACAACTATGACACTTATAGCGTTCAGTTTGAGGTAAAAACTTGTGTGCTACGAAGTCTTTCGAATAGTTGAATTGTTTTCGCCAAATTATCTATGAGTATCTAAAGTTTTTGAAGAGTTTCAAAATGGCTGTAATTTTACTACATATTTTTTTTTTGGGTTTTTAATTTTAATGTTTTAGTTTGTGATCCTGCTTAAAATTTTGTGTTTTGCTTGAAGAACATAAACATACTTGGATGACATTTTTGACACATATTTTATCGAAGGCTATTTGATCTATAATAATTTATAGAACAATTTTAATTTTTTTTGTCTCATATATAAAGGCTAATATGTATAAAATTGTAAATAAAATACATAAACAATTTTTGAAATTTGTAAACATGAGAAATAAGACGGCAAAATATATAGCAAATAATTTATAACAATTAATAATATTATTATTAAATGATGCAATGATTTAATAGTTAATATCTTTTTTTTAAATTTAAAATAAAGAATTACATTTAAAAAAATTATGTAAATTACCTTTCTATATTTCTTTATGTAATTAAAAAAAAAAAATGAAAGCAATCAATAAATAATAAAATTGTATTTTTTATTTTATTTCTTATTTATTGTACTTTAATTCATGTAAATAATAAAATTGTAATAATAATTAAAAAAAAAAAATTGTAAGTAAAAATTAATAATATATTATTTAATTAACTATAATATATGTTATATACTAGCTGGCCCGGCAAACGTTGCATTGCCCTCTATATTATTTCTAGGTAAAAAATTGTTGAAAGCTATGTTGTTCAGGCTGGGATACACTGATAAATTTATTAATCGGATTTTCATTCAAGCACCTTGTTGTAAACGACATTCTTCGTTTTTTGGTCGGGTGCAAGAACAAATAATGCGGATCGTTTGCCAACACGTGAGCATGCCACGTACAATTGACCATGAGAAAAACACGCATTTTCTAGATTGAGGCCACAAATAGTCAAAGATTGGCCCTGTGACTTGTTGATCGTCATGGCGAAGGCAAGACGAAGCGGGAATTGAATTCGTTTAAATTCAAAGGGCATATCTGTTGAGCTCATCGGAATCCTAGGAATAAGAACTTCCTCATCTTTAAATTTTCCTTTGAGTATCAACGCGTGAATCACATTGCTCATCAGTTTTCTTATCACCAAACGCGTTCCATTGCACAGTTTTGGTTGGTTTAAATTTCTAAGCATGCAAATCATGGAGAATTGCTCTTTTCATAGCTGTGTTCATTTCTTGACGCCGGTCAAGTTGTTCTTCCATATTGCCCATGAAGTATATTTGCAAGAATTTTTGCTGTGCATCTTCAATAGGTTGCAATGATCCAATGCGATGGCAAATCTGGCCTTGAATCTTTAAATTCAAAGCCATAGTTATAGTTATATTTACAAACACTATTTACAGAAATCTAACAAACTACATTATTCAAAATTTTTTTTTGGCAGTCATAGAAAATAAAATTTTTAACGTAAATTACCTTAAATATCCGTCTCCAATATTTTCCGCCCCAAATTATGTCATTTGGAAACAGGCATTGTATTTTTGAGTGTTCGCTAGAAAATGTCGTGATTCTAGTGTTTCGCCATAAAGCAGGGAACGCAATGGCTATGGTGACCGCTAATGGCAATGTCACTTTACCACTAAGGCAGCACAAACCGGGCGTTTCACCAGCAAACTTCAATGCGCCACAATGCTAGCAAACAACGTCCATTGGACCAATGCAAACTAAACGATTCAAGCTGTAATCAATGGTGCAATCATATCGAAACGCTGCTCGATTCAAATCAATCCTTGAACCATTTCTTATTGCCATTTCACGGGCTGCCTCTCTTTGAGAAGCACGAATTAAGGCCCTTCTTCCCTGGGTACTAACGCGGAGCCTTTCTCGGGCGATTTCTCGCTCTTCGTCAGATAATTGACTCGCGCTATTCCGTTGCCTAATTGCATTATGGGTCCGCCGGGAAAGATTAGATCTTCTAGGACGCGGCATTTTTATTAATAGTAATACTGCCCTCGCACAAAACCATATAAAACAATCGAGAAATATAAATATAAATAATTTACACAAATTTATGTTTGAGACAAACAAATACCTGAACTTTCGAGATATTTAGCTTTTGTAAAAGTCCAAAAATACAATTTTTAATAATTAACTTTTTTTTTTTAATTTCGAATTTTGAATTTTGAATTTTTTATTTATTTTTGATTGTTAGGTTTTAATCTTTTGATTTTTTTTTTAATTTTTGCAGATTTTTGATTTGAAATATTTATAAAGTTTAAAAGTCCGAAAATATAAAAAGCCAAAAATACACTTTTTTTAATAATTACCTTTTTTTTTTTTAATTTCGAATTTTTAATTTTTTATTTATTTTTTGAACAGTCAGGTTTTAATCTTTTGATTTTTTGCAGATTTTTGATTTGAAATATTTTTCCTTATGATTTGAAAATTTTTTTTTTTTTTTTTTTTTTTTTTTTTTTTTTTTTTACTTGAATAGTCAGGTCTGCTCGAGGTCAGGAGACCGTAGACTGACTGACTACATTTGTTTATTTACTTCTACACTATTGTCAAAACTGTCACTGTTACCAAGCCTACTGGGTATAAAAAAAATTTGAACATTTGGGGAAAAAACCGCGTTTTTCAAGTATTCGGCAAATTTTTTCAGTATTTTTAAGACCCTATACTAAACTCGTTGCGGAGACAAATCCAACAAATCAAAAACCATGAAAATTGGTTCAGCCCAAATCAAGTTATAAGCAGTCTTCACTTTTACACAACTTTCTTTTATATATATAGATTATATAAATAAAATGTAATAATTAATAACTTAATGAATTAATTATATTTCATATATTTTACATAATTGAGTAGTTGACTCACCTGTTGATTTTGCAGGTGTTCGCCATTGTCGGGACTCGAGCCGGTGTCGCCATTTAACGAAACGCCCGAGTCAATGACACCGTCCATGGATCTGGGTCGTAACTCATGTATACCAGTCTGCAAGAAACAGAGGCAGATATAAATAAGGGATTTAAATAGTATTTATAATAATCTCTATCTTATCTATGAGTTCAGTTCAGTTCAGTTCAGGTAATGCTGATTGAGGTGAATGCGCAAATCTGACACGATTTATGGTCAGCTTCTGAACTTAGCCCTCAACACGCTACTAAAGGGAACAAAACGCGAAGACAACAGACAACACAAACAAATGAAATAAGACACCAAAAGCACGAAAATTAAAACAGAGACCGGCTAATAGGAGACACAACGGTTGGCATAGATCTGTTGGCCGGCAGCGATTTGGACAAATCTTCTTCAGGTTTCGACAGTTTGCCCAGAGCTGAGACTTTTCTAACTAGACGACGTTTATTTAAATGTGAAAAACGGTTCTTTTTCTGTTTCTGTTGTGGCCAACTTGGCTGGCTTTCTGTTACCACTTTCGCTGCGCTGCGCTGTGTTGGGCTCAGGCTCTGACCACTCGACGTTGGGTCAACTCGCAGCAAAAACAGCAAAAACAGTAACAAAAACAATAACAAGAGCTCAACTTAGCCAACTTAACGTGCGCAACTCTAGTCTGATTACCCAGTTAAAGGTGGACGACGTGGCTGGTTCTAAGCTGTGGGAGGTTTTTAATTACTTTGGCTGCTTTAACCCCAGAGTAGCGCTTCACCCGGCGTCTATTAGATAATTGCTGCCTTGCCTAGCCTTGGCGCTTTCTAACTTTGCCCAATTGGCCAAGTTAGCCATGGCGCACAGTCTGTTTCTGCTTTTAATTGCAGAGTGCGCAAACTGCTCGACTCGACTGTCAGAATTAACTCAGTTCTTTCATTGTTCATAACAAGGTCTAATGATCTTCACTTTTCAGTTGGCTAACTTTTTTCATCTGGTGCTTCTTCTTCTTGTATTTATTTTCATTCATTTTCATTTCAATTTGATTTACTTTCTAAGCACTGCAGGAAAATTGAAAGATTAGCAGAGAAGGTGTGAGTAATGAACGAAATTGTTTATATTCAATTTAGGTTAGGCGTGAAAAAAGGGTTAAATCTCTATTTGTATTGCTAATAAAGTTATGAAATGAGTTTGAGAGAAAAGAGATAAAAGTTACACTGTTAAGTGTATAGTCTATATCTTTTATACTTGTTCTATTTCTCTCGATCATAAAAAAGAAAATTAGTTTAAGGGAAGAATGATATATTTAATATAAAAATATATATCAGAAGAGTTTGAGAGAAAACTGAAATGTTTCTACTGCATAATGTATGCAAGAATATATATATTTCAAATATCAAGTCGGTAACCCAAATAGTTTACGAGATCTGTGAGCTCAAAAACTCATAGAATTTCAGTTTAACCCAACTTTTTATGATGATCCGAAATATTTATACTGGCTAATGTCATGCCTTCTTCTAACTGTAAATAGTATAGACCTTGTATATTCCAAAAAATCTATATATTTCTAACTAGCTTATTCTCATTGAAACATTTCCATTTACAACGGCTATAAAAATCATAGCTAATATATAAGCCAAAGTTAATTTGACAATAATGATGATGAGCTCTAATAAATAGTGCGTAGGATCATAAAAAGTGAGAGCAAGCATAATTAATTAACGATGTGTTCATAGAAAATTCAAGAAAAAAGAAAAAAAAAGAAGCGAGAAAAAATGCGACTCTGTTTGAAAAGTCAACGCGCATGCGTGACGCGTGGCGAGCCACTCGAGAGACGCTGTGGGGTTCGAGCCATGGACAATGCGAAAACTGAAGTGACAAAACTCCATATGTATCACCTTTTTTTTTGGGAAACAAGTGAAGGTCGCTAAGTTGGGGCATTGAGTTTAGCCGGGCGTTCAACTAGTTCAGCTCAGCTCTCGGTTCCAGCTGACACCAATTGGAGCGCGGTCCAAAACGAGGCCAAAAAGCGCAGAAGCAGAGAAATTCAGCGTCAGCTTCAGCTTGGGTTTAAACCGTGCACCGTTAGATCATAAAGATTGGAATGGAATTCGTTGGATTGATGAACAAGTCAAATTTGATATTCTCTTACAACAAATGCTGTGATGACTACTTAGCCATGGCTAATAGCTAAGTAGCACGCCGTAAAAGCCATTTAAAGATTCTTGAATTCTCTTAGCCAAAACGCACAGCAAATCCATATAAGTTTCTATGTGTTCAAGATGGTTCGATACAATAGGGAAAGTGAAAGGTATTAACGGTAAATGCACGCGGGCACGCACTGACGCGAGAGTGAGAGTCAATAAGAGAGTGCGATATGTGGTAGAAGGCTTACGTATTTGGCCATAAGAGCAGCTAAGCTCCATGGGATGGAGGGGAGGGTAAGAGCTGGCGCAAATTGTCGCTTAAAGTTGGAGTGAATGAATGGACGGGCAGACGGGCAGACGGACAGACGGACAGACGGGCAGACGGACAGACGGACAGACAGTGC
This sequence comes from Drosophila arizonae, assembly GCF_054131065.1. Classification (NCBI taxonomy): domain Eukaryota; kingdom Metazoa; phylum Arthropoda; class Insecta; order Diptera; family Drosophilidae; genus Drosophila; species Drosophila arizonae. The sequence continues at coordinate 14,734,355 of NC_142925.1, read as the reverse complement.
TTGGCAATTATTTAAGTTTAACTAGTTAAACAGTTATGCGACAGACACACAAACACACACACACACACACATGTATATATATAATATGCCAATAGACTAATGTTAATGAAGACCCAAGTTGACTTGTATATGTATGTATATGTTGATATGCTTATAGATATATGTAAAAACGTCTAGTGTCTTCGTAATTTGTTATGAAACCGCGAAATGAAAACCACAACGAACCAAATCAAATGCTGAAGTGTTTGCTGATGTTGTTGTAGTTGTTGTTGTTGTTGTAGTTCGCTAAATATTTTTTTTGTTTTTTTGCTTTTGTATTTATTAATGAATCGTTGCTTCCTGCCACACGCCACGAATATTACACGCCACCTTCACCTTTGATGGGTCTCTCTGTCTCTCTCTCTCTCTCACTCCATCTCTCTATGAGACTTTCAGTTAGGTAATATTCACATACCATACATATTCACACCTATTCTTGTGCAGGTAGCCCATACATCTGTATAAATATACACCCATATATTCACATATATCTAGTTGCTCTTGCCGTTTTGTGTCATTGGAGCATGCCACGCCAAGGGGGGTCTCCCATGGCTCCCCATTTCCGCATCTTTGGTACGACTGGCACATTGATGGGATGTGCATCTTTAATAGAGGTTTTCTCTATAACATATATAAAAGTATTACGGTATAACTAGCGTAGAATATGTATATATTCTCAAGAGATTTACAATAGTTTGAGTTATTTACAGTTTCAATTTCAATCAGCAGCTCATTCGAACTCCATAGATATACTTTCTCCTCTCAATCAAACTTTTGTTTTATATAACAATATATATATATGTATATATGAGTTTGATATACAAACTTGAATGGGGCATAATTTAATATATCATTTCATATATTTGATATTTAAATATTGCCAAGTTTTTTGAATGCAAAACGAAGCGAATATGATATCAGATAAAAATAGTTTTAACTGTTAACAAATGGCAGCAGATAGGAAAAAAGAAAACCTATAAATAAATCCCCAGACTAAAAAGCCATTAAAAATTGCAGTAAAAAAATTAAGCAAAAATTCAAACAATATTTGTGACTCGATGGTTAAATGGAATATTTAAAAATTCAAATAAAACTACAGAAATAGTAGTAGTAATAGTAGAAGCTGTAGTCAATCTATAACCATATCTTATATTTAATATTATATTGTTCATTTTCTATCATTTATATTATATTATTTATTTTCTATATCAAAAGCAAGCAAAACTAATATCATGTAAATCAAATAAATTTGATTTTATTATTAAGTTTATTATTACAACATTTCCCAATTGTATCAGCTTTTTCACGTAGCGAATCGATTTGAGGGATTTTAAATACTTTGTCTGCTTTGCGGCTAGGCGAGTTTGAAAAGCCTCAAATTAGGTTTGCATTAAAATCGTATTAACTACGCATTTTAATGAGGATTATATTTATTTTTATTTCGGATTCGGATATACAAATTTTGTGACATTTCCGCTGATAACGCAAGGAAGAGATGCTGCAATAGCAGAACTGATCGACTAGGAGTTACCCTAGATATGGCCGTGCTAGCAACTAATTACTATTTCTTGGCTGATCAATCCGATTTCAATAGGTTTAATACTGACAAATGGGAAAGCTTGGTTAATCTTAAATTAATAAAATTCAATATAATATTTTGTTAACGCTAATAATGTTCTGTTTTTTTTTTTATTTTTTTTATTTATGTATGGGTTATAGAGAATTCTCAGTTTTTATTTAATTTTTTCTATTATTTTCTATTTTTCACTTATTCAATTTATTTATTAAATTTTTATATATTTTCTATTTTTTACTTCTTTTATTTTATTTTATTTAATTTATTCATTTAATTTTTTAAATATATTCCAATATTCTATATGTATTTTATTTATTAATTTTTTAATGATTTGAATTTTTTATATGTATTTTATTTATTGATTTTTTTTTTAATGATTTTACAATTATTTTATTTTTTAATTTTTGTATACTATTATATTTTATTTTTGTAATGCTATTTATTTATATTCTCATTTGATTATAATTTTTATATCTTCAGAATAATTATTATTCTTATTCTTTTTCGTCTACTTGCTTTTCTTATTATTTTCATTATTATTCTTATTATTTCATTTATATTATTATTTCATATGTTGATTTAATTTTTATTTAATTTAATTTTTTCTTTTTTAAGTTTTTTAACTATATTTTAAACTGGAAAATAGGTCAACATGCCTGTGATTAATTTGCCTAATTAAATGCTAACTCTTTGGCTCAATAGTCCAAAGGGTCAGCTCATCCAGTGGGAGCATTTCGCAAGCAGCTGCTAAACGCTCAGTTAGCAGCCAAGTGGGAGTTGGCAAATGTTGACCCAAGTGTGGGGACAGATAGACGGACTGCAGCTGCAGCTGCAGCTGTCAAGTCGTGCAATGGATAATCGCACGGCAGGTGAGCTAATAAACATGTTCGCATGTTTAGCCTAGGAAATGGCCGTCAATGCAATCCGTGGATATGCTGAGGCGTAGGAGCGGAAGCAGCGAGTCGAGGTACAAGTATTTCGTGGCTTCCGCCTAATTAGAGGCGTATAATTATTGGGTCTGGAATGGCGCGGGAATTCCTACCTTTCGCAGCAGCTTATTGTTATTGTTACGTGGCAGCAGCTCGCCGCGTCGGCCCGGAATGTGATCCAATTTGGACGCGCTGAAGTCGCCGGCGTAATAGGAGCAATCGTCGTCGTCGCAGCTGGATATGCTGCAGCAGCAGCCAGCGCCAGCGTTGGCGCTGACCTCGGCTTCAATATCGTAGCATGCATTGTTCCAGAAGACGCCGCCGATGGCATTGCAGCAGTCGCTGGCCAAACAGCTCGGCTGCTGGCCGGAGCAGGAGCAGCAATCCTGCTCGGACTCGCACAAGGAGCTGGTGTCCCGACTGGAGCCGCCGCAGCCGGAGGATGAGGTGGAGGCGCACGAAGATGGGGGCAGAGCCAGACAGGCTGCCGAAGAGCCCATCCGTGGAACTCTGTCGACCTGGTGGTCATCCTTATCCCCTTCCCCGTTGCCGTTGCTGCACACAAAGATCTTGACGCTGTTGTTGTTGTTGTGCTTGGAAATGGGTCGAGCAGCAGCAGGAGGCGGCAGCATCAGCGAGTCCGTCTCCATGTAGTCGTCGCAGGGATCTATGATGGACTCCTGCACCCAGCTGTCATCGATGCTAATGGTGGTGGTCGAAGTCTTTGGCTGCTCGGCTTCCCGATGCTTCAGGCTGTTCAGCTTGCGCTCCTTCTCGATGTTGCACTGCTTCACCTGCACCGCAGCCGCCGTGAGCAGCTCATTCGTGGTCGCCTTGGTCAGGTTCTTCTTGGCAAAGTTCTGCACATCGTTGGGATCCACATGGGCTTTGGGCTGAGCCGTGCCAGAGGTGCGCTCGTATTGCTTGTGCTTCTCGGGCAGCTGCATCTCTGGCACCTGGACACAGCTGACGCACTTCTCGCTGCGCTGCAGATTCGTTTGCTTCGCGTGCTGCTCCTTGGCGTCGTTGGAGGAGGAGACGCCCGAGTCTGAGCAGCTCTCCAGCGAGAAGCGTTTAGCGCGCTCCACCTGCTTCATCTTCGGACTCTGCTGCTGCAGCTTGTAGCTCGTGCTGCACTCGGCAGCAGCAGCAGCACCGGCTTCTCCTCCTCCTCCTCCTCTGGAGCCATCGCTGGCCAGCTGATTGACGATGTGCAGCGGCTGGCGCTTCTTGCGGATGTGCACCCGCTCCAGCTTGACTCTGGGCTGCTGCTGGGCGGAGGAGCTGGCTGTGGGCGCTGCTGGACTGCGGCTATCCCCGGCCTTCTGGAACATCCAGCGGGGCGCGGCGCTGTGATTGTAGGCCATATCCTGCTGGAAGAGCTGTTTCACGCGACGCTGCAGCTGCGCATTCGCCTCGCTGTTGGGCGATGGTTCGGCGGATCGCTGCAGCAGCGGCTTTGGGATGCGCGATCTCAATTGGCCACGATTGCCGCTTCCGGCTGCTGTGGGCATGGCTGATGGGGCCAGGCGGCGCACGGGCTCCGGCTGGCGCAGGCAGGCTGTGCAGTCGGCTTCCTCAGCCTGGCACTCCCTGCGCTCGATGCGCGCTATGCGATCTGCCCGGGATCTGATGCCGGCAGCGGCGCCGGCACGTGCCAAGTCCCGCCGTATGTCACGATAATTCCAGCTCTGCGACTTCTCGCAGTCCGGCGTCACGGTGCTGGTCTCGGTGACGTCCGAGCTGGAGTCGGAGCACGAGCAGCCGGAGCGGGAGCAGCAGCAGTCATCCAGATCATCCGAGCGCCTCTGCTGTTCGGGCTGCTTGGCCAGCAGCAGCCAGGACTCTACCGTGGGCGGCGGCAGTGCCTGCACAGGCATGGATTTCCTTGCTGCGCTCACCTGCGAGACGCTGTGCATCTGCGGCGGCTGCCGACGATAGCCGACAAAGCGCGCCGGATTGTTCAGGTGTGCGGGCGGGGGCGGCGGCTCGTTCGACTTGTGCATCATGGCCTGCTTGCACTGGTGCACATAGTTCACCTTGAGCAGCTCCATGGGTAGCAGTTCGCTGCTCGACATCCGCGAGTCGATGGTGCTGTCCAGGCAGGTGGATTCACCACTGCTCGACGGCTTGCGGTGCGAAGCCTGCGGCACTTTGCCAATGGGCATTTTCCAGGCACGCTTATCGAAAGTTTCACTTTTTTTTTGTTTATCTCGATCTGGTCAAGATGCAACACGTGTATCTTTTTACACAAATAAACAAAATTGCAACAGATTCATAATTCACATTTCACAAGTCATTTCACAAACACAAACACAAACACAGTCACAGTCACAGAGCCGCCCAGCTTTTGAGCTATTCCAATGCAAATGCTGATGGGCTCCAATTGCGGTGGTCAGTCTTTGTTGCAGCTTTATTGATCATTGGCAATAAAGAAACGCGGCCAATCATATGGCGCTTGCCTTTCGGCACTCGACACAGCTCTTCATAGTTATGCAAATTCACTGAATCTCTTTGCTGCTAAAACAAAAAAGCCCGACTCGATTCGACTGCGATGCGCGACATTGTTACTTTCACGAAAGATCGGCTCAAACTGATGCGTGCTCGGCTCGATCGACGTCGGGCAAGGCAGCTTGGCGTCAGCTCGGCTCGATGCAACATGTTGTGTGCGACTGTAAACGAAGCTAGACCAAGGGCAAGCTCAGCTTCGTATACATGTTGTATGAAGTTGTAAGCTAGCAACAAAAAGCTAAGCTTCGCTGCGTATGCAAGCTTCTACTTTGAATACAACATGCTGCGGGAAGTTGTAAGCTAGCAACAAAAAAGTTTCTGCTTCAAATACAACATGTTGTGTGAGCAAGCAATGTTCCTCCAGCTGCGTATGCAATTGGCTTGATGTGCTCAGCCTCTGTCAACAAGAAATATCTCCCACAGACTGTATGATCTGGTTGCATTTACAAACACACACAGCCGCACAAACACACGCGCACACAACTCGGGCAATGACCACAATTGGATGTTAGAACAAGAAATCTATTTATACATTTGTATCGGCAGCCTACGTATGCTTGTCGCATTTGTAGCTGTAAAAATATGTACATCTGTATGTTTGTGTGAATGTATTGCGAATTGCCAAACTGTCTTCGAATAACGGCAACAAAAAGAAAGAAAACACAAAAATTGGCCTTTGCTAGCAAGCTTGCATGCATTTGGCTGTGTGTATGTGAGCATGGATGTATGCATGCATGTATGTGTGCCTGTATTAGTGTTTGTGCATGCGTGAGCAGCGTATTTCCATGTGCTAACGAAGCGCACTGAGGAAAGGATCTAATAAACCGATTGATTATTCGGCATTGCATAACGGAGCTTATTAATGTATTTTGTCGGAATAAACATTTCAATATATTCATACATTTGTAGTACATGGCTTTAAGCGATAGCTAGTGATATGATGGCTAACAGGCTCAACCAATGAACAGCTTAATTCGTATGTTCGTGCTTATCCGTTTATGGCCCAGAGCATGCAATGGTTTGGCATGAAGTTGTTGTTGTTGTTGTTGTTGTGGGTTTTGCTATTTTGGGGCGTCACCGGCATTGGCAGCGATCGCCGCTTGTGCAATTACGTGAAACGGAAGACAAGCGCCCACAAAAGGATTACGCATGAGTCGGAGCGGAGCGATCCAAAATATTACAGCTACTATTATGGCCCAAACAGTCAACCATGTCCAAACTGGGCGGGGGGTTCAATGAAAAGTGAAACGCGGCTGGTGGAATCGGTGCAGCAAGAAATCTTTCATTTGACTTTTCATTCATTAAATTAAACAAAACGAAAAAGGAAAGAAAAGAAAAACGGAGAAAAGGCAGAAAACCGAAAAACAGTCAGCGAAATGATCTCATAACAAATAAGTATTGTATACGAAGCAAATGTAATTCCATTAAACTGAATCTGTGCAGCTCTCGGCTCACAGCTCACAGCTCTTGGCTCAGAGCTCACAGCTCACAGCTCACAGCTCGCATCGTAAGATTAATTTATGATTTCATCGCCGGCGCTGCGGGCAATCATGGCCCAAAAGCAGCCGCGTTTCGGCCAGCTCGTCGCAGTGCCGTTGACATTTAAGCCCAACGAAAGGAAAGCCTAAGAAACCGACGCCGGGTCGAAAGTGAAAAAACTTAATGCGCCATGCCCTGCTCTAACCAGGTACTTAATCTACAAATGTGCCATGACGATCGCATTTATGCCTGCTAAGAGTACGCTCACAGATCTAGGCCTAAAACAATTTATAATTTGATATGTATCACGAAGGAAAACTTGAAACTAGATTAATTGAATTGAAGAACACAATGTTATAATAAATCTTAATTAAAAAGCTAAGGAAAATGACTTTTTCTTTGCTATCCAATTTATAATAAACTCAAGCTTAGTTTAGAAACTCGAAATTAGATAGTAAGGAAAAACTTTTCTATTTAATGAATTTAAATTATATATGTTTACTTTTTCATTGATTTCATTTTTCACAATGATCAAGCCAGACTGGATGCTTTGGAAATGGAAGTTCACAATCGATTATATAGGGAAGTATATTTATATAAGAATACATATTTTATAAGAGCAAAGCCTAATACTTCTCCTCTAGACTTATCTAAATAATACAGAAATACTAAATACATTTCTATTATTTCGCCCTTATATAAATATTCCCTAATTAGCAATTATTTAAAGTCAGAAAATATAGTAATACCCTAACAAATTCTTGACAATTCACTAAAATATTATTATTATTTGTATTATTGTTGACAGTTGGCTTGATTAAACCTTTCGCAAGGCTGGCTAAAATCACTTTGCCTCGACTACTGCCTTGATCGGCCAGCGAAACGAGCTGCGTTCGATTACTGGAGTTGACATTGGTAATACCTAATTGGGCACTGAGCCATGGGGACGAACGTTCTTTTGTTAATTATTGTTAATAAGATTGTTTCGATAACGATAATTGTAGCTGCATCTGCTGCTGCTTCAATGAGCAAAACACTCTTGGCCATATATGGAAAGCGAGGCAGCTGTAGTCAAATATTATGATTACTATATGAATAAAATATTATGATTACTATATTACTTCATTCCCAGCTAGTCTGTCATCGCATGGCTATGTAGGTATTTGTGTCTGTTCTGAGTTTAATTTATACATTTTTAGCTCAGCTTGGCTGTGCCTCTTGATTGCCCTCAATGCAGACTTGAATGGAGAAAGAGCCCACATCAACTTAAACCGACATTATGATGGCTGAGTGTCCAAAATTGTGTCAGCTTCTGTTTGACCAAAATCGCTTTATTGTTGTCACTAGGCAAAAGCTAATGAAACCCGAAATACGTCAGACAAACCCCAACCCAAACCCAAACCTGCTGCGCGACAATAGAAAAGCAATTCCCGCACAATAGACATTTGCGAAACTCACAAACAAGAGCAACACACACTTTTATGAGTTGACGTATTTTTTATGCGAACGCCTCTTTTGTTTTCTGCTTTTTTTTCTTCATTTTTTATAGATATCAACAAATTCGACAAATGCTACAAATTAAAGATAACGAAAAAGAAGATGGCACATATTTTACTCTACTAATACAAAAGTTTTATGGATTGGAAAATACTGCAGAAATGTGAACTCATTTCCGAGATTGTGTATAAGTTTTCATGGTTAGGGAAAACACAGCTGAAATCGTAATCATATATTTTACACCACTAAAACAAAAGCTTTATAGATTTTTTCCTAATTAAGGAAAACTCAGTCGAAGAGGCAGGAAATTCCCTTACTCCAGAAGGTTTTCAGAAGAAAACACACGCTTCACAATGCAACAAAAAGAGCAGGCACATGCAAGAGGTATACGGAAAACCCCATTTGAGACCTTTCTTACGGAAATCATAAAAGGGGAAGTACTAAAGGCCATGACAGCAGACCTCCTAGAAAGCAAATCATTCAAATGAGAGCTACGGGAGAAATATCCGAAAATATCCGTAGTTAAATTTTTGTTCCTTATAAATAGGCTCTGGTCAAGGTTATGCTTGCAAGTACCTCCATAAGAGCTGGATAAAGAAGCTGAATCAGCTTCGATTCTATTCAATTACTTAATGTAAATGATTATATCAAAGAATTCAATTCAAGATTGAAATCGCATTTGATTGCATGCCTCACGCTCCAGTACGAGCTGGGAATTCACGGTAGGGCGGGCGGTGCTGGTAGGGGAGTTAGCCTTAGAAAGTGGAAGAGAGCGAACGAATTGACCCTGGCAGTGCACTGTGTTTTCCCTTCGATAATAGACACTTTCTGGCTGACATGGCTGTTTAGACGTGTTCGTATTTATACCTCGGTATTACCGCATTTAATTTCTCGTTTAAAATCAATTAAAATTTCTTTCTTTTCAACAACTTTCGACTCTTTGTCTTCGTGTCTGTAACTCGGACTGTGACTGTTTCTCTTACTGTACGCATTTTGTTTTTGTTTTTGTTTTTTTTTTTTTATTAATTTCCGCATTGTCTGCACAAAACGCTACAATTTCGCTGCAAACAAAAACTCCGAAATCTTCCGAAATTATCAAGATCTGTCTGTAATTATGTACGTATTTTGTATTTATCTTGAGTTCCAAACAAAAAATACAAATTGTTGGAATACTTTTATTGATTCTAAAGGGTAATTGCTTTAAGTAGTTTGTAAATAAAGGGTAATTGCTTTAAGTAGTTTGTAAATACACTTTAATAGCTCAGCAAATGTAATTATTTGGCTTTGGGCTATGAGTGAACATAGTTTTTTTTTTTAAATAACTTTTTGCAAAGTTTCCATGTTTAAAGGCTATAAATAAATTCTTTGTTTAAGCTTTTCTTAGTTATTTAAAAGTTAAATTGGTGCAATTGTAAGCATTTTTCAATTACTTTCTCACGAAAGTGTGACAAATAAAAAAGAATATATATATATATTTAATCTCGAATGCTTCATCTGAAATGCTCTTGTTATTTTCCTATATTTTTCCTATAAATTCTCTTTATTACACAATCAATTTTGTGTCCTGTCTTAGTAAACCGTTTGGGGCTAAATTGGAAAATTGCTTAATTTGTGCAGGAAAAATAAACAGAATTGAATACAAATTTTGTATGCCAATAATAATCCAATTGACAATTGGCAATTCGTTGGCCAAAACAAGGCAATTCTAGCCAGTTAAGTCAGAGCCATGGACAGTGCCTGGTCGTTGATTTTAAACCTTATCAGTAAATATATATACATATGAAATATATCTAATATAGAAAGTATATATAAAATATTTGAAGAAAATATATAAAATTGATAATATATAAAATATTTAAAATATTTTTTATAGTTGAATCTACATATACATATATAGTTCTCATATTAACAATTATTTCGATTTAGTTAATATATATGGAATATTTAAAGAAAAATATATCATATTGAAATGCATAAAATATTTAAAATATAAATAAAAAATAAAATCTTTATGTATCTAGTTAAATCTATATATAGTTCTCATATTAACAATTATATCTATTTAGTTAGGGATTATTTGCAGAACAGCACTATTTGTGTGTTCTGGCATAAGAACTACGAATTTCAGCTAGCTGGAGACTACTCCAGTATCGTAGGCATCAATATGGATACATTGGAGAAAAGTTTTGAGCAGAATGTGATCGATGCAGAGGCGAGGAGACAACAGCTCAAGCAGCTCGGACTGCACTACGACGATCTAGTGCTGAAGCTAACGTTGTCCATAGAGAGCTCACACTGCGAGGTGAGAGTTGAGCCATTCATTTCATATTTCTAGATATATTTTTGTATATATATTATACGTATTCTTTATTTTTCTACATTTCACAGACTTTTCTGATTTTTGGCGAATTTATGAGTCGCTTTGTGTCCGCCTTCGCACAGGCCTCCATGTACTCCATTTGGCGCTCGATGCGCAACAAATTCGTATTTGCTCATGTGGCACAGGAGCTGGATGAGGAGGCTTGCTGCAGCAGCTACTTTTTTCAGGGTTATAAATTTAATTAAATTTATAATATATATAACATTATTATCATATATTTTCTTTAATACATTAAATATGCAAAGCTCAGCCAAATATCCTATACATTTTTCAGATCAGCCCAACATACTTTTCGTCCTGCGCAGCTATGCGAATGCAACAGACTTTGAGCTGAAGACGAATAAATATGTGGGGCCCAGAGCAGAGCAGCCGCAGCAGCTCATCTTGGTAGATCGCTATGATGCACGACTGCAGCTGTTTCGGCACAATGTTCCTCTGTTTCCGGATAAGCTCAGAGATTTGCGGGGCCGTGAGGTGATCATCGCCTGCTTTGACTACAGACCCTACACAGTCATCAAATATGTGAGTTGGCGATTTTGGAGAATGTAGATTTAACTGAATTGGGGATCATTTAGACCAGTCCGAGCAATGCGCGTGATGTGGGCGTTGCAATGAACTCGAATTTATCCCATGTCCACATCGATGGCACTGAGACCCAAGTCGTGCTCAGCTTTTGTGCCCAATTCAATTGTACGGTGCAGATTGATACATGTAAGTAGATGGGGAATAAATAGATCTATCCGGGATAATGCTCCCCTCTCATAGCCGATGCCAATGACTGGGGCAACATCTATCCGAACATGTCGGGCGACGGCGCCTTGGGCATGATTCTCGGGCACAAGGCGGACATTTGCATTGGCGCCATGTACACGTGGTACGATGACTACACCTATCTGGACCTCTCCATGTACCTGGTGCGCTCGGGCATTACGTGCCTGGTGCCGGCGCCCAAGCGCCTGGCCAGCTGGTACCTGCCCCTGGAGCCGTTCCAGGCCACCCTCTGGGCGGCGGTGCTGCTCTGCCTGAGCATCGAGACGTTCGGCCTGGTGCTGGCCCACAGAAGTGAGCTGGAGCTGTACGCGGGCGCCACGCCCAGCCGCGGCTGGTGGCTGAGCACGAAGTTTGGCCTCGTGACGACCTTCAAGCTGTTTCTCTCGCAGTCGGGCAACAGCCACGCCCGCTCCGTAACGGTGCGGGTGCTGCTCTTCGCCTGCTTCCTGAACGACATCATCATCACGAGCATCTATGGCGGCGGCTTGGCCAGCATCCTGACCATACCCAGTCTGGACGAGGCGGCGGACACGATGCAGCGCATGCTCGCCCAGCGGCTGCAGTGGGCGGGCAACTCAGAGGCGTGGGTCTCCTCGCTTCGCGGCTCGGATGATGTGAGTAGACGGGTTTCCTATCCTATCTGACCTATTCCCAGTTGTTCTTCCACACAAACCCCATTCTAGCCCCTGATCAACGAGCTGCTGGGCAACTTTCGCGTCTACAGCGATGATCAATTGATGGAGCTGGCGCAGAGCCAGCGCATGGGATTCACCTTGGAGCGCTTGCCCTTTGGTAGCTAAACGAGAATTTCCCCCCATACGCCTCCTCTCCTGTATTTTCCCCTATTCCTAGGCCACTTTGCCATCGGCGACTATCTGACGGAGCAGTCCATTGAGCACATGGTGATCATGCAGGAGGATCTCTACTATCAGTATACGGTAGCCTTTGTGCCACGGCTCTGGCCGCTGCTGGAGCGCTTCAATGCCCTGGTCTATCGCTGGCACTCGTCCGGCTTCGACAAGTACTGGGAGGATCGCGTCGTGGCCGATAACCTAAATGTCAAGATCCAGCAACAGGTCGAGAGCACCGTGCTCTCCAGTGGCCAAGACGACATCGACATTGAGCCCGTCATGCTGGGCATGTCCAATTTCGCGGGCATCTTGCTCGTCTGGGTACTGGGCATCGGCCTGGCCTTGATGGCATTCTCTGTCGAGATGCTCACACTCAAGTACAAGACGTAAACCCGATCTGGAGAATGGTATTGCGTGGTCAGCTATTGCCAAATCTGTTTGCGCAACATTTTGCAATCGAAAGATTTCACTTTATGTAGCGCAGCACAGATGCGAAAGATACTAGCATCATATATCATCGGGCTGATCTCTTTAATGTTTTCTTCACTTTAGTTTCACTGAGCCAAGGGCCAACGCGCAACGATCTCCAGCGAGATGTCGCCGAGCAAACGACAGGCGGAAGTGGCGTGAAAGTTCTCAGACTCGCTGCGAATTATGCTCTTAGGAAAAACAAAACTCAAATATATATATTACCTTTTTACCTCAGCGAGGTTTAATGGCATAGCCCATGTACGTGATATCAAATAAATAAAAAACTAATAAAAGTGCTCTAGTCGGGAGTATGTGACTAGGGGAATACACAAACAGCTGGACTAGGGCTCGCGGTATACAGAAATTGTAGATAATCTCTTTGTAGATTATCTCTTTATAAGAAATATAGTACTATAAAGTAACTTCAGTTCTAGAGCTCAGTATAAATATATTGAGAAAAATTGTATAACAACTATACTTTAAGGGAAAGTATCTATCTATCTATCTATCTATCTATCTATCTATCTATATATCAATCTATCTATCTACATATCAATCTATCTATCTATATATCTATCAATCTCTGTCTGCAATATATTTATCGATAATAAAATGATGGAAAAACATATTATTTATGGTATACAATTAATAATATAAAGGCTCATTCTACATAGATTACAAGATCGCATCGTTCATACAGATATAAAGACATAGTTAGATCGAGTCAGATTGTTCTTTTGTCTTATATTTAATCTGGCTGCCAGCCAAAGAAACATCGGGAAAGCAGGTAAACATGAACAAGATATGGTTTAGAGATATCTTCATTATAATGAGCTCTAATTAATAGTTAAACATTAAAAACATCTTTAAAGTCAGAGGCATTACCTATTACTATAAATATTACTATATCATACCTAGAAACTATATCATTATACCCCAAGTTTAGGGTATCCATAAGAAAACAGAGTAGATACAAATTATTAGCTGCGTATCTCACAGATACGATTTAGTTACTTCGCGCCAGTGCAATGAACTGTTAGTCTGCTAGCCGAACCCAAAACCAGAGACAGAGCCAGAGCCAGAGACAGATCCAGATCCAGAGCTAGAGCTAGATTGGCCGCTCCTTGAGTGTGAAATTTTGTGAGTGCCTGTGGCCGAGGCCTTGGACATGGCCAAACATGATCAACACAATGAGTGTGAGTACACTTCATGTAAATTCTCGGCCGCCAGGGGGCGAGGCCGAAAAGTTAATTGACTGCGCGTTCGGCTTTCGGCAGTCTGGGCTGACGTGATCTTTGATTGACATGCAAAACGTGTTGCATGCGTTTTAGTTTCTGGGGTTTTCTTTTAGAAATTGCTATCGAAAATGTTTGTTAAAATATATGGATTTGCGTTCGTATCTGAACTCGGCTCGTAGTGAAAGTGAATTTAGCGAATGGCCACAGCAAAGCACTTTGCACATCTGTTTTGCCCAAGATTTGATCTTGACTCAGCCATAATTGAAAGATCTTTGAGCAATTACTGATAGAACGCGAATTGGACTAGACTTTGATCCATTGGGCACTTTCCCAAATGACATTGCCGCTGACTGTTCGCATGGCTATAAAACGCCTTTGGTTCTAGCCCACTTCAATCAGTCTAGCGAATTCAGTTATTTGGCCAAGAGGTGAGAGAATTCAAACACTTGCGGAATGTCCTATTTCTTGCTGCTGCTGTTGACTGCACTTGTTACCGCCGACTGGCCCGACGGTGGATTGGGTGAGTCAGTCCAAGATTGCTCCAAGCAGATCCTAGAGCATTCCCCACACTCTCTTCCCTTGCAGACGACTGCAAACAGCCGCCAGAGTACGGCAGCTGCCACTCCCACGTCCGCATGTGGTACTACAATCCCAACACCAGAAGCTGCAAACCCTTCGACTATTCGTCCTGCGGCGGCAACTCGAATCGCTTCTTCACCAAGACCGAGTGCTTCGCCCACTGTGCACCGCAGCGCGCAGCTCGATTTAATCACTGATCGAATTTAAACGACGAAGCAGAGGCAATGCCCGAGGCGCAAGCGATTTCCAGGCGACTAAAACTAAGTTTTTGGGTTAATGCATATTCAGATGTGTGTATTAAATATACATGCATATTATTAATATGTGTCTACACGTATTTATCTACATGTATTGACAGAGTTCATTAGGCTTCAAGTTTGTCTTACGCGACTGTAACATACTCTGTACTTAGCTAGAGATTTTTTCAATTATTAATTTATTAATGATTTTTTAGTTTATTTTTCACTATTATTAGACATTTATAGTAATTATTTATTTGCTTGACTTTATTCTGCATTTTTTGAATTATTTATTAATTAATTCTGTATTCAATTATTTATAGCATTTCTTTATTTGTGTATTATATATATTTTTTTTTTAATATTTTAAATATCTTTTTTTTTCTATGATAATTTAATTATATATTTATTGTAAATTAATATATTTATATTTATATATTTTTTTAATAATTATATTTATATTTATATTTTTTTTTAAATAATTATTTACAATTATTTTATATTTACTATAAATGATTAATTTTTGTATATATTTTTTTAAATATTTAATAGTTAATATTTGTTGTTATTAATTTTTTGTATTTTTTTTTAATATTTAATTCATATTTACTACTTATTTATATTTAATTTTTTATTTTATTTATTTATTTATTTTTATTTTTTGTTAAATAAAATAACAAGTGAATTTTGAAGAAAAATTCTTAGTTTGATTGAAACATTACACTATGGGCAAAAATACCGATAGTGAGGCATTAACTGCAACTTTAAAGATAGAGCCTTGAAATTTTGCACATACGTTGCTAATATTAATACAAAATTTCGGTTTTTTTTTTTTAAGTTTGAGCCACGCCCTCCCCTTGTCCCCATACATGTGATTAATTTACCGATGAATATCGAAACGATTGCAAGCAATTTCATAAATATTATATATTTTAAGTTAATAAACACTATAAATAAATTCAAAAATAAGTAAATAAATAATTTACTACATATATATTCGCGATTCGCAAATCTGAAAGCAAAACATAGGATATGATATTATTCGTAGGATTCATTTTCTAATTGTCACATAATACCTGTTAATTAGTTTCTAATAGTCAGCAGTTATAGGTACTACTGCAATGGATGATTACTTATTTTCTGCTTCCCACACATTCTCATTGCTCATAGCTTTTTGTAACAGATAAGTTTTTTCGGTTTCTTTTGATTTTTTTGATGAAATCAAAGCAGCATGTACCAAAAGGGGTGTTGCGTTTTTGCTCTCTTCGGCAAGCTCAGAAGCTAATTTCCTCCTTAATCGGGATCCCGCTTCATTATAGTTTAAGCTCTTCCGACCTCCCATATTATTATTGTTGTCATGACGGTGTATTTTAAACTTAGCACTAGAAGCTAGCCAAAGAGAATGTTTTTGTTTAAATCGATTCATATTTCGATTACATTTTTTCAAATTATATTTCATATACGACGTCAAATTATGGACTTTCTCTTTAATAATGTCAAGTTGCACTTCAGATATATATTCGCTGTTTAAATTTTCCAAAATGTAGTTTCTGACAGCGCTTTCTTGCCTATTGTTGCTGCTCCAAACTTCTAGCAACATTGAATTGCTAATCTCGTATGTATCTGCAACATACGATATTTCGCCAAATGGAGCAAAAAGGAGCAAAAACCCTTTATAGCATTTGATTAAGGAATGTTTACTGAATACCTTGCTACTTAAACATTGAACAACAAACTCTAACATTATAAGTTATCTTCCACGAAACACACAAATATTTTTAAGGTTACGGCCGAAAATACAACTAGCAACACATTGGACGATTACACAATAAATCACAAGTAGCACAAAATCTTTTAATACATTCTGTTAAGCATACCTTTAAGAAGATTTTCCATAGTTAAATTGGTTTGTAAATTTTAATTGCAATAGTTTTTTTACGTCGACAGCTGAGAATAATTTGGCGCACTTTTTGCCATTCACCATGCAACCCTGAATCAGCTGACTTTGACGAAGCTTAAAACATTAGGGGAAGTCCCCAAAATTTTATAAAAATTGTTTTTATGTCTATTGGAATATCCTTAATGAGATAAAAAAAAAAAATTGCGGATTCGAGATAAAAAAAAAATTAGGTTTATGCCGCACTATCGGTATTTTTGCCCATAGTGCATTAGTTGATTAGTTGATGCACCTGCCATTTCTATAAACATATAGTCTCAAATGCAGCATACTCCTTTTATAATCATTAACTATTTGTACAGGGTATCAAAGGTAAATAAAATGCTGAGAAAATGTGGCAAGCGCGTTGACTGGGCTACTGTGGGCCCGCGGCTTGGTTACAAGTTCAGTGCGCTGTATGCAAATGTCTTGCCCCCTCTCTCTATCACTCTCTCTGTCTCTCTCCCTCTCTGTTGCTGCTTTTTCTCCCACAATAATTAGTTTATAACATAGTTGTGGCCATAGGCAGGCGAAAAGTGCAACAGCCATGGTGTGGGACAGCTGGTGAAAAGACCCTCGGATTGCAAACATATTTGGCAGCCCGCAGATGCGTGCCACAGAGTGCAGCTGCTTGCCGTTGGCTGCCTCCTGCCCCCTGCCCCCTGCCTAATGCCCTCAGCCTGCCACGGGCTGCTTGCGGCACTTACTTAACCTTACGTGCGTTGCTTTGATAATGCCACAGCCATAATGAAAACAACAGCAAAACAACAAACAAAACAAAAAATATATTTCACTTTGCACAACGCGACGCGACACGATGCGGCGACACATTCAATTGGCAGCGCGTTGTCTCATAATTTTTTAATAACTCACATGCTTGCATGAAATATAAAGATATAAATACGTGTATATGTACATACACATGTATATTTATGTGTATGTCTGTCTGTGTTTAGACGCATAAACAAATGTGAAAGTGAAAGAGCGCATAGCTTATGCACGGGCCTAATAAAATGACGATTAATTATTTAATTATGGAAAAAGCTTCGATTGCAACAAGCGCAGCACCTGGACAAGGCATACACCAAGCTGTTGGTGGGAAAGAGAGGGGGCATAGACAGTGCTCAGCTAGCCGCTCGGCCC
The DNA here is from genome assembly GCF_054131065.1 of Drosophila arizonae. Classification (NCBI taxonomy): domain Eukaryota; kingdom Metazoa; phylum Arthropoda; class Insecta; order Diptera; family Drosophilidae; genus Drosophila; species Drosophila arizonae. The sequence continues at coordinate 14,716,716 of NC_142925.1, read as the reverse complement.
CATCATTCTCCCATTTTGGGCAGAGCTGAGGCAGACGTTCATTGTTCGACATGACGCATTATTGCATTCGATTTAAGCTGATCAAAAAAAAGTGTGTGTGTGAGAGAGAGAGAGAGAGAGAGAGATAGGTAGAGAGAGAAACAATTAGAAATTGTCTGCACACTTTCGATTGTGTTGTTGCTTAATGGACACCTGTGCAGGAGAAATCGCAGCAGCTAAATCAAAGATGCAAAAACTAAAAGCCAAGCCAAGCTCTAACTCTACACATAGTATATATGTATGTATATACTACTCAGTCTGATATATACCCATTAGCTTAGCCCACATGTTTAGTTGCAGTCCATTTGGGTCTTGCCTCCCCACTCCCATTCACAGTACAATAAGAACGGGTCGCTGGGGCAATGCATATTTTCTATCTGTGCAAAAAACATGCAGCAGATCAAACGAAATTCAAATGAATAAAAACCGAGAGACAATAGACCCAGAGACAACACTGCGACAGCCAACGGACATCAATCATGCGGACAGCGAGTAAAGATCGCGGTTGCCACAGGCTGCTGTCTGTCTGTCCGCCCGTCCGCCCGTCCGCCCGTTCGACTGTCTGTTGGCTGTCGAAAAACGCAAAAAAAAAAAACAAGAAAACAGAAAATTGCATTTTGCAGGCAGCAAAAACTTTGAGTGCTTCACATTCAAATTGACACCAATTCGAGCCACGCACCTAAGAAACGTTGCTGCTGCTGCTTCTTCTTCTTCTTCTCTTTACTATGTAGACGCCCGCATATGGAAATTTTCATAAATTACATAATGAAAGCCCTAATATTGTATTTAAAGGTGCGTATTGTACGCACGTATTTTATAATTAACCAACAAGCGATAGTTGGCCAATGCCGAGGCAAGGCGGGTCGCTTGACCCATAAATAAACTTGACCCAACTTGAATTTAGCTTAGAATTGTTTAAAGTTGAACTATGTTCACATGATGTTATATTGTAGATCAAAGCTGAATAGTTGAATAAATATGTTGCCAACAATTGGGCTGGGCTGCCACAATGTCAAAATAATTATATAATAAAAAGCATTTATACGCACAATTTGTCATAAATATAATATATGTATATGTATGAAGTATATATGTAATAAAAGTATTGTTTGGCTAGCAATACTGCATGTGTATGCATAAATTTTGTTTAAATTCTACTCAACAGTTTCTTTAGCAATTAATAATAATTTTAATATTTCTATTAATTCTATATTTCACTTATATTTGAAAACTGTTCGCATATTAAATTATTCTCTAATTTTTCACAATTTAAACTGGAGTTTTTTCAAAACGCATTCCTAAGGTGCAGTACAAGCTAGGAACAGTATAAATGTATATGCATATAACAGTATATAACAGCACTAAAAGTCTACATGCATATTAACAGTCTGAGCTTTAACAGTGTTAGTTTTAACAGTCTGTGCAATGAATGCATCATGTTGTACATAACATATTTATGTATATTTACATTCCATTTTATCTGTATAGTGTTTTATATGTAGTTTATTAGTCTTTATATAGATTATATGTATTCTTATATTTTTATTTATTTTTTTACTTCTATTTAATTGTATTAAACTATATGTATTTATTTCTGATTAATTATGTCATTCTTTTGCCGTCTCGTTCTCAGTCAATAATTATTATAAGCCTAAGATCGCATAGAGACTGCAGGGCAACATAATCAATGTCCATTCCACTCGTTGGCTCGCCTTCTTCAGAGTGCCAAGTGAAAAGTGCTCTGAGGAAATTAGATGCAACGGGAATTTGCACAGTTAGCTGTAATTTGAGCGAGAAAAGCGCTTTGCACTTATGAAAATTGCTTTATCTTTGCTTTTATTCAATTGCGGAATTGCAAATTTCTTTGCTGCATTATTATTATCTATTTTTTTTTTTTTTTTTTTTGCTGCCCAGCGGAAATGTTTAATATGCAATTCTTAGCTTCTGACTTGCTCAAGATATTATCTATCTATAGCTCTAGAGCCCTGGCTTGTTAGCGCTAGCTGACCATATTGAATGCAATCGTTGCTGCAGTTGCAGTCAATTCGAGATGGGATTGCAGCACTTAGAAGATCAATCTAAATTGAGATTGTATTGATATTGGAAGTATATATACATAAACGAGTTAAATATGATAGGCAGATATATGTAAATGAACTATTTTACAGATTATACTATAATAAATAATTATTAAATAAACGCTTTCATAGGCTTAAATATTTCATTTATAAGCCGATATGATGTATATTAATTCTACTTATTCAAATGTTTGTGATCTATTCCTATTGATCCTCCTTTACATGATCTACAAAATATGCAAATTATACATAACCAAAGTTTGCTGTTATCCATAAATACCCCATGGCACACCCCTAATTTCAATGTGGCACAGGAAAAGCTAACAATTGATCATATTAGAGATTTATACGAAAGACCCATTATTCATATGCTAATTCTACTATTTATTCGAAAGAAAAGTTCATCCAACATTGTTGTCGCACTCTTTGGCCCGCACTCAAAGGGGAAACTCTCGGCTAATGGATTAATGTAAATGTTTCTGGTACCCCCACAGGTCGTTAAGGCAGTTAGACAGTAAATGGTAAACGACACTGAGCGCCCGACTCAATTATGCCTCGACTGCACTAATTTGTCTCGGAAGGTAATTATGAAATTTCGGAAGGCCGACGGTCAACAATTTGTGGCTCATACGCAGCTGGCCCAGAGTCGTCGAGTCGTATGGCCCATTCATGCCATATATACCTATGTATATAGTATATAGTTAGCTCGCCTCCAGCTGTGGGTCGGCGTGGTAATCTACGATTTGCGCGGCCAGCAAAAGTGAAACTTGCGGTTGGCATTTGTCTTATCAAAGCGTCTATGACTCCAACTCCAGCTCCAACTCCGCTTCCCTCTCCGACTCTGCCGCTGGCTTTGTTTCGCCTTAGGCCTTTGTTGGGTCGCTGCAACAATTGGAGCCGAGTCCCGGGCCTGAATCTCTTTATACAGCTAGAGATAATCATGAAAAAACAAGAGCATCGTGTGAATTTCGCACAATGAACTTGAAATTTGTACTACAAATCTAAAGCCACAAGTAAGAGTGGATGCAAGTGGGGCATGCCAGACTTGAGGATGCCCTTTGATTAAGATTGAGTCGAACTTGCTTATAAAATACGAGTATAATTCATAAGAATTTTACAACTAGATCTAGGCAAATTCAAGTCCAAGTCTATGTCTTTACTTATCTATCTATCTCATTCCAGCATACCCTTTACTTTTATATTTTAATAGGTATTCCCCAAGCAAAGAAAACGCGCTCGCCTTTGTTTAATTAAGAATGCAAAAATACGCAACGCATATTTAGTGGTTCAGTGGTTAATAAACCGCTGCTTTGGCTCGTCATTTTCAATTATTTTCACATTTCTCATTTGCCACTGCCAGATCTTAACTGATTAGGCTTAGGCCGGCTGCATGCATTCGGAATCGAGTTGAGTCATTGACTCGCAGCATTGTTCATAGAAATCAATTAATCGAGTCTAGGTGCATTTTTTGTTTGTCATGCAGTGCGTGATTGATTGACTGACGCATTGAACTATTAGAGAAGAAAGCTGCTTTAATGTATAGCTTAAATGGGAAAGAATGCGATCCTTTTAAAGAAGACATTCTTGAAGTGGGAAAATTAATAATTGTGAAAGTATTTTTATTTTATTATTCTTGTTTTTTATTTTTATTATTTTTTTTTAATTTAAAAATTTTTAGAATATTTATTTATTTAGTTTATTTTGCATTAAAAAAAGATGAATAAATAGTATTCAATTTTAATTGGTATTTTTATATATTATTCATTTCATATATGTATATTACTTTATATTATTTTCTACTAATTTTTACTGCTAATATGAATGGAATGTTTTAATTTTCCTAAATGTGCCTATTTAATTCTTAAAAAAAAATACTTCTCTCAAATAATTATTTAATTGCAGAACATCACGTCAAAATATAATAAATTTTAAACACAATTTTGAGGTCTTTTAAAAAAGCAAATAATATCGAAGAGATTTGTATTTTGCAATTTCAATCAGTTTTATACACAAATAATAAAAATTACTAAAGATACCTTAAGCAATAACTGTTCATATAAACTCACCTTATTTTGTTTACGTCGCAACAGGTGAGGCGCCCCACCTGGCGGCTGCAGCGGCACGGCCGGCTCCGGCGTCACCTGTTGCACAGGACGCGGCGGCTTCAGCGCCAGCTTCTTGAGGCTCGCAATGCGCTTGTCGCACATCAAGGACACGTCATCGATGCGCTGCAGAACCTGCAAATATATAGAGTGCAAATGAATTTATATTAATCTGGTGATTCATTTCCAAAACTGTTAAAACTAAACGGAATTCTAAAGTCTAGATTTCTCTCCGAGTTCTTACAAAATGTAGTCCCATTTGGAAAGTCGCGCGATCTACATAGAAGTCCAATAGAAGTCTGCGCTGACAATTGTATTGAACTGAACTAAAATATGGAACTTTAAGTCGACTATTGTCATTCACTCCATGACTATGATCAGAAACTGTTCCATTCATAACGAGCCACAGAGTTTTCTAGGCTTCTTCATCTGCTATTCTTGCAATGAAAAAAGACTTTACTCTCAATTTTTGACATCGTCTTGGTATTGTTCGTCTGCATTATAAAGAGTCTAGTTCTTAGAACGACATCAGCAAAGAGAAAGTGTTAAGTAGCCAAGAAAATGGGCGTGCGGTCTCAATTCAAAATGCGGTTAGATAATAGAAAAGGCAGAAGCAGAGCAAGCTAGATGGTGCAGGAAATTTATAGTAGTTACAGTTGTTTATAGATATGTTCCGAATTACTTTTTTCCAGTTAAATTATATTGGTTTTAAATACATATTTGCATATTTAACTCAAGATAAGAGGAGATCAAATGTTTGTCGGAACTGGCTCAGTTTTGGATAGAATGAGAAGGAACATTCAAAGGGGCAGAGAAAATCGGTAATTGAAAATCTTCAAAGTATTCTAAAGTATCGAGTATTACTCATCATCATTATAATATAATCTATACAACTTAAAGTAAATCATGTACATAGTCTAGTAATACAGTAGTAATATACACAGCTATATAACTAGTTTAAATATACATTTATACTCCCCCTACTTGGTAGAGAGATATTCCCATTTCCATTTACATTTCATTTGATTATCATCTAAGCACACGCTTATCGCACACTTCTTGCTCTCTGCTCCATCCACGAAATGCATTTGCCCAACGCTTATGGCATAATAAATATAGCCCAACAACAATGTGTTTTATAATGCTGGAGAATTTTTAGTGGTATTCTCACGTGATTTCTCCCTGGTAAAATGAAATGAAAGAGCACGAAAGTAAAGCGAAGTTCGCTCAGCTCAGCTCAGCTCAGCTGAGGGAGACATTGCAACAGGTGTTGCAGCTCGGCTCGGGCATCGAACAATTGAATTTGTGCCACGCCAAAGGTGCAACAATTCCTCACACTTGAAGTCTAATGCTCGCTCACGTAGTGAAAGCGAGTATATAGGGTACATTTTGATTTTTGTATAAAGTATGAAATATAAACCTAAATAAAATATAATATAATAAAATACAATAAAATATAAAGTAATGAAATAAAATATAATATACATAAATTGAATTCTGTTTTTATAAAGTTTCCTAATAGGTAGTAAAACTTTATCCAGTCAATAATTCATTCAAATAAAAAATGAAGTACGACTTGAATTTCTGAGTTGCCTGATAAAGATTATGGGAATTATTAACATTATTTCTTAAAGAAAATTTAAAGATTTGTTAAGGATCAGCTATACAATAGAAATCGGGAATAACTGAAATTCTTAGATTTCATGAAAAAGTCTATAAATATTTATAGATAAACAAAGTCAGAGTCAGCATAGAAATTTCGTATATTTAAGTCTAAGGTTAAGCGAATCAGCTTATATAAGCGAATAACTGCAACAGGCACACGCTTATCAATCGATTGGCAATTGGCTGTTGCATAATTGAATTGCACCTGGAGGACAACGGGCATTTGGCGATGTCATGACCTTTTGACATTTTACATAATGGTCGACGACAACGGTTCAATTGCCGCTTTCACTTTTGCTTCCGACGCATCTCAGTTGGAGCTGGAGTTGGGAGTGCACATTGTTGTTGTTGTTGTGGTCTTATTGTCAACCACTGCATTGGCGCATCTTCAACATGCAGCTTGGGTTTCCATTTTTCCAGTTATGCTGCCTTCTGCGAAAGTCCATTCAAGCCGCACACTTGATCAAATGATACAATGCAGCTGCTGTTGCTGCTGCTGCTGCTGCGGCAACTGTTGCTGCAACTATTGCTGATGCTGCTGCTGCTGCTGCTGTCTATGCGCTAACAACACCAAAAATATTTTGTAATGTACCAAAATGTTATTTATGTGGCCTGTGCTTGCATAAATTGTGGCTGGACATGAAGATTTTCAGGCATGACGATTTTCAGGGTTGTCGCGTCCAAATCTGTTGTTCATTTTATCAAATTTATTGTAGTTAAGACAATTTTAGTAACAAACGAATTTGAATTAAAAATTATTAAGCAATTTGCTTTTAAATAATATAAAATATTAGACATATATAAAAATTTATATATGCATGTGATAAATCTTTAAAAATTAAACTAAACTAAAAAAAAATTTTTTAAATATAGCTAATATATTTTAAAATATTAAAATATTGATATATAATATATTAAATTGTAAATATATTCAAAACGTATATAACTCAACCCACCTCACTAATAAAAGAATTTAAATTTAAAGCTTTTGCAAGAATTTGAGTACAAAAAAAAAAAATATTAGCTAAACATATTGCTCAAATTTTATATAAATTTAATATATAAAAAATAAAAATAAAAATCAAATATGTATATATATATATATATATATATATATATATATATATATATATTTTTTTTTTTTTTTTTTTTTTTGCTTAAAATAATTTGAGTAATATTTTGATTTAGTCCTACTTTATGCTCTTTGACAACTCTATAAAAATTCAAATGTTTTTTCTATTTTTGTTGCCTGCTCACACGACCAGTTCTTCCATTGGCCACCATTGACCTTTGCAGGAGTCGGCGCCCACGCTCTTGGCGTCAGTGAACGAACTCCATTAGCGCCTTGATGCACGAATATGTGAGCTGAGGCGAAGTCAAATTGAAAATTTCGATGATGGCCCACAGCAGCTGTCAACTTAATTAAGCATTTGCGATTAGTTTTTGAAGCTGCATGGGTTCGCTTGATTGCCGTAGCGCATCACATAATCAAAATATACATTCAAATATACAATTAGCTATATTAAGCGAATAATATGAGAGACATAGTAAGCGGTAGTTGACTCTTTGAGCTGCCTCAAGTTCAAGCACTGGACTCACCGCCCATCGAATTGTCTTAGTCAAAGGTTAGAGAACAATAAGGGTAAACATTTTATATAAAGTGAAGTAAAGTTATTGTGTTAAAAATCTTTTATACTATAGAACAATGTAATGCGTGAGGCGGAACAATTTGCATAACTAAAGTTTGACTAAAAACGAAAACTTTCCATTGCTACGACTTCCAGTTCAACCCTGAGCATTTGATCAATGCTGCCGATAGGGAGAGTGGAAGAGACGACATCATTAACAGGAATGTCGAGAACATTCTTATTGGAAATTCTCATGTATGAGTACAACTATAACTAATAGCTGTGCTTATCTCTTAAACATATCTATCGCTAACCTGCAGCGAGCAAAAGGTTGCAGCTGATAATAATGTTTAATGAGCTTAGGGGTCGGCTTAAAATGTTAAACAGGGGCGCATATGCTAACATGCGTGCAGTAGCATTACACTGTTAAAGAAATCAAAATACTATTTAAGTATTAGTATGTATGTGTGTATGTAAGCATTAGAAATGTAAAATCATACATTGTAACCCCACTCGATGTTAACGCCCAGTGATGGCTTCAACAAGCACACATACATACATATATATAAACTGAAGTCTTGAATTCTACTGGCTGTGGAGCCAGCACTGACTGACAATTATTTTGGCCAGGGAAAACAACTTTTAAATTCTTAAGCTTAGATTTTAATTAAAATCAAAGTTCGCATATAACTGTTTAACTGCCGTTGACTTTAAATGATATTATGCAAGTTGACAAAGTATAAAAATTCTTTAACATTTCCTTTAATTGAAGTACTTAGCAGTGCTCTGTAAATGTAAAATTATGTAAATAAATTTGCAGCCGAGGCCATTAATGTCTGTTTACGATGGAGTGATAATTCGAGTCTTTTAACAGTGCACTGCAGTGATGTTTGTCCAACAACAGATCATGCTGATAATTTGCCCACACTTATACTAACATGAACTTATACCCGTTCGACATATCAATCTATAAAAGAGATTCGCAATTGCTGTGATGCAACTGAAATTCTTCAGTTAGCACATCGCTCATGATTTAATAGTTAACGTTTATAGATAGTTAAGATAGCTTTTTTGTCGGTATGATGGCCAGCTAGCATGCAATCCACAAGGATATCCAGTTGGCCAACTGGTCAAACGTGACTCCAGCGAGACTGGAATGAAAGCGGTCCAGCGCAGAACTCTGAACTGTGCCAAAGTCATTAAACACAGACACAGCCACAAATGCGCAAAACGTAAATGCTTTAAGAATATTCCCGCAGCATTGGCCAAAACGGGTCTTGCTTGACCCATTTCGTGCGCTTGTACCGCGACATCTTTTCGCAGATTGCTTTAAATGAATAAATGCCTAACCAAAAATAAAAACTGGACTCCAGCAAAATGGGTCACTATGTTACTGTGGGTCGGGACTCCGGAGCGCATGCCAAGGCATCAATTATAATTCTGATTTGATATTTCCTTGGCGCAGCTAGCGTATAAGATGTGTCTTATACTCAAATCTGTTACAGTCAGTATAAGATTGACTTTACATGTGCATGTGCATGCATACTGCTGTTAATAGACTCGGACTCATGCATGCATACTTGATTAACATATTCTGTTATGTTATGATTCTGACGATCGAACATGTTTGAGGCTAAAGTTTATGTTGCATCGCTAGCTTGTATGGTGGAACATGTCTGAGAGATTAAGCTAGAATACAAAATGTATTAAATGATTAAAGTTAATATATCTTGAGGCTAATTGAGAGTAACTGAAAGAGTTAACTTTCCAGCTGTCATAAATCTCCTAACTTATAAAGTTTAAGTTCAAATCTTGCATTTAGAACATTCTATATATATTTATATATCATAGTAAAAAAGTAGTACCAAAAAGAATTGACATTAAGTTTATCACTAATGTTTTTTTTTTTTTCAACCTTACGATTACTACTATTTTACAAGATGGAGCAACCGGAAAACAAATATTAAATTAAATATACGTTTTGCTTAAAGCAAAATTGAAATTAAGTAAATTTAAGCCCCTATTACTAAACTGCTTCCTTCATTAGAAAAAGATTGCAAAGTCTAAGTTCTGAAATACTTTAAATTTATGAAATCAGTCAAAGTTCTCTTAGAGATGCCGCAACGCCTACTTGGAAAATGTTTATGCTTTACTTTGTCTGCGTCCACAATTGCCCTCGGCTACGACTCGCCTTGGCTGGGGACAGAAAACCGGTTGATTGATACCATTTGTGGCATTAAATGCACATTATGTTTGTTGCAACATCGAAGAATGCCCCATTCCAATTGCAAGCGCTGTTATCTAACTGTACTCGCTCACACAGACACCAACTGCAGAAGCAACTGCTAACAGCTGAACATAGCAGAACCAGTCTCCGTCTCTGGAATTATATCACAATCACAATCACAAATGTGAACAGCGATAGAGAGAGACAGAGAGAGGGAGAGGGAGAACGCTGTATATGGGCGTTACACGTTGCTCTGCTAATATATATCAAATTATTAAGTCAACGTAAGAGATGTGATTTATATGGCAAATCTATTACAGCATGATCGGTTAACATTCGAAAGAAAACAAATTTATATAAAAAAAACTTTAAATATTGTGACACATTTGATGGGTGTTAACAAGGTATTAATGAATATATAAATATATAAATGAATATGCAAACATATAAAAGTTGGTTAATGCGGAAATTTTGCTTTTGTTTATTAAGTGATTTAGTAGACTTGCTAAACAATTTTGATTATAGCCAGTTAGATAAAAAAAAAACCTTTAAATTAATCTCAATGCTTCTCTTAATATATAAAAATTCGATTCAATTGTAAGAAAAATAATAATATTAATAATAATAATAATAATAATAACAGAAAATATTTGAATATAAATAAAATATTAACGTTGCGAATTTAATCCTTTTACAATTTTTGGCAATAATTTTGTATACATATATTAATAATAAAATATTAAAATTATGGAAATTTATGAAAGAATTTTATCTATTTGATAGTTTTCTTGTATATCGAAATAATTTTTAAAATAAATAATAGTATATACATATTATTATTTAAAATACATAGTTTATGTTAAATAATTTTTACAAAATTAATTAATATTTTTAAATATTTCATTTGACTAATATTCATATCTAATAAACCTATCTTATCTATATTTTGTCACATAATTTAAAAGCAATTATAATTCTCACCTGAGATACGAGTGCTTTGGTCTCCGGTGTCGTGCTATCCAGAAAGATTTTCTTGAATTCACTTGGACTAGATAATTTGAAATCTGAAGCGGATGCTATGAAGGCCTGTATTTCGTGCAGGCTCTGCTCGGCTAGATCGGCCGACACGGAGCACTTCTCGATGCGCTGCGAGGCCAGGAGCTCCACGCCATTGGCACACCATTGATTAGCCTGTAAGAGAGCGCGAGAGAGCGAGAGAGAGAGATTATTAAATATGCACATAGTGTAATAAACTCAGTCTGCTCACCTTTTCAACTCTCTCCATTAGTTCGCTGTTCTTGGCCAGAATCTCAAGCCGTTTGGTCAGCCGCATGTTGATGATGTCGCAGACGCGCTGCAGCTCATCGCACTTGGGCTGGACAATCTCCCAGGGGTAGACGCCGCGTGAGCCAATCAGCTGTTGTCCCGCTTGTATCGCCTCCTCGGCCCGCTCGACATCCGCCTTGATTAGTTTGCAGAAGTCTTCCGTCTCCTGCACGAGCGTTGCAACGCGCTCCACGCTCTCGCCAATCTCCGTCATGTCCGCCACAGTCTTGAGGTGGCCATCAAAGATGCTCTGCCATGGAGGATCGGGAATTAGTTAAGAGAATGCATTAGAGAGGCTTTCTTTGCCCTTAGCCCAACTCACCTGCAGCTCTCGGAAGTCCTGCTCGAACATGCGCAGCAGCAGGCATTGCTCCAGCCGGTTACGATGGGTGCGCCAGAACTCGTCGAAGCGACGCTCAGTTTCCTCCAGTTGGATCAGCAGTCTACGATAATCGCGACAATCATCATAATGTTGGGGTTGTTTAAACTTATATTGTTGGTGATAAATAATTTGCTGACGATGTATTGGCTGCCCTGCACTGGATCTGCACATCGATATTTTTGTTTTTTGATTTTTTGATTTAATTCATTTTTTTATGCACATTTTTATTTTCATTTGAGTCAAAAGTATTTGAAATGGAAAATTGAGCGCGCAACAGGGGAGAAGACAAAAGACAAAAGACGGCAACAACTTAATGAGTGTGATGAGCGAGATTCCAATGAAAGAGATTGCAACGTGTCTTATGTTTGTTATTAAAGTTTTTTTCTGTTAAATTTATCATCATTTTTATTTTATTTTATTTTTTTTTTTTTTTGCGTGTGCATAGTGAAAGAAATTGTGAATTGTGAAGTTCGAGTGGACCAATGTGAGATCAAATTGAGTGAATTCGTTTAAAAGTGTGTGCGTGTGTGTGTGTGTGTGTGTGTTATCTGTGACAGTCATTAACATTATTGGCTCAAAGGTTTCCCTTTATGAAACACTAACGGACATCGACGTTTAAATGAGAAACATTTAGACATGCATAAATATTGAATTTTTGGCACAAAATTCTTGCTAACATTAAGCGAAACTTTGGGCTGACATTTATTTTTATTTTCATGCAAAACTATATTTGAAATGAGAAATTTGTAACAACAGCACTTAACAGCTTTTAATTTCAAGTATACCCCATTATTGTAAGTCTTATGGTTAAATAAATATCTGCTCTAACACCAAAATCAATTATTCGAATTGCAAGATAAGGAGAGAAGTATATCAAGAGAACTATCTAGGGTTCATTTGTTCAATTATAACTGTAGTAATAATATAAATAATATTTTAATATTTATATAAATATTTTAAAATTATTTATAGTAATAGTATCGCCTAGCCTCTAAAGTAATAATAACAATTATATATATGTCGTACTATTTTTATATAAATATATGATAATTATTTTTGGGATAAAGTCAACAACAAATAGAACTTAGATTTAAGAGAGATCTGATATATCGAAATTGATGTAGAGATTAGGCTATTCAAACCATTCACCTTTAAACTTAGTGAAGTACAACCTTTTTATATCCTTTTTATTATAATTCCCCTCCACCCCTAAATCCACCCCCTCATCCGTAAATTTGTAAAGGGTGTATTTCAAATTCTAGACACTTGTGCTGTGGCAGATGCATGCATTTCAATGTTATAATCAAGATCTGAAAGTTTAATAAATATAGCTCCTTCGAGTGTCATATCAGTCAGCTTCTGTCATGCAGTCTTATTGCATTTAGCTTCTGCCATGAATTCGCTAGAAACCTAAATTAAGAGCATTTATATTTCTGCGAATCATATGATTATATTTTCTATTTTGTGAGCAAAGAGGATAAATTTTTCCACAAGCTTCATATTACTCAGTTTTTGGCATTGATGTACCTTACACCAAGTTTTGTAGCATTCAGCTTTTGTCATGAAGCTGCCTTAACTCAAGTTTCAAGTTTTGTTTTTATCACATTCACTAGAAGAGTTGAACACAGTTTCTTAATTATTCATAAGGCTATGCCTTTTATTTTGCGAGCAAATTCTGATTAATATTTCCATAAGTTTCATAGATGTACTATCATCATCGAGTGTTATATCAGTCAGCTTCTGTCTGCCGTCTCCGAGCTTTTAGCATCTGCCATAAATTCGCTAGAAGATCAAAACTAATAGCATTTATATTTCTGTGATCCACGAATATGTTTTCTATTTCATGAACAATGAATTCATATTATTCAGTCTTTGGCATTGAGTCTTGTAGCATTCAGCTTTTGTCATGTAGCTGCCCTAACTCAAGTTTCAAGTTTTGTTTTTGTCACATTCACTAGAAGAGTTGACCCATAGTTTCAGAGGCTTTCATGGGGCTAAGCTTTTCTTTAAACAAGCTTTTCGTTAAACAATTCAAAAAATTCAATTCATGCCCAATTTTCATAAAAGTCTTAAGGTCTCTAAAGTTGTTCTAGATGTTCTAGAGTATAATCAATAAAAGTTCTAATCTATACCCTGGATATATTATTTTAATTATTATATATATTGTAAGCGCAAGACTTCCAACTAAAAAACTATCTCTATAATATTTAAAAAATATTAAATAATCTATGTAATTATTTTTAAATATATGTTAACTAATTAATAAACTACAACCCTTTTAAATAAAAACTAATTTTGGCATTAAATAAATGTGATCTGCTAAGCAACATTTGTGGAGTATTATGAATGACAGAATGAATATGATACATAAATATATAAATATACATATATAGATATTAATATATATATACATACATATTTATATATATGTCCACAAGAGAGAAATGAAATCAATGTATAAACTGTCTTCAAAAATATTGTTCTTAAAATAAATGTTAATACAAAAACCAGTGCAGAGCTATAAAAACCAAATAGAATAGATATCAAAGTTAGTAAAAACTTGAAGACGTTACAACTTTAGTTAAGTCAAAGTTAAAGTTAAATATATAGAGAAACGCGAAATTGAGAATTAGGGACAGAGTTAAATAAGAAGTTCGAGCAATATTACTCCAGAGTTTACTCTATGTAGCAGCGCAATTCAAGAACACCAACTCTACAAACTCTATAAATACCTCTCAATGGCGCTGACATTGCCAGTGCGCTCCGAGAACTCCTTGAGCTCCTCGTTCGATTTGATTTTATCCAGCAGCGTTTCGCCATGCTTGGCAGCAGCCAGGATTTCATCCTGAAAGAGAATTTCATATTAGTTCTGCTGAGTACAGAAGGAAATTGGTGGTAAGGCAACCTTTAGACGCGCATAGTCGATGCCCTGATCCTCCAATAGCTTTTTGGTTGCCTCCACGGAGTTGGGAAACTCTGTGTCATGTATGGCTTGTATAAAGACATCCAATTCGGCGGAGACTTGATGCGTCAGGCTTGAGAACTTTTCCAGTGACTGGAATACACAAGAGAAAATGTTTAATAAATAATATGATAGGGCTTAGTTCACTTCCTGAATACTCACAATCCTCTGCTGTATCCACTCGTGATGTGAATATATTAGAGTGCCACCCATATCGGGTGTCAATTGACTTGGGTCCACAAACTCATGCAGATCGCTCAGGGTCGAGCACACAATTAGCCGAAAGCGATATTCGTCTTTGGATGAAAATTTGGAGCTCACCTCCGAGATGGCCTTCTGAAAGAGTCCCGACGGACGCAGCACATAGACCACATGTATAATACCGGGAAAATAGATCTGAAAATTTATGCATTCATTAATAATTAAGCCATAATAATGAACTATAGTTCTCTTACCGATATGCGCTGCAAGGCTGTCTTGACTGAGGTCCAGCGATCCTTGCGTCGATCAATAATCAAATGGAAGCCCAGATCAGCATCCTGTAGGCTGAAAGAGTAAAAGTAAAACGTAAATATCTTGAGTTCTTTTAGAGTTCTGATCTACTCACGATGGCACTGAGCTGAGGTACAAAATGAGCTTCTGATAGTCGGCTTCCTCGATCGAATTGAAATTGTTGTTGTCCGGAAAGATGATCAGCGGACAGCCCTCCTGGGAGCGACCGCCGGTGATCACTGCGTGCTGCGGATGCAGCAGATCCGCCACATCGGCTATGTTGAGCACACCCTCGCCACTCATGGCCGCCGCCGCTTGAGCCGGACTGATGTGCTCCAGTAGCGAGTTGATCTGCTCGGCGGGCTTATGCGCACCGATCGCCTCAGCGGCATAGGCCACGCCCTGTGAATTGACTGAGCTCGTCGAGTTGCTGCTGATCGTCGACGTGGTGTGCTGCAGCAGTCCTGAGCTGCGATTCGTGTGCGCCGGCGAGTTGCTGAGCGACTGGAATATCGCCGTCTGTATGGATGCCCCACTGCTCACCGATATCTGGGACTCGATCATGTGCTGGCTGATCAGCTGCTGTTGCCGCTGCTGCGTTTGCGATGCGCTCATCACAATCGCCTGGGACTCGGCCAGTGCACTCTCCACATCATTATCTATTAGGAATAGAAATATCAAAGAATTTATATTATTGGATGCATTAGAAATCACATTGCATGATTATATGCTCTATTATATATCATTATAAATTATGAAATCGCTTTAAAGGCAACGGCTACCAGAGATAAATCGACGTCAGTTAGACTGACTCGGCAGATTGACAGCATCTAAATTAATTATCATCATTCTCCTAGGCCAACGAATATTACACTGGCCAACAAAATCTACATAAGCAAGACTGAACGATTCGCAGACTTTATTAACATCTCCAGGTTTTCCATTTGCTCACTCAAAATCGATCAAATTCTTCGATATATTCTGAGCATTAATAAATATTTTATAAAAGCTACGCAAATAGAAATTTTTCGGTATTTGGCTCAATAATCGAGAGTTTTTATTTATAATTTATAAGTCTGAATACTCCAACAGGAATTTTAAATTTTTTTAGAATAATTTTTAATTTAAAAACAAAGTAAATGTAGCCTAAAAATAAGTCTGGCAAGAGTTTCAAGAGATTGGCGCTAACTAGAAAAAACTCGGAAAATAAGTTTTATTGGAATTTAGGGCAGGAGGAAGACGATTTGCTATCAGCTCAGCTGTTGCAGTTCATCAGCAATATACATATATATTTTATGGTAACAACCACGCCTTCTTTCGCCCTTTATACACAAATTACCTACAACATTATAACCGGAATCCCAATTTTCAATAGGTATATAATGTAATCAGGCTTAGCCGCAAAGCAGATTCTCTTGTCTGTAATCTTTCCCAATCAATAAGTTCTAAACAAACAACAATTTTCATTCATTCATTCAAAATTACAACAACAATTGTTTACATATTGTGCATTGCATATGCAATACTATATATTATAGTAAGTGTTGGCATATGCGTGTGTGAATGTGTATGTGTTTATCATATCTATATGTATGTCTATATATATAGAGAGAGAGAGTTTGTGGATGTAGCATTTCTTTTTTAGCTTTGACCCATTTTCAGCTGATCGCAACACTTGCCTCTCCTCGAATCTCACATTTTTAGCTCTTTCTTCCGCATATTTTAATGTTTGCTTTTCCTCACTTATAATTATTATTATTTTTGGTTTTTTTGAGCGCGTGCTTTGATAAATATCGTGCGTTTATCGCTTGGTATTCCTGATAATGAGCTTATAACCAGGTGAAAATTAATTATTATATTTCTATTTATTTTTATTAAAATTCTGTTTTGTTTTTATCGAAAGTAATTAGAAGGCGTAGCGTGGCTAGGCATGTATTACTATCTGTTCCAGCAAATTCTAGAGAGCATATGTTAGGATTATATATATTTATATTTCTTATAGTTGAAGGCCAACCGATTTAGACCTAAGTAATTCATATTATTCAGTGAGCAAATTTCACTTTTCTGCACTTCAACTAAAATCGCAATTAAAAATGCATTTCACAGTAAAAACTATGCTGTTCTGGGACAAAGCGCTATTAAATGCCATGAAAACTGTATACCAATGGGACAAAAAAGATATAATTTATTCAAGAATGCATTTTACGACGACCTTGCATGTGAACATGCATCGTATCACAGCTTGACTGTGCGTGTGTGTATATATTATGACGTATATACATATACATATGCATATTACATATATATGGAGAGTTAGGCCCAGTGTAGTAGCTCCTACTTTACTAAGGTATTCTTATAACACCTTTTAATCAATGGGGGAGCAAAAAAAAAATTAAATCTTAGCAAAGTACATAAAATGTGTGAATGTTAATAAAGAAGTTTATTTGACAATAAAATTATTTAAAGTCTGGCCAAATTCCAGTTTTGAGGCAGGCCTAGACTTTCAATTAAGTAACTCCAGCTTCAAAGCTCACTTTGATGCGGTAGTGCCTAATCTACGCCCCCAACGTTTGGCCCTTGAGAGAGTTCAAAGCCCTGGTTGAATTTACCGATTTTACCGTTTTGACTACGGGAGCTACAGTTTGTTTACAAGGAAGATATACGAGAGTGACCTGACAAGTTCTTAAAACATATTATAAAATTATATTTTTATATTTAAAAAAAAAAAATAATAATATTATTTTCTTTTAATTAAAATATGAATATAATTTTTATAATAGATGCTACAAAATTTTTATATTAAATTTAATTAGCAATTAGAATACTAGCCATCCCAAATTCTTTTCATTTAGTTACAGTTTTTATTTTGTTATCCAATTAATAATTAATAAATGTATAGTAAATATTAGTTTTTTCTTTTATAATAATATTCACTTTTGCTTGCAAGTTTCAATCTTTCTTTATCTTTACGTTAAATTTGTTAACTTTTCTGACTACCCTCGTAGTACTTCAGCATGTTTGCGCGCCTTCTGGAGCGTTGCAACATAAGCTTGAATATCACAGTTTGCAGCAGATGTACACATGTCTCTGTAGTATGCTCAATTTCAAGTCCCAGTCCAACCAATATACTCCTTTCACCACCACATGAGGGAGTATAAAGAGGCATGTGAGCTGGACCATATAAAGTCTGGTTTATAATCTCACTCGAATTTGATAGTTCATTTTTACTTTAATTAAAAAGCATTTCAGCTAATAAAGAACGAGCCGAGATGTGATTCACAATAGTTACGCATCCGCTTCATATACACACCATAATCTGCTAAGGTTTGCAGGTTGCCCATTGTGGTAGTAGTGGTAGTTGTGGACCGTAGATAATTACGCATACGTGCGCACACTGATTAGGGCACTCCACATGTTGTTCTTTCTGATTTTTTGCCAATTGGCAATTGCACAACACAGCTGAGTATATAGAAATGACGAATAAATGTCGGCTTTAAGCCCCAAGCACATATGTATGTATGTTTAGCACGGCAAGGCGAGGCAAGGGGCACTGCGAGACTCACACAATCGTCTCGCGATTCCACAATGAAAAGAAAATAGAATTATAGTAACTGAAACGTAGCGTATGCTATATGATATGGTATTGCCACTGCGCTATTCAATGAGACTCTGTGGTAGAGGAAGCAGCAGCACTCTGTTGGCCTCGTCATCATCGTCAGCTGCTGCCCAAGCGGAGCGACAGAGAGCGAGAGCTGGAGAGGAGAGAGAGCTTGCGTAAGAGAAATATAAACACACTCACGCAAGATGAGTGCAGAGAAAAGCCGCAGGTGATTGCTCCGATACCCAGAATTTATACATTTCTAAAGAGCATCGATGCGCTGCTTGCCGGTCTTTTCTCTCATATGCTTTCTTCTGCACTCCAATCCGATCCGAACTCAGCTGCATTTCGAGTGCTGGCTGCGGCACATCGTTTGGCATCGTCAAACATCTAATTGGAGCAGCGCGAAAACGAGCCAGCTCATTGTAGCACTCAACAACATCACACATACACACAGACACACACACACATGCGCAAACAGATAAAGCTATATGAAAAGTTCTATGCGTGTTTCGCTCGTCTCTAAAGCGTACAACATCTGCCTTCAATGCCATAGCTGATAAGACCGTAATGTAATACACAGAGTACTTAGTTCCGCCGCGCTATTGAAATGCTGGGTGTACTTCCCAATTATAATATATATCAATAATAATAATAATAACAATATATTCTGATATTATTATAAACAGTTGGTAGAAGCTATTATATCATCATAAGAATTTCAGCTGCAGCTGCTTGCCATATTCATTTCTAGTTTCTGATAAAACACAGAGCACTAAGTTGGGCAGCATTATTGGAGAACTGGGTGTACTTCCCGATTATGATATATAAAAATGATAATTTATTATAATATTATTACAGACATAGGGTATACACTGTTATATCAATTTCATTTAGATTTGCTTGCCATTTTCTCTTCTATTTTCTTTAATAAAAGTACTCTTTCCTTATAACACCCATAGACATACTACCTCAGATGCTTTGGTGAAAAACTTTCGCATGCATGTTTAAGCAATGATTTCAAATTAATATTTTCGGGTCGTTTCACTTAGCTGAACTTTTACTTTTACCGCGACTTGATTCATCAATATATTCAACTCGAATTAGCAAAACTTTTTGTCTTTGACGATTTTTCCGTGCAATTTTCGCTGATTTTATTTTTGGCATTTGAAGAAAAAAAACATTGCTATATACATACATAAATATCTATGCATGTATATACGTTTACGTGAAAACGGAGACGCAATTAGATTTAAAGTTGTATATATTTATTTATAAACGAAAATAAAAAAAAACACAGGAGCCTTGTACATGATTCCATATGAGAAGAAAATGCTGTATGAAATTTGTATATTATTATTTAGAATTTATAATAATAAAATAAGTTTAGATGACTAGCATGAATTTGTATTACCCATTTAATTTACTTATTTTTGAGGGATCAAATACTTTGTATGAAAGCTTTTTTGGCATGATTAACTAGGTCAATTCTGCTGGACAAAATATGATTATTATGATATTTAGATTATGAAACACAAAAATTGAGTTTTGGCAACAATAACTGTTTTTTTTTTTTTTTTTTTAGAAGAATGAAGAAGAAAAATTTAAGAGCTTTCAGCTTTCATAGCCTGCTTTTAGTATATATGTATATAATTCGTTATACTACACAAATACTACTCGTAATACCTATAAATATCAATCAAAATGTATTTACTAAAGTCTAAAAGGCTAAGAATTATGAAGTCTTTGATAGTAAATAATATATGAACTCACAGAAGTGAATAATATAAAACATCTTAGTCATAAATGTATATCATATTTATATGTATATATATGTATATATAGACTAGCTGTTTACTTGAGTTTGTTTAACAAATTATCTATAAGGGTTTTAATACTAGGGTATACCCTCACTACATTAAACTCTATAAGTTAGAGCTTAATCTTTAGACTTGATGTTGTCTATCATATAGTATGTGCACACGTATTTTGATAGGCATTCACATTTAAAGATCAGCGACTTGACCTATCTAAAAAAAATACTATATGACTAGTGCTTGTATAATAACAGTTTAAATACAGATTTAAAACACTCGCTACTCATATACTATACTATAATATACATGATGTATACAAAAAGCTAATTATAAAGCTGTATATTGAGAAATTGTTAATTGAGTATTGATCAAATGACAATAAAAATATTCGTGACAAATATATGAGTATAAACGTCATCAAATATTTTGCAATATCTATACATATATATAAGTAATTATATATATGAGTAATTTGCAATTGCCCGATCCATTATGACAGTGTCTGCATTGGGCATTGATCCCCAATAGGTGATAGGTAAAGCGAATACTACGTGCTCAAGACAAAAACCATTATAAATGATGAGTAAACCTTTTGGGTTCGATGTAAATAACAATGAAAGGTAACCATTTTGCTGTAAACTTATCAAATATTCAACTTTTGTTATCTGCCTTTTCGACTGTCTCTTGATAATTAGCATATCTGTTTGGCAATGAGGGCGGTTAGGAAGTTACAATGCCCCTATATACTACTTGATACTTTATCTGGCAATAGTACTTACATATGTGCACATAATATTATGCATGATTTCTATTGAAAGGTCGTTTGTGCACTTTGATCAAATTTAAGTGGTCTATATAAACTCATGAATAGCTATAAACTAAATTGGTAGAATATTTACGCATAATATCCATTGTACGCAGAACCAATCACCGATTCACAAAACTGTCTGCTGGATACATATACACATAAGATAAATGTATGTATGTATGTACGTAAATATTTATACATAAATTCACATATGATGCTGATATGTATATCTAATTATATATTATGCATTTGCGAGATTAGGTAACACACGCGCAACACAAATCATCTGAAAACTGACGCTTACACACGTATCTCGGCGGATAAAAAACATTATTTGTATATTTCAACTATGCACCGGGTATATATTTTACACGAAAGAAGAAGAGCTGAACTAATATAAATAACATAACAGAAAAATTTGCATTAACATCAGCTGAGCTGTTATTTAACAGCGAGCAGTAAATGTTTGATCCGCTAACTAATGGAAAACAAATCAAAGACCATTATTATTTTTTAATGTAATCGAATACTTGAAATCTTTACTTTTTATATAAAAAGCTCTTTCATTTAAAGGATGTTTTTAGTAAAAACATCGAGTTGTGTTCAAATTTTAACAGCAATTAACTAGTTCCACTGTCAATTTGTATGTACATTATTATCGATAACAAGATCAGTAGCAGAACAGAAAACAGCTGTCGCATGCAGAACTCAAAATTCATAATTCAAAAATAACGATTCAAAATAACATTAATTTTTGTATGTTAAACAAATTGCATAACTTAAAATAAATCAACGAAATCCTAATTTGATGATTATACCTTCTGATAAAAATTAACATTTAGTTTTTTAGCATTGATATATTCGAAAAGTACGCCATAGTTTGAAAAAGGAAAAATACTAGCAAACAAAAGTAAATACAAACCTAACATTTAGAATATATTTAATATAGTACTATAAATGGTACGCCAGATCAATGTGTATATAATCAAAGTAATTTCTTTGAGTATTTAACCTATTCATTTTGTTAAGTCTTTTCTTACAAAACACAACTAAGAATCAAGGTCACATTAATGCGTGGGCTTTAAATAAAGCAACAGGCAAAAACAGTAGAAAAGAACAAGAAAAGCAAATGAGAATCGTCAGAACTAGAGATTAGCAATAAGCGTCGTCTACCCTAAATTAGAATTGAAACCCACTTGCAACGGGTGCACCAAATGCAAACGAGGGTAACACTTGGAAGCATTTAAGCACATAGTTAGGTAGCTGTACAATGTACATACATACAAACACTTAACACGTATGTATGTAGGTATGTACGTGTGCATTTCATAAGAGCGGCCATTTAAGTGCAGCTAAATGAGAAGAATATGCAATATGCCGACGACGCGACGTAGAACCAATCAGTCTCTGCAAACAAAAAGGTATTCAATTTCTTGGCACAGCTAACATATAATGAACATACATGTATGTGGCGTATGGGCGTGCCCAAGATATGTTTACAACTGTAATATTTTCTTAATACATCCTCCAGAATTATGTTTTCACTATCTATTGCGAAGTATTAGATTTAAAATATTTACAAATACATTCCAAATATCTTCTCAATTTACAATATTTCTCCAATTGATATTAAAAATTTCACCTTCAAGGTGATACAAATCTCCCTCCTACTTGACCATAAAAAGTCGTTATCAATTCAACTCAAAGCATTCACACAAACAAATCAAGTTTATCCGGAATCGCTGTTTGGGCCGTGACATTAAAGGCGCACGAAATGCTACTGCGGCGATTAATACGGAAAATCAATAAATATGTATGGGGTCGATGGGCGGAGTAAGGGCGGTAGACGCAGCCTTGAGTTGGCACGAATAAATAATGATGATTCGAACTAGAACTAAATTTCGCCCAGCTCAGTCTAGGGAAAACCTTTCGGAATACCTACCCGACAGCTCTGAGACGTCTAGGCAGCTGGATCTGCTCTTGGTGCGCTGCAGCAGGCGCTGCAGTGGGGGCTGCCTTTGCGGGCTGCTGCTAGACGGTCCATTGTTGATATCTGAGCCGCTGCCCCACTCCGTGTCGATGGCCTTGGATGCACTGCGTTTGAAATGCTCCAGAAAATGATCGATTTGCTTCTCTATGGAACTGGACGGCGAATTTTCCATTTTCACTCTTACATTGTTGGCCGCACGAAAGGTTCACAATTTATCTTTAAAGTGTTTAATTGATGCACTTTAACAAAAATTATTTCAATATCTTTATACACATATACATATGTATGTATTTATAGTAATTTATTAATTATAATTTTTATATACTACATTAATGTTGTTGTTATCTATTTTTTTATATTTTTCTTTTCTTTTTTATCTCTACACTAATATTTGCTGCACTTTTTTTTTTTTTTTTTTTTTTGAAGGTCCTCTTGGATGACTCAACCTTAACCGTTCTTCCGCATCGCTCAACCAAGACTGAGAGTCACGGAATAGGCCACCGCCAGATATTGAGCAAGGATGTGTGTGTGTGTGTGCTCAAACACTCAGTCCATAGATAGTGAATGAGAGACCCAACGACGATTGGGAGAGCCGGCAATATTTGTTACTTTTTCTATCCTCTCATTGACGCCAAAAGCTTCTGCACTAAGCACGTGTTGTTTGTTTGAATCAAATCAAATCTTTGACATGCGCAGAAATGCGAAACAGTTACAGGTTAATGCGTATCACTAAATATATATACATAGTTGTCTATATGTCTTCTGACTGACAACAGCTGTTCGTCTGCCTTATAATAATGTTTGTTTATTTTAGATTCCAAAGGAGTGTAGTTCCTCGATTTTTATCCACTGAAGGATCGTCCTTAGCCAACAGAACCTTAATTTTATTATATATATACAAATATTAAAAATTCTACTTGGTTTTAATTTGTAAATGAAGAATTAAATTTAAATTGTATTTGATTACTTGGTAAATGTTATAATAATAAATTAAACTAAATTTATTTATTTAGTTTCACAAAATAACGATGTCTGTGTATGTGACTTATTCAAAATAGAACATTTTTAATATTATAACTCATTTTATAATAATGTCAACAATTAAACTTTAACATATCAAATCATAAATTTTAACATTTATGAAAAAGCTAAAAATAACTGATTTTGACATGAAAATAAGCTCGATATTTGTTCAAATTATGCAATCGATTGCATGAGTCCAGTGGTTCGATAAAAGTAGTTCAGTGAACGGTACTAAACTGGGCCGACACAACTCTACACAATCAATCCATAAACAACAAAAATTTTGTGTATGAACTTAAGCCAGGCACAGAAGTAAATAAAAACAATAAATGCAAAGTTCTTAACATTGGTCAATTACAAATTTGTAACTTCCACTGGATTATGGGATATTAGCGTCCTGTACTTCGTGTAAGTTGTTTGGTATGACACATTTGTAACACAAAAAGATGAATGTGTGTATGTGTGTGTGTGTGTGGGTGTGAGTATGTGTATGCATGAGAATGGAACTGATTCAGTATATATATCATGTATACATATGTATGTATGCAATTGAACATATGTGCATAGAAAAGTGTACTTTTGTGCATATATATGTAAATATAAACAATCGTAATTAAATACAAATGTGTGTATCAGTGCAAATGCATTTGAGTTCCAGTCAAAACTGCAATACTAAGCCACATTGATTCACTCAGATACTTTGTCACAATTTATTGACTCATTTCGTAGATCTTTATTTCTTGATTGTAGTGTAGAAAGCAAAACCAACAACGCATTTAATCAATGTTCTCCAACGGGCTGCCGTGCAACCTGTCGTTTCCGAGCTGCCTAAGTGTACCAAAAGATGGTAATGAGGAGCTCTTGCCATCCAATATGGGCACAAGAGAACCTGTTATTCTTAACGTATATGACATGGTAAGTGGATTTATGATTGCTAAATATGGTTAATTAATTTGATTAATTTTGTTTGTGTTCGCAGTACTGGATTAATGAATATACCACATCAATTGGTCTTGGCGTATTTCATTCCGGCGTAGAAGCATTTGGCACTGAGTTTGCATACGGAGGCCATCCGTTTCCTTTTACTGGTGTCTTCGAAATCACACCGCGTGACCACGACGAATTGGGCGAACAATTCCAGTTCCGACAGAGCATTCAAATTGGCTGTACCGACTTTACATACGAGGAAGTGCGTCGACTTGTTGAGGAATTGGGCAATCAATTTCGCGGAGATCGTTATCATCTTATGAACAATAATTGTAATCACTTTTCGGGCAACTTGACACAGGTTTGGCACACAGTCGTGACTTTAATCGAATCGAATACCCATTGTAATTTGTTTCCTCAGATACTTTGCGGCCAAGAGATACCCAGCTGGGTGAACCGTCTAGCACATTTCAGCTCCTGTGTGCCATTTTTACAAAGATGCCTACCAAAGTGAGTATCTTAAAATTCGATTAGATTAGACTTAAATAAATGTAATTTGGGCTTTTCGTCTATTTCAGAGAGTGGCTTACGCCGAATGCCTTGCAGCAAAGCATAACAACAATCCAAGAGCGCGAAGACTCGGACAATAGTCCCCTTTGAGACATTACCTGATCTAAAATATATTCATAAAACTTACAAAGTCCCAAGCGAGCATAACAACTCATCCCTGCTGTCGGAAGACCAACAATATTGTTAAGTTAAATTGAGAAGAGCCGGGTTATCGACACTCATTTCATTAAAGCCAAGAAAGAAAGAAAAAATGAAAGCAAAAACATTTTCAAATAGAATGCAAAATCATAAATAATGTTAATAGTTTTATATTAGGCTACATGGAAAGCGAATAAATTATTGGCTAACTTGTAACATGTAATTCGACTATTCAGAATTAAGATATTATTAAGTGGCCGATAAGTGTACGTTATCAGAAGGCAGCAGCAGCCGTGCCCATACACACAGCCCACAGCTGCAACATCATTTATAGAATTTTGAATTAATGATCAAACATCGAGAAACCATTTTTAAGAAATTGCTAAACAAACAAAACAAAAAAAAAAAAAACATAATTAACAAGCAAAGCCAGCAAATTATATGTAGTTAAATGATATCAAAGTTGTCATCATTAGTTAATTTGTATACATATTTTATTATTTGAAAATTGATTTTTATGATTACAATGTCGAAAGCCGCATGTCTATCAAAACACCAAAACGATCTGTTATCAATAAATATGTACTTGACATTCTGATATTTACACATACATTAATACTATTATATTAAAAATTTTTTAAAGAAAATATATTTTAATTCAATAATAACTCTAATACGTAGTTATTCATAGTTGATACGCCTAAGTGAAGATACAAAAAGAAAACCTACGAAATAAGTACATGCATACACACATACATGCACATATACATATATTTTCAGACAACAAATAGTGCCAAAAACAAATGCTGCGAATTCTAAACAAAAATATTATTACTGTTAAACGTTGCCGCGTCCAGAATTTGCTCTGCCAAACATCTGGCTGAGTGCAACAAACTAACAGGATAACATAAATATATAAATACATACATCTAAATAATAATTATGATAAATACATTGTGACAACTATTTACAAAATGGTAGCTACAAAATCTGCACAATTATATTATTTACATTAATTATTAACTTGCTCCATGTGTTTCAAACCAAGCTGGAAACGTTATTGTATAAGCCCACAGATGCGATTTCATCCACATCGATATCGACATCGCTGCTTAGGGCATTGTGCGGGAGTTGACTTCGAAAGATCATAGCCTGGGATCGTATTGAGTTGACGCCTGGTGCCAGATTCCCGTGGGGATATTGCAGCTGATTGGTGTCAGCCAGAGCTGGTGCTCGGCTAATGTAATCCCCGTGCAAGGGTTCATGATCATGTGGCTGCAGATGGAGGGATTGGGATTGGCATTGGGCACTGGGTGAGCGGAACTCTTGCGGTCCCGCATAGCCAACTGGCAGCCTGACGCTGCCCAAATCTCCAGAGTAAACGTTTTGTGCTCTTTGCAGATTTCTTGATCGATTGGGAAGATCATGAAAGTAAGCATCTTTGGGTATGTGCCTCTCAGCTGCACCGTATGGCGCATATTGGGGTTTTCTCGCGTGCGCCGCATACAGAGACGAAGCATTCGGCAAGGGCAATTGACCAGCGTTTTCAGGATTAGATATGCTATGGAGATTATTGCTCAACTGAGGCGCCACCATTTGTGAGTGCGGCAAGTCGTAGCTCAAGCCAACATCATTGTCGTACTGCATGTTGGAATCAATCCTGCCCTGCAGCTGGGCCACCATGTCCTTCACTTGGCCTGTATTCGATTTCTTTAGGTATTTTATTTCGCTGTTCCTAATCTCAACCTTACCAGCAGCTTCATTGGAGTTTTGTCTCATATGTACGCCGCCAGCTGCGTGGTGTGGGATGTTTGCTTGGGCAATACTCAAGCCATTGGAGTTATAGAGATTTGCATTGACAGAGTAGTTGTCCTCCAAGCAAAGCGCTTGCCTCTTCATGAGATTCGATATGGATTTTTGCATGGATCTTGGGTGGGACGGTTGCGCATGAAACACGGCATCTGTGCTGCACGACGCCGATGGCGATGGAGATGGTGTGCTTTGAACTTGCTCCTTGTACAACAACTTATCGCCGCAGACTCTATCTCTATCATTCTGATTGAAGGTTACGTCGTCCTTGTTGTGATCCGCAAAGGTGGCATCTTTCCGAAGTGCTTTGATCACTGTGTTCAACATATTTTCACCGCGACCAATGCAATGGTAATACCTCTGGGCGTCCGGCGGAGTCGTTTCGAACTCCCAACTGTTTGAGTTCTGAGACGGGTTTGACGTTTCGCTTGAGTTGGGATAGCGTCTTTGTACATTTGTATACTCATCGTAGCTGGGACTATTAGCGTTCTCCTTATTGTCCAGCAGGTGGCAGGGATTCTCTGGAGTGTACATGGATGGATTACTTTGCTCTGGCGACAGGGAGCAGAGCTGCCGTTTATTCTCCTGCTCGTTGTCTCGCTCCATGATGAGAGTGGTCTTCTCTAGCAAATCTCCAAGTCGCTCCGATACCTTAAGAAAGTCCTGCTTCAGTTCATTCAATTTCGTTTGCTTCAGCTCCTCCTCAGCTGTCGATAGAGCAGCTGCACTCATCACATCATTTCGGTTCTCTGTTACTCCCATACTCGAATTCGATTGGGTATCCTCATTTGAGTCGCTCTCAGCCTGCGCCTCCTGCGACTGCGAATGGTATACGATGTCGACAACCGTTTGATTTTCGTTCTCCAGAATGTCAACGCTTTTCGAGTTCGACATTTTGCCGCTCTCGAAATTACTCTCAAGCAAGTCCAAGCTGCGACATCGAGACAATGTGCGTTCGACCCTTTGAGTTTTGGTTTGATTGTCGTAGGTGGAGCGAAATGGCTCTCCGCGGCGCAGGTATTCATTGAGATAAAGACGCTTGCTCTCACAGCGAATGCGATCCTCGATCATTGTTCGAGTCAGCTGCTCGATTTGATCGTTCGTCTTGATTGCCAACGCTTGAACCTTGTGGCCCAGCCGCTCCTTTGTTTTGTGCACATACTTCTTCAAGCTCTTCCGATTACAGTTCAGTTTATTCTCAATATGCCGGAAGAAGGGACCACAATAGCATGTGTTGCCCACGCTGACTGGGCCCTTGTGTATGTTCCCGGCGAGGTCAAGGAAATACTGTTCGCCTTGCTTTAGCGGCTCTTTGGGTAAGGTTTCCAGTTTGGGCGATGGAAATGAGCGTGGATCAGGAAAATAGTGACAGCCATAGGGCGACCAATTGATTGCCTTATCCACACTATCTTTGTCCTTGTCCTGAGCAGGCGCCGACTTGTCATGATCTTTTGGCTTCTCTCGACGATTACGTATACGCTTTGGAGTGCTTAGAATCTCATTGATTTCCCGATAATTCTTTCTGATCGCAATACTTTGAGGCGTATCGCCCTGAGCATTTTTCACATTCAAACGAGCGTCTGCCTCCAGCAGAATCCGCGTTAGCTTTCGCCGACCCATGGCGCAGGTGATGTGCAGTGCAGTGTCCCCGTTCAGGTTCGTCTTATTGGGATCACACAAGGCCGAAAGGAGAATCCGAGTGACGCCTGCATGGCCATAGCGACAGGCTGTATGCAGAGCAGTATCGCCGTACTATAGAAAAGGGTGAAAGCCATTTAATAAATAATTCATTTAATAAGGATAATAGGACGCACCTTGTTCTGCACATCGGGATCTGCTCCAGCCATCAGTAGTTCTCTAGAGCTCTGATTGTGACCCTTTTGAGCAGCCAAGTGAAGCGCCGTCAGGCCCTCATTGTTAATCATGCTCAGCGTGCTGTTGTGCAGAGCTTCGATCGTGTTTGCTACCCTCGTCTTCAGCCGGCTCTTCTGTTCCTTGTGCTGCGTCTTGGTGGTCGGCGGGGCACAGAGCAATTTGACGCAACGGCTGAGTCCTCGACTGGCCGCCTCGTGCAATGGCGTGTTGCCCTGACTCGATTCCCTGGCCAGGCGATCCGCATTGCTCGACAGCAGGATTTGCACTCGTCTGTCATCGCCTGCCGCAACGGCTTCGTGCAATGCCGTCCAGTTTCTGGAGTCATGCTAAAATATGTAATTTAAACAACAATACACATTTATATCAAGCACCGATACGATTTCTTTTCGAACTTACCCCGGAAATGGCATTCGGCAATGCTTCCTGCTTCAAATTGTGATCCATGCTGCATTGTCTGAAGACAAACCCAAATATAAAAAGACGTTTCAATTGTCAAAAGTCAATTAACCAAGTTTTATTACAAGTTCGCGTATATCTGAACATACGTACATATGTATGTATGTAGTGCGTAGTAGAAACTCATTACGCTGTTCGTGTACTGAATTACATACAAACGCTCATGCACGCACGTACCCACTCATACACACACACAGCATGCCATCGTACGCACAAATTTACATACATATTTCAAGCTTTTCTCAACAATTTCTCTAATAAGATCACTTTTATTTGGTATTTATATATGATTAAATTACATTTCTTTTTAATTATTGTCACATATGCACATATAAACGTACAACAATATTTTGCTAATTGAGGTTGACCGCTTTGGAGCGAATTAACACACATTCTTACAATTTACAGCTTTATTCGATGTTTGATTTTGATCCGTTAAAATTTACACGTTACTTCCGGAGCTTATATTCTTTTATTTAATTGAAAATGACAAACTTTAATTAACAATTGGCAAAAAGAAACATTTTGTGCACGCCCAGAGTTAATTTGGCTTTAAGCCAGGCCTAAAGGAAAATAGAAGAGAAAATTGAGGCGAATTACAAAATTGGCAACAGGTTTTGTATATGGTTGCCACCTACCAGTTAAAATAATCGAGAGATCATCAGTATTTTATGTTATCGAAATCAGTTATAATGAGACATTACAAATATTTGTAAGCTTTATCACTGACCAAAGAACACATAGATGAGACATGTAGAACAAACTTTTTCACCACCGAAAAAATGTGCATTAGGGACTACTCACCTTCGTAGTTGCTCGGCTCCGTCTCTTACGGCTCGAGCAGTGAAAATACAAGACTACAAAGTCAGTTCGTTGCGAGCGCTGAAACGAAATGGTCCCATTCTTATATGAAGCAATGCTATGCGCTATTTGTCCTACTCTCTCTCTCTCACTCTATCTCTCTCTTTGGTCTCTCAAATCACTGAACTCAGCAGCGCACAAAAATTGAATGTTGTTCGCGGCGATCCCAGCTCTTTCCTCTTGAGTGAAGGGTATACCGAAATCATAAAAGCATTTGTCACGCTCATGCAAACAAAATGTAAGCGTTTCGATGGTTATTCGTGGCAAGGGTATGAAAGCGTTGATACGCATAAAGAATATGATTTCGCGTCGGGCAAGTACACATTTTTAACCGAAAAAATTATCGTAACTTTATTAAATGCTTTGCAATATATGAAATACACATGTCATATTATACTCAAGCTTTACTCATTATTGTCAAAAATTTCTAATTAAGTCATAATGGCCCATTTGATAGTCACCCTACGATTCAAATCATAAAAAATTTACAAACTACTAAATCCAGAGACAATTAGCTTGCCATCCCATACAAGCATACACATACACAAATGTATGTACATATGCATGTGCTCACTTCACAAGGCAGACAAATTTTGGGCTGATAATAGACGAAAATACTGAGAAAGAATTGAGTTTCGCGACGCACGCACACAAAAGCACATACACGTAGTAAGGATGTGAATGTGTGCATGCTCGTCGCGAAAATGTATTCTTTCTGTGCAGAACAGGCTGTGCAAATTATAAAGCCCAAAATTTACCGTTGGTCTGCCTTGTGAAGTGAGCACATGCATATGTACATACATTTGTGTATGTGTATGCTTGTATGGGATGGCAAGCTAATTGTCTCTGGATTTAGTAGTTTGTAAATTTTTTATGATTTGAATCGTAGGGTGACTATCAAATGGGCCATTATGACTTAATTAGAAATTTTTGACAATAATGAGTAAAGCTTGAGTATAATATGACATGTGTATTTCATATATTGCAAAGCATTTAATAAAGTTACGATAATTTTTTCGGTTAAAAATGTGTACTTGCCCGACGCGAAATCATATTCTTTATGCGTATCAACGCTTTCATACCCTTGCCACGAATAACCATCGAAACGCTTACATTTTGTTTGCATGAGCGTGACAAATGCTTTTATGATTTCGGTATACCCTTCACTCAAGAGGAAAGAGCTGGGATCGCCGCGAACAACATTCAATTTTTGTGCGCTGCTGAGTTCAGTGATTTGAGAGACTAAAGAGAGAGATAGAGTGAGAGAGAGAGAGTAGGACAAATAGCGCATAGCATTGCTTCATATAAGAATGGGACCATTTCGTTTCAGCGCTCGCAACGAACTGACTTTGTAGTCTTGTATTTTCACTGCTCGAGCCGTAAGAGACGGAGCCGAGCAACTACGAAGGTGAGTAGTCCCTAATGCACATTTTTTCGGTGGTGAAAAAGTTTGTTCTACATGTCTCATCTATGTGTTCTTTGGTCAGTGGCTTTATTTTATTACTTAATTCCCAAGCTACTGTGGGCTTTAAAGGCTGTGTATTAAGTTTCACAAATTACTATGCCACTAAACTTATATTTAAAAACAAATTAAGTAACGACAAATTTTAATAAAGAACTTTGGAGCGCGCGCTGTTAATAACATATTGACTAATGTTAAAGGTTTCAGGGTGCCCATAATTCTGCTTGTTCCAGTGCTGGGTAATTTTTGTCAATTTTGTGTCATCTCATCACAAAATAAGTTTTAATTTCTGCGTCGGCAAAGTAAAGCGAGGATATTGTTAAAAATAAAATGGCACTAGCAGAAATTTGCAAAATTTCGAATGCTTCATATATGAAGCCAACTGCCTGGTCTTCGAGTGAAGTGGAGGACGAGCTGAATGCATACACCAGCAACATTGCAAATCCATACACATTGGCGGCTCCTCCATTCGAGAATGTAAGACGAAAAAATATAATAAACTATTGTTATTAACGAGTATTTATCATTCAGCCGCTTGAGAATTTGAATAAAATCCAAGCAAATGGTGATAAAACCGGCATTAAGATCAACTTTGATCACGGCACTACAACTCTGGGATTCAAGTACCAAGGCGGCGTCATTTTGGCCGTTGATTCGCGTGCTACTGGTGGCCAATATATTGGATCACAGTCGATGAAAAAGATTGTTGAAATAAACCAATTTTTGCTCGGCACATTGGCCGGCGGTGCTGCCGACTGCGTGTACTGGGATCGCGTGCTATCCAAGGAATGCCGCCTGCACGAGCTGCGCAACAAAGAACGCATTTCAGTGGCTGCCGCCAGTAAGATCATGGCTAACATTGCTCACGAGTACAAGGGCATGGGCCTCAGCATGGGCATGATGTTGGCTGGCTATGATAAGCGCGGACCTGGTCTTTACTATGTGGACTCCGAAGGATCACGCACTCCCGGCAATGTCTTTTCAGTTGGCAGCGGCTCCATTTATGCATTTGGTGTTCTCGATTCGGGCTATCATTGGGATTTGGAAGATGCTGCCGCACAGGAGCTGGGCCGCCGTGCCATCTACCATGCAACGTTCCGTGATGCGTATTCGGGCGGTATCATCCGTGTATACCACATGACCAAAAATGGCTGGATTAAAATTTCAGAAACAGATTGCATGGAGTTGCATTACAAGTACAAGGAAGAGAAGGAGTCCAAGTAATATTTTATATCTACTATTTGCACAGCAATTAAATAAATGTGAGAAGGGAATAAAAATAAAAATACTAAACTAAAATATTTGTTAAACATATATTAATTACAATCTAAATTAATGTTATGTTTCTTGCGGCTTATCAGCAACTTTTTGGGTCTTAATAATCTGTAGAGTTTCCTTGTGTCGCTCCTCTGCTCGCTTCTGCTTGAAGGTGCGCTTGGTCTTTGTTTTGTTTCTGTTAGCCGGCTTGCGCTGCAGCTGGGAGAGCTCATGCTTGATGTCCAGATCCGCGGGCACATGCAGCAGCCGAATCATTCGATTGCGTATCAAAAAGTTATCGAATGCATGGCATTTACCGTTGCGATCAATGAAAACTGCATCGGTTAGCTCGCATGTCATGTGGCCGTCGGCAATGCTGATGATCCCCGCCACGGATGTCTCATTTCGTAGATCTATAAGTACAGCACGTCCTTGCAGTATTACAGGCAAGCAATTCAATGTATTTGATATCAAATATTTTTCACGTCCGCTAAAATTGTTCATGGTGTCTGTAGCCTGGATAACACACCATATTACACTGTGAGAAAATGGAGAGAAATGTTAATGTACCAATAATGACGACTATTGGGGCTAGTACAAAATGTAAACAAAGCTTAAGCGAAATGGTATTAATAAATACTGAGGATCTAGTATTTAAGTATAATTGTTGGCATTCGTTGGCAGTATCTCAGTATTTATTTTGAACATGACATCACAAAAGGATCGTGATCTGTTTAGATTATTTGATAAATTACAAATGACGCTGATTAAGATTATCATGTTATGTGAATTTTATAGAACATCAAAGCTGAATAATTAATACAAAATATACTTATGTCACGACATATTCTCATCCTTATCATAATAAATTACAAGATTATAAGCAACTCCAAGGAGAGAGAGCACAGAGAGAGGGACACACACAGAAGAGGAGCACAGCAGCACACGGTCAACCACCAGCAGCTCAGGAACGACTGAAGAAATGCTTCAGCACCTCGCTTCTATATAGGGCACAACAGCTCAACCGTTGAGCATTCACAGCTTTTCTCTCTCGGAGTACAAAGAGTGTTTCCAAAGAAGCTAAAATTAACAAGGCTCAACGATTGTTGCATGGACAAGTACATATCTATATATATTGTATTAGGTACAAACAAACTTAGAGACTATGTTTTACACTTAAATTGTCTTATTTGCTATATAAAAATGAGGTTTAGATAGCCGTGCCGCGTTCCAGATTTTGTTTGATTTCTGCCGTATGCTCGCCGTAGAAGCGATCCAACTTCTTGTTGAATTTTGAATTGCGTTCGTTAATGAAGTCCACATCGGCGTCATCGTTATAAATGCGGCGTCTGGAATATTTCTTTCTGCGATCGATCTGTTGCTCCAGGTCTTTAACCATATTATTGATAGCACTAGGAGTGTCCTTGGTTTGCAAATGGATCGTCGTGTGAGGGCCACCATAAAATGCGTCGCCCAGCTCAGCCTTCTGTTTCTCATATTTGGCCATATCGCGAGGGGGCATATTCTTAACCAAACGATTGTATTGCCGCGCTGTTTGCGCCTCATATGTGGAGAAACCCAGGTCGGGATTATCTTTACGTATTTTCTTTTTCTCTATGCGCTCCGCATCGATGGCGGATACTTGCAGCAGCTGCAGACGCTCGTAATCCTTGCCAGCAGCCTTTGCATCGGCGCGTGCTTTCTCATCAGCGAGCAGCCATTCTGCTTGTCGTTTGCGTGCTTCCCAGTTGCTTGGCAGTTTTTTGCGTGCGTCTTCTGCGACGACTTCTTGGTGGTTTTGTGTGCGCGCCTCTTGGCGCTGTTTGTGCAGTTCGAGTAAGCGTGCCTTGCGTTCGGCTAACTTATCCGACGCACTTTTTGTTTTTTCCATTGTTTATTTACAACAAATTTATATATATTTGCCAAATTCACGCAACTATATCTTCTTTGTTTTGGATGAAATTCACAGAATAAACTGACAAGGGATGGCAGCTCTGTATTTATCAGCTGATATACTGAAATACCCAATAAATACTAGATATATCGATATTGTTTGTATATCGATTCTTTGGTATTTTAGCGTCCACCGGTTAACACGTGCAGTGCGTTTTGTTTATAGTTACCGCTAAAAGCATAATTTCAATTCGTTGATCTATAAATTAACTGTGCGATATGAAGTTTTCTTACAAAGTGAGTAATTCACCTTCTAAAAAATATATGTTGCTCAGGTTTATATATTTGTAGTTCTCGAATTTGTTGGGCACGATTTATCGCAATGGAAACTTGGTCTTCACGCCTGATGGCAATTCAGTTATCAGTCCTGTGGGCAACCGGATAACGGTATACGATCTCAAGAAGTATGTTCCTTAACTTACGCTTATTATAGGTACACATTAATATATGTCTTACTTAATTCAGCAACAAGTCGCGCACTTTGTCCTTGGAGTCCTATTACAACTACACAAACATTGCCCTATCTCCAGATGGCAGCCTGTTGATCGCTGTCAATGAGCAGGGCAATGCGCAGCTGATAAGCATGCTCTCCTGCACGGTCATACATCGGCATAAATTCCAAACGGGCGTGCAGTGCATCACCTTCAGTCCCGATGGCAAATACTTCGCAGTCGCACGAGAGAATCTTGTGTTAATCTTTTGCTCTCCGGGTGAAATAACTGGCGAATACAATCCCTTCGTACTGAAGCGTAGTTTCATTGGGGGCTACGACGATATCACGTGGCTAGATTGGTCATCAGACTCCAAGCTTCTAGCAATTGGCTGTCGTGATAGCTCCACTAAAATATGCGGCATCAATCACATGCTTAACTTTCGAACGTATAATCTAAGCGGACATACGGATGCCATTGTATCGTGCTTTTTCGAATTGAACAGCCTGCACTTGAATACTGTCAGCCGGAATGGACAACTCTGCCTGTGGGAATGTAGCCTGGAGCCATCGGACTTAACTGAAGTCGATAAAGCTAAGGCGGAACCTGCGCCGCCATCTGCAAAGCGAAAAACTCCAAATGCTTTTAAGGGATCAGACAGTGAATCCGAAGATGATATTGAAGGCAATATGGAAAAGAAAGTATCAAGGATGGCATTGAATGAAGAAACCGATGACCTGGACCAGAACGAAGTGAAAGACGAAGGCGTACAAAAGACCCATCCGTTCTATTACAAAAAGCTCGGTCGGCACTATTTAGCCAACGAGCCGCGCAAGGAGAAACGCGATGCGATGCTAACGGCGGCCAACTACAATCGGCATACAAAGGTGTTGGTGGTCGCCTTTAGCACTGGCGCCTTCTACTTGTATGAGCTACCCGACGTCAATATGATTCACTCGCTGAGCATCTCCGACTACCCCATATCGACGGCCCTCTTCAATAACACTGGCGATTGGGTTGCGCTGGCCTCACGCGAAATCGGCCAACTGCTGGTGTGGGAGTGGCAGAGTGAGCAGTACATCATGAAGCAGCAGGGCCACAGCAGCGAAATGACCTGCATAGCCTACTCGCCAGATGGCCAATACATTGCCACAGGCGGCGAGGACTCCAAGGTAAAGCTGTGGAACACCCAAAGCAGTTTCTGCTTCGTGACCTTCAGCGAGCACACGAGTGGCGTGACCGGGGTACAGTTTAGCCGTAATAAGAAGTTCCTGGTTAGCAGCTCACTGGACGGCACAGTGCGTGCTTTCGATATAATAAGGTCTGCTCGGATTTTATGGAATTCTCATCAACTTTAACTAATGTAATTTTATTTCCCATTTGTATAGATACCGTAACTTCAGGACATTCACATCGCCAACTCCTGCTCAGTTCGCCTGCGTTGCAATTGACTTCTCGGGGGAGTTGGTTGTTGCTGGTGGTCAGGATGTCTTCGAGATATTCTTGTGGTCCATCAAGACGGGCAAACTTCTGGAAGTCATTAGCGGTCACGAGGGCCCAGTGACATCTGTGGCCTTCTCGCCTGTGGCCACTTCTTCGACACTCATCTCTGGATCTTGGGATAAGACTGTGAAGGTTTGGAATTGCCTGGAGAGCAATAGCGAGCACGAAACAATTGATGCTATCTCTGATGTCACATGTGTAGCATTCTCTCCCAGCGGAGAAGAGGTGAATGGATTTGACATAAAATCTATTTCCGTCAAAGTTTCAACGTTTTATGCTTTAATGTTTCTTATCCAGATCGCCGTCGCAACGCTTGTTGGCAACATACTAATCTTTGACGTGAAATCAGCGACACAAGTGAACACAATTGAGGGCCGCAATGATTTGGGTGGCGGTCGATTGCAGACGGATATAGTAACTGCTAAGAAAAATGCCAAGTCGAAGTGGGTAAAGATATCTTAATGGTGTATCAATTGATTTTATCGAATTCTCTTTTCCAGCTATTTCTCAACAATAGAGTATTCAGCGGATGGAGAATGCATTCTGGCTGCTGGCAAATCCGCCAATATCTGCATATACCATGTGCGTGAGGCGTTGTTACTGAAGAAATTTGAAATAACACAAAATCACAGTTTGGATGGCTTAAATGTGAGTAAGGATAAATCATATAAATAGAACTTCATATGAATTCCTATATTGAATTTCGCAGGAGTTCATTAGCCGCAAGCATCTGAGTGAGTTTGGCAATATGGCTTTGGTAGAGCAACGTGAGGAGGGCGAAGGCGGCAATGTGGCAATTCGTTTGCCGGGCGTGCGTAAGGGCGATATGTCCTCCAGGCGTTTTATGCCTGAGGTGCGTGTCTTCTGCGTTCGCTTCTCACCCACGGGACAGGCATTTGCCGCTGCAGGCACCGAAGGACTTTGCATATATGCCCTAGACAAGGGTGAGCAGACGGCTAACTAGAGTTATTATTTTAATTTGTTTAAATAATTTGTTATATTTCATAGGCGTGGTATTCGATCCGTTTGATTTGACGCTGGAAGTGACACCTAAGGCAGTACACGAGGCGCTTAAGAGCGAGGAGTTCACCAAGGCGCTCGTCATGTCCTTGAAACTGAACGAGCCCAATTTAGTGACCTTAGTGCTGGAACGCGTGCCATACAGGGATAGTAAGTGCTCGTAAATTACCTGAATACTATGCAAAAATGCACAAAATTTACCTCTGTACACAGTTCGGCCTTGCCAAGGGAGTTAGGCTCTGCAACATTTGTTGTTTCTTTAGTTTTTTTTACCTTTTATACTTCTTTTTTAAATTTCTATAATCGATAGCCATTTTAGCATTTTTCGCATGTCTAAAAATAAATGCAAGTTGGATTTACCCCTTATATTCAAGGAGCTTACCTAACTCCATTCGGATCGAATGTGCAAATTTCTTGTTCTTTTTTGCTGTTAATAAACAGTTTCAAGGTTCCTTCTGCTTTAATATGACCGGTTAGCGTTTGACAGGCGGAACTATTTGTATAGCCAGATTGTTAATAAACCCCTCGGCCACTGACATAGGTCCCACAAATTGAAACATGCTTACAGAATAAAAAAGAA
This sequence comes from Drosophila arizonae, assembly GCF_054131065.1. Classification (NCBI taxonomy): domain Eukaryota; kingdom Metazoa; phylum Arthropoda; class Insecta; order Diptera; family Drosophilidae; genus Drosophila; species Drosophila arizonae. The sequence continues at coordinate 14,677,737 of NC_142925.1, read as the reverse complement.
AAAGCAACAACAAGAAAATATGTAAATTGATTGCCATTGGCCTACAGCACGTGGCTGCATATATTGAAACGAAACGATGTCTTCATTCCTTACAGTTGAGCTACTTTGCGCGGATCTATCGCCCGACATCGCCCAACGTTTGCTGCAACATCTGGCGCGACTCCTGCAGTCCTCGCCCCACATCGAGTTCTATTTACAGTGGAGCTGTTGCCTGCTGAATGCCCACGGCAATCGTGACGGCGTCTTCCAGCACACGGCTCTGCTCGGCCTACACGAAAGCATTTCGCGTAAATATGAAATGCTCAACAAAATGTAAGTCGTTAGCCTAAGGGGTTTTAGCTTGTTGACTAACTTATGAATGCAATTGCAGATGTGATTACAACAAGTACACGATACGAGTGCTCCTGGACAGAGCGGAGCAATTGGAAGCAGAGAAAGGAGCAGACGCGACCATGGATGAGGATAGTGATAATGAATTGATGTTGATCAAGAGTAAAGCGGACATAGCCGAGGAATGCGACTTTAGCGATGAAGAAGAAGAGGAAGAAGAAGAAGCAGAGGAAGACAGTGAGGAGTCTGACGGAGTGTAGAATAGTTAATCTTGTTGTTATATAGATCGTACGAATACGCATATTAAATTGTAATTTTAATGAAATCTTGTCTTTATTTTGTGTTCAAATTGGCTTTATTTATTTACTTGCTTTACATGCATATTTGAATACTCTTTATTTTAGATATGTTTCAAGCATTGAGGTTAGATTTAAGAGAGCATAATAAACAGTTTCGATTCTCTGTATATATATGTATATAAAAAAACAAACCTCTGCGAAAAAAAAAACTTAACCAATGGAAATTTATGTACACAAATATCATATTTGGATCTACGATAAATAAGTATCTCTGTGAAGATGAATTATTAATAATATTTTTTATATTTACAGTAATTTTTTGATATACAAAATATATGATTTCCTTTTAATTCGTTAACCTTATGAAATATATTTAACATAGATATACGTATTCCTAGCTTTTATTGAGTGTGCGCTATTTTAGCTACAGTTAGATATATATATATATATATATATATATATATATATATATATATATATAAATGAATATATATATTTGTATAAAGCCACAGCTCAAAAGTTTGCGCTAAATTATTTACTCATCTTATAAGTGTGTAAAAATTCCTAAATAGCATTTTTACTACTTTATTTACATTACGAGTTGTGTGTGTATGAAATATATGTTTCGTGATCCTTAAAGGTTTATCTCAATCAATTTTATTATCTCGTCAAAGCACCAATTCATTTTCTGGCTGATTTTCCTTAAGCGTACAAAATATATATCTCTAATTATTATCTATAGTTAGTAAACGAAAGTCAATCCCAGGCTAATTAATATCAATCAAATAAAATATATATATGTATATATAGAGTTTCGGTCTATAAAAAGTTATGTTCTAGGCATAAAGCGAGCTATATGTAAGCCGATGCGGATTTGTTACTTTAATTTGTTTCAACTGTTGCTTGCTTAGTTTGTTATTATTTTTTATGAATTACAAAATAGTTCTCAATAGGATATTTGATAAGTTGATTTGCCAGTTAGCTAGCGCAATATAACTACAAAGCAAAGTAGTTATTGGTTAAATATTCTAACAGAAGTTTAAATAATAACAAAATAAATATATATACATATGTATGTATGTATATATAGATAGAGAGAAAGAGAGAGAGAGAGTGTGTGTATATGCTGATGAGCAACTGTCATTCGAGTATTCGAGTATGGAAAGTACTTCGTAGCTTCGTATATACCATATCATGTCTGAGGTGATATGCTCAAGTCATTGATATATTCCAATATTTAAATATGCCATGTGTGTTTATCTCTAGATAAAGATCTAGTTAGCCACTCTAGCACATGGATATCGTAGTGTAAGTCCGCGTTCTGCTTCAGTTTAATTGAGTTCAGTTTCGATTTTTTAACGGAGTCCAGAAAAGTGTATTCTGGAACTCCCCAAATCCTAGGAGGACTTCATCAGTAAGATGGGCCAATACAGCAGGACAAAGACGAAGAACAGTATGGGGAATACGGCGCGCGAGACCTTATCAATCTCACGCCACATTATCTTCTCGACGCCCGTATCCGTGTCCGTCCAGGCGACGGACAAAAGGCTTTGGCGACGCGCCGGCTTCGGTGGACCGCCATTGCCCTGCAGCGAGGTCTATATAGATAATTGTTACGGATTACTACGATTCGCATTCGCATATAATTATATAATGGACTTCGATTTGATTATCGATATTAATGTGGCCAAAGGAGCGTGGCATGTGTGCCAAGGCCTCAACTCACCTGGCCCGGCGTCGTCGGCGTTTGTGTGGCCTTTCGTGACCGTACGGCGCCACCCTCCCAGCTCGCCACCGTTGCGCATTGACCCTTTTCCATATTGCTAATGCGCTGTGCCGACACAAAGACATGGAACGATAAAAGAAATGTTTTGTACTTATTAAGGCAGAGCCCAGGGCGGCGCTTACCATGGGCAATACCTTTGGTATGCGATTCACCTGGTACTGATACTGCACGTCCAGCACTTTGACGACCACGAACTCAGCCAGGGCGGCAAACACAGAGACCATGCACCCGGCCATCCACAGATCCAGCGCCTGTCGCATGCAAAGCAAAATGGAAGCCATATTAGTTGGCGTCTTGCGCTGGAGGACGAAGGAGCCAGTTAATTGCCTTTACATACGCAACGGGTGGTATATCGGCTCGCAGCCCCGTAAACATTGTCACCAGCGTCAGCATGCAGGTGACCAGCAGTGTGACGCGACCCGGAATGGCATCCAGACCCAGCCAGAAGCTGAACCAGGACAACATCACGACCAGCGAGGAGGGCGCAAACGTCTGGATCAGATGATGGCCAATCTGACGCTCGAAGCGAAAGTAGACGGTGAGCCGAGAGAAGTTGCCCACCTTCTCGGGCATGTAGCCATCGCTCTCCTCCAGCTCCAGGGGCTGGCCCAGATTGTACTGCAGCAGCTTCAGTTCCGGATTGAGCGTTACGCCCGAATCCGACCAGCGTAACTTTACCTTTTGGTTATTAGACGAAACTTGAAATGAATGAATAGCAAACGAACGAGATGAATCATTCACTCCGATTGATGGACTCCATTGCTCTGTTCACTTACAACTTTCAATGTAAATGGGACACACTTGTATGTCCATGGGATACAGCTGGAACTCCATCTGGCAGGCAATGATGGCGTGCATCCGGGCCGCATAGCGCACCGTCTTGTTCTTGTAGAGCGTCACCGATGTGAACTTGTGCGTCAGGGTAGCTATTTCTACAATGAGAAGACATCGAAAAGACGTTGCAGAGTTGCGGAACAAAGTGGTTTCGATTAGAACTAGATAGAATTGGCAAAGGCACTCGTTTGGCTGATATACATGTACATGTATGTAGTATTGTGGCTACAGAGATGAGTTTACACGCAATATGCTGGGTGGGCGAGTGCATCTTGAAGTAGGATCTATGTTAACTACGTAAGCGAATGACTCGAATGCATATTTCGATAGCTCGAATTGGCGCTGCTGCATGTGAACGCGATTAAATATGTTGTACAGAAGGAGAGAGAGAGAGAGAGAGAGAGAGAGGAGTCCTGGTACTCCTGCCAGTTTTATATGGGGCGGTTCTTGCAATGAGGCTTAATAAGTGCAGCCAACTATAACATATTGAATGAACTGAAAAGTAAATTAAATTTGAAGTAAATTTTCTAGATTTGTATAGAATTAGTTAATCCCAATACTCTCGACTTCTAGGGTAAATTCTTGCAAAGAACTTATAGAACTTGAGCGGAAGATCCCCAATTAATGCTGTTCTCTTTTATTGTAATGTTTGTTTTACCTAAGAAAATTTAGTGGAGTTCCTTGAATTTCAATAAATCTCATAAAGACTTTAATACGACATAACATAAAATATTTTAAAAATAAAAAAGAATTAAGCAATAGGAAAAAGTTTATATATATGTATATATATATATATATATATCATTCAAATATCAATTAGACAATATATAATATATTTTTATGAATAAATATATCTATATATTTTTTATATTTTGTTAATATTTGTATATATTAATGTATTGTATCATTAATTTTACATACGCTAATATATTCCCATAAGTCTAATAGTTTCATGTCTCAAGTCCTTTTTCGATTCAATTTTTTGCTTTCATTGATAATGTTTGCCATGGCTTATTTTTAGTTTTCCATGTTTACTGTACAGTGTACACAACAAAAGTGTGTCCCATCCTTGCTAAACAAAACCAAAGCTGTAAATCGATATTTTTACTTTTCGAGAAAATAGATTGGGACATTAACAATGCTTGACTTTTATAGCTAATAAAATTATACGAGTTCAATTTTTTAGACTTTGTGACCAAATTCGATATCTATAAAGGTATTTGTATAAGGCAATTAGACAAAGTTCATAGAGTTCATAGAGACTGGGATTCGAAGGCTTCTAAATGAGAAGGGCTGCTCAGGCAAGGGCTAACTATCGAAAACTCTTATATAGACTCTGTTATATATTCTAAAACATTATCCTTTAAGTCACATATCCAGTTTGCTAAGGTCAACAGGGTTTCTGTTTTCAATTTCGCCGTGAAGCCTTGTTTAGATCTTATCACACTCTTCTACAACTGCAAAATTTCTGTATTTTAATATGGGGGGTCTACATTCTTTTTCGAGCCAAACACTAGCAACTAATTGGCCATGGCATTGAGAGCGCTTTGGTCAGTCCGTTAGCTATTTCCGAAATGCTTTTTTTTTACGGGTTTTCTGCTTGATTTTTCAGTTGCACGCAATGCCAGATAAGTGGACTAAAAGCTGACTCTCTATTGTTAAGCATGCATTTTGTTGTTAGTTCTTAGTTGGCTGCATTAAATTAAATAAATAAATCATTTTATCGACCTGCCGCAAAGAAACTGGATCGTATAAATTAATTTTCATTTATCTTTATGGGAAAAATCAAATTAAATAATAAGTTTGATGTGAGTATGAGACGATAATGAATGTTATATTGATGTGTGTATAATAAAATATATAGAATTTATTTTTACTAAGAGATATGAAAATGTCAGTACAAACTTGCAGTAGAGTGAATACTTTAAAATTTACTCCCATATAAATTATTATTATATTAATATTTAATAGTATTTCTCTTGGTTTGCAAAACAGCTGTTAAATTGTCATTTGTTCACATTGAAAATAGCCTAATTAATTTTCTTATGTATTTTTAACTCATCTTCTTGAGCCCTGACTCTGTTTTGCCCACAGTCAAATGAGGGATGTTACTAATTATTATGAATTGACTTTGGGTTTGGAATTTGAGGTAATAAGTTATTTATTATAAAGGGCTGTCCTGTCAGTTGATATGAGTAAAAAAGGATGCCATGATATCATATAATTTTCTCTCATCAATCGGAAAAAGACATTTAAAAACTTAACTAGTTGAACCTAAGCTAAATCAAGATTACAGATTTAAGATTTAAGACCTCTTAAAAACTGCAAGAGTATTAAATATTCGGCATGCCGAAATTCGTTAGATTTCTGGTTGAACTTCGAGTTATGCATGAGTTGATTGAATGAAGGTTTTGTGTTTTTGAGTACGACTTGATCACAATGGCCAACACGAAAACAGAAAACACATTCTAGAGTTGATTGTTAGTATACTTAAAGCTTTGTCTAGATGAAAGTTTTTAGATTCTTTTTCATCCTTATGGCGTAGTAGAGAAGTCGACGAAATATGTGGACTTCCAAATCCTAGTCGTATGCGTTGTTGTTATTAGTTGAAAAGTTTTTTTTTCGATTTTTTTTCGTTTTTTGTTTTTTTTTTTTGTAATGTTAAAAACAATGGAAATTAAAAGTATAAAAAACACAATATTATTATACACAAATTAGGTAAATACATATAGACTAACTCTAGGCTTCAGTGCGATCAAGAGAGACTTATCAGTGCTAGAGAACTTTGTGAATTGTAAATTGTGAATTCGGGTGTCAACAAATCTCACATCAAAAACACTTTACTTAGGGGCAGTAACTCTAGGGAGGAACATGCTTATATATATCATCTTGACTTACCGGCAATTTTTGAATTGAGAAAATATGGATCTGGCTGCCAGAGGTTGTCGAAGAATTCTGGAAGCAAGGTCACATAATCGTCGCCCTCCTCGAATATGTCATCGGAGATTTCTAGTCGCGATTCCATCCATCGCTGATGAATGAACATGTCAACTCTAAAAATGGATATATAATGTCTGGCTGCATTATATGATCATCATTTCGATGGAGGCAATGGAGAACATCACTTACCTAAAGTCCATATCCTCTACGTTAATTGAGTTAATATCTACAACAAATATGCTAAAGTCTACTATCACTGGGGAACCCTTCTTCGAGGGCGGACGCATTTCTGCAATTAAAAAGATCACGCAGTTAATCAGAAAAGAATAACATAATGTAATCATATGCAGCCCTGGCCCAATCATCACTCTCATAGTCTTTATATAGTCTGTTATTTATCGTATATGAACACGTAAGAATTTCGGGCAATCGGCCCCACTTCAAGTTCAGGGACAGCGTGTGAGTTGAAGGTTTATTACACAACTGTGAAAATCGATAGAGGCTCAGGCGTGAGAAGTTAGACGCCAGACGTTAAGGTTTAACTTAATTTAGTGGGCATTTTGTCCTTTCAAATGAGCTAGAACGCTTTAAGTTTAATCGCAGTAAAGTTTTAATTTATGCATGCTAGATATCTCATATGAATATATTTAAGTATCTCACTTAAGGGAGTAACATATCATGCTAAGTATAAAATAACGCTGTTTAATGAGACTATAAAATATTTTATATTTTCTTTATGTTAAGTTTAACGATATTAAATGGAACATATCACTATTATAATTACTTTATTTTTTAATTTTTTATTATTTTTTTTTATGTTTTATACTTATTGCTAAAATTTATTTATGCAACAAAATAAAAATATTTTGATTATTAATTTTGTAATGCAAGAGCAGACTTTTTTAAAGTCTTTAAAGCGTTTAAAATTATCTTTGATCTAGAGCACTGTGTGACGTCTTTTCGTACAAATTCTCTCTGGTCATGGTTACTTTTCGAAATACCTACAAAATATAGACCCATTGCTCTAGCTGCTTTTCCTGCGGAAATTACAATGTTGTTGCAACCTCTCTTTTCAAATCAAAGATTAAAGTAAGAACCGACCTCATAAATGTCAAAGTAGGGGCAATAGTGAAGGAGTTTATCAAATAGGAGTCTGATATGCCGCCGAAAAATAAATTATTAACCAATTAATCTTTCGATATATAAGCTTTGTATACCTATATTTTTTACTCCTGCTATATATGCATATTTAAATATATATAGTATGTAACTGTATAACGGTACAAATATATAAAGGCATGCAAAATTTAAACTCATCTCCTTTTCTTCATTTTCTGCTTCGCTTCTCTCTCGTTTAATCGATCGCTATAATTTCCGTTTTTTTTCTCTGTTTACTGTTGACGTCAGGGCGCGACATACATTGCTACACATACATACATACATACATTACATATATGTACATAAGTAGTAATTACAGAAGTTAAGCGAATATGCACCCGGCTGAAGACAAAAACGGGGCTATACGGGCTATACGAAAAGGCCCTGAAATTGGCTGTGTCACGATAAATGCCACACGCAACGCTTTTAGCACTGGCAAAAGGTGAAGAGAAAGAGAAATGAATCACAAAATATTTGTACCGTGCTCTGCGAGCCGAAGATTTAATATGCTAACAAATATAATTAATATAAAATTTATATTTATTTAGTGAAGATATAAAATAAATATATTATTTGAGCAATATGTTTTACATTTCGATATTTTTATTTATGCATTTAATGTATGTATGAGATTTAATATTTTTTTAAACTTATTTTAATATATTATAATCATTATTATTGTTTTTAAATTATTACATTTTTTATAACATTTGTATTATTATAAGTATGTGAAACATTTGAAATAAAAGCGCAGTAAAAGCAGCGAAATTAAGTAAGATTTTTATGTCTCAAAACAAAAACAAAAAATAAACAAAAAAGTAATAATAATAATAATGAGAAAATAACAAAAACAAAAAATCACAAACCGTGCTCAACCGTTTAAAATCGCTTTAAATGACTTTATTTACAGGGTATAAAAAATATATTGCCAACTTACCCTTGACATAATTAGGCGGAAGAACCACTCGCGGCTTCGTTGTATAGTTGTAGTTCACGTGGGCGTCCGTGGCCTCACTAATCCTGAAAAGTGGCCAAAAATACAAATCGGATTTGAAATGGCAACAACTCAAAGAATATAAATGCATATGCAACAATATATGCAACTATATACACAACTATATATATACATATGCTAGGGTTTTGGCCCTCATGGAGCGCTTTGGGTACTACTATTATAAACTTTGTCAATTTAAGTCCAAACTGGAAATTAACTTGCATACATTCGTGTCTGGGCCTGTCTGGCTGTAAATACAGGTGCTGTTCAGTTTACTGCGATTTCACCTGACAACCCCTAGCTAAACTTTAAGTTGACTATTATTCGTGCTGCAGCCCCATTTGTAGTGATTCAATTGACCTTGGTGTGTGTCTGTGAGTGTGTGTTGTGTTTCCCTTTCCTTTTTCATTATTTTTCATTTTGTCAAATGGCTTGCCAATACTCGGAAATACCGTGCAAAGGTTATATTCAATAAAAAAAAATAGCATATATTATATGCAATTTCCTCCTCAAAGTTGACACAAGCCTAAAATATTTCAGTTAATGCTTTGCAATGCTTTGCGCAAGATCAACATTTGATAGCAATTAAAAATCAAATGAATTTCTGCTAAGTATTTCTGCACGACTGACTCCCACCAGACCTGCAGCTGCCCTTTATATAGGGCACCTTTCACTCACACACTCAGACGCGCTCAAAGGTAGAGCCCGACGCCAGGTAGAGATCGTTGCAGTCGAGTCAATGGTAACTCTCTCTAAGCTGGCCTCGTTTTACTCAATTATAAATACGAAGTGAAGACTGCTGCATACACATAGACAACTCGAATGATCTTCGGTAGTTTTTCATCGTCCCTTGCTCTTGTTAGGCAGAGAGACAGTCAGGGAATCAGACAGAGAGACAGCTATACAGAAATGCATACGAACGATAAACAGGGAATCAAACACAAATTGTTCAATCGGGTTACCTCATTACGCTGCTCAATATGCTTAATAATTTATTTACATTAATATTTATAATTATAGATGGCATAGTCTCTTTTGTTTTATAGTTCTCTTATGGACTAGGACTTCTGCACAGTTTGCTTTATTTATTTATACTACTTATTATTTATGATGCTTATTATATATTGAATACTTACTAATATTTAAGATTAATTTATATCAATAACATATATATATTATATAGTGTATATTTTAAATAGTTATTATTGTGCAATTTGCTTGCTTAGCAGTCTACCCAAGCTGTTTTAAGTAAAAAATAATAACAAATTGACAACAATTGCATTTCAAATTTGGCAGAATCATGTGCATGGTGGAAATACACACCTATATAATTATTATAATTATCTTTCTGTAAATCTTCTACTATAAATATATATGTGATAAGTCTGTCGAGTGCAATTTTTCAATTAAGTCCATAAAATATATTTAAGATTAGACATATTTACATATGATATACTACTCAAATATTTTGTCTAAGCGTTAAAAGCCTACTTGAATAATTTATGACAATTTAAATATTGTAGAATATATTTGTTATGTTTCAATCCAAATGCTGGCTAATATAACACATATATCAGCCTATATGTATAAGTAAGTTAAAGCTTAGTTTTTCATTTACAAGTCTGATTATTTATTTAACTAAATTGCTGATATTATACTCTACAGGAAAATTCTATCATATTGAAGCTTTTACAAATTTAATTGATTTTAAAATTCAAGAATGAATCAATCAATTATGTCTAAGAAAAACAGTTTACTATGCGTATGCAATATATAATAATCAGGATAATATAATAAATTCCTGTATTGAAATTGGAACTCACCACATCAATATGAAAGTCAATCCAAGCGATATGAATGCCTTTGTGTTGTATTTGCCCAGCATGATGTTGACGACGAAACAGAAAATTAAACCAAACCTCAAATCATCTCACTTTACATCGACGTGGGAATTTCATAATTCGCTTTATGAAATCTGCAACACGATAGCGTAATCGAAATCGAAATTGAAGTTGAATTCGAATTTAATTCTCAATGCATTCAAATTAAAAGATAAAAGTGAAATGTCGTTAAGCTCCGAGTTGACCTCAAAGGATACGAGCGAGCACTAGCTTGATTGATTACTAAATATACAATTGGGATATATATTATCACGATTTTATCGCGTTATTGGCTAATTATGTTGCCGCCCAGTTGGACTCATGGATCGACTTCGACTGCGACTGCGATACCAACTCAACTAGCGCTCAAATATCGAATAAATAAACCGTTGTCCGACTCGGCCGACGCTATAGTGGCGTGCTCTACGGCATATGTCATATGTAAATCTATGGCTAGATGCGAGTGTGCATGTGTGTGCGTGTGTGTGTGTGTGTGTCACTTATCTCATGATTTCTGCTGTCGGATATGCACATATGTTCATAGATTGTGCGCGATTATCGGGCCATCTGTGTGGGAGGCAGGCGCATGTGGTTCTAGTAAAATGATAGCCACGGAGCGCGATGCCTAAGCTTGCCAGGCAGCCGGTCAAGGCAAATACATGCACACTAGCACACACATATAGAGACAGAGAGACAAATATGTACATACACACACACACACAAGCATATACATATATAACGGCAAGTGCGGCACACTTCGCGCCTTAAGTCCATGTGAGACAATTGAATCGCGTGCCGATTCCACTTAAGCGCGCGCGCTTTAAATATTATCGTTACAATTTGGTCAGCATACGCAAAGTAAGCTACTTAAGTATATGCACATATCTGTGACTTATATAATGGAACTATAGATCATTCAATATAAGATAGAAAAAGCTCGATCGGCATACTATATCTGTGATTGCACAAGGGCAAATATTGCAATGTCTCATCCAATCTTAAATCATGTTTCCTATGCATATCGAATATTTGTTTTTCTTTGGCAAGATTATGATTTTCCTGATAATTTCAATTTATATACATATGTAATACAAGAGGAACCGGTAGCGACATTGACATTGCCATTGCGAGTGACAGTGGAAATGATAGTTCTCGCCATTGAAATTAAAAATTCCGCAAGATGAAGTATATCCGGCTAGCCCCACATACACACACAGCTAGGCGTTTATTACACACTTAAAGATTTAGATCTGAAGCAAACACATATGTACATATTTATGTATTTATTCGCATATAGTTATGTATGATATATGTATATTGCAATATCTTTTTGTATTTTACAGTTTTTAATTATTTGAGTATGGAATATTTTGCATTTTCGCACAAAGCTATAAAAGCATATCATAAAATATTTACGTATGTACGTGCGTTAGTAGGCGACTAATTGAGTCTGGAAATCCATTTATTTTAATTATGCATGTTAAAAGCGGCTACGTTTATTCTCTTAAATTAATATAAATTTATTTTAAACGAATGCAAGTTGAAAGGGATTTTAACAAATTTAATTGTTGTTCTTTCGGCTGTTCACACTAAAGACAAGCTTTGGCCATATGTTTGCATAATTAAAACTCTCATCGCTAATTTGTAACGGTTTTTCACATGTTTACAATTGGCGCGGAACTGGTTCGTGTTAGATTGTATTTGTATGCATTTGTAGGCATGTATTATTAATAACTTTATATTTCTTTCATAACTAACACCGATAGTTTAAGTTGTTATCGATTTGACTCATTAGAACATTCATTATGCGATTCGAAAAGTAACCGAATCGAAAATGCACTTAGCCCATTTTGAGGCAATGACACGAACACTTTTTGTCTGCTGGACAATTGAATGAAATAATATGGGCATTACCGCGTTGCTGGCCGACGCGCGTTCGAATCCTTTCGGCTTCGCTCAGGAACTGAACGGAACTAAAAATGCGCGAATTTCTTTGCTGCTTTCTTGCCACTTTAATATACCGCGCTCCCAACAAAATGGCAGCAAACGCGACGCCAGCGCTGGCGCTGACGCCGACGCTAGCCGCCAGCTAGGGACATTGGCAGTGGCTGAAGCAGGAGAAGGGGCTGCGGCTGCGGCTGCGGCAGCGGCAGCGGCACGACAACTGTGACGGTTTCCATTTACAAGGAGCTGTGAGTATCGTGCTGGGTAAGCGTGCGAGCTCGAGCTTGGTTCCAAATTGGTGTTAGGTTCCGTTAGGCGCCATGGAAATGTGGCCATGTGGATTTTTAATCATTTGCAATAGTACGTGGTTTGTTTTGGTATTTAGTAGAACACAGGGTCGGTAATTAGGCTACGATTTGCTTGGCTCAGCGCATAAGTACATACAAACATAACCATTGTGCTTTTGGCAAATACTAATGATGATGTATTAATACGAAACTCTAACTGAATTATGAATGTATGCTAATATTTTTCTAAAAGATATAAATGTATACTTGACACCCCATTTGAAGGTCATAATTATGTCGAAACTGAAAGCGTCTCACATTTCAGTTCCGGCTGGAAAAACACATACTATAGGCCATATGTACGAAGGCATAAATATGATTTACCTAAACTAAATATGTCTACACCCTTCCATCAAGCAACTAACTATAATCGCAATAAACAACTGACGTCGGGGCTTTCCAATAAAACCTAGGCAATTTGACTTGAAATTTCCACAAAATAACCAAACACTAAACAGGTGGGACGGGGAAAAGGAATACAAACAGACGAGCACATGCATAGGGTATCTATTTAGACAAACATATGTATATATAGACATACATACATACACCCATTCATATGTAGTCCGATATTGTTGGGCCTTTCCAACAGCAACACCCACTTCGAAAAGTAGAGCTAACTTTTATTAGCTGGAAATCGCGCCTACTTTCACTCATATCTCAGGGGAAATTCTAAACTGTGTTTTTAGAACTTAAATGCGTTGTAATGAGTGGCCAGAAGTACTGTAAATGTATGTATATTCTATATAGTATATTAAATACAACTGAAAATGTCCCCTGGTATGTCCTGACTTTTTGTTTGCACTACCTGAAGAAGTGTGAATTAACAATGAAACGTCAATTTCAATATAATATATGTATATAAGTTAATATATAGGAATTTGAGCAAATCGGCCTATCTGCTGCAAGTTGGTCATAGCATATAGGCATATGTATGTATGTATATACACATATGCATATATAAATACATAAGCCCATAGGCGTCACTGTTGGGGTTTGAGGTAATTGTTGCGTGGCTCGTGGTTGTCTTTTTATGGCTACGCTAGTATTTCCACACGAACATATATGTAGGGTATTTTATAATAGAGCATATTAGTTTTGATATAATGCTTAGCCAGTTATTTTTCTTTTTTGATTTCCAAATGTGTATTAAATATTTTTATGTACATCCATACATAATGGGATATTTATAAATCATGATTGTAAATTACAACTAGCATTTCCAGTATTAACAAATATTCTTACTAAAAACTATTTAATGAAGGCAGCCTAAACAATTGTCGAGCCCTGCTGGTTCGTGCGCTGGTTGATTTTCACATGTGTCTGCCGTTTCTTCTCCTCCTTGAAGGCCTCGGCGTTGGCCTTCTTCTCGATGCGGCGTTCGCTGCGGTAATCCTTAAGCAAACGTTTGCGTTCGCGCTTCTCCTCGGGAGTCTCGTCCTTGGGGCGTATGGAGAGGACGCTGAGTGTGGATAGCACCGATTTGGCACACAGAGATTTCGGACCAGCATTATCTGCTGAATCATCGGCCAAATTGGCCAACGCCTTAGCTGTGAGCTGGGCATCGGTGCCGCCACGCAGCACGTTTGCTGGAAGACCTGTTTTGGGATCGATCTTAATGGGTGCCGCACGTCGATTGGCGCGAGGCTCATCGATTAGTTTTGGATGGTTATAAATATTAGAATATGTGGAGAGTATGGATTCACAGTCCCATTTCTTCTCTTTGCCGTCTTCGACTTCGTAATCGACCAGCTCGTCGGTTGGATCATGTTCGCCGTCAACAACATTTTCGTATTTCTTAATGCGCTCGCGATCCCATTCTTTGTCATATTTCAAGTCTTCGTTTTTCTTCTTGAATTCCTGGAAACATTGCATTACAACGGGATGCTTCTGATGCCATTGACCCTCAATGTCTTCTAAAGCGAGATCTCCGAGCTCAGGATCGTCGTAGCTTGCATAGAACTGCTCGAAACGATCGTCGAGCAGTGAGAGTTGCTCGTTTCTACGAATTACACTCGACGACATTGAGTATTCTGTGAAGCGCGACTTGGTTTCCTCATCATCAAAACGACTTTTGCGCATCAGTGGACCAAGGCGGTCCATCATCTCGTCTGCGTTCTCATCTTCATTTAAATTATCTGAATCAAAGTCCATATCATTCTCCTCGTCCTCGTCTTCCCAATCTTCGTCGTCTCCCTCTTCGTCTTCATCACCGCTGCCCATCGCTTTCATTACGAAATCGTCTTCCAACTCTTCAGTGTCTTCGAAATCGCTGTCGAGTGCTGCAACAACATCAGGATCCCAATCTGGTCGCGGACCGGGCTGAGGAGCTGCTTTGTTTAACATGCCTTCAGACTCCTCAAATTCACTAGCAAATACGGAGCTGGGCAGCAGGAGTTTGGTCTGCGCTTTAGCATCCTCAGCATTCGTCTTCTTTGCTTGATTGGGATTCTCCATATACTCCCAAACCACATCATTTTCTCGCTTCTTCAGATGCTGCAGGTAATCGTAGTCGTCATCAAAGTGAATACCAAACTTTTTCAGCTCCTCTCGCCGTTTCTCTGGATCCACGGTTGCTTCATCCTGTGGCTTTGATTGCGACTGCCTTGCACTCGCCTCCAAAAGCACACGCTGTGGAGCAGTTTCATCGGTCACCAAGGGATCGTGCTGACTGCGATGCACCAAGTGAAATGTGACAGCCTTTTTCCGGTCAATATATGGCTTTTTCCCTTTCACCTACAAATTAAATGGACTTAAGGGATGTTGACATGGTTATAGAGTTCAAAATTTACCATTTTTAGGCTGCAAGATTTGGTGTTTCTTCAAAATAAAATTGAGAACTTTCGTAGTTACTGCGTTCCAAAACACATGTGCATTAGAGGTGAGACAGTACGACGGGCCAATCGATAGGGACTCATATCGATTTCCTCATCGATATTTCCATAGAGTATTTGCGCTGAGAGTTTACTATGTCGTTACATTTAAAGCAAAATTAATATTATTATTGAATCTTATAAATAAATTTTAAGTAAATCTACAAAATAACCTTTAAATGGGTAAAAGTATAATCAAATATCGTTAAGCCATATTCCACCACTTAGAATTGTAGGTCACAATTATGATATTTTTTATATAGATGATTAATAAGAATGTATTTTTATTATGAAGTATAAATAATCGGAGATTATATGCCAGCATAATTACTGCCAGCCTCTGCTGCTCATCGTGTCTTGTACACTAATCGGCAGTCGCGAGTGTTTCATGGGCGAGTTCTATTTGTGCGGCGCATCTCTAATTCTGATGGCTTGCATCCCTGTGGTAAACTAAACATAATTGTTGATATTATTGTCTTAGCTCATTTTCTGTAAAATGGAGGAGAATGAGAGTACGGTGGAGGCCCAGAATAACGTTGCAAACGGTAAGCGAATGACTCATAATCAATGCTGAACTCAGTTAAAGTTAACATCGTCATTTCAGGAGATGATGACGCGACATACCAGCATAAGTTGGAACTGCTCCAGGCCGAGATGCGTAAAATGCAAAACGAGTTTAATACGCAGCGTGCAAAAATGAAGGAGCTGTACATGCAAAAGGAGGCCGAGCGGAAGCAGCTTCAAGACGAATTGAATGAGTTGAAGACGCACGTCATGGTAGCAGATCTAAAATGCGAGAACGAAATGCAGTTGAAGGATATAAAGGCGCAAGAGGAGATATCGTCACTACAACAGCTGGTGCAGGACACGATCGAAGAATCGGCCATATACAAAGCAGAATTGGAGCGCATCAAAGTAGAACAGCTGCGGCTACAGCAACAACAACTTCAGCAGATGCAGCAAATAGCTACAGCTGAGCCATCCGGCGGACTAGCACCTCATGTTCTTAACCAGGTGAAGAAAACACTCGGATCTGTGCGAAAACTAGGCAGCGAGTCCTTGAACAACAGCTTTCAGCAGGAGAGCGCCGACAGCAACGCGCGTGGAACAAGCAAGTCAAATGCCAACCAATATGTGAGTACTTTTAGACCTATTTGTAGCTCCACTAGCATCTATATATGTATGTTTAAACAGGCCCCCGAAGATGCCGAAATGATGCACTCCATAATTGAGCAACTGCAAGCAGAAATGAAAGCGCTAAAGGAAAAGTTGCGGGAAGCAGACGAACAGCTACAGGCTAAAGCAAGCACCTCACAGCGTACAGAGGAAACAACAGAATCCGTTCTAGATGGAGCAGCTGCCATGCACAAGTCCACATCAACAGATTTGGTAGAAGACAGTACAGCTTGTAGTAGCTGTAATACGACAGAACAGCGTGCCAATGATTTGGCAGAGCAGTTGAAGCAACAGCAAAAGCAAATGGATATACTACAAAAGCAGATTACTGAAGCGCGGGAACAGTTGAGCAAGGAAGCGGCGCTACGCACTGACTTGGAGAATCAGTGGCAGACGAAGCGGGAGGCACACAAGACCGAAGTACAAAACCTTCGCGAGCAAGTGAAGAACAACGAGCAACAACTGTTGGATATGCAACAAAAGTTTCTCGAGACCAAGGAGGAGGTGATGCGAAATCTGCAGCGAGTGTCTGATGATCGTGAAAGGGTTAACCAGCATCTAGAGACACTGCAGGCTGACAATGACTTTCTGTCCGGTCGATTTCTGGCGACATCCGAGGAAATTGAGAACCAATACATTAATCTCCCAAACACTGTGGTCGAGCTACAGGAGTTAATTCTACGACAGCAGAACGAACTGATACAGGCCCGAGTTAGCAGCGAATATGAGAAACAGAAGTGCGTCAGTTCGCTGGATGAGATTCATTTATTGCGCGCCCAGCTCGAAGAGAGCAACAATGAAATGCGTGCCTATAAGCGTAAAGTGCAATCAAGCATTAAGACACTACAGTAAGTCGAAGATATATAATTATGCCAATCATATATTAATTCATTATATATTATTATATCCGTAGAGATCGCATCACGGAAAAGCTGATCGCGGAGCAGTCGCACGAGTCATCAAAGGCACTTTTGGAACGTAAAGAGGCTGAGCTGAACAAGCAGCTGTCCGAGTGCCGCGTTGAGATTATAGAACTACAGGAAGCAAATGTAAGTAGTTGACGCATTAAATCAATCAGTCAATTTAACGTATGATTCATTTTCAGGAGAAACTGGCAAAAACTAATGTAGACTATAAGGCGAAGATAAAGACGCTTCAGGAGGAGCTGTCCACAATGGAAACGGTGCAAAAAGATTTTGTCAAACTGTCACAAAAACTGCAGGTAAGTTGAAATCCAATTAAGTAAAAATAGAAATATTTATTTTTTATTTTCCATTATACTTGTAAACTTAAACCTATTTGTTGTTTTCTGTAGATGACCTTGGAGGAGCTGCGGCATGCTGACACCGAGGTGCGCTGGCAGGACGACGACGATGTCAACAATTGTCCCACATGCAACGCCTGCTTCACGGTGATGGTGCGCAAAATCCATTGTCGCCACTGTGGACACATCTACTGCGATAAATGTCTAACGAAAACGGTGCCATCGGGACCACGGAAACGTATTGCCCGCGTCTGTGATATTTGTCACACTTTGCTCACGCCAAACACCGCTCCCTACTTTAGTCACGAGCCGCAGCAGACGAATTAGTTAATTTACACTATTCTAACGCGCTGGCAAATATTTATTGTTATTTTCTCTATGTATGTACTGTGTACGATAATTCCACTCCTTCTTTTTTGTTATATCTGTATCTGTTATCTGTGGATAGTTTGTGTCCTTGTCAAATCAAACAGAGTCATATCCAAAGGCAAAAGTGCGCTAAGATTTCAAATTACATATGCTTTATATATATACATGTATGTATGTATATATGTATGTATATATAAATGTGCATGTAACTCAGTCCTCTAGTTTAATGTCGTCTTATTATGTCGTGTTAGCTATTTTATAGATAAGTTTCCAATTATTGAATTTTGAATGCAAGCAAAGCAACAATATAAAAATAAAATAAAAAACCTATGTACACTTGACACTTGTGCTGACGCTCAGAGTTACTTGAACCAAGTTCGCCTGTAGAAGTGGGAAAATATTATTAACATTTGTTTATGGACAGAAAAACAGAAAAACAGTTGTGTTCATGCAACAAATATTTGTATTATTATTTTAATTTTTTTTTTTATTTAACTATAAATCAGAGGAAACAATTTGGTAATTTTTGTTAACAACTAACAACATCAAAAATATATCAAATTGTGTCTTTTCTTCACGAGGGTTGCGAGGATATTTCTATATATATATATATATTTGTAGTCAACGAATGCCATGCATTAACATTGATTTGTGTCCATTATTGTCTTCAATTGGTTGCTTAAGCTTAATATTAAAGGTAACTCAACAAGTGGGGCATGCCCGTTATTATAGAATTCTGTATGTACAACTCACATCACATCTCTAACAAATATGTCAATTGTATATTGTTTATATCTAATACTGCAATCTGCGCACACAAGCTGAAAACGCTTTTTGTCTAATTGGAAACACATACATACGCTCACACACACACACACACACTCACACACATGCACACTAAAATGCTGGGAAGGAGGGAATCACATTTTCATAGGGCAATCAAAGTTGTTTCTGAATCTGCAATGAGAAGCAAAATTTAAATGTAATTAGCAATTGCCTTCTCACTCTATAATATTAAATAGAGCTCTCTCCGTTATTAAGACTCACCTCACCAGATGAGATGACCGGCAAAGGCACCTATTAACGCCACAGCTGTTACGCCTAATAAGCTGAGGAATCGACTGCTGGGACCTGTGGAAAGTGTGACGAAAATAGTATAATTAATAAATAATAAATTATAATAACAACAAATAAATCTAACGGTAGCTAAATCGCAAAGCCATATACTTGTATCATGCTGTACTATGGCTACGTAAATGTGAAGATCTTTTATGGGAACTATGTTAGTGGTGCGCTTACGTTAAGCAAATTGTGCAGGTATTAGAACATACATATATATAGTTAAGAATAAGAGACAAATGAATTTTGAGACACTTACGTAAAAAGTTTTGGCGTTAAACGACAGAACGACAGATATATAGATGCGAGTCGAGGCGAGACGAGACGAGGGCGAAGGCAAAGTTGAAGACAAATGAAAAGCGATATATAATATATATTTAGGTAGAAATAGTGAGACAGAGAGATAGAGATAGAGTGTGTGTGTGTATGTGTGTGTGTGTGTGGAGCAGATGTGTGTAATCTCTCATGTTGTTCTGGCTGGATCTGATCATCAATTCATAATTCTCTCTGGGCGGAGAATGTGCTTTGTGCTCGTTGCAGACGTTGATTGTTCCGATACAGACATTAGTTATAGACACACAGAAAGAGAGTGACAGTGAGTGAGCGAGAGAGAGAGAGAGAGACAGAGCTTAGCCTATTGATGGACAATGGTCGATGATACTCGAGTCTCTCTGAATAACAGATATTAATTATATATGTGAATTATCAACTATTTGAGCATCTCTGAGAGCTTCAATCTAAAACTAAAAGTATGCCTGCAACAGTTGTAACAACTGAGACGAGGACAATGTCGATGCTTGGTTCATGGTTTCAAATAATGTTTAACGTTTAGCAATTGCCCGTAGCAATCGCTCGGGGCGTGGTCAGAGTTGTTGCTCTAGTTCGCGTTTTCACCTGCAGCGCCCGTGTTGCTCAGCGAAATCTCGTGCCCGTATTTCGCCAGCCACTCGATGATGACGCCATTGGTCCAGCCAAAGCCCTTCTGTACGCCGTATTCACCACCGCCGCCATGTCCGCCAAACTTTTCCGCATCGTACTGAATGAGAAAGAAAAAATTCCGGTATTATCAGAGAGCTATATATTGTATTACATAGACTACTCGAACGCTACCTTTTCGAACATGGCACGCGAATCGCGATATGCCGCAAAATTGGATTTCACCCAGCGATGACCCCACCTCTTCGACAGCTGCTTGGCGTCGGGAGTGCCCAAATTGTCCAGACCCTCGATGATAATATACTGCAGAGGCGCCCACACATTGGGGAAGTCCCACTGCTCGCCAGTCTGATAGAGCGTGTTTGGTATGCCGCCTGGGAATGTGTCCAGTTTGTTCTTTTCAATATAGTTCAGCACCGATGCGGATATCTTGTCGGTGTCGGAAATATTGTAAGCCTTGACCCACAAGGGGGCTAGATTGGAGGTCACGAAGTAGTCGCGCGGCTTCTCGTTGATCAAATCATAGTCCAGCCAGCAGCCGGCCTCCTCGTTCCACAGGACAGCCTGAATAGCCTGCCGAATACATGAGAGAGTAAGATATAGATAGATATATATATTTTGCTAGATTTTGATCTACTTACCTCCTTGATTTTCTGCGCCTTGGTCTCATACTCTGTCATCTTTTCTACGTTGCCCGCCTTGGCATGGAATTCTGCAATAATTTTGGCGTTCCAGTAGAGAATTGAATTTAGATCGACTGGAACAATGGAGCGGGTCTTCGTAACTGAGAGATTTCCAACATTTGTGCCCTTATCGTTGATGTACCAGCGAGAGCTGAAGTCCATGCCCGATTCAGCAGCCGACTTCAACTCACTATAGTGATTTTCCTTATCCTCGTCGGTGTTGAAGGTAGCAGCTGTCTCTATGTCCTCACTGTAGGATTCGGGACGGGGTCCCTTCGACGAGTCCCTGTACACAGCTAGATTATAACCTTTGGCCTGTACGCTGTGATTGTTGATGAAGTATTCGAACTCGTGCTCCAGCACATCCAGTGCATTGATCGCAAAGCGATCGTCCTTGGTGAAGTCCACATAGGACTTGACCATGCCCGCCAGTAGCGGCGGCTGGGAGCGACCCCAGTAGTAGACGCGACCACCGTTCGGTATGAATCCAATGCGCTGTACAATCGACATGAAGTTCTCGATCATGCCACGGGCCGTATCCCTCATCTCGCTGTACAACAGGCCTCGAATGATCCAGTAAGAGTCCCAGTAGTAGAACTCGATAAAGCGGCCGCCGGGCACAATGACCGGATTGGGCACGGGTATAATGGAGTAATATTCCGGGTTCTTGTGCACATCGTCCTTCATCTTACGCCCGAGCTCCTTCCAGATATTGTTTAGATCGACGCCCCATTGCTTCAGATCCGGATCGTTCACAAGATCCAGAAACGCTGGATGCTCGACCCAATCTGTAGGTGTCCACACCTCTAGCTCGGTGCCCTTTGCTCCAAAATTATCCTACAAGTTCCGAAAAGATTGGATCAATGAAAATTTACGCTACTATTGAATTGACGTCTCTTTCGTACATCAACAAATTTCCGTATCTGATCGTTGCTGGGTGTATTATTCGCGGAAGCCATAAATGCCTCAAATAACTCCATTGTCTTCTCAGGCGAAGCCTTCAGTTTCATGTCTACAAAGGTCTTCGAGTCGGGAAACAGCTTCGCCATCTGTACCGTATGCAACAGAGGTCCATAGCAATATATTTGGCTGAAATCAAAATATGGGAAAAATTTATATATATCGTATTATTATTTTCTTTTAATTTTATTTTTTTTTTACTAATATGTGTTGACTTCAGTAATTCTATATTTAAAGCCTAACATAATCATAATTCAGCATTTATATATTATAAATTTTAAAACGTTATTCATTATATATTTGCATATTTATAATATTTTGTTTTAGGTAATTTTTTTTTTATTGACTGATTGAAAATAAATTCTTTGTTTTTATTAAAAGTATGAAATCATAAATCGAAATAATCTGATTAACATCTTTTAGGGAAGTATATCTTATATAAAATACTCTTTTCACGTTATTTAATTTATACATCTTCATATATAATGAAGAAACTTACATTCAAATAAAATCCTTAAAAAAGCTAACCAGATTATTTTTATATACAAATTTATAAACTTCTCCGTGAAAACAGAAAACTAAACATATACTAAATTTGAATAAACTGCTTCTCGTACTCTTGCACTTGCACTTAAGCAAAATTGATCAAGAGCTGAACCGTAAATGAATCTTAAAGAAAGAGAAAAAAAAGACATTAAGCTAACGACTTTAGTAGACCTACGGTCTGACATCATAAATTAGTGTAAATAACTTTTTCTTTCGCCCTCTTAATGAGGCAATTAGACTTTCAGCATGAACAAGTTCAGTGCAACACCTGTGCGATAGGATCTGATATGGAATTCAATACACTGGCACGATTCTGAAATAGTCCGTCACGTTTATTGATCGCGATTATATTCCATTTTTCTTTACTTTTTTTCAAATGTACGTATATTATAAAAGTCGAATGCGAGATTTTAAGTGGTTTCAGTTTGATAATTCTGAACCGGTTCGTTGTTACAGAGAGTATAATCCAGTTGATATGGGTGTATGAAACAGGTCATATACTAAGCAAGTATATAGACACACTTATACAGATAAAAAAAAATCACGTAAAAGAATAATAAAACTAATAATTTAGATAATGAAAGTTGTTTTTTGTTTTCGTATCTTACGGACAGTATGTAAAGTGAGCGAAAGTTTTACGAACTCTCGTAACTTACCAGGAGGAAAAATCAAATGTTTCAACTTGTTTTTCAATTTCATTATTCGCACTTTCAGCGATAAATTCGAGCAGATGCTTTGCTCGCACCTGCGGCACAGCCGCCAGGCAACAGCAAAGGATTATTGGATAGATCAGGTTTACTTTGATCATTTTATTTATAAAAATAATTTATATTATTTTATATTATTTTGAATTCTTTTAAGGAACTTTGATATTTTTATTATTAATTTCCCTTTGTCTTTTGTTAAGCGTTTCACTAACACATTCGCAACTCTGAGGAACACTTATATAAATATATATATATACTGAATTTATCACATTGACTGCGCTATAAAAACTACTTTTAGTACGTGGCCACAATGTAGAATTGTAATAAGTCTAATTATGATTATTTTTGTATTTATTTGAAGCGTAATTCCCTAATCCAATTGTTGTAAGTCTCAACTCAACGCGATATCCCGATCGAACAGTCGCGCGCTCCGCTGAGCTTTTCGCACTTTTCGCACTTTTCAACGACCCAGACACAGCCTGCGCCCTGCCAGTGCAAGAATACTTCTAACTGTTTCGGGCCGTTTTCGTTTTATAAAATAAATTACCGAATGACGACGGCGTCGCTGTCGACGTCGAAACGTCAGCGAGATCGGGGCACACGACAAGCAACACGAGCTTAAGCACGAGCTGGAGCACGAGCATATCGATGCGATGAGGGTGGGCGTTGGGCGGCCGTTCTATTTATAAATCAACTGAGTTGCGATTATAGCTCAGCCAAAGCTGAATGTACGGTATTTCAATTTAACCGTTAGCTGCTATCGTTGTTGTAGCGCATTGCTGTTGTAGCTAGCGCACTTAGTTCTTTCTTTTTTATTTCGTTCATTTAATCGTGAGTCTGCGACACTCACACAACCAAACAGACCGAATCGTGTATGTATGCGAATGTGTGTGTGTGCCTTATTAAGAGCACCCGCATTATAAGGATTTTAATATTGGGGCTTACACGATGCATAATGATATATTCTAAATAATGCTGATCAACCTTCAACTGCTGTGAAAAATAAGCCAATGAACTTGTCTGCTGTCACATTCCCATAAACGTTCCACAAAATATGGGCGTATTATCAACTGATAAATGCATCTGGTATATGCGCATATACTCTATTTACACAATCGAAGCCCTTCAAAACAAATAACAATACATATTTATTATATTGTTACGACTCTATAATGGAATAGTACAAATGGTTCGATATTTGTTTATTTCGATTTTCGCATCAAAACAATAATGAACGTAAAGCTCACATTGAACTAGTTCAGTGGCTTCCATTTGTAACCCTATTCAAGTTAGTCAGTGGACGCCATTTTATTTTTCAGTTTTGACTTGGAAAAACCGTTAACCGGTTGGAAAATTGAAGACAAGCTCAGATTATGAACAGCTTAAAGCAAACGAAGAACCGGAATTTGGTTCTATTTAAAGTCAAATGTCGTATTATTCTTGAGTAATTCGTATGCCCTGTAAAGCAAATTTGAAATAACCTAAAAAACGTTATTTAGATATATCCAGGTTATAATCTAGTTGCAACCAGTTAAAGCTTAAAAATGCTCATAATTTATTAACTTTAATGTTATTGTTTTTGTTTATCTGTAATGTTATTGTTTTCCTATATAGTATGGAAAGAAAATACTTTATGAGCCGCTGTCCATCAAAATAAATATTTAGTGCCTGAGTGCACTCAGTCTTACAAAAACTCTATTATGATATTAGATAACACGATTATCTATAAAAATAAAAATAAGCTATAAACTGCTTGTGCCTATAATATGAAAATGCAAAAATATAATAATTCTAGTTATAGAATTTTAGCAATTTAGAGATAAGTATTTCAGCTCATAATCCCAAGTAAAATGTAATAATTTATAATGCCTCTTGACGCATGCATTCTAATACCCCTATAAAACTCAGATTTCAAAAATGTAAACCCCTGAGCTTTTCTATTTCACATTTGAGTTAAAACGAAATTGACTTTTATGTATTTACATATTTTTGTAACTACGTTGAGGTTTTTATTATCTATTTTGAATGTAACTGTAAACCGCACAGTATATATAAGCCAACACATCCATATGCAGGCCTTTACGATATGGGCACATGCATGATAAGCACTACAAAAAGAGAACAACAATTTTGGGGATCGAGACTTAATATGTAAATGAAAATCAAATCAGTAGAGCACAAATCCAAATAATTAACCCTATTCCATGTACTGATAGACGGATTCAAGACAACTGGAAAATTCCGAATATATATCAAGTAGAAGTTCAGGGCATATTGGACATTTTTAAAGCAAGTAACAAGAACCCAAGATATATACTTGATCAGTAGCAACAGAGATGTTGATCTACCATACGAGATAAATCAATTTTCTGGTATAGATTGAGCTCATCAATCGGTATATATAAATATATATATGTATACTCTTCAAGTTTACTGACCAAATATTGGATATTCAAGATTATCATGTTCCGGGTATCTGTTAGTCGAGCACTAACAGACTCAAGTAGTCTTACGGTTTTTCCATTACTATTTACATATGTATATTTGGAAATGTGAAAATGTGGCTTACATCAGGTCTATTTATTTATAGCTCAAACTATTAAATGGGGGAATTACGTATAGAGCTATTTCGTTTATAAATAAACCTGAGATTAAATAGCCCAGTAAATGAAACGAAAACTACATCCAAAAATTACGACGCAAAGAGTTACGGATGTACATACATATCATTGAGTAGACGGGCACGGCTATAACAAGTCTTAATTGAACTGATTTGCTGCACACGTACTAATCTGTCCGTCTGTCCGTTTGTCCGTCTGTACGTCTGCCTGTCTCTCCGGCTATTTGCCTGTCCGTCCGACATCATAACAAAAAGAACGACAGCGAGAGAGAATCTACATTTGCATGCTGTATGTGTACAAATTTCGGGATCTGATCATTGACCGGGAAATTCTCTGTGAATTGTCGCATGTCGCATGTCGCATGTCACACTTTCAGTGATTTATCACATTTAGTTAATATTCACTTGACCAGAGTTTATAGTATATTGTATATATGGTTAGAGCTGTGTGTATATAATTTGCAAATGATGTATTGTTCGGTTAAGTCTAAGTACGTCGTACTTTTTTCTTTCAGTCTCAAGCAATTATAGTATGAGAAGTAACCTCTCGCTCTCTTTCTCTGTCTCACTCACTATGTCTGTCTCACTCTCAGTCTCTCACTCTCTGTGTATCTATTGTGGCATTCGGAAACAAAAGATACTTTATTTCACATTACAAATTGGCATATCAAAACAGTTGTGCAATTATTTGCAGCTATTGGAGAGATACAGAAAGGGAGACAAATATACAGAGAGGGAGCGAGATAGACTGCTATATCATTGTCTGTAGCAATTGGCAGCAATGGTTTTAATTAAAGTTTAATGCATTCAATGCATTCACAATCGAACAAATCGTGAACTCTGATTCGATATCTAGTTCACGCTTTGACTTTTACTATATGCATATATATCTCATTATGACTCAGATATCTAGTTTTAATTATCACAATTATGCTATGGAGTTCAGACAACAGGAAGAGTACTTACAGAATACTTATATATTATATATATGACTACTATAAAAAACACCCAAAAACACAAAATAAAAAAGAACTAAGGTCGTTCCATTGTTTCGACTGAACAAATATTTAAACGAGTGTAATGGACTTTTCAACAAACATGGATGACAAATAGACGCCAGTTGGAACGTGTTTGGCATTACCAAATAGTTATCATAAATATCATACAGATAGATACATGAATAATACTTCCGATACCGCTGAAATCAGTCAATATATACACGATCTAGCTATTCCGGTTCGAGTTCTGGTTAATTCAGATTGATTATTGATTCACTCATTGAATAAAATATAGTTAAAACACTCAATCCGCTCATAGCAATCGAGATCTAAACATGTTTGAGCTTAGAACTGAAGTGAACTTTTATATAGTATATATGCCACAAAGTTTCTATAGAAACTGTTTATTAACCATATATTATAATGGAAACCCCACTACAAAAATTTCAATCAGCTGTTATAGAATTCATATTACTTTAATGTCTCTCTAAATTTATTATACAATCAAATACTTTTTGACATGCCGGGCTTATATAGCCCATAAATCTTTTAGGTCTATATATATATGTATATATAAATATATAAAACTTAATAGGACTGGATATCCTTATCTAAGGAGGGAGAGACAAAACCAATATACCCTTTTCCGCATTTGAACGAGTATACAGAATATGCATTCTAATTTCAATCGGATACAGACTAATTAGCTATTTCAAATAAATAAAAGAAAATAACGAAATACTTTTTGTGTTAATGTGAGCCGTATATTTATTAGAGTATCTGTTATTTGTTTATTATTATTGTGATTTTAATTTTCTTTTTTTGCTTGGCATTTCGTTCCAGCAATTGACAGTGCTAAATGAATTTCTGAATGGCTTAGCAGCTATGACGTCTTTATACGCTTGACCAATAGTTCAACTGGCTTAAACTGAAAACGAAAATAATAAAAACAAAAATCTGACAGAAGATCGAGTAAAAAGAAGATGAAGCAGTAAGAAACCCGTTTGAAAAAATTGGTCCAAGCAGCACGTTTTAATTAATTGCGAAACATGCGACATGCGAAATGCTTGTGGCTTAAAAGACTTCGGTTCAAGGACAACATTTGAATAGTGAAGCCAATTGGATATAGACGAGATAGACAAGATCTGCAATGGAGTCAGGTAAGTGCGGAATGTGTGAAATGAAAAGCTAAGAAGCAACCATTCACCTTTTGCTGCCAATCCAAGGACATTCTAGCAAAACAAAGAGACACTCAAGATTCTAATGTGAGATTAGATATGACTTATATAGAGTGTATATAGAGTATTTATAGTGATTGCAAACTATCCACACGTGTTGCTTGCACTTTCAAGTGATTCTTCTTGAGCTGTTTGCATCGAAAATATTATTCAGTTTTCTTCCTATATGGGTGCGTATAACCTGGGGTAGGTGAATTAACTGGTTTTCAAACTTGAATCGCGATCTGAACTCGGGTTAAGGCTAAAAGTATTTTTGTTTTGTTTTTGAATTTGTGTTTTATAAAGTCAAATTCAAATTTCAAGCGATCTTTTTAATTGCCTTGAGCCCTGAATATAAACTCCTTCTTCTCATATTGGCGAGAATCTTAAATCATACGAGATAAGAACGATATGCCCATTCATCCAAAATTCTGCACTTGACACTGAATTCAATCGGAGTACAGCGAGAGTGGAATCTCAAGAGGTTGTGGCATTGGAAGGAACTCGACTTAATCCCTTTTACCTCAGTCCATCCCTGATAAGATGTTGAGCAAGCAGAGCGACGTCAATCACAATCGACTTGAATATCTATCTACACTGTCCAGCAAGACACAATGGAATGACGAATATAATACTTAACATAAATTAAATACTAATATATATTTTTTAAAAAATATATAAAAAAAATAAAAAATAAAAAAATACAAAATATATAAATATAAAAATAAAAAAAAGATATATATGAATAAAATATATGTAAGTGTTAACTAAATAGCCAAGCTTAAATATGGAAAAAAAAAGATTATATAAAATATTTAAATTTGGGTATCATATGAGCATTCCACTTGAAAAATATTTGTAAAGTGCTTAAATTTAACTCGAATTAAATACTTTAAGTAAAACTTTGACACCCTGTATATACATAGTCATATAGTTGTTGCCACAAATAACAGTAAACAGTATAATAAAAAAAAAACATAATCAAAAACAATGCTTGGAGAATTAGAATTTAATTGTGTTGATTATTTTCTGTGGAGTTTGTTCGTTCTTTACATTAATTGCAGTTATTAAATTTTTTATATTTCCATTAATTCAATGCGATTTTATAGATTGGTGAGGTTTTATTTTCGTTTTTTTCGCTTGCACAATTGGTATTGTTTAAACAATTTGCACAAATGTGTTTCGACGTTAGAAGAGAATTTTTTTTTAAAGATTATTTTCAGATTTTTTTAGTTGCTGATAAGAGAGACAGAGAGAGATAGAGAGAGAGGGAAGAGGTTAAGTTAGGCGATATTGGCAGAGATCTTTTAAAAAGTTTAGAGAACTGCCAAGATTCGCCAAGCTCAAATTTGGATCACAGATCTTATCATTTTAATATTTAATATATAAATATATTTATATATATATTTATAGCCCTTTCACTGATCTTTAGCGGCAATTGGCAACAATCAAAATAATAACATATTTCAATAGCCAATTATTTATGGCTTAGCTTATAGGCAAAAATATAGCTGACTATAAATTAGACCAAAATGGGTATAAAGATTAGTTAGCTGAATCAAGTGCGAATATAAATATACATATAGAGACACATATGTATATAGAGCTGTGCTGATAACAAAGTTGACTTCAAGGTCTTGTGATTTACATAGGCAGTTTCGCCCCGGATGCTCTGTACACGAGTTTTATCACTTTGGAATCGAGTGCTTGTATCTGATACATTAGTTGATAAGATAATTATGATTTCTTTATAGCTAACACTAACCTGTATTTATTGCCAAGCCTTCGAGCTGCCCTCGCCAAGCAGAAATTGTATCTCAAATGCGCCCATTGACGCAATTTCTTAGCCAAAAGCATTTTTGCTTGTGCCGAGCGACCGGGACTGAGAATCTGTATTCAATCTCAGCTGTTTGCGCCTGATAACAGCATTCAGTGTTGTCTGATGGCTGATAAGGCGCAGTTCGAGTGCTACGAGTGGAAATAAATTATACCTAATATACTTTGCATACATTGTCGGCATTTAACATTTCTATTTGGCTGTCATCAGGCGTCTGTCAATGATTATTAAATTTATTGTTGTTCTGTATTAATTTATTGTTGAAAAAATCGCAGTAGTATTTACAAATAATATAGAATAAATTTAGCTGGCGATTAATATTTTCCACACAATTTACTCACAATTTACAATTCCAGCAAATTAGCGCTAATTCAGTTTACAGCTATTAAAATATAAAAGATCTCAAAGCTGCAAAATTTTGTACAAATTGTTTGCGCAAACAGTCGAATTTGCGCAAGCAACTCGTGCGCACGTCGCATGGCAGCTCCGCCTCAACATCGGCCAATCGCAGCGCGCCTCAGAGCCCCC
The DNA here is from genome assembly GCF_054131065.1 of Drosophila arizonae. Classification (NCBI taxonomy): domain Eukaryota; kingdom Metazoa; phylum Arthropoda; class Insecta; order Diptera; family Drosophilidae; genus Drosophila; species Drosophila arizonae. Next base: position 14,647,392 of record NC_142925.1, on the reverse strand, counting down.
ATTGGGAGTTCTTGGGTATTGTTTCATTTCTTTTATTTTATTTTATTTTATTTTTTGTTTAGATCAGATCGTGTCTACCGTTTGATTGAACACCTGCTGGGCACATTAATCGTATTTTGAGTGTACTTAGATTTATCTACTTCCACGTATTCATACATTTGCATAAGTGTTTAATTAAGTGTTGGCTTGCATGCCGATCAGCATAAATGTAAATTCAATTGAACTCATATGTAAATGAGCGTAAATTGAATTTATTTATACAGAAATTATTATAGTATTAATTTGCTGATTTGCTGTGGACTGGAATCATATTATGTCATATTTTATAACATTTAAGTGTGGGCTGTTTAATGTGGGCAATTTTTTTTTGTTTGTATATATATTTTAAGCGCTGAATAATGTGGGCAATTGTTTAAATACATTTCTAATTTCACTAAAAAAAAAAAAAAAAAACTAAAGCTTACATCATGCATAGCAGCAAGCTATTGTTCGCCTCCATTTTTTTTGTTAACAGATTAGAGCACCAGCCTAAGAGTATGCAGTAGTGTTTGATTGGCTGGATATGTTAAAAATCATCTCTGTTAATTTCCTACCGAAACGCACCTGACACGCGCCATAGCAACTAGCCGGTCATATAATATTTAAACAGCACGGATAAGTTTCATAGCAACCGGCTTTTGCTGGCTTATTACACGTCGAATTGCATGCACCGCCCGAGTGTATGCAACAGTTTTTGATCTGCTGAGCCGTGCTTAAAGCTGCGACTGCAGTTCGAAAGAACTATGGGAAATTAACTTGATAAGTCTTAAAAAAAGTTCAATTATTCTTGAGTTGCGAGATCACCATTTCATAGAGTACATAAATTATAATAATCAAATTGATAAAAGCTAATATGTTAACAGTAGCGATAGCCATTATCGATATAGTGACAGACTGGCTAGACACCGGAGCAGACTAGCGAGAAGATTGCTTCCTGCGAGACCACTAAGGCGATTAAAACGCTTGGGTTTTGCCAAAAATATGAGATAAGTCGTTTAGGGATACTTGTAAATATATATTTGTAAGTCCTCCTGAATACATCAGAAGGTTAGGTGTTATATAAAAATTCTAATTGTGTTGTTAAGGTACTAAACTTGCATTGTACAGATTCAGCGCTTAAAATATATATACAAAAAAAAAAAAAAAAAAAAAAAAAAAAAAAGCCATTATCGATAGCCGTTATCAACAGCACTGCCATTGATATCATTAGACTTTTTTAATTGGGTACCGCACGCCTCCTAAAAACGCCGTGCATTCTAATTGGTAAGCAAAGAAATTTTCTGCTCGAATGTAGTAATACTACTGCGATTAGCACTAATAGTAGAAGTAGTGGTATTAATATAGACAAAAGTAGTAGCAATAGTAGTAGAACTAGTAACAATGGTAGTGAAAGAGTAATATAACTAGTTATAATGGTAGTAGAAGTAGTAGTAAAACTAGTAAATATGGTAGTAGAAATAGTAGTCGAACAAGTAAAAATAGTAGTACGAATAGTGCAGAAGTAGTATAATAGTAGTTGTAGTAGTATAAAATTGAAATGGCAAGTTAAAGGAATATGCGATCAAGTCAAGTAATCTCTAAACTGAATTTAATCAATGTGCCTATTATGAATATCCTCGCTGTCTGAATAACATCGAAATGTAAGAGAATCAAATGTGATAAATTCTTATTTCATGCAGGAATTCTGAGAAAATGCCACCTTGTGCGCTTAACGAATTCTCATTGATTCCGATTCACATCGACCAAAATAATTAGCTTAATTACAGCCAATCGAGAGTCTGGCCAGCTGTGGCCCAACCTTGCTATAAAGCACACCTGTCCAACTGGTTCCGCTGCAAGTGCATTGCCAAACAGTGAACTGATTATAGAAGTGCTTAAAAAAGATACGAATTGGCTCATCGCATAGTTGGCTAAATAAAAGGTTCATTGGCATGATTTCATTCTATTTCAAGAGAACTTGAACTATTTTTTTTTTCGTTTCATTTCTGCTGAGTTTAATCTGCTTAAATTTTAATATCCACAGTTCAATGCATTTAGTCCATATCTATCTTAACACCGCTCTCTCTCTCTTTCTCTCTCTTTCTTTCTCTGTTAAAGATAAAAACGACAATTTGTTTCTTGTTATCAATTATCAATATTATTTTCTACACTTATATGGGGCAATTGTAAATTGTTGTTCCAAAGGTGACAAAAGCAAAAAGCAATTACAAGGTTGCCATCAAGAACCTTACTTTAATACATACATACATACATACATATGTACATACCTATGCACACATACACATATGCTTTCGGCTCGGCAACACGTGCTTAACTTCTCAATAAGTTACGATTGCATTGCAACTAAATTTTTAGTTGCTATTTAAATTGAATTTGGTCACGTCTGAGAATGTGATGCGTTTCAAATATTAACGTCGCGACGTTTCTCAAATGCATTTTTACTTTTTCGTTTTCGAGCACAATTCAAATTTTCGCTTTGCGCACATGCAGTTCCCATTAAGCAGTTGTTTAACCGTTAGCAAATTTTTTCTCATAATAAAACAGAAAATCACGTAGAAGAAACACGTTTCGGTTACTCTTGAAATAGTAAATAGATCTAAATAGATAATTTGGCTAGCTGCATCGATCGCGTGACGCTTGTGGATCTACTAGGTACGACAATAAGGAATGAGCTAAACAGAGATAGCAACAACAACAAACGGATAGCTTGCTCTGGCGCGAACAGAGTGCGACAGAGACAGATGTATATTTGGCAACAACACAGAATGGCAAGACCAAAAGAAAACAAAATTGTGTATTTATATCTCACTTAAACACACACAGACGCACACACGCACACTGGCAAATTCATATCTACGTACATATGCTTATAAATATTATCAATTTGGTACCACGCATAGTTTCGGGCAAAGCTTTAAGTGGCAATGGCGGAAAGTGAGAGCACATTCTAACTAACTATAGTTTGCAAATAAGCGCCAAGTGCTTTCTATTCGTTCGAAGCAACTAATTATGCAACTTGCAAATATATGCACATAGACGCAAATTGAAGTGGAAATACGCACGAATTCGCAACTTACCCGTTGGCATTCATTTTGCGCTCCAGCTGGCTGAGGTCCTCGTGAAATGAAACTCTGAAATTTTGTTGGCACTTTGTGGAGAGGGCAGTGCCACGCGACGTACTCTAGACCAGAATCTTTTGTATGAATATTGATTTTTTGCTTCTTGTTTATCGCGCTAGCTGTCGCCAAAGCTTCTATGCTGCGAACTGAGTATTTGCGATTTTCGTTTATATATTTCGTATTTTTATCACACAACACTTGTTGTTTGTTTTATCATTGAACCAATTTTGTTTTACACAATTTTTAGCTTTGCGAACAGAGCGCGTGCGACCGGCTCTCGAAGAGCTGCAAAACTGAGTGTAATGCCGATCGCCATGTAAATAAATAGTTTTGCACGAGAGCTGCACACATGTACGAAAATACATACAAACTTACCCACATACACGCCAGAAAATACATACATATGTATGTAAGATTTAGCGCGTTTGGGGTAGAGCCAGCTGCTACCGAAAGAGACCCGAGAGCAAGAGAGAGGAAGTTGAGAGCGACGAGAGCCAATGGCTGCTATGATAAAATGAGTGCCTCAGATAAAGCCATAAACGTTGCTTTCGACTTGGCCATACCGTTACTTTTGTACCACACTTGCTTTTGCATGCATAAGTGAAGTTGGAATTAAAGTGCTAGCATATAAATCGTTCCCATTTGTGCTCAGCAATTCTGCAAAAGAAAGGGATATTTGCGTATGCCCATAAAATAAATCACTTCTGTTACCTATAATACAAGTCGAATATACCCCGTGCGAAAAACAAGTGCACAGTCCATTGTGTGTGTTAACAAAACTGAGAGCAGAGAAGCTCTTGGCCTGTCGCTTTGCACGTAGTCAGCCGGTAGCGGCGACTCTTGATACGCCCTCTGCCCAAGCTATCCCTCCCCCACAGAGAGGACGCTGCTGACGCTGATGCAATTCGCAGCAGTGTTTGAAATTTGGTATTCTGACGACAAAAGCGGACCCTATTTATCCAAACAGAATGTTTAGCTTTATGACAATTCTGTTCTCACACCCTCTCACAGAATGCGTAGTTTACACAATGATAGACATGTGTATATATACATACACACACGTGTGTATATATGTACATATGTGTACTGTTGGTAGATATTCAGTTTGGCTCAATTTCAAGGTGCCCTTGCCTTGGTTGGATCTGTACACACGGCCCCCGATAGCGAACCGGTTCCGAAGCAATGAGTGAAATTGCGAACTGTATAATAAACAAGCACGTTTTTGAGTCCATTCAGTTTGGATTTGTGAAGAAAATATTGACCTTCGAACTTGACCTTTGGATACAAGCCTTTGAATAGTTATTACCGTAATAAAAATGCTAATCAATCAGGCTGTTTAGTAGCTAAGAAGTTAAGCAAAAATCTCTACATTCTAATTGAGTTGAAACTTTTCTGCTCTTAGCAACTCACATCATGCGAGGAATATCAGACTGCTATTTGTGGAGGCTCGTCTCTTCAGAGACGTATACATATATGTACGTAAATGTATATGTGTGAAGGTCTGCTTTTATGTATATCATTATGATATGGTTAGATATAAACAAATTAAAAGAAGTAAAAGAGCTCTAGTCGAGACTGTTCGACTATGAGATCCCCTGATCGCTTTAAAATGTTTACTTCAAACTTGAATTATTAAAATAGATTATAATAAATATCTCAGAATATAACAGATAACATAACACATTTTTAATGGTTGCCAAATGCTAATAATTTTAGACATTATATGTTTATCTATGATATGACAGCTAGTACTAAGAATAGTCTATATAATTATTATTATTTTTCAAATTCGATTATAATAACTTATATCCAAGATCTATAATTTTATATACCCACGAGTAAATATACTATATACCGCTGCCAGCCAATATGCTCTTAAATATTTAGTAAACAGAGTACAACAATTATTTCTCCATCATTGCGTTGTATTTCCCCTACCAAGAAGTTTTATTAAGTTCATAGAGAAGGCAATATAGAGTAATAAATTTTAATCGAGTAATTCTCCACAAGTGCAGAAAGTTGAGAAAATCTGCACAAATGAACTGCAAAGTCTTTATTGCTCAGTGAGTTCTCTCTCAGCCCAGATAGAGTATACATATATGCATATAGTGACTATAGTTAAAATTAGTTGGGGTTGTTTCGAATTGGGGTTATTGTTGCGTCAGTCCAAAGAACTGAATTAACTTAAATTGAATGCGGTCATCCACTTGGCGTTGGTTCATTTCATATTTCACATTTCGGATTTCGGATTTCAGATTAAGGGAACTATGCGAATCCATGCCGGAAATGAGTAGTCTAAATTAATTTAGTTAGAACAAAAGACGCTCCCACTAAGTTCAATTAGTCAGTAAGTGAGCACGATATACGACTGAGTTCATGAAAATAATAATATAGCACTACACAAAATTTAAACCAAGTAAAAAGTACAAATGCTGAAAAAATCACAATTTGTTGTTTAGAATAAGCTACATAGAAGAGAAGTGAGAATATTTATATTAGTTCAATATTTTTTGCCAATCATAGAAATAGTAGTGCTCGAAGTAAGAAGTTAAAATAAAAGTAAAAAGAATATTAAATAGTAAATTAAAAAAAAAAAAAGTTTTTAATTATGCTATATATATACATTTATCTTCCTCGAATTATTCGTAATTAAATGAAAATTTTGTTTTCGAATTATGGCATTGCAAAACTTAACTGAATTCCACGTAAGATGCTAAAGATTGTATAAAGTTTTGTATTTCATAAAGGCTTAAGTAAGCAACAAATTGAACAGAAGTCGCTAACTATTTAGTATAGTAAACACCATGAAAACAAAAACGATGGAAAGTGCAATAAAATGCAATTAACTTGTTTACAAATGGGTCAGCAATTTAATTGGCTAAACAAGTATGTTTACTCGAGTTTATTCGTATAAATGCAGTTGACATTAGAGGAGTCTCTTGATTGCAACACACATAAATATGCATATTTGCGTACTATATGGGGCTCTTATGTACATTCCCTAATAGCCATTATTAAGATAGAGCCATTCATCACGTCTCTCCTAGTGCATTCGAGCAATTTGATATTACATTCATAAAGCCAGACTAGAACAAGTAAGGATGCCCAAGACGGAAGTGCACGACTAGCAGATACCATGCACTTTATTATTCCAATGGTTCTATAATTATTTCTTTGTACATATGTACATATCAATAAATACAGGCACACACACATACACACACTGCGAGTCAATCTTCCTTCTACTTTCGAATGATTGCAGCGTATATAGAGGCTCAGTTAAAGTATATTATATTATATTATATTATATCATAAACATGTGCTTCACTGGCCAATATCAAGCTTCTTTACTCCAGTGTACTTGGGTAATGATTTATTTAATCTAGACCTTATTCAAAATAGACATTTGATTATATCGCTGCACTGATACCAAAATGATCCATTCACTTTCACTAATTTCACTAATACGGCCAATTTTATAATATTTTGATCATTTAATTTTTCGCAATAGTCAGCGAAACGAATCAGAACTAACGACAGAAACAGAAGATAAAGCACAATGTTGTAGCTATAACGGTGCATTTAAATGCTAGACTAGAAAATACGGTATGTATTCGATAAAACGAATAATATGTTTGGAAAACAACTGATTACCAAGTAATGCGAAATGTCGCAATTAATAAAATAAATATAGCGAGTTTATTTATAATATTTCTATTTAACTCAAAAGAATTATAGAACAAAGCAATATATACATACAAACATACTCGTACATGCACGCTTGCATTCTTCCATACAACTTGATAAACAAAATTATATTTCATTCGAAATATTATGAACTTATTCTTAGGAACCAAGTTCCAGCACAAGTTCGCATTCATAATTCTGCCTAAAATTATGCTTTGTTCTTTACGTTGAAGAGTAAAAATGTAAACAAATAAAGTATTCTATGAAAAAGTGAATTCCAGACAAAGTTTTTTCTCTATTCCAGATCAAGTTCAATTTTCATATAAATTATACCATACTTTGTAAGTATTAATTCCATTACAACTAAAAATATGTTTAGTGCTCTGATGGGCATATAAAAAGAATCAGTTTTAAAGTCCAGCATTAACGATATGAAATTCAGTGCAATTGGCTCAAGTTTCATGAATTTAGGGTTCACTGTAGATTAACTGTTTTATATTATACAGAAATAAAACTTGAGAGACGATGTTACTTACGCTTGCTTATGCATTCTATTTGTAGGTATATAACAAAGGGAGTGAAATAAGTTTTAATACCCAACACAAAATGCAAGCGAGGTATGATAAGTCTGTGAGAGATTATGTGAAGCCGACAAAAAATGATATAAAGATTTCAAATGCCACAGAGTATATAAGATCAGTATAGCCATTTCAGAATTACAGACTTGATAGTTAATTTCCTCGAAGATCGCTTCCCTTTTATCTACTCCAATCGAATGATAATTTAAAGCAGAATAACAAAATGTTAGGGCATTTTCTAGTCAGATATTTCCGATTAACGTACACTTGATATTGTAGATGTGGAAAAACTGCTTTGCTAAAATAACTCAAATAAACGTAGAGTTAGTTTAAAGCGATGAAACTTTATATCATTTATTGTGATGTGAGCTGCTATAGTAGTATATACATATGTACATATATTCAGCCAATTCTTCAAATGGCCACCGATCTCAGCTGGCACACCCTGTATTATTGGATACTGAACACTATAGTATGAGCTCATTTTGTGGGTGAGATCTCTTTGGGCTATGACACAATACAAAAAATATAAAAACTAACTGCCCAAGTATTACGAGTGCACATATGTCTGCATCGCTATGTATACATATATATTCAGACACAGATCACCATAACAGAACTATGCGAGCATGTGAGTCAGCTGAGTCGAGACTTAAACCGCCTTTGCAGTAGTATTCCATGATGATATTTGGGCATCATAATGTTAGCATACCCAAAAAAAAACCTGTAGATAGATATTACGTGCTTGAAATTAGAGTATAGAATATTTTGATAAATAAAAATGGATAAACAAGAATAAGATAATAATTTTTTAAATGCTTACCCAAAAGGGTAAATAAATAAATAAATAAAATAAAATAAATAAATGCATGAAAAAGATTTTCAAATTTTTAAAATTAAAAATTTTTTTTTTTTTTTATATTAATTTTTGAAAATATTTTAAATTCGTATTTTATGTGAAGTTCTGTCAGAATATTTTTCCCATAATCTAAAAATATATATTGTCCATGAATAAGAATATTAATAAATTAATGATATATATTTTATTGAAAATGAATAAATTATTGAAGTAGCTAATGACATTAATATTGTATTATAAGTTTAGCTCGATTGCGTGCCACATCGGTGACGTATCTCCCTCAGCCCAGTGTTTGGCATGACAAATACAATAAAAGCGACATGTGACGACATATTAATTTAATTTGCATAGCTTGAGTAGCGAAAGCTTCGAATTAGCGGGAGCTTTTCAAAAACTTTGACTTGTAAACATGTTTGCTTCAATATAAATATTTGAATATTGAGAAAAAAAAACGTATAGAAGTATCTAGAATTTTCATTACAAATATACCTATATTATTTACACCTTGTGACTGAAAATATTGTTAATACTCTAGCTGAAGGTATAGTCATTTGTCTATAGATCTGTTTCTAAGCCACAATTTTGTGTTTCAAGCGCTGCTAATTGACCAAGCTATAAATATATTAATGTGCATAAATATGTATAAATCTAAAAGTGACTTACTAATTATTTTAGCACAGCTATAAAATGTTTTTAAAATTACTATTATTGCCTAACTACATTGTAATTGTGACTTACTATTTCTGCTGATTTTCAGATACTAGTAAAGTAACAAAAAATATTAAAAGTAACAGCTTTTAGACGAAACTTGGGCTGTGCTCTAAAAAATACTAGTTAAATACTAGAAAAAGTATTTCAAGCAAATGAGCGTTGATTTGGTCACCCTATGACAAAATTGATTATTCTTGTGCGTTGCCCCGAAAATGGTTAAAGCATTTGATTTACTGCTTTTGGCATAGCGAACGGAACCGCAAACTTATGCATGCGAATTGGGAGAGGCTTGAAATGTATGTATGTAACGGGGTACAGTCTGACCAGCATTCAATAGACAACGATCCCCCATCCTCGCGCAGCCCGATCCAACAAGACATTGACTGGCACTGTTACTGTACTTTAGCCAAACAGAAGAGCTTGCGTGACATCTCTCTGAGCTTTTTGTCATGGCTCTCTGGCTCTCACTCTCTCTGCCTATCTCTTCGTGCGTCTTGTTAAGCAGGTGTTTACCTCGCATGTGAAATCGTTCGCCAAGTCAGTTTGAATTAGAATCTCAATCAGCGCACAACGTCGAATCAAATAAGAAGCAACCATGCCAATTGGTGAGTCGTGAGCTGTTCTAATTGGACTGAAGTCAATGGATAATTGAATAAGCATAATATATTGACCTCAAAATAAATACAGTGGATTTACTGTTTATTATGCCGGCTGTGACAGCTCGCACGCTATATCTTTCTTCGCTCTCTCTTTCTGTGTGACATCCGTATTTGTGGCTATTTTGGCCTATGTCCAATAAAACCAAGAAGAGAAATGTCGAAAAGTGTTGTGCTGTTAAAAAATTCTTAATATTCATCAGCGTTTTCTGTAGTTTTGTTTTCTGTTTTATGGGGCATTGCCCTAAATCAAAGTTAAGAAAAGTGGTAAAGCTCGATAAGACTGCATTTGCAGGATCATTTGTAAGGTCTAACAATCGAATAGATAATATGTTTTCGAAAGGTGTAAAAGAACTTGTGAATTCGTAGCCCAATTCCAGTTGAGATAACCGAATTTGAGTAGCTTTGCAAATTATTTGGACTGAGTTGGCAAATTAAATAAATTACCTTCTTATCGCCTCCTTGAACCCTGGCAATAATCAATATTGAGCAACAAAAATTGTCTATAGCTTGACCTCGCGGTGCAGGCAAATGATGTCATTCGTTGTGATGTGAAATTTCGCACAAACAAACATTCTACATGCCACAAACATATATAAATCAGATGCACAAACACAATTGTATATAAATACATACATATGTTTTTATTTTTACACATAGTTATTTTTGAATGCCAACAGCTTTTTAAACGTTGTCAGAGTTAAATAGTTGGATGGAGAGAACGTTCCTCAAACAAACATCTAATTGGTGTCTGCGAGCAGTTAGCTCTGCCTCAGAACCACTCTGAGCGGGCGGGCGGGCTTCACTGTAGCAGAGCTAAGCTCTCTCAGTGATTCATAGCTGAGGTCTAGAGAATGCTGCGAAAAACCGGCAACACTCAAAATGACATCATGCGAATCAAATGCGTTGTTTCTTTTCTCATCCAAATAACAACGGAATCAACAGACAGCGCGAGTAGACGACTAGCAAATACTCTAAAAAACAAAAAATATTAAAAATTTTTCATTATATGTATTTATTTTCTTTTCAAATGCTCTCGCATTGCAATGAACTCAAGTAAACGACTCGCAGATACCCTAGCCAAATATTAAATATTGATAAATTTAATAATAGCCTAAAATAATTCGCATGTTATATATATTTTTTAATTTATTGTCGTAAAAAAAAAAAACAAATGAGAGATATTTGCAAATACCCTAGCGAATAATATATCCAAATATAACCAAATACATTTTTACCTTCTTTTTTTTTTAACTAATAAGAAGCTCTAATATTGTTTACCTTTTTTGTTGATATTTATTTTTTCCCAATTTTTTCGCATACCCTGTAAAATTATTTCATTTACCAGCTGTCTTTTTATGTTCCCAATTAAAAATCATGACTGATTTTGGAATTTTTCCATTTAATATATTGTACATATACATACATATATGATTGTATTTATTTTTAGTGATTTCTAAATATATTTCTTGTTTTCCTTTGCAGAAGTGAACACACCCGATAAATTGGAATACCAATTCTTTCCGGCCAGCGGCGGCATCTTTACGTTCAAGGTGCGTTCGCCCAAGGATGCCCATCTGGCGCTCACCTCTGGTCCTCAGGTTACACCGCCCATTTACGAGATCTTCCTGGGCGGCTGGGAGAACAGCAAGTCGGTCATACGCAAAGATGGCCAAAAGCCCGAGGTGGCCGAGGTGCCCACACCCGGCATCCTGGATGCTGGCGAATTCCGTGGCTTCTGGGTGCGTTGGTATGACAACGTGATCACCGTCGGACACGAGGGCGATGCGGCGGCATTCTTGTCCTACGATGCCGGCTCCCTGTTCCCCGTCAACTATGTTGGCATTTGCACCGGCTGGGGTGCCAGCGGCACCTGGCTGATAGACGGTAAGCGCACTCAGCACTCAGCACTCGGCAGTTAGTGGAATCCCACTCAATTTCGATTCATTTGCAATTTCACAGAGGTCGCACCCTCGGCACCCGTTCTGGGATTCACGGAACCCACAGGCAGCGGTCCTGGCTGCTGGGTGGCCGCCGCCAATGGCGAGGTGCCACCGAATGCGCTGCAAGGCGGCTTCGATAGCAACGAGCAGCTGTATATTGCGCGCGCCCGCCACGAGGGCGATCTCATTCCCGGCAAGCTGCATCCATCCCACGGCGTCACCTACGTCGCCTGGGGCGGCGGCGAGCACGGCCACAGCGAGTACGAGGTGCTCTGCGCCGCCGGCGGCAATTGGCTGCCCGTCGAGGCCGGTAACATTCCACCCAATGCCTTCCCCGCCGGCGAGACGGCCGAGGGCGAGCCCCTCTTCATCGGACGCGCCACCCACGACGGCACCGTCACCGTGGGCAAGGTGCAGCCATCGCACGGCTGCTGCTACATACCCTATGGCGGCGAGGAGCTGGCCTACAAGGAGTTCGAGATCTACGTCTCCAACTAGATCGGCTTTCGCCACAGAGGCCACCGTATCTCGAATAGTCGCACATCCTGGTAGATGCCTTGAGACGCACGCACTGAAATCCGCTAATGCAACAACAACAATCGATATTCCAACGCCTGGCAGCTGAATATACTTGGTTCTATATTTATTTCTTGTCAAATGAATTTCTGTATTGTTAATGAATCTCGAAATCGAATAGCGGTTGCTTTTATCTATTGTTTTTTATTGTAACTTTTGCAAAATTAACCTGAATTGTTAATAAACCTTAAGTTTAAGAGAAAGTGAGACTTGATTTATTTTTTAGCTGTCTAGCCAAGTCCTTAGATAATCAGAGTGAACTTTGGGCCGTTATCAACTAAATGAGAGGTTGATCTTTTACAGAATCAATAAATGAATATATATAAAATAAATACAGTTTTTTGTAGTATTGTATATCGTAATATATAGCATTTACTATAAAACGGAAAAATGAAATGAAATGAAGAAAAATTCATATGAGAGCAGCTAAAACTAATTCGATATACCTCTGAAAAATTATAGCTCTAGCTGCTATAGGTCTTTAGACTGCGGCGTTCATTTATATAAACAGACAGACGAACGATTTATGTCGTCTCTTTGATCAAGAATATAAATAATGGAAAAAACGTAGCATTATAGGTTCTGCTACGCTTTCTCCCCATAGGGGGATTACTTTTGTACTTAAAGCACTGATATCGTTCTCTAGTTCTTGGTAATTACCTACTTTTTATCCTAGATAAGCTGCACTCATGTAAGTGGGAGAGTAATGAATTCTTAATAAACCAAGTGAAGTGTCATATGTATTATTTTTTAAATGACTAACTACTAAATACCCTGCAGGAACTTCAAAACCTCTTCTAGTTGACTTTTAATTTGAATTTAAGAAATCTCTGAGTATTAAACTTAATAATACTATATATAAATCTCCATGGCAACCGACGATTAATGTAATGTTTTGTTTATTGATTTGTTTGAAGTGGATCGATCGACTAGAGCTTAAGGAATATCAAGTAAATTGCACTTACTGCGGCAACTTGAGCTCAAGTGGACGCATAAATATGTCACCTTGCCTCGGAGCTGGTGATAAGGGGAGCGTATAAAAGTGACAGTCGCAGCAGCTATCAAAAGTTAGTTCAAGTCTGAGGCAGTCCAAATGAACAAGTTAATAGCTCTGCTGGTCGTTCTTGGCCTGAGTGCTCTCGTTTCGGGCGAGCGTAAGTGAAAAGTGGGCGTGGCGCAGGTCGAGCTAATCAGTCATGATCCCATATCCGTCTCTATTGAAGGCATTGTCAACTGCTACTGGGGCACCTGGGCGAACTATCGGAGTGGCAATGGCAAGTTCGATGTATCGAACATCGATGCCAACCTGTGCACCCACCTGAGCTATTCGTTCTTTGGCATCAATGACAATGGCGAGATTCAGTCGCTGGATACCTGGCTGGACTATGACTTGGGCTTCATCAGCCAGGCCATTGGCCTGAAGAGCCAGAATCATAATCTCAAAGTATTGGCCGTGGTGGGTGGCTGGAACGAGGGATCCGTTAAGTATTCGGCCATGGCCGGCGACTGGAACAGGCGCCAAAACTTCATCAACTCGGCGCTGAACTTACTGCGCAACAACGGCTTCGATGGCTTGGATCTGGACTGGGAGTACCCCAATCAGCGTGGCGGCCAGTGGGAGGATCGCTCCAATTTTGTGACTCTACTGCGCGAGCTGAGGGAGGCGTAGGTATTCATAAGCTCATACTTCAGCTCCGATCTAATCTGCCCATTGTGCCCTCCCAGATTTGCACCTTATGGCTATGAGCTGAGCATTGCCGTGGGCGCCGGCGAGTCGATAGCCAGCAGCTCCTATGAAATAGCCAATATTGCCCAGCAGGTGAACTTCATTAATGTTATGACGTACGACTTTGCCATGGCTTCCGATGGCCAGACTGGCTTCAATGCGCCCCAGTGGGCCATCGAGAACTCGATTAACTATTGGCTCAACAATGGTAAAGCATTTACTGAGCAATTATTTCTTCCGGCTAACTTAATGGATATCTTTTAGGGGCGCCCGCTGATAAGCTTGTGCTTGGCATTGGCACATATGGACGCAGCTTCCAGCTAACTGACGCCTCTCAGAACTGGCCCGGAGCACCATGTCGGGGCGTGGGCGGTGCCGGCCCCTTTACCGGCGACGGCGGCTACCTGGGCTACAACGAAATCTGCGTGAACAATTGGCAGACGGTCTTCGACTACAATAATGCAGCGCCCTATGCCTTCTCCGGCGATCAGTGGGTCAGCTTCGACAATGTGCTCAGTGTTCAGTGGAAGATGGACTTTGCCCTCTCCAAGAATCTAGCCGGCGCCATGGTCTGGTCCCTGGAGACCGACGACTTCCGTGGCCTCTGCGGCGAGTCATTCCCTCTGCTGAAGACCATCAACCGAAAGTTGCGTTGGTAATGCAATAAGAATGGAAAATTGCAAAATGTGAATGAAATAAATGATGAAAAATAAAATCTTAATTTTTAGTTTACCAATTTAATGATCATACTCAAAGTATAACTGAAACAAGCTCGGGCATTGAGAATCCAATTTTAAGCCAGGAAATACTATAATTAAATTTTAAAAAATATTTAAAAACATATATTCATATTTTAATATAAGTCCTAGTTTCATTTTGTATATAAATAAATTAATTTTTGTGGCAAGTTGATGTCGATTACGTCTCTCACATCCTCTGTCTCTCTCTATCTCTTTCTCTCTTACTCTCCCTCTCTTTCTTTCACTCACTCAATCACATTCTCCCTACTTCTCACACTATTGCTGTCTCTCTCTCACTTCATTATAATCTAATATCCTTTGAGCTTTCTCTCTCTCCCTTTTTTATTTATTATTTATTCGTTTCTGTCTCTACTTCTCTCTAGTTCTTCTGTCTCTCCCTTTCTCTCTTAACAATAAGAAAAAGATTTTTGAGTTATCTTAAAATCTCCATCTAATATTTATAATATATATTATATAATCCTTCTGTGCATATTTGCTAAATTTTGATTATATTTTTAACTAATGCAATTTCATATCATTTGATGCACTTGAATAGTAAAAGTATATCTTTTATTTCCTTGATAAAACTTTGGCTTGATCGAATATCAATAGATATGAGATAGGCGTTATTGCTTATTAATAAACTTTAGCTTATATAGGCAGTAATAGTACGTATCAAAGGTATATTCCACTTAATTGAAACTAAACCGAACGATAATGTAGATATACATAGTAGGTGATATTGTATATCTGGAAATGGGCTTATTGTCAATCGAGTGATAAACTCACTATTTATATAGTGATGAGTAGAGTGGTGTCTCAGCTTTCATAGGAAAGATATCGTTATAAGATTGACCCACATCATAGCATTCTTCGAAGGCGAATACCTATTTTATGACAACATTGAAATACCCTCTCGAAAGCGTTCATTCAGCCCATAGGTATATAAATAATCATACTAGCTATTAGATATTTTAATCAGAGTTTTTAAATATTTCTGCCGGCAATAAATAATTTCCAGGGGGGTCAAAAAATCGCTGCATCACGAATATATTTTTGTTTTAATAAAGTGGAATGAAGTACTTAGCCGATTTTACTCTCTGCTTAATCTCAAGTAGTACTATGTAGCTTGGCACTTGCCATGAGTCAAAATTTAATTTATGCGCATTTGTAATCGAGATTATAAAATTAATGCAATATATTAGGACATTGTTTTTCATGAAGAGAACTTTTATCTACACAAGGCATGCGTGATTATTCAATGCGTAGTAAAATTGATAAAGGAACTGATAAGTAAAACGACTATAAAAGATACCACGGAATAAGCCGACTCACAGAGAAAACATGAATACGCTTGCGTGCTTAGTATTATTTGTTCTTTGCCTCGGCCGGATGGCCTCCTGTGACAGTAAGTGCGAATTCTTGTTCGTTGTCAGCTCATACATATCATCTGGCTGTATCTTGCAGAGATCCTCAACTGTTACTGGGGCACCTGGGCCAACTATCGACCGGGAGATGGCAAGTTCGAGCCGTCGAACATCGATCCATTCCTGTGCACCCACATTAGCTACACGTTCTTTGGCATCAGCGACTCGGGCGAATTCAAGTCCCTGGACACTTGGCTCGATATGGACGATGGCCTAGGTAAGTATCTGTCCGGTATCATAATAAATTGTTCTAAAAGCCATTAATCATGAGCAGGCTTTATAAGCAAGACAATCGCACTGAAGCAACGGAACCCCAAACTCAAAGTATTGGCAGTTGTGGGTGGATGGAACGAAGGATCCACCAAGTACTCGGCCATGGCAGCAGATCCAACCAAGCGAGCGACCTTTATATCCTCCACATTGGCATTCATCCGGCAACATGGCTTTGATGGACTCGACTTGGACTGGGAATATCCTGGACAGCGCGGAGGAAGTTCAGCAGATCGGGCGAACTTCGTAACGCTTCTACGGGAAATTAAAGAAGCGTAAGTGGAAATGTGAATCAACAATACATATACTAGATATGTTATATATCCCGGTGCAGATTCGCTCCTCACGGCCTCGAGCTGGGCATCGCTGTGGGAGCCTCTGAGGCGTCTGCCGCCATTTCCTACGATATTCCGGCAATTTCTGAGCATCTAACATTCATTAATGTTATGACCTACGACTTCCACATGGCAATGGATGGCTACTTGGGATTCAATGCTCCATATCCAGAGGTGGAGAAGTCCATCGATTACTGGCTGAGCCAAGGTCAGTAATGCAGTCCAAATAATTTCATTTACTTATGCCGATCTTTTAGGTGCGCCGGCCGAGAAGCTAATCCTTGGCATTGGTTTCTATGGCCACAGCTATCAGATGGCGGACAGCTCGCAAAATCAGCCGGGAGCACCTTGTAGGGGACCCGGAGAAGCCGGACCTTTTACCCGTGAAAAAGGTTTCATGGGTTACCACGAAATATGCCAAATGAACTGGCAATCTGTGTTTGACGGAGAGAGCAAGTCGCCTTATGCATTCAGTGGGGATCAGTGGATTGGCTACGACAACGTGCAGAGTATCGAACTCAAGATGCAATTGGTGCAGTCACGAAATTTGGGTGGCGCCATGACCTGGTCCATCGAGACCGACGACTTCAGTGGGCTGTGCGGGGAGACTTATCCGCTGTTGAAGGCAATGAACAGGGGACTGGGAGTGGATGTGGGCAACGGAGGAGGCAGTGGTGGCGGTGGCGGTGGTGTAACTGCTGCACCTACACCTAAACCGACTCCTGAAGGCGGCGGCGGCAACGGCAATGGCGGCGGTGGAGGTGGATCCAGTGAGGGTTGCACAGGAGATGGCTACTTCTGGCAGATTGGAGACTGCAATCGCTTCTATCAGTGCGTGAATGGAGCTCGCTATGACTTCAATTGCGGAGAGGGTCTATATTTTAACCTTGACACACTCAGCTGTGGTTGGCCCGCAGATGTCGATTGCCCCTATTAAGACTCTAAATAAATAAAGCAAAAGGCGTAAACTATTTTATTATTATTTTTATATAGAGCCCACATTGTCTACATAACAAAAACCCCAGCAAGAAGTAGGAATGATCTAGGAAATCCCTGGAGCTATACAGCTTAAATCTAGTATAGAACTTTTCAATACATACATAATAAACAATACAAATACACGCATACAACAGGGCATACAAATAGAAATGACTGTTTTCTATCTGTCAATCGGTTAGCCAGGTATTCCCAACTGGAGCACCTTCACTTGTTTGCTGAAGACTATATGAGAGATAAAAAATATGTTATTTGGAATTTATTATTAATGCTATCTTAATGGAAGATGAAAGATTTTATCGGTACAGATTATATGATTAGTCCATGAATGGGTAAGATAATAATGGACCAGATAAGTCAAGAGACTATAAAAGAAGCCGCCGAGTTTGCTAAATGCCACAGAGAACATGAATACGCTTGCGTGCTTAGTATTATCTGTTATTTGCCTCGGCCGTATAGCCTCCAGTGACAGTAAGTGCGAATTCCTTTTCGTTGTTAATACATATCATCTGCCTGTATATTGCAGAGATCCTCAACTGTTACTGGGGCACCTGGGCGAACTATCGCCCTGGAGATGGCAAGTTCGAGCCGTCGAACATCGATCCATTCCTGTGCACCCACATTAGCTACACGTTCTTTGGCATCAGCGACTCGGGCGAATTCAAGTCCCTGGACCCATGGCTCGATCTAGACAGTGGCCTAGGTAAGTCCTGACGGCGGATAAAATCATCGGTAACATAAAAATGACTTATGTTATAGGTTTTATAAGCAAGACAATCGCACTGAAGCAGCGGAATCCCAAACTCAAAGTATTGGCAGTTGTGGGTGGATGGAACGAAGGATCCACCAAGTACTCGGCCATGGCAGCAGATCCAGCCAAGCGAGCGACCTTTATATCCTCCACATTGGCATTCATCCGGCAACATGGCTTTGATGGACTCGACTTGGATTGGGAATATCCTGGACTGCGCGGAGGAAGTTCAGCAGATCGGGCGAACTTCGTAACCCTTCTACGGGAAATTAAAGAAGCGTAAGTGGAAATGTGAATCAACAATACATATGTATACTAGATATGTTATATATCCCGGTGCAGATTCGCTCCTCACGGCCTCGAGCTGGACATCGCTGTGGGAGCCTCTGAGGCGTCTGCCGCCATTTCCTACGATATTCCGGCAATTTCTGAGCATCTAACATTCATTAATGTTATGACCTACGACTTCCACATGGCAATGGATGGCTATTTGGGATTCAATGCTCCATATCCAGAGGTGGAGAAGTCCATCGATTACTGGCTGAGTCAAGGTCAGTTATGCAGTCCAAATAATCTCATTTACTTATTCCCATCTGTTTAGGTGCGCCGGCCGAGAAGCTAATCCTTGGTATTGCATTCTATGGCCACAGCTATCAGATGACGGACAGCTCGCAAAATCAGCCGGGAGCACCTTGCAGGGGACCCGGAGAGGCCGGACCTTACACTCGAGAACGAGGTTTCATGGGCTACCACGAAATATGCCAAATGAACTGGCAAACTGTGTTTGACGGAGAGAGCAAGACGCCTTATGCATTCAGTGGGGATCAGTGGATTGGCTACGACAACGTGCAGAGCATCGAGCTCAAGATGCAATTGGTGCAGTCACGAAATTTGGGCGGCGCCATGACCTGGTCCATCGAGACCGACGACTTCCGTGGGCTGTGCGGGGAGACTTATCCGCTGTTGAAGGCAATGAACAGGGGACTGGGAGTGGATGTGGGCAACGGTGGAGGTAGTGGTGGCGGTGGTGTAACTGCTGCACCTACACCTAAGCCGACTACGACTCCGACTCCAACTCTAGCTCCGATTGGAACTCCAACCCCGAACGCTACTGCGCGTCCAACTCCAACACCAATTCTAACTCCAACTGCAACTCCAACTACAACTCCGCCTCCGGAAGCGACTGAGAATTGTGCAAGAGATGGTTTCTTTATGCAAGAAGGTGACTGCAATCGATTCTTCAGGTGTGTGAATGGAATTCGCTACAACTTTACTTGCCCGTCAGGTTTATACTTCGATATTAAGACGAATGCCTGTAATTGGCCTTCATTAGTCAAATGTCCATATTAATTGGCAAAGAGAAAAAAAAAAAAAAAACATAAATTGAAAAATTGGTTTACATGTGTGTAAATCTCATGCCTTTGATTTATTTGATTTTATTATCCTACTAAACACTGTTTTAGGAAATGTTATTTACAGGACATGTTAGCAATTTAAAATTGAGTCAAAGCTTAACAGCAATTTTAACAGATGCGTATAATATATTTATATATATAATAATTACTAAACTGTTAGAACTAGTCATTAATCCGAAATGATTTTGAAGCAGTGGTATATAATTTAATACGCGGCAACATTTAAATAACATAACAGAGCACTAACTGAAAACATAACGGCCTCAACAGAATATTGTCTTAACATTAATACTAATTTGGGATTTTTAACAGCACTGTAAAGTAACACGACTGTTATACTTAAAAAGGCAGCGGCGTCAAAAATTATTGTCGGCTTCTTTGAACGCGCGTAAGCTGACGTCCCTTTTGAAAATCTATTTGTAAAAGTGAACAATTGTCAAATTTTGTAAAATAAATACCAGGACATAAGGACAAGTAAGTGTTGACAGCAATTATAGGCATGTGAACAACGAGATTTGCTCAAATTACAGATGCAACATCAGAATGTCAACATCATCGATATCCTCCAAATTGACCCTCTCGCTGGGCGAGCAGCAGCTGGCTAAATTGACTAATGAGTCGGCAGAAATACGAATGCGTGCATTGGAACAGATTGAAACGCGTTTCATACGTTGTCTGCAGCACGACGAAGCAATTAACTTTAAGCCCGTGCTGCTGCTTAAGCAACTAATACGCTGGTTTGGCCACACACCGCTAGCTGCTCCAGATCGCGTGCTAGCCCTAATGCTCGAGTTGTTGCGATCGGATTACTGCGAGACTGTGGTCAACAAGATTCCTTGCCAGCGCCTGGAAGCCGAGCTGAATAAGATACGAAAGATACTCAAAAATGTGGAGTCAAAACGTGCTATGGAACTGCTGGACAATATACAGAGCCTGGTGCCTTACCTCTACAAGGAGTTTAATATTTCTCCCATTAACAGTAACCCTAATGGGAATAGCAACAATAGTTCGGGTATGTTGTCTTATAAAAGATAATGATGTTAGGTATATGATATGCGGTTCGTTTCAACAGGCGAATCCCGTGAGAGCGTCGGTGACATGGAGTTGTTTGCCTTGGACAACTTTAATATTGGCCCAGAAGACTTTGAAACGGCCTGGTCGTGCGCTAGCCCAGATGATGTGGCCACAATGAAGACCCTTAACGACACTTTGACGATTGGCAACGACGTGCAGCTGCAGGAGAATTTGACCAGCATTCAAATCAAATTATGCGATTATCCAGCCGAACAACTATTTCAGGATCCGTATATATTCCTTCAATTGCTGCACGTCCAGCAGTTGCAGGCGGACGTAACGTTGTTGCACGCCAACCGGGCGCTGTTGACCTTCATCAAGCTGCTGCAGCATCGTCTGCGCGTGCGCAAGGAATCGAATGACACTGGCTTTAGTGCCATGACCCACGCCACGTTGCCTCAGCAATTGCGCGTTTCGAGCGTATTGAGCTTGCTGCTGAATGGCTGCTTGGAGCTGCTTGGACCACCGCTGCTGGAGCATTGCGCTCACAATTGGCATCTGATCGAGCTGAGTTTTGAGACAATCAGAACCTATGATCAGCTGGGTGCAGCGATACCAGAAAGTATTGTGCAGCGACTGGGACTGATTGTACCCAAGCTGATACGCTACTGCATCAGCTTCGATGTGAGCCACGCCAGCGAGATACCGAGCTTGGTGAAAAAGCTGATGATCCCCCGGCTGGAGTCGGTGATTTTCAATGGACTGCTCTTGGATGTTCTGGCATTGAGCTTGAAGACCAGTGAGGGCATTGCCAAGACGACCGCCCGGTCATTGCTGCAGCCACTAATTCTGGACATTTCATACCTGTCCTGCTTGCCCGAGCGCATGAAGGCGTTGTGCGACATCTGTGGCATAGTTGCCCCCGAGACGGCGGCCGAAGAGCAGAATATGGTGCGCATCAAACAGGCCCTCGGCATGGGCCTGGCCCAGTTGGTCGATGAGAAAAAACTGACGGCCATAGAGTTGCTGCAGAATCAGAGCCAAATATGCCTGGTGCTGCTGATTCTGGGCAGCGATTCCCTGATGACGGCACTAATCAAGGCGATTGTGAAATGTACCAGCTTCTACATAGCCAAGCCCGAGCTGCGGAAGGAGGCAGAGTCGCTGCTGTATACCCTGTTCGATTTGTCCAACGAAGAGTTGCGCAACTCGGCCTTGCGCCAGCTGAAGCAGCCCGTTGTCGATCACTTTCACGCCTTCATGAACGGCACCAACTACATGGCCGGCTGCAACAACCTTGAGCTGGCCCGAAACCATATTCTCGGCCTGCCCATGAGCTCGCAGCTGTTGCGCAGGCTGTTCGTGCTGGGCTGGCGGCCCGAGCCGTCGGTCCAGGTGCAGCAATGGGTTGTCGACTACATGATAATGATGGTGGGGCTGGCCAAGCTGGTGCCCTCCAAGGACTTTATTAAGATATTTAAGATTGTGATGCCCGTCATTCCGCTTATCGTGTGTCGCGCCATCGACCAGCCGCAGCTGCAGCACATGCTCTGGGAGCTATTCGATCCGGATAACGAGTTTTTGGAGCCGCCGCAGTCGTTGCGCGGCAATGTCTGTTACCTGTATCATCCGGATGCAAAGTATCGCAAGGACGCCATAGGTCGGATTGGCTACGTGCTGGTCTGGCAGGATCATCAGCACAAGTACCGCCCGGCCATGGACAAGCTGTGCCTCGAGCTGATTGGCCACGACATCTGTCTCATTAAGCCGCCGGTCAACTACTACAGCATCTTCAGCGAACGCTCGCAGTTGCCCTTTCAGCGCAGTATGGGGACATTGTTGCGTCTGCTGGAGACTCAAGATCTGAAGCCGAGCATTCGCAAGTCCACACTGATTCAGCTGAACGTGCTGATGCACAGCTGGGAGGCTGTACACTATTTCACCACCTGCGACAGCGCCTTTGTGCTCTGCCTGAGGGCGCTCCACGATCCGCTTGTGCGCGAGACAGCCGGGGGCAATGACGAGGTTGAGACACTGCTGCCGGCAGTTAGCATCATACTGCGAGTGATCTTCCGCAGCGAGCGATTCCGGCAGGAGTTCAAGCACAACGCCGAGATGATCGTCTGTCTGCTGCGCTGCCTCTTCCTGATGCCGCACGAGATGCAGCTGCGGGCCGACGTGAGCATATGCATCTTTACGCTGCTCTTCCATGAGCACGTGAGGCCAAGAGAGAATTGCCTCAAACTGGACGTGGATCTCTCGGCCATGGTGGTGCCGGTTACCTACGAAGTGGACCACATCGCACCGCTGACAGACGCCACCGAGGGACTGGAGCTGCAGAAGTCCCTCTACGAGAAGCACTTTGAGAGCAATGCGGCCATCGAGTCTCAGCACTGGCGCCTCTATGTGGCGAACAGGGTCTGCGGCTCGCCGAAGAGCCTGTCGCTGTCTGTCGTCGGTGCAATGGACATCAGGGATGCGCTGAAGCTGAAGCCAGCCGACGTGGCTCTCGTGCAAGCTACGCTCGTGCACGTCCAGCTGGAGAAGCAACTCATCGCTGCCAAGAACTGCAGCAGCCACGAGACTCTGCAGCAGCTGGTCGCCAGCGTGCAGCTGTTCCTAGTGCTGCTGCGCGACGAGGTGGAGCCGGCCCAGTGCACTGCCCTGTGGAAGCTGATGCACCGTTATGTGCGGCTCACTCCCGGCAACAATGCCGATCTGCTGCTGTACATTTCGCTCTTGGAGCTATGCCTGAACTGTTTGCGTCACCGACTGCCCGAGGTGGTGAACGGCCTCAAGAATGCCCTCGAAACCGATCCGCATCATAGTTTCCGGGAGATCCTGCGCGATGACACTGTCTCATTGAATCTGTTGAGCCTGGTCACGGAGTGCCTGGTGCAGCTATTGAGGTACCAGAACATCCAGCTCACCGTCACCTGGCCCAGCCAACTCTTCGATGAGCTGAGCACACGGGCGCGCTCCCTCTTCGAGCAGCGCAAGCTGCAGCATGTGCGCTGCGTCTTGGCCGTGCTGCGAGAGCTCAGCGAACAGCCGCTGCAGTTGGACAGCTCCAAGATAGAGGTGAGCAGAGATTTCCCCATGAGTTGGGTATATATTCTATTCCAAATGCATCTCTCATTGCAGGCCTACTATCAGCACTATGTGCAGCTGTCGAGCAACCTGCGCACCTCCACGCAAACCGGCGCCCAGTGGCAGCGCGACTGTCTGTTCATCGTGTGCCGGATGCACGTCATGGGCAAGAAACTGGGCTCGCCGTGCTCCAAGGTGCAGGGCGAAAACAAGGTGCTGCGCTATCTGCTGGGCCTGTGCGGCCACTCGGACACGGAGGTGCGCTCGCTCGCCTGGGTGGCAATGGCCAACTGGATCCAAAATGCCGGCAGCAACATGACCAAAGTTTTGCTCGATTTCCACGACTTTCTGCCGGGTGGAATGGCTGCGTGCTGCCTCAGCACGATGCTCGATGATCACGAGGCGTTGCTGGTGCGCGAGCTGGCGGGACGCGTGTTCGAAATGCTGATACGCAATATTGGAGCAGCAGCATGCAACGAGCTGTTCAACTATCACTCGTACCTGAAGCACGCCCACGCAGCGATTATGTGGATGCAGCTGCCGCCAGAGAAGCAGCAAGAATCCGGACTGAACTCGTCGTTCGATCTGATTAGCTGCTACGTCAGCATCTGTGCTAGATTGATCCAGCTGGAGCCCGGCTGGTCTGCCGTCCTCTGCAACCATGCCTTCTTCAATGCACTGGGCGACGTCCTGAAGATGCCCACGCCCGCCCAGCCCCTGCTCAGCGCCTACATGGAGCTGTGCGCTGGCCACATCTGCAAGCTGTACGCGATGTGCTACCAGCGGAACTTTGATTGTCTGCAGCGCGGCATCTGCCGCGATCCGGTCTTACTGAAGAGCTTCATCTCCCTGATTAACACCGTGCTCGATCCGCAGATGGTGAATGAGAAGCACATCGAAGAAATTCTGAAGCTCCTGATGGTGTTCTGCAAGGATGCGAATGCCTATGGCTTTCTCTGCGAAAAGTTCAGGGAACATCCCGAGCTGTTGTTCGACCTGCTGCTGTATGGCCTGAATGCGATCTATCTGGATACCGATATCCAGAAGTACACGTTGTCGGCGATCTCGCTGCTGCTGATAAAGGCACAAGATGCGCCCGAGGAGCTCAACTTGCTGCTCGTGTTCGAGGCGTATGTGGAGGACACGCGCACCGATGGCGACGACAAGAGGAAGGAGAAGCCCAACGACAGCGATGACAAGGAGAACAGTGCAAATGATTTGAACAAGCAATTGAAGACGATGAGCTTGAAGCACACGTCCAAGAAGAAGAGCCTCGGAGGCAAAGGTGGCAAATCGGCGGCAAAGGCGAAGGAGGCGACAAATGCCGCCGTTTTGCTCTATCACGGCCTGGACCAGCTGTTCGAGCACCTCTTTCCGTCGAAGACATACAGCTTTCTGGTAGCTCCCAAGCCGCTGCATGTTCAGGTGTGCGAGGTGCTTGGCAATTTGCTAAAGCAATCCGTTTGGGCCGTGGACGCTGCGCGCCAGTTCAAGCTGCTGGAGCGCGTGCTGCATCTGCTGGAGGCGTTCCTCGATGACAGCAACATTGGCAATGCCACCGTCTATGTGCGGCGCGTCGGTGCCCACAAGTCGCGCGACATCATCAACAATCTACTGGTGCTTCTCAACCTGCTGATGCACTGGCAAAACTCGCCGCATACCATCATTACGGAACCCGTGACGGCCGCCCGCATCGTCCGCATGATCGTTCGCTTGTGGCCGTGGCTGTCGCATTCGGCCGTGCTGAAGCACATGACAGTGCGCCTGACCACGCTGCTCACCGAGCACTCGTTCGAGATGTGCAAACAGACGTCGCAGGTGCTGTCGGGCCAATCGCACTCGCTGCTCCAGCTGATGGTGCGCGTGGCGGACCATGAGTCGACCAAGAAGGAGGGGCCCAGTGCCAGCGCCAAGCCGGAGTTGGCCAAATGCGGCTCAGACTCAATCATCGAGGCCTCACTGCGCGTCATGATCAACTGCTGCTCGTGCGCCGAGGGGCGTCTGAGTCTGGGCAAGATGCGTGTGCTGGACATGTTCGATACGATCATGCCGGCTACTGGCAGCAATCCGATCAAGGTCAAGCCGGAAGCCCTAGTCAACTGGATTGCGTTTTGGGAGGTGTTCTCCCGGTACGAGCTCGGCTACAAGGTCTGCCACCTCCAGGGCCTGCTCCATCTGGTGCGGCGCTCGCCCCCGCTGAGCATTCTGCGCCTGCGCTGCCTCCGCATCGTGCGCAACATGTGCTTCAGCAACCACAATCGCATGCTGCTGGTCAACATGACGGGCTTCACGGACTTTCTGCGCGACATTGTCTCGCAGCCGGTGCAGGACGGCGGCGGTGGCGGCGACACCAGCATCGACTCCTACGTGGAGCACCATCTGGTGGTCCTCTGCCTGTGGAAGCTGTTCGGCTTCAGTGCCAAGTGTCGCGCCATGCTGCGCGGCACCAAACTATTCAAGCAATTGACCATACTCTCGGATCATCTGGCCTCTCTCCAAGCGGACCGCCCGGAGCAATTCGAGGCGGTGCCCTTCGCTGTCGAACTGAAGGATCTGCTGGGCAAGCTCTTTGATTCGCTGCAGGCATAACTAACCAAACATAACTCTACTTAAACCAAACATTTGCATTTGCATGTTATGAATTTGCACTTAGTTTTTCAACAACTTTTAACTTTCACTTGACCAATTTCCATTTATATTATTGCTTAATTGCCAACCGAACTGAATATGCAAATAAATATATGAATTACAATACTCGTTCAATACTAACCAATGTAAAGTCTAATTTCTATATGTTACAGTACTAATTTAGTTAAATACTCTATATATAAGTGCTATGAATTATGTGATGATAAAATTTATTTTGATATATTATTATTATTGTTTTTGTTTATTTCAGTTTAATGTCTTATTTTTATAAATCATTAATTATTTGTATGCAGGCAAAGCATTTTTTGACTGTTATTTTTTTTTTTTTTTTATTTAATACAATATTATACATTTGTAAGTCTTTATATGGAGTTGAATGCGTCAATATTTAGTAGGAAAATAAGTTTAATTTGCAGACTAAGTTCAACTGGTTACATATTCGCAAAAGCCGTTAAAATTTGCATTCCAAATAAAGAAACACTTAACTTTGTTGAATGAAAACTTTTCATTGAATAGTTTCAATTTGGGATTTCACTGTACAAGAAAAATGACAAATCCAATTTTCATATACTTCTCATAGAACAGAACAGAAACAGCTCACCTGATGATCCGGACTGTTGAACTGGGCCTATCTCGAAATCCTTCTTCTGGTCCTCTTCTAGCATCCCAAGGGAAAGCTAATGGCTAATGCCTCCTTTGGTTTCTTTCGGTTTAACAGTTTGGAATTATAAGAACCGGACTTCTTTCAGCTTTTCAAAAGTTAGGCGCTTTTTATTGATAATCTGGATACGTAAAAGTTGTATGCAGCAGTCGTTTCAGTCTACTGAACGAGCATATGGAAGCGACATTCGCTTTTATACCCTCGACTAGAATGTCATCCCGAGCAACATGTAAGCAACTGTAGAGAGTAAATAGAGAGAGAATTCGGTTTAATGACGAGTCACAACGAGTCCCATCTGGTATACTTAGTATAAATGATCGCACACCTTTGTGTAATTTATGCTTAACAAGTTATGAATATACAGAGAAACATACATATATATTCTTTTTCACTTACATATACCCCTACCCTCAATTATTATTCTCTATAATAATTTATATTTTATGGAATCGCTTGTAATAGCTAGCCTATATAAATAGATGTATTGGGTGTCTACCAGTCAAGCCCAGCCAGCTTGATTACTGAGCATTTCCTAGTATATCCACTGCACATACTGCCATCATAATTCAAGCTCTAATAGAATGTGACTTAATAAATTTACAATAAAAATAATAATAATATATATAATAATAGAAGTTCAGTTCATAATAAAAAAAGCTCCCATCTAAAATCAAATGTCATTTGTTTCGGTATCCGACATTGAGAAACAGGCCATGGTGGAGCTCGAACAAAATGCTCTCGACTATTACAGAAGTGGGGCGGGGAAAGAGTTAACGCTTGGCTATAATCGCGAGGCCTTTAAACGGTTCGTATTTAATTATCTTTTAAATTTCACTTTTGAATGAAATCATTATTTATTGAATTTATTAAATTAATGAAGATATTTTTATAAATTTGTATTATTAAGTTCCGCAATTTTTGGTCGCTTTACTCAGCTGCCAAGAAGAAATTCTAATTGAGAGCTCTCATAATTCTTTTTATTTATTTCCAAACAAAAAGTCTCAGACTCTTTAAGATTTTTGACTTCCTTGATATTGTCTCTTAAACCAATACTACAAATAGGTTGCGTCTGCGTCCCCGTTGTCTACGCAATGTTGCACAATTGGAGACAAGTTGCTCCATTTGGGGGGAGCACTTCAAGTGGCCACTGGGCATTGCGCCCGTTGCCATGCAAAGGATGGCTCATCCGGACGGCGAGAAGGGCACAGCGCGAGCTGCAGGAAGCGCTGGATGCCCGTTCATTCTGAGCACACTCTCAAACACCCCGTTGGAGGAGGTGGCTGCCGCGGCGCCCGAGACCTGCAAATGGTTTCAGCTCTACATCTACAAAGATCGGTGAGTTAGGGTGGACACTGTCTGAGAGATATAAATGTGGATATGCTTGGCTATATATAGGGCGCTCACCGAGAGTCTGGTGCGTCGCGCGGAGAGAGCTGACTTCAAGGCTCTCGTCCTGACTGTGGATGCTCCGATCTTTGCCCAGCGTCGAGCAGATGTGCGCAACAAGTTCTGTCTGCCAGCCCACCTGAGTCTGGGCAACTTTCAGGGCGCGCAGTCCAATGTGGCCTCATCCACAGGCGACTCGGGCCTGAGCGAGAATGTGGCCAGCCAGTTTGACTCCACGGTGACCTGGCAGGACATCAAGTGGCTGAAGCAGCTCACACAACTGCCGATTGTCCTCAAGGGCATCCTAACGGCCGAGGATGCCGAGCTGGCGCGTGAGTTCGGCTGTGCGGGCATCATTGTCTCCAATCATGGCGGACGCCAACTGGACTCGACCCCAGCCACAATCGAGGCACTGCCCGAGGTTGTCCGAGCCGTCGGCACTGATCTAATCGTCATGTTGGATGGCGGCATTAGGGAGGGCAACGACATATTCAAGGCTCTGGCTCTGGGCGCCCATATGGTGTTCATAGGTCGCCCTGCCATCTGGGCCCTGGCCTGCGATGGCCAACGTGGCGTGGAGCATCTCTTGACTCTGCTCAGGAATGACTTTGACATCACAATGGCCCTAACAGGCTGTCCCACTCTAGCCGATATACAGTCCTCAATGGTGGTGCCAGAGTCCACTTACTGGCCATTTAAATAAATATTCTATTAACACTTTATATGTGGTCCATAAAATATATATAATATATATCTATATGTATATTTGATTCAAGTTATACTGTTTTTCTTATATTTTTATATTTTTAATTATCATTTAATTAAATTCTAATATAAGCAAACGAAAATAAAGATTTTTTTTATTTTTATTTTTTTTAAATATATATTTATATTTTTTAAATATTATATTATATTATTAATTATAATTTAATTCAAATTGAAAATGTTAACAGAAAAATAAATGTATTAAATATAATATTGCTTTATTAATAATCAATAATAAATGCAAACATTTTACTCCCAGAGAACTGAACAGTGGCGGCAAATAAAGTAGGCATACCTCAAAATCTTCTGTAGAAGTGTTTGAATCGTAACGCTCAAACCTGAGCAAAGGCATTTGAGACTGTGTTAGAAGAGGAACAGCTGCCTAGGAGGCGCTCATACGTAAATTGGCTCTCTATGGCATTACAGTGATTGACCAATTGGAGCTGGTTAAGCATCAATCGAATAATATGGAGAACCAATGCGCCTTTCATTTCTCTGCATTAACAGTTATACACCTATACAGATGTCAGGTAAAAGTCTTTTGGAGTTCATGCATGACTCTATAGTGTCTACCCTACAGCACATTGGTTCATTCTTTTTTCGGATAATAATAAATAAATAAATAAATATGTAATTATATATAATATATTCTGAACAAATCCAAAGTTTATAATAATATTTTACTTTAGAGTATTTACAATAAATTCACTTTTAAACTCTGAAAGGCATTAAAGATATCATTTATGTTCTTTATTTCTGAATGAATTATTAATACATTCAACATTTTATATGTTCTCTAATTTTTATTGGATTCAAATTTCATGCTATATTTTTCTAAATTTTAAACATTTGTTTTGTTTGCATTGCAGCAACAATTAATTATAATTAATGTCCGCTCGCCGTGTGGGTGTGCCGATTCAGTCTGATCTTTGTCTAGATTTTTTATTTCAATATTTGCCACGTGTCGGCGTTTAATTAAGCTTGCTGCTGTTGCACTTAAGCCACGCCCATTTCCTGTTCTATTGTAATTTATGTAAGTTTCTTAGTGGTTCTACATCAATTTCTGCAGCGGAAACATTTCTGCTTTTTGATGGCTGCGACAAATGCGAAGCATCACATATATTTGGGCACACGCGTCAGGTGTCAGAGCGACGCGACGTTAATTGTGGCAACAACAAGTGGCCAAAGGCCCCCAAACAAAGTCAAAATAAGAAACAAAGCAATAACAACAACAACAAGAACAACAAGAACAACTGCCATGCGAATGGCGTTAAGTTTTCACACAGCTGTGCAACAAATGAAACCTGTCAAACATTTACATGCATCACTCAACATCATTTACACCCACAGTCACACACACACACACACACACACACACACATACATATACAGACGCCCGCGATTCTCCAAAATCTTTACAGCAGAGATTCCAAATTTTGTGAACTAAAGCGAAGAAGCAAAACAAGTTAACTGAGTCAAGCAGCTAAAATGGGGGAAAAAAAATAATAATAAAAGCTGGTGTTGCCAAAAATCATAAAAAACGTTTCTGTATAAACTTTTTTTTTTTGGAAAAAAAAACGTGCGAAAAGCGCAGCGCTAGCAATGGCACAGTGGTCTGAAACGTATGTAATCTGGTCCTATACTGTACATACTCTTCTTGAGAGTAATATAGATTTATGATTACTTATGGAATGGAAATAAGTCTGAAGTATATAAGTATATATCTTATACATACACAAATATAACTGAATATTACTATAGATCTATCCAGCTGCTTACTTGCTACGAGCTATACACTAGGCTCGTGTCCTAATCCTAAGCTTCGATTTATTCTTATAAGAAAATAAAAAATTAATTATAAATAATAAATTATATATAATCAAAACACTGAAGAAATAAACTTAAGCAGCTAGGTTTTGGGATAGTAAATGCATACATACATATATACGAATTTATATATCTACTATACGCACATTTAATATATGTATTTGTATACAAATGCTTAAATTAACTTTCTTAGAAGCAATCCATCGCTCTGATAGCTCCTTAGTTCCTAGGGCATTTAATCTTCGGCAAGATGCAGTAAGGCGCACTTATGTTATCTTCCCTATATGTATATATGTACATATGTATATGCATATATTAATATTATATCTTTTAGTTATATATATATATATTACCAAAAAACAACAACAACAGTTTAATGGCTGCCCAGTTACTAAGGGTCACAGTCTAAATTTCATAACTGGTTGCGTCGGCAGCGCAAACGCGTCGCGCAGTCAACGTCAAGATTGACTCCGACGCCGATGCCGACGTCAACGCCGACGCACAGGTTGGAGCGGCTCATGCGCTCGCTCGCTCTCTCGCTCATTGCGGGGCTTCGTCTCTGGCTACCTCTCCATTCGATACGCGTCTGTTGCGAGCGCCAGTCGCAGTCGTCGCGAGTGTTGAACAGCGGCCCAGCAAAACGGAAACCTGATTTCAAAATAATCAAAGAAAACACCAAATTTATGAAATATAATTTAATGCAAATTAATTAAGGGCTGCATATCGAATGCTCGAATCAGCAAACAAAAGTAGAAAAAAAAAACAAAGTAATGAAAAAATTTAAAGAAAAAAATTAAATTAAAAATTCCTTAACTTTTGCTGCTGCAGCAATTTTTACAAGACGTCAACGCTAAGTGGCGCCATCTACAGTCTCGTTCTGCTGCAAAACAAGGAAAGTGGTTGCCATAGGTGTGTGCGGGAGTGCGTGTGTGTGCGTGCGTGTGTGTTTTTAGTGCTGTGTTATTAAGTGCACTACTCCATCAATTCAGCTGATTACAACGCTTGGGAATAGCTAAAGTAATTACAAATCTATATACACAACATATGCATATATGTATATGTATATATGTAAATATATGAATCCATCAGATAAAGGAATACTTCATTAGACTTCAAGGTAAGCCGCTAATGTAATTTATAGCCTGATCAGTTAATCAAAGCCCTATAAAATTTTAATCTGCTGCGATAAGCGCGCAATTATAAAGCGATCTCAATTTTATGCAGAAATTGCCAATAGCAGCCGATAAGGCAACAATTTAGGTAAATAATAGCCAAAAATAAGGAAGGTTGAAAATACATAAATAAACATTTCAAATTGTGCTAAGCACCTATTGACAAACTGGCTTAAAACTTGAGCTCATTAGCAAATAAATTTAACAGCTAAAATAGATATATATATATATAAATATATATGTATATACATATGTTCCATATTAACTATAAGACAAACATAGTTAGTCATAGTGTACATATATTAATGAGTAGAAGATCTATATAGGTATACACTAGAATATGTGAACTAAAGGTGCGCTTGAGTAAACAATGAATGGGAGCTGAGCAAAAATACATGATAAATTATAATAAAATATGTATAAATTTAATACGAAATTATATTGAATTAATTTTTATTATATATAATATATTATATTAAAATGTAATATATTATATAATATATTATTTGTATATTAAAATTAACATTTACACATATCATTCTTTATGCATATCATATCTTGGGGTTTCTCTATCTATATATGTATGTATATAAGCCCTTATATATAGAAGACATCACAGTTTTAGTCTAAGATCAGCTTCCTTAGCTCAAGCGCAAATTAAAAAATAATAATAGCATTTATCAATACAAATATTTACAAAATATGCCAGTTTATCGTAGATTCGATACCGCAGATATCTGTGCCAGACTTTTGAAATACTCAGGTCTCAGCTCGCGTCTGCTTACAGCGCAGAGCTTCGCCTCTAGCATATAGATAAGCGTGCAGAAAACAAAAGTATCTGCAGCACTTTGATTTTCCCATTTTTATCACAAACTGCGCAAATTAGATAAGATATGGCTATGCATACATTCATAGGTATATATGTTTATATACATATATGTGTGTATATCTATCTGCTTGTTTGCTCCACTTTTGGTAGAGCCGATAAAATAGTTGTTTCCAGTTGGTTTGATTTGTTCATTCACATGCAAAAGCGCAATCAATGTGGACATAGCTCTCGGCTTGGCTCGCTCCTAGCCATATTATATGCATGTGGTTTGGTCAGATGGAGTACTCTATAAGGCTACACACATGTACATGTATGTTGCCACGGCTTGGTCTTTCATTTTCTTTCCATGACAACCTCGCCGGGCATAACAAGTCCAGCCAAATGTTGTTTGCCAAATGACAACAACAA
Source organism: Drosophila arizonae (assembly GCF_054131065.1). Classification (NCBI taxonomy): domain Eukaryota; kingdom Metazoa; phylum Arthropoda; class Insecta; order Diptera; family Drosophilidae; genus Drosophila; species Drosophila arizonae. Next base: position 14,613,763 of record NC_142925.1, on the reverse strand, counting down.
CACCAACACATGGACAACAGCAACAGCAACAACAACAGCCGGCTGCGATGGGCAACTCCCCAAAGGACGTCCAGCTGGGTGGTGTGCGGCGGTTGCCAGGGCGCGGCCCTCAATGCCTGGCGTCATGTTACCAATTTAACCAACTGCTCGCGACTTGTTCCTAGAACTTTCGCTGCCTCCTTCGTGTTTAATCGATAGCCTGGAAAATGTGTGTTTTCTGCTTGTTTCATTGGGCTTTTCCAGCTGGCTAATTGCAGATCACGGATAAGTAAGCAACTTATTTGACTCAGAGAGAGACAGAGAGAGAATAAGAGAGAGAGACGCTGAGTAGATGCGGGTGGCCTGTGATTTGTGGCTGTTTTTTGCTTGACTCTGTGTTTGAGTTTATGTTAATTAGCTCGACGTCTAGCTGCGACGCAATTGAAAACAAATGTAACAAGGTCTTGTAAAAGTGCCTAACGTGTATATACGTATATTACTAAATATATACATATGTATATATGGCTATATAAATAAATCACATGTATTTAGGTTTACGTGAATTGTGTGCTTAAGTGCAGCTCGAGATGGGCATGGGAAAAATTTGTGTAAGCTTTATTTAACAGATTTACAAAATATATATCTATTGCCAATGCTACGCAACACTTCATTAATTCATATCCAAATTACAGGGTATACATTGTTACTCATACTAGAAATATTTAAAGCTAGATCAATTTTGCACCATCTTCGATTTCTAGTTGTTAGACAAGAGTCTTGAATACATTTCACAAGCTTGATGATTGCAGAAAGTGCCTTTCAAAAACGAACAACAACAACAACAAAATATTCCAAATCATATTCCATTTGGTAACGCAAATATTGCTGTAGTCCGTCATTCCGATGTAGTATTCCATGCATATTTGCAACGCTCCAAAAAATCCAATAAATGGCAATCACAGCAGAAGGCAGCGAAATGCTTTGCATGCCCACAACACCATGCACATATGTTGCCATCAGCCATCAGCATATTTGCATACACACATACGTACACATGTATATACATAGCTGAGTATATTTGAAGCATTTACAACTAGGTACGAAACGGGCTAGGCACATTCAAGTGCAATTAACATCAAATCTCAAGCATCTTTGCTGTTTAACATCTGAAGTTGAGTTTTTTGTTGTGTCTACTCTATTGACAAGTCTTCAAAGTCTTTAAATCGTAGTCGTAGTCGTAGTCGTAGTCAGACTCCGATATCTATGTAATGGTTAGTGTAACAACTCGTAACACGCGACACTGAAAACGCCTCAGAAAATGCTTTTCATTTTTTTCACTCCCGCTAAATTTGTGTTTAACCTTCACGAGCGTGACGACTTTCGAGCAGAGACTCAGACTCAGCGACTCAGTCTCCGTCGCAGTCTCAGTCACAGTTTGTACAGCCAGATTCTGAGCGGCAACAACACGAAGCCAGCTCGAGTGCCTGCTAAATGACATCAGCATTTGGTGGCGAGAACAAAAGCACGCTCCAATATCTTGTGGATGGACGCGGCGCGGGTATAGCACATAGCACACAGAGCACAGAGAGAAAAAAGTATCTTATAGTTTGCATATCGCACAGTCGACAGGTGCCCAAGATTTCTATGTCAGTGAAAGCCGCAAAAAAACAAAACAGAAAAAAAGCTAAACAAAAAATCGCTCAAGGTGGCTTCATCATCTGTTTCCACTTCTTATGGTTTTTTGTTTCTTACTGTTCATTCATAATTTATATTAATTATTAATTATAAACAAGAGCCACATCGCCAGCTGTGACTTCGCCTCAGATGCTTTGCGGTTAGTCGCAATGCGAGTCGGCGCATGTGCAGCTAATTGATCGGTGACTAAACGTGCGACCGAGTGGAAATGCCTCAAGTTACCTGCCAAAGCCGATAATATACTATAATCTAGTATTAGATTATAGTATACCTGCAATTAGGCGGGCAATTAAGCGAAGCTTTTCCTCAACCGAGCTGACAAATGACAGATTGTTTGATTGTTGTTCCCGTTGATTGGCCAGAAAACAATTTTAATTGCTCCTTAACTGATCCCAATGAAACCCGAATGAATATATAAAAAAAACAAAATACATTTATTTATTTGGATAGCAGCCCGCTCAACTTGAGTACAATGTGAAAAGGATAAAAAACTGATTAAGTAATTGTTTTTCTTAGTTTTAGAGAAGTTTATATACAATACAAATTTCAGTTATTTTAAATTTTAAATTTATTGCTCACAAAATATTGGCATTATTCATTAATGATTAAGAAATAAATATAAAATGAATAATACTAAATAAAAGAAAACAGTATATAATATATAAAAAGGTTTTTTTTTAATAAAAATAAATATATGAACTATCATTATTTTTAGCTTGATTTCCTTTTAACAAAATTAAATTATATTTTGATTAAATTTTTTTATTATGAGTAGTTAGCCGTATGATTTATCATTTTTATAATTACGTTAAGATTAACCGTTTGTATTTATTTATAGCTGGTTAGAGATTTAATGATTAATTCCATGCACAGTTTTTTGTATTGTAAAGTTCATTGAATTTTTGTTATTTTTTTATATGTGAAATTTAAAAAAAAAAAATCTTTTGAAATAAAAAAAAATAAAAAATTTATGTGTATAAAAATAATAGTGCGACTGAACGTTAAACGGTTAAAAAATAAATTATAGATAAACGCAGTGTTTTTCATTCGTTTAGATTTTGATGATGGTCAGAGACTGCCATATATACAGAAAAAATTTAATATATATATTATTTTTTTCATTAATTTAAATACACTATTTTCTTGTCTTTATCTTTGGTTTTAGAGTAATTTAAATTCCTTTTTATATTCTTTTTAAGTATTTATGAGCGAGTACTTCAAATTCCATACACTCAAACGTCAAATGTTTACCTTGTAAATTTTCAATAAAATTCGATTTCTTTTCTTTTTTGAACACTTTAAAATGTCAACAAATTGATTTAGTTACGCAATTGCTTATCTACTCCATAAAGTCTGATAAAACTACTAAAAACGTAGCTCACTTTGAAGATAGCTGCTTATCGCAATTGCGACTCGGGCTACATATGAGTGCAACATGTGGCAAGCCTTATAGCAGTGTGCTCCCTCCCTACTCCAACCATCAGTCACTGGTAAACTGACACCAGAGACGACAAGCCCACGTGACCTTCAGACATGTGTCCATGTCGAGTGTGAGCACAATGTATGTTTGTCGAGTTGTTGTTGTTGTTTCTTTTTTTTTTAGTTCTCATTATCGTGCTCGTTCTGGTTCTCGTTCTCGTTCTCGTTCTCGTTCTCGTTCTGGTTCTGGTTCTCTCTTTTAGGTTAACTGTGCCAAGCTGAAAGTGATGCCCGAAGTTCGCTCGAAGGTGAAACCTGGCCAGTTGGAACGCACCTGCTGCACTTTGAAGACAAACAGAGAGCCGTCCGAGCCGAGACAGACGCTTGCCATGTTTAGAGCTTGACTTATTTTTGCTTGGCTCAGCGCTTGGCCAATGATCTCCCCACAGCGCTCCAGTTACTTCATGTGACATTGAAAGATCTTTGCAGGCCTCTCTACTAATTGCTTGCCATGAATTGAGCTATAAGCCACAAACTAAGGCTTATTTCTTGGCCAGACTTATCGGCGTTCATTCAAAAATATCGAGCAAGGCGCGTGCTCAAATAGTCGCAGCTCAGCTTTAAGCTTGTTGTGTGTGTGTGTGGGTTTTAAAAAAATAAAAATTAACAATTATTTAATACTGAATTATATGAAAAGAGTCTCAGATTCCTATTAAATTTCATGCACGTCAACGTCTTGGCATTTGCTGAGTGGGCGGCATTAAAAATGCCATTAAAGACATTAGCTAAATATGGAAAGCGCTCAATGAATCAACGGCTGATATCTTTGTGTGTAAATTTTATTTTATGTATACATTTTGAGCCTGAAAATTGAATTTGTTATTAAGTGAAATACTCAAAAATATTTCATTAAAATTTCGGTTTTATTTCCAGCCTCTCAATGCAATTTTATATTGCAAAATCTTTCTGTATTGACATGAATATTTTTTTTCTTTTTAAATAACAAGACTATATATGAATATACGAATCAATCAATCAATTATTTCTTTAAAATTGTTTAAAGTAAATTTTTAAGCATAATACATAAATCTCGTTAGTAAAAAAGAGCTTAATTTATTATAAAAGAACAACTAAAAACTACATAAATATTTCTGTTTTCTATTACTTATCCTCTATTAAATTTATATATTGATTCTTCCATTGAATCAGCCATTATAATGTTTTACAAATATTTCCCAGCAGCTCAGGGACATTATCTAAGCAAACTACTCAGCTATGCATATATGCATAGAACTCTTATTTATATAGTAATATCATTTGAACTCTGCGCCTTTCAAGTGGTTTTCTAACTCTTATACATGCTCAAAGCCGAAGCAGTCTTACCTCTCAGCTCAGCTCTCTCAGTTAGTCATTTAGCGCATTCGATTGGTATTCTAGACACTTACATCTCCCATACAGAGCTGCCCCCTATGCCCGATATGGCATATCAAATACGGTATACATATACGTATGAGTGAGTGCTCCATTCATATGCATAATAAAATCAAGACACTTGCGCATATTGCCGCTAAATGAAACGAGATATTTTTTTATGATTGCGGCGCAAAAAAAAAAAAAAAAAAAAAAAAGATTAACAGAGAAGAAAAAACCTTTCAACTCAAGTTATGCATATTGAGTATTAGGTATTAGGCATATAAATATTTGGTTTTACCTAGCCAAGTGTTATTGGCATAAATTAAGATACAGATGTAGCAGCTGTTCCCCGGCTGAACGAGTTCGACAACAAAACATGACAGTCAAACAAAATCGAATATAGATTCTCAGAAAATTATCATAGAATTATAGAAGCAAACGTTTAACTTGAGCGAGGCTGAGAGATGCTTTAAGGCAAGGCAGCAAATTGAAATATATATGAAGCAAACATAATAATAAAATGAAACAATAAACTTGAAACACATTTCTAATAAATTCAAAATTAAATTGATCAGAAATGAAAGCTCTTAAGGCAATTTTGAGAGTTGAGGAAAAAATGGTATAAAAATGAATATACATATAACAATATGAAATATATTATTTAATAATATTAATATTTAAATTTTTAGAATTAATTAAATAAATAAAATAAATTAAATTGTCATATTCTTAAATATTTATGTATATTTTTTATTAAAGTGTTACAGTATTATTAATAATTTGTTTATTATTTAATTAATATTTATTTATGAATATTTTATTATTCATTTAACTAAGTATTAATAATAAAATTAATATTTAGCATTGATAGACAACATTTTTATGAACTATTTGACAGAAAGCGACTGCATTTGAGTTATTTAAATATATAAAATATTTCTGTGATATACAAACATACCTTCTTTTCTCTAAGTGTACGCCTACAATTGCACTGTTTGCCATGCATTAATCCATTTCATTTCAAATATACGAATGGAGAGCAATACGTAGCTGTAGATTCAGTTGTTGCTTCGCATAGATATTGACAAGCATATTGTTCGATATATTTATAATTATTTGATCTGACAATGTGGGTTAATAGTTAATAGGTGTCTTGGGAGATAAGCTCGGCATAATTAGCCGCTGCGATTAACGCAACTTGTTTGCCCTGAACTCCATTATGTTGGAGTCAAGAATGAACATTAAGGCAAATTGGCCAAAAAGCACGATCATTAAAATAGACAAATATGGCATAATTAGAAAAGAAGCGTTAATTGATATTTGCGCACGCAAGATGACCATAACCAATAACAACAACAGCAACAACAACAACAACAACCAATTGGCAAACAAACCAAAGATGATTTTTGTATTTTACAGTCGCTGACAATGTTGAAAGCTTGTCGAACGTTAAGATCAACAAAGAGCCAACAAAAGCAATAATAATAATCATAATAGTACTGATGATGATGATGATAATGGTGTGGCAGATACATTTTCAATTGCCCAGACAGCGCGCTCACTGATGGAACTTAATGTTCACTTTCATTTGCAATTAAAGAGCGAGCGCGAATGCGAATGCGAATGCGAATTCTCAGCTTCGAGCTCAGTCGCTGTTCGAATTTCAAGCGTGTCGGCCATAAGATACAACTGATCTACTTACAGATATTTATACGTACATATATATTAATATATTACGACGCAAATCAAGCGAACGAACATTAACGGTAATTAATTGGCAATTGTCTAGTGTGCGCTCTCTCTCTCTCTCTCTCTCTCTCTCTCTGACTTCTCTCGAGCATTGCGTGAGCCAAGCCCAAAAACAAGCGAAACCAAAAAGAAACCCCTCCATCAAATCGCCATCTAACTTTAGACGATTTCATCATATGCTGTTTTTGTGTTTGTTTTGCGTATTCATTAGATAGGTGTTGTTGTTGTTGTTGTTGTTTCAGTTATTGTTACTGCGCTGTGCTAGCTGCTATTTTTCTCTCTCCCTCTCTCTCACACACTTTTTTGCAAATTAGCTAATATGCGCTTAGCCTCATTGGTGACTGGAATGTACGTCATCGGCATTTAGTTTGCTGTCTATAAGAGACGTAATCTACCTCCATTTCTAAGTAATACTTGAAGATACAAAAGTATCTGCTAGTGACTCGCTTGTAAAAACAAAAGTATATATATATCACTCTCTCTCTCTCACCCATCTTAAATACACAAATTGCAAGTTTCATTATGTTAAACAAACTTTTAATCTACCCGTATATCTAAGTAACACTAACTAACACTTGCAGATACAAAAGTATCTGTTAATTAATAGATTGTATCTTTAGTTCACTCTCTCTCCCTTTCGCTCTCTCTTTCGCACACACCTTAAATACTTGCACATTGCAATCTAAATACAAAAATTTCTCTACGGAATGTGTTTATAAATAAAGATCTCACGCTCTGACCTTTTGCAGATAGACGACAACGAATAAAGCGAAGGAGCGACGCCGACGCTCGCGTCTCGACACCCACAGCCATCGCAGCTCAGACTTAAATTATATGCCACGCTGCAGCTAACAATTTCCATATGAATTTGGCTATAATGTGAACAACAACAACAGCAACAACAATAACAACACGAATTTCAAATGTGAACCAAACTCCAAATTATTTCGGCTCACAAGTTTCGCGTGCCACAAAAAAAGAATTGTGAAAACCAAAGAAAAAACAACAAAAATTATTTTCAACATTAGGCAAAAATTATTGCCAAAGTTATTTTGTTTTTGTTTTTGAAAGTGCAGTGAAAACGAAATATGATTAATTAGCAAATGAGGCAAAAATCATTCACTTGATGAATATTGCTCCAAAAGCCGTTGCATGTGAGCGAAAGATATTCGCCTCGCGTTTTTAAACGCTCGCGACGCGACACAAAACGCGCGCGTTTTCCATCTATACTTTCGCGGAAGTGAGCTTACCTTGCCTTGCCAAGCTATAGAAACCAGATAAAAAGAAAACAACGAAAATTGCATAAATTTTCCTTTAAGCAGCAAGTTCAGTGCATAAATTAAATTTTGGGTAAAAATTCACATTGTGAAAAAAAAAAAAAAAAAAAAAATTGGAAAAATTTGGCAAAATGGAATTGGAAATGGCAGCAGCGGAGCCATCGCGCCCGCTGGAGGCAATATTTATTGCCACGCCTCCCTGCACACCGCTGCCCTCCTCGCTGACGCGCACGACAACGCCGCGCGAGCTGCCCAGCATGTATCACTTTGATTTTGGTAAGAAAACCCGTCAATATTATTATTAGTATGGGAACTGTTCAAGAGACATGTTCAAGCAGTTAGCATAGGCTCATAGGTAGTGAGGGTATCTGAAGTGCTGTTACTCTGATTGAGTGGGCACTCAAGTGCATTGCTCATGAATTTATGCATAAATAACTAAAAATACAAATTGCTTTAACAAAACTTCCGCGCAGGCGCATGCACGCAGCGCAGTAGGAAGTGCTTAGAAATAAATATTAAAAAATAAATAAATATATATACAGAAAATTATATATAAATAATATACACTATATAAATAGTTGAAAAAATATATAAAAATTATATATAATTTGGTGTGTTTTGAAGTGGGCTCGGTATTTTTTTTTTTTTTAATATTATTTTTTTGCCTTGCCTTCATTAAAATGACAAACAAAGGAAGCCGCACGAACTCTGACAAAAATCTATAAAAAAGCAAATTGTTTAAAATTCCAAATGAATTCTAAGGCACTTAAAAGGCAATTAAACTCGACATTCTTAATCACCAAAGGAAATGGAAATGGGAAATGGAAAATGAAAATCAATATCTCAATTTAAATGACAAAAGATGAAATGATAAACGTGCAGAGAATAGAATAGAAGCTAACGGAAAATTTATATCATAATGAAAATGTTGAAAATAGTTTTCTATATATTCTTTTAATTTTGAAAAGTTTGTTAAGGGATTTTTCTGAATTTCTTGCTTTGAATATTCACAAAATATTTAGTTAGTTTTTAAAAATAATTTTCTACACTATAAAGGTGTTTTTTTTTTTCATTTAGGGAATTTAATCTTAGCAGTTTTAATTGAAAAAAATAAAATTAAATAAAAATATTAATTAAATAAAAAATAATATTGCATAAATATTGAATATTTTAATAAAATATATTAGTGAATATTTAAAAAAAATATATATTTTGTTTTTAAATAATCTATCAAATTTAAACAATGAAAATTAGCAAAATTTATTTGACAGTTACTAGACTAATGTTTTAGTTTGAAAACTATTGACTTATTTATTTTTTAATCATTTTACAAATATCTTATAAAAATAAAAACAGAAAATAGTTTCACAAATTATATCAACCACTTTTTGATTAAATCCTGCAGCGCTTTAAGCATTTGAATCAAGTCTCTCTTTAGATATCTCCACTCTTCTTTCCCCTTCAACTAGACTGGCATGTGGCTAAGTCTCTTACTAGCTCCAGACTTAGCTCGTTTCTCTTTACATTCATTTTACAACGTTTTACGCATTCCCGGCCCAATGCTCACAATCAATTGTTAAAGTTTTGAACAAACTTAATAACATTTGTTGCGCCGCTCAACTTTCTATGAATTTTGCACATCGCATGACATCAGACGCGAATGCGAATTATTTTGTTTGTTTAGTCGAAGAAGAAGAAGAGGAAGAAGAAAAAATGGAAATGCAAACGCAACACCAAACGTGGGAGGCATTTAAAAAATACAAAAAACAAAGCGCAATAAAAAAACGCAGGAAAAAATAAGAAGAAGAAGCCAAGTAAACGACAACAACAATTGGACAAGAACGATAACATTTCTAACTATGTCAATTTCCATTTAAAGCCGCCAAAATTGACATAAATTCATTTTAATTAAATTAAATATAAAAGTCTGCCAAAAAAAGGCAGCTAAATACCGAGGCAATTTAACACAGTTTCATTTGAGAATCTACTGAATGTAAACTCTTCTCGACGTAGAAGGTGCTTAAAGAGAATTTTAAATTGTTTTAATTTAAGACAGTACGAAAAAATTAATTAATCAAGAAAGAAAGACAAGTGAGAGACGAGAGAGCTCAGGGTAGATAAAGGGAGTAAATGCAAAATAAAGTAGATTTATAAATATTTGTAATCCAATTAGATAGTATAGGAATATATTATAAATATTACAAATATTTATTATTTATTTTAATTAGTTTTTGATTTATTACGTTTTACCTATCTATAACTTGAAAGTCTATTTATTAAGACTTTTTTTTTTAAATGTATATAATAAATATAAAATCAAGTTGCTTTTACACAGCTGATGCGAAATTTGATAAGACAGTAAAAATTAGTCTACATGTTTAGCCAATGTTAGTCGATTTGTATCAAATGGCAAATAATATTTAAAATTGACACAGCTAAATATAATAAATAAATACACATGTATCAATAACTTAAATAGCTCTTGAAATATTGAATGCGTATGCCTATATGTATCTAGTGCTCGGGTAGCGCCTGACAGAATTCGAGCGTTGATTAGATTTTCAAGTCGAGTCACGTCTGTGAATTTCGTGCTCGTTTTAACTAATGTTCGACAAATGCGTCAATATCGAACTGAACTGAGCTCGACTCGAATGCGAGCTCGCTCAGTGTCACATATTTGATTTGTAGGCGGCTTGAAATGGCCTTTCTTCATATTTGGCTTAAATGTGCGCTGCATTTGGAGCCCTTAACTTGTCACAGTCGCTGGGCGTGACCCACTTAGCAGCCCACTTTGGCCCAGTTTAACCCACTTTGGCCCACTCGAGCTCGCTCTGCGCCAATTTCCTTGACATTGAACTACATTTAGCAGCATTCGGAGCCCACACGACAAATTCCAGTTTCATTTCGCACATATAGAATGAATTCCAAAGTCAAATACAACCAGTTTCCATATGTTTTTTTTTTTTTTTTTTTGCAACGTAATTTATTTGACAGCCAATGCAAACAACAACAACAACATTTATTGCCATTTCATAATAACAAAAAGAAAACAAAAAGCAAACAATCAAATTCGATTTTGTTATTGGCAAATTGTATGCGCATTGTTAGTTTGCACCTCTGCGAAAACCAGTTTATTGCCAACATTTCTCGTTAGGCTTTAATCCGTAGATATACTACAGTTGTCTATATTAATAAAGCTTTAACTTAATTTATTAAATTTAAAAGTTTTTAATTAAATATGTAAGTTTTCTTCGTTGCATGTTTAACATAGTTAGATATTTCTAACAGTTAGCGAGCTGTAAGCTTGCGGCGAGCTTTCTGTTAAGCGCTGCGCAGTGTTGCCGTGCTGCATACAGCTACTACTTTTTGCTACAGATTGCAGCTGTTAAATGAAAGAAAGAGTTTTGAAATTTTAATTTAATGAATTATTTTCTATTATTTCTTAAGCTTAAAAATATACAACAAAAATATGTAAAATTTCTTTGAAACGAATAGAATAGGAGAAAATTTATTTGGGAAATTAATAATTGATTTGTTAGACAACAAACATCTGGACTTTACTGTGCTTTGCTTAGTGCGCCAAATTTGCTGTAAGCATGTGTTGAGTCGAAAAGACATATACATATATATTTTTTAAAGGATCAATTCGGCTTATATTTGACGCCGTAATAGTATGTAGAACTCAACATCTGTCTGTCTCTCTGTCTGCCTAAATATTTCTTATTGAAAGAGCGGGTCTCTAAAGGAGGTTCCATGAAAGAGGAGACTACAGTGCTAAAGAGCCGTTGTTAAAGTGTGTGAGCAGAAGTATTCTCTACAATAACGTAACCTTGAATGAGTTATCACTCAATGTTTACCGGCTCTGTTTGAGAGGGATCACTCGTATATAAAAGCAGGCCTTCTGCAGAGCCTCTTCAGTTCGGAGCCCTATTTCCTGTTGATCACTTGGGCAGAGCGCAGCTCTAGTAAATATACGGATATTTTATTAAGCAATATTAAGTACATTGCTTATTAGTGTTAGTGGATTATGGATACCTTGCGGTCGAGCACTACTAATAAAGACTCACTGTTACTTGCCTTCTTTATCTCTGTAACTGAGCCTATAAAATGACTTATATAATGTTATTTTACTATTCTTGTAATACTACTTTACTACAATAAAAATACAATTATTATAATTTTAACTATTTTTTAATTTATTTGTATATATTATTGAAAGCTGTAACCAAGCTGAGACCATTTCTTTTTCGATTTTGCCTAGCTCTTAAGCTCAGCTTGACTCACATTCAATCACACAGCAGTTGCTAATCGCTTTCGCCCTTTCCCAGAATAAAACGAAACCAATCAATAATTACCTACCTCAATTAAAGGTACGCACCGACTGCACACAATTCCAATGCAAAACTGAACTGAACTGCCCATATATATTTACATAGATACCTATATATATCTATGTCTATATATGTATAATCAAGAGTGCATATGATACAAAACTCTTTCACACTTTCTAAAAAGCAATCAGCGGTCGGCAACAATGATAAACATAGGAACAACAAAGACAACAACAAATAGATCAACATCAATTTGTATTAACAACAAACAATAACAACAACAACAACAACAACAGCAAGAGGCAACAACAAACTCAAAATTACTGAACTGAAAACAGAACAGAAAATTGTGCAATCTGCAAAAAAAAAAATGCGTTCAGAAAAGCGAAAAAAACAAAAGTCAAGAAAAAAAAACAACGCACAAGCAATAGCAACAACAACAACAAACTTTGTTACAAGGGGAGCGCCAATGAACTGAAATGATTTCATTACAAATGTGGAGCGATGCAGCGGGAAGGTGAGAGGAGGGAGAAGAGCGTGGAGCACGGAGCGTAGAGGCATTGGAGACGGGGGTCGGTGCAGAGTGGTTGCAGTGCAGATGGAAAAGTTGCGTTCGATGACGGGAAGAAATAGAACTTAATTAGTAGAAAATGCGCCCAAAAGTTCAAGTATAGGTGTGAGAAAGAGAGAGAGAGAGAGAGAGAGAGAGAGAGAGAGAAAGAGGGATGGAGAGTGCTTGAAAAGGGAAACTAATAGAAAGAGAGAAGAGTAGAAGAGAAAATGTATAAAGGGTATAAGGAGAGAAAGACAGAGAGAGAGAGAGAGAGAGAGTGCGAGACAGAGAAAGAGAGACAGAAAAAAAGTTAGTGATCTAGATATCAAGAAAGAGAAAGAGACAGCTATAATAGAGTGTAGAAAAAAGACAGCTCCAACTTTTACAAAAAGCAAAAGAGACTTTGAATGAAATGTAGAAGAAGCTCCATAGTGGAAAAACTATATAGAAGCAGAAAGAGAAAGCATGAAAAGAATAGAAATGAGCCAGAGAGATGGGAACAGACAAAGGCAAATAGAGATGGAAAAAGAAAAAGTTGATAAATCTATGATATATATATTGGAGTGGGAGAGAGATAGAGAAAAAGATCGAAACGAAGGGAGAGAAATAGAGGCGGACATATAGAAAGAGATATAGAGAATGGAGAAAAATTAATAATAATAATAAATAATAATAATAATATTAAGATTGACGCATAAATATTTCGATTAGCTTTCCTGGCTAGTCAATAGAATTTGATCTGCTTTGAAAGTTGTTATCAAAGAAATCCCTTTTATTGTTCTGTGAAAACTCTACATTTTAGGCAAGTGTATTTGGTGCATATGAAACATGCCAATGTTTGTTGGCCCATACGAATTGAGTTCACTCTGTCCGGCCTGCCCCCAAAATGCCAGCCAAGCAAACCAAGTGCACTATTTATAAGCATGCGCCCTTTCCTGCCTGAACATCTCTGAGAGCCGCCGAGTAGAAGACGAAGATTTGGCATTTATTTTTGTCATGCCCAAGGCGTGACAATTAGAAAAGATTATGGAGTTTTATGGCCAAGTCTAGGGCGCGTGGGCGGCCGCAAATGGCGCCGACGACCCGCAGACAACAACTGCCATAGGATAGAAATGTCGTTGTTGGTTCAATAGTTCTCGACAAACATACATACATATATACTCTATAGTATAGTATATATAGAAAGGAACAATGGCGTGCCTCAAGTTCATTAGGCGGCTGAATTTCCTTTGGCACGTGCAATAATCGAAGATAACATGTTGCATAAGAGTCGCTGCCTCCGCTGACGTCATCGGGCCAACTGTCAACTGTCAACGGGAGCTGGAAGCTACGGCGGATGCTGCGGCATATTGTGATTTATTACGGTTAGCATCAAGTTGACTTCAGCGTCGAGCAAATGGGATCGCGCCATCTGATATAGCAGAGACACAGACAGTGAAAGAGATACAACTACAGAGATACAGATACACATACGCAGTTCAAGATACATATACATCTATATATGTATGTCTATACAGACAAACAGCAACCGAGCAGAGACACTCAAAAGTGCATTCGCATTTCAATTAAAAACAGAAGCAACCCAAAAAAGAAAAAAGAAAAATCGAAAGGAAACTATAAAAGAAGAATGATAGCTGAGCTTTGGAAGAAAACGAAGTCGAGATACCCTATATAACAATTGTGCTTAGACATGGGAGCTAAAAAGAGCAGAGTTGATTCATATATGTTGGCTTAAGATTTATAAATTATCTAATATTATATAAATTATTCTTATATAAATAAAAGCCGAAAGGAAAGTAAATCCTCGTAAGACTGCAGCAACCAAAAAATGTTCCGGATAAAATAAAATATTTTATTTCTAGGTACTTTAAAAAAATTATAAAGCAATACACTTTTATATCTTTAATCAAAATAATTCAATCTTAATCTCATAGTATATTTTCTTATTGTCAATGTATAAACAATATAAATAATACAATAATACAATTTATATAAAATAAATCATGTCTTTATCTAATATTAAATCAAACATTTTTAGAGAATTTTTACTTTTTGTGAACATAACTACAATTTCCAGCTACAAATAAAAGCTGAAATTATTTTAAACACATTTTAAAGTTATTTTAAATCAAATCTGAAGAGATTTTCTAGTTTTGTAATTCAATTTAATTTGTCATAAAATTTGTATATGATTTACAAATTCATATAAAAATTTTATGGCAAATTAAATTGAATTACAAAACTATGAAATCTTAGCAGAGTGCAGATATGCCCCACTTTAAAAATAAACCCAGGAGCAATTCAATGTGTCTCCAACTCCATTGCCAGCTGTTTATTTATGTGTGTCGCCTGCAACACGAAATGTTGCTGAGATCGGCAAATGCTGTGAATTGTGTGCGATGCGACAATTGCAACTGCAGCTACTGCGGCTACCTTTTGGGGCGCACTTATGCAACTGTACATTGGCCATAATAGGGCATAATTATATATATATATGTGTGGAGCCGACGCCCGAAATCTGTTGCGATTGTTGATCAATGGAAAGCGCCAAGACAGGAAGCGCGACTGATTGACTGATGACAAAAGGAAGTTGCAGAGTGCAGAGATATCAATTTGCCAATTGGCAAGCGTAAAGACAACAAATGCTAGCAAATATATGGAGCTAAGTGAAAGATATCCGCAAGCAGGCAAAGTTCAGCAACATTTGTGCGGCGCCTTTAAATAAATCAGTTGCAAAGACTGGCTGAGGTGGGGATTAGGGATTTACAAAGAATAGCCGCCTTTGTTGGCTGTCGAGTTGTCGTTGTTGTTGTTGTTGTTGCAGTTGCTGCAACACCCACATGCAAGAGCAAACGCTGGCAGCTGGAGTGCAGCTATTTTTAATTAAATGCAAAATATGCGCCCGCAACATGCTGCCAGCCAAAGCTGCTGCTGCTGCCCGCTAGCAACATGCTGCGAGCTTAAATGTTGCCGATGTCGTCGCATTGCCTCAAATGTTGCCCGCGCTCAGTTGGACACAAAACGCCGGCGCGTCAAGTTGAGCGAAGGGCGCGCGCGCGATTCCCTTGCATGATGTGGCATTTAAAAATAAAAATATAACGAAATAAGAATAAGAGAAAATAAAATAGAAAGAAGCAGCAACAAAAATACAAAATGAGCAAGAAAATGTGGCACAAAATATTCAAATCAAAGTCGCAGAAGCAGCAGCAATTGAGTAAAATCAATAAGCGTCACAGTCGCGGCATCTACGAGGAGTATCAGCAATTAAACGAGCTGCTCAATGGTGAAAAATCGCAGGCCGGGCGCTTTTCCAGTGAAAATGAAAATGAAAACGATAACGAAAATGGCAAAGCCAACGGCAACAGCAGCGGCAGCGGCAACATCAATGTGTTCGAGCAGCAGCCGCTGCAAAGTTCTTTCAACTCGCTGGCGCTTAGTGAGGCGCAACAGCAGCAGCAACAGTCGCAGCAGCAGCAGCAACAGCAACAACAATCGCAACAGCTGTCAACATTTTCGCGCGTACGCAACACCTTCTCACTGCGACGCAACAGCAGCAGCAACAACAACAACAGCAGCAGCAACAAGAAGCAAACGCCCAATGCCAAGTCAAGTGAGTCGGCCACGCCCACGCTTACGCCCACAGCTGCGGGCGCTGGCCAGCTGCAGCATGTTTTGATTATAGTCAATCAGATCGATGTCGCTGCAGCAGCAACAGTTGCCCCAACAGCACCAACAACAACTAATACCGCTACTAATTTGCATGCCAACCAAACAACAACAACAACAACAAGTAAATGTCTAGCAATTGATCAACTATTGTTTGTAGCTGTTAATTGTTTAAACGATATAAATGATGCACTGAGCGATTGTCAATTTGTTAATGGGAAAGTGGCACAGAGTAGAGAATATCGTAGAGGCATCAAAGTTGAGAAAGGCTGATGGAATGTGGAATGTTGCATCGAGACTATATGTGATATATATGTGTATACTTTCATCTATTCTAAATTTTATAAGAGATATATTATATAGGAAGTATAAAAAACTATGTGCATTACCAGATATCAAAATTTCAATTATTTTGCAGTCTAATATTCTTAACATAAACTAACAAACTTTGCACTTAACTTAAGTAACTCACATGTATATCTAACAATATTTCTATTCATGTTGCATTTATCTTAAGTAACTCTTAGTATTGCTTCAATTTGACCATAATTGTTCAGATTTATGGTTTAATCTCATTGACGGTTCTGTGTCCCATTTTGCTATGGACCTTTCGATGAATTTTTCCAACAGTCTTATCAGCAAGAATACAACAAATGATGTCATGTATATTTACTTTTCGTAAATTGACAAGCAAATCGAAGAGGCAGCCATTACTCGCAGGAATACTTTCAGTAAAGCTTCTAGGCATAATATATAAAAATATATGCATATACATAAATAAATGTAAATATACACATATGTCATTAGACATTTTAGACATATTTAGTATTTACATACTTACATATATGTACTTCCTAACTGTACTTTCCAGTTCTTATGCTACTTTCAAACTGTCACAAGTTGAAAGTTCAGCCCATATAAGCACCAAGAATATGTGTCGCAGAACCAACTCGTTGGCCAAGGTCCCAGCTATATAAACATATCGTCATACATGGGCTATGCATGAAAATGTTGCCTCACTCTAAATTAATGGAGGCGCGTCCGAATTAAATGTCTTATAAGCTTGCCCAATGCTAAGCAATAACAATTGCTGCAAGCTCTCAGATCTCCGATCTCAGGCAGCTTTAGCTGGCATAGATTATATTTGTTGGGAAATACTAGATCTTGGGAAATATAATGGAAATATAAGATCTTATATTATGATAGTCTATACCATAAACTGGGAATATATAAACAATTATTGTTATCTTATCATACTTTCTATTTTGATCTAGAACTGCTCAGTTCTACCGATCTTTCCGCTTTACTTTCTTTTAACTTTTACTTAGACACGTACAATATATTTCCAATTATCTATACCTTAGATTTGATCTAGTAAACTTACGAACTCTTGACCTTTGAGCATTTCTACAGATGTTTCTTCTTCTTCGTTTGCTTTTGCCATCTTCACAAATCAAAAATCTGCTTAGACCTCAGAGACTTGAGACTTGGGCGCCCTGCTGCTGATCAGTCAGTTGTTCCTCTTTTTGGCGCTGCATTTTATTTATAAAACTCAAGTGGAACTAGTTGAAAGATATGCATAGAGTATATAATCTTATAATGGCCAGAGTAGCCCTGCAGCCAGTACATGCTGTCTGCATTTGGCAAAGGCGAGTTTGCTAAGCATCATTAACATATGTTTGTATTGTGGTGCTGCGCGAGTGGTGCTGTCATGTGCAACGAATGCCCCACGCCCACACCCACACTCACACTCACACTCACACTGACAGTCAGTGTGGAGCGGCAGCAGTCCATCCATTGAGGCAGTCACTCACCCACTTCTCATCGGATTACGTATTGATTTGAATTGGAATGAATGCGAACGAGTCGAGCTTCGAGTTCCCTCAGCTCTCAACTTGTTGCAGAAATTAATGCGTGTCGTTGATATATGTTATCGTTGGGCCTGTGCGCATTATAATTGGATTCTCTCGGAATAATTATTGTTGTATTGGCACCCAGTGCGGCTCCTATGTCATTATTTCCAGTGAAAGACAAAAGAGCGAATTCCTATTACATCGAAATTCTCAACGGCTCACGCAATGTTTACCTGGCGCCGACTGGCACAGGTGCCACAACTTTATAATTGTCTATATGGGAGTCATGTTCGTTTTTTTTTTTTGTTTTTTTTTTTTTTTTTTTTATAAATATCCTATTAGAGAAGAGTTTAAGTCTAAGTCTTATTTGTATTATTTTCATAATATCGTTTGTTTAGTATTTATAGGACTGAGTAGTAGTATTTATGGGTCAGATAGCTATGCTATGCTATGATAGCATCAACAAGATCTGAGCTCTGAATGCTTGGAACTGCACTTGCTGCTTACCAACTGCAATCTCTTTTCTGAGCTGTCCATCTTCTGGGACTGGAGTCCATTTTTTATGTGCTCCCATAGAGCACGGTCCTCATAGCTCTTGTTTCCTGGATAGAAATATTGGTAGAAGTATTCATATGAGTATTAGTATTTCTAATCAGATTCATTCATCCGTAGAATCTCCAATGTTTCGTGTTAGGCCCTCAATAGAAAATAGTATTATAATTAGTATTAACTTTCATCCTAACTAATATAAATTCAATTGTTAAAAAAGACATAAATCAAATTAAAGCGCATCCCCCTAAATTCAGCTCTATGAACAAATAAAACCAGAGATTCTCTCATTGTTATTTTGGGTTCAAATTCAGTAAATCAAGAAGTCAAGTGGGCTGAAACGCTCGCCAGAGCCCCTGTGAGCGCAGTTCGTATCTTCAAGATACAGATATAATAATGTCGCCCACCAAAATCGCGACGAACTCAACAGTTTGGCTCAAACGAGCTGCCAAAGTTGGACATTACAACATTTCATGCGGCAGATAAATAAGAATTTATGGGCCAATCGCACAGTCAGAGGCAGCCAAATGTGGACACAATCCAAATAATAACAATAAATTATTACTGAAATGTTTTTGTCTATTTTTTTATTTTTTGTTATTTTGTTATATATAGTTATTTGGTTTGTTTAGTTGTTGTCTATTGTCTTGCCAGTCTGAGAATTTACAAGTTAACTAAATGTTGTTGCTACTGCAACTGTGACAAATGATGCCGGAAAAGCAATTTGTTTACGAAAAGCAAAGCAACGGCCATTCCATGGAAATGCGACTGGCATGTGATATGAAAATATTTGCCATGCAGCAAGTGCAACTGCAAAGTTTTAGGGTTTCTGGCCCAAGTCTAAGCCGTGCCACTTGGCCAAAGGCCAACAGTCTGCAGACGGACTTGGCCTTTTACTCGGCTCTGCCTTTTGATTTTCACTTCACTTTCTTTTCGCGCCTTCAAGTTGACTTTAACATTTGCTGAAAGTTCCCCAATGAAATTGACAATGATTTAGGAATGGAACTAGACTGCAGAGCAATATATCCAATCTATCTTGATATATGCATAAGATAACTTTCTTATTATTCTCATAAATATCGTTCTACTCAACCAAAAAACACTCTTCAGATAAATGTATTCCACTCAGCTCCCACACAACATGCATTGCCTTTAAAATCAATTTGACTTGAGTGGAAATCTGATTTGAACGAAGAAGGCGAGCTCAGTTAAGTTTTAGATTTGTTACTTTTGCCGAGAATTGTAAAATTTAGTTTTTAGGTTTCAAGCCATACAGAATCTACTACAGTCTCTACAGACATTGCAAAAGTTTCCCAACAACAACATCAATCGAAGCCTCACAATCCAATAATAATTCAAATCCATTTTTTTAATTTCCAATCCATTGTAATCAACTACGAACAACAACAACAACAACAGCCACAATGGATTCCGATGGCAATTTGGATGATGAGCCAGTGGGTCCCAAGCCGGGTCCACTCACCACAGGCTTCTCCGAGATCATACAGGAGCAGGAGGTAGTCTGTAGCGGCCAGCTACTAGCCTGTCCCAACTGCAGTCGCACCTTCAATACGAATGCACTGCGCAAACACGTCGTCGTCTGCGAGAAGATGCTGAAGAAGCGCAAGGTCTTCGACTCGTCGCGTCAGCGCCGTGAGGGCACATCCCTGTCCACCTATGTGCTGCCCAAGAATTTCGGGCTGCCCAATGCAGAGAAGGCGCCGGGCGTACACACACCGCCCTCAGCCAGCCGCGAGGCGTCCACCGTGTCGAGCAGCGGAGTGCCGCATGAGGTAAGCAACCGAAAGACGGTGCTCCATATTCCATATTCCATATTCCATATTCCACTATTTGTTCTATACTCTTTGTTCTACATTCCATATTCTATATTTGCAGGCCTCGCCACTATCGATACGCCGTAAAAGCAAGACGGATATGACGCGCGCTTCCTTGCGCAAGGGAGCCGGCGCCACTACAGCTACCGTTGGTGTTGCTGCTGCCGGTCCTGCTAATGCCGAGCCTCAGGCAACATCAGCGGCATCTGCAACCGCTCCGCCAACATTGAGCCGTGATCGTACACGTGCCTCAGACCGTTCCATAACCAGGCGCATCAAGGACACCGCCACGGAGCACTGTCCGCACTGTGAGCGCAACTTTAATATCAAGGCTTTCGATCGTCATGTGGAGTGGTGCAAGGAGAAGGCCATTCAGGCGAACATCAAATCCAACAATACCGCGGAGACAAACAAGGCCAAGGAGCGCATGGAGGCGCGCAAGAAGTATCGTCCACCCAATCTCAAGTAAGAGAACTTTTCTACCTCACCTTTGTAACATTATATAATTTTTGACATCTCAGTGGCTTTGCTTTACCTTTCATGTTATTCCTATTACATATTAATCAATTGTATTGTTTCAAATCTTTCAAATTTTTCCCTTTGCTCTCCCCAGAACCAAGCGCTCTATCAATCGGGACAAGTACTCGGGTGCCCAGGAGGAGCACTTCGAGCCAGAGCCAGTTGCTACGAAGCAGAATTTAATGACACTCTCCACCATGACGTCGTCCGTACAAAGTGATAAGTGAGTATTATTTATTCTTAGTGTAAATCATTTGATTCGTAGACTAGCTAAACCAATCTGATTGGCCCATCTGGCGTTGCTATGGTTGTCGTTGATTCTGCAGTAATGTTGTGCCCAGTAGACACCGTCGCGTAGTATTTGCTCACAAAGTATTCGTAGGACATGATCTTCTTCGATATCATCCATTCATCCATTGACCCCACTCCACACCCAACAACAACTTAGCTCACAAAGAAATGCACCGCAGCAGCGTCCAGGAACGCCACAAGGATTCGATGCACCCAAGGGGAAAGCATCGATGGGCCAGAGCAAAGCGGCAGCACGCATGCTCACCGAGGAATCGTCGAGCGTTGTCTACCACGAGCATGGAAGACGCAAACTGCAGTACGATGCTTGCCAGGAGATCGATGAGGCCGTGGAGCGCCTGCGTCATCCATCCTACGAGCAGCTGGCCCAGTTGGATTGCGTAGAGGCGGCGCACCTGCAGCCAGCCCGATCCCATCGTCGACCCTCGCCCCATCGTTCGAAGTTCGACTCTACCGAGTGCATGGCCGGGCAACCCCAAGTCACGATGACTTTCGAGGAGCTCAACGGGTTGATCAAATGCAAAGGTAGGCTCGGTAACAGTTGCAGACCCAGCCTAACTGGAACAGTGGAATCGGCATCAAGTTATCTATTTTTCTTTTTGTGTAATGCTCCACTTACCACTCCGTCCGTCCCAGAGCCATAAGGTTCATAGGGTTCTGCAGGCCCCATGGCGTGCCTAAACTTAATTAACTTCAAATGATTTCATAATTAGTTTCCTAAGTTGCGGAACAATTTGATGGTTCTTAATTAATGCGCAGCGTATTTAAGCACTTAGACGATCAGCCAAGCATAGAGCAGCATTAGTTGCACTCCATAGGAACCCAGAGAGTTGGAAATAGTTCAAAGAGTGGAGAATAGAATATAATTGATGACTAGCAATAGTATAACTGTAGCAGAAATGGATAATACTGAGGGAGAGATTTAACTAGGGTTTTGCAAAGCAAAAATAAGTTCAATCCAGATATTGAAGGATAGGAAAAGAGAAAATTCATTTGGTTGGGAGACTTAGGGAGATTTACCAGAAAGTCCGATACATACATCCACTTAGATATCTGTCTTATGAATCCCAAACTTTTAATACGCACGCTGCACCACCACCACCACACGCAGGTGCCACAAACATTTGCAACATTCAAATGGATATTGAGGAGCAGGTGGCGCCCAAGGTGCGCACATCCACATCGCTGGTGCGTCAGGCGCGTCGCCGCATACGCACCCAGGAGAACCCCAATATTCCTCTGCGCCAGCTGGAGCCACCGACCGAATTCATGGATCAACATCATCATCAACGTCAGCGCTCGTCGCACTCCCCAGCCTCGTTCCGTCGCATTTCCAACGATCGCTACTCGGGCTCCGAGAGCGAGGATGCTTTGCCGCATGCTGAAATACAGATTAAGATGGAGACGAGCACCATCCAAAGCCTGAGTCGTCCGCGGAAGCGCATTCAGCTGCCGGTCATCATAAATAGCTCGGAGCCAATGCGCGCTCTGCCTCTGCCTCTGCCTCTGCCACCGGCCAAGCAGAAGCTAGAGGCGAAGGCCGACAATTTTCTGCCGGCGATTGATATGAAGGGCGAGGTGCAGACGGAGATGAAGTCTGATGAGGAAGCTGAACAGGATTACGATGAGGAGGACATAGAAGTTGGCAAGCTGCTTAGCAAGGCCAAGCTACTCGAAGGCCAATACGATGACGATATCGATGACTCTGTCTACGGCGAGGTGGAGCCGCCCGCGGCGCCAGCCAGCGTCAAGAAGCGCGCGACACCAAGCAATGTTAGCCGCCGTCTGGTAGTGCTGGAGCAGGACGAGGAAGGCACCATGTACATCAAGGCACCGCGCTCCCCAACCAATAGCAAGAAATCGGCCAAAGCGCCCATCAAGAGGTTTGTTCCTTAATGCCCCTCCCCACAGACGACAGCCAGGCGACGCACAGACCGGGCGGGCTAATCAGATCTCTAGGATCATAACCGTTTAATTGTTCCGATTGCTCTATTCTATAATTCTTTTTCTTCTAAACAGCGGCCTCAATCCGTCGACTAGCGACAAGTACGATCCGTTTTTGTCCGCCAAGCGCCAGCTGGAGGAGCTCTGCTCGCCCAGTACCCCACCCGACAACGAGCCACTGGTCCACACAACAGCCACACCAGCACCCACACCGACAGCCACACCCACAGCCATCATGTCCACCTCGCTGACTAGCTCGCTGGGCAAAGCGACGACGCCATCCACGACGGCACCGAAGGGCACGCCCACATCCAACTTTCGACGCACTTCGTCCCTGCGCGGACCTCGTCGCACACCATTGCTGCCCAGCCGTCCGCTCTTTGCCACCAACTATCGGCCCACCATCCAGCGCGGCCTCTCCGACGAGGGTCCCATCTCGAGCAACTTCCTCAAGCCGGAGGAGTACGACGAGATGCCCGTGCGTGCTGCGTGCGGCAATGATTTCCACAGTCCGCGCGTTGTGCGCCGCGATACGAGCAACTCGAATCGCAAGCAGCAAATGAAACTGCCTCTTAGTGGCGACACTGAACCGGACAGCACTTCTACGTCCAAGCAGCAGCAGCAGCAGCAGGCGCCGCCGGCACGTAACGTGGCCAAGACGGACTCCTTAGCCGTGTTCCTCAAGTACGAGCACGAGCTGGAGCAGCTGAATGCGAAGGCTGCGGAGGTGGCTGCCAATAGCAAAGAGCTGAGCAGCAAGGAGCTCAAAGACAAGAGCAACAATCTGAGCAAGCAGAACTCGGCCAAGAGTCTAAATGCCAACTCAAGCAGCGGGCAGCTGCCGCCGCTAACGACGCCCATTTGTCCGCCAGTGGCCAAGGAGAACAACGAGAACGTGGCACATAACTTTGCCACGCCGCTGCGCCTGGACCCCATCGTCAAGCCGCCACAGAATCTGATCAACAACAGCAACAGCAACAACAACAACAGCAACAGCAATGGTGGTGGCAATGCGGTACCGTCGCCCATCAAGCTGGAGAGCATCTTTGGCAGCAATCGAATAGCCGATTACATAGATCCCAAGCTGATCAATCCTTGCGATAATCTGCTGGTGCAGCAGTCATCCACTGGTTCCTCCGATGCCAGCTCCACGCCACAGCAGCTATCGCAGAGTCGCAGCAGCTCGCAGTCAACCATAACGATGGGGCAGGAGCAGCGCCGTCATTCCGGCGAGGCGCGTAATCTGCTAAAGCGTAAGATGCGCCTCGGACGCAATCAGTTTCTGTACGATGCTTCGCCAGAGGAGGCGTACATCTCGTCCGGCAGCTGCGCTGATGATGAGGCCAATCGCTCATCGCTGGAGTTTGACGAGCAATGCTGGCAGCAGCAGCAGAAGCAGCTGCTCTCCAATCCACTGAAGGCAATGCCGCTGACGCTGCCCAATATGCCAGTGCTGCCCACATTTGATGACTTCGACTTTGAGGAATTTCTGTCATCATTCGAGAACGAGAATGATGACGAGCAATTTCCGCTGTTCCGCGACTGTCGCGAGTTCCTGCTGAATCGCACGACGAGCCGACACCGCTCGTTCCAGAAAGCGACTTCAACGCCACAGCCACAACCACAGCCACAGCCACAACCACAATCCCGTACACAGACACAACCACCGACGCCGACAGCCACACAAAGACCAGCGACGACCTCTGGCATTGGGTCTCAGTTTATAACGCCACCTAAGACCCACTACTATACTTCCAGCACTAAAGAGCCTCATGCCCACAGGTCCAATTCGAATACATCAATTGGCAACGAATCATTCAAGTCTCCACAGGCCAGCACTGGCTCCTACAAGACACCAAATGGCAGCGGTTCCTACAAGACATCGCCGACTACCGCCTTCAAGTCGCCGTTGTCCAGCAGCGATGAGAAGCTCGACCGCCAGCTGTCGAATGTCTCCGCCACCAGTAGCAGCAGCAACTGCTACGTGGAGAAGACGCAGAAGTCTGTGGACGAATCGAAGAAACGAGAAATCTTTATTAGCATTGAAACAGAGGCCAATGCCCAGGGGCGTTCGCCCATATCACCGGACTCTCTGCGTCACATGGTTGGCAATGCACAGACGCCCATTGATGTGTTGCATATTGAGAACGGCAACGAGCCGGAGCATGCCAAGTTTAGTAAGATCAGCGACAACGAGGATCAGATCGATGATGAGACTAGTCGCGCTCATTATCCGAATCGGCTGAGCCCAGCTGTGACCTCGCCATTGCCCAATGTCGAGGCAAACAATGCGAAGAATGTGATAGAGAAAATGCGTAACGATTTCAAGCAGCTGGGCGAGGAGGCAAGCGCCTCGGTGCGCCGCGATATCTTGCAGCGTCAGGAGCAAGCGCAGCAAAAGCAGCAGATGCCAACACAGCAGGAAGTAAAGGGAATGACGCCATCGCCATCAGGAGATTCAGATGAATTAAGTAGCCTCGATGGATATCCAATGTCCTCATCGCAATCCTCACGTCGTGGCGGTAGCTCCAAGCTTAGCACCGACTCAGCTTATGGCAGGTTAGTCAAAATGGCTTGATGTATTGATATATGTATGTATATAGTAAGTGGGATAAGCACATTGATATAAGTTAAAAATTTTAAATTGTATTAAACCTTGTCCGTCCGATTAACTATATATCGGGACGTTAATTTTAACAGCAAATTTGTAAAGTTAACATTGCTGAACAGATAACATAGTTTACTTACGATAGGAACGACTTATATCGATAAATGACTCGCATGCAAATTTAAAGTCACTTTGATAAACGATATTTTTTTAACTCGTTACTTAACTGATTTTTGTATTACTTTTTATTGGCAATCCTACAGCAGCAACTCTCCATACTGTCTGTCCCGTCAACGCTCCACTGAGCTGCAGTCGAACATGAGCACACCGCGTACACCGAGCCAATTGCGTCCACACACGGCCAGTGGAGCCATCGCAATGTCCACCAAGCAGCCCAGCAACATGATGGATGCCTCAACACAGGCACAAAGCAACTATGGCACATTGAAGGCGCGCCAGCGCATGTTTGCACCGAATGGTCTCGGCATTTGTAACGATTCTGGCAATGGCAACATGGAATATTCCAGCAGCAGCTCAGAGCAGCTGATGCAACAGCAACAGGAGCAACACCAACAGCATCACAAGCAAAACACAAATTACAACTACATACAGCAGCCGCAGCAGCAGCAGCAGCAATCTCTGCCTCAGGTAGCCAACAATAACAGCAGTAACTATGAGCTAAACGCATTGAACTTAAAGAACAACAATTGTAATAGTGTAGGTGTTGGTTTAACACCTACAACATCTCAGCACTCGCTGCAAAGCAACAATTCGAATGTTTCTGTGAAAATGTCCAAGTTCTGCCACGAATGTGGCGCCAAATTTGTGCTAGAGCACGCCAAGTTCTGCATGGATTGCGGCGTTCGACGCGTCGTGCTCTAAGTTCAGCAAAAAAAAATAATAATAATAATTATACATACATACAGACAAACAAATACACACACACATGTACACACACACAGAGATACACAAATTTATACAAAGCGCTGCTGAGGTGGGAGGGCTAACCTGGGTTAGTCAAGTTGAAGCGGTTAGTGGGAAACGTAGTGGAGGTTCTTATACCAAATGTAGTTATTACATGCAAGAAATTTTTGAGAGATAATCGATATACATATATATCTATATGCTTACTTAAATATATATTTTAATAATAATAAAAATAAAAACAAAAAAAAAAAGCCAAACTTAAAAAACCATCAAACATGCAATATTAATTATAAAATGATTAACAGGCAACATGGCATTTGTTTTCCAATATTTCTTAATTTTATAATAATTGGAAGTGTTATTTTCTTGTCATTTATTAAAGAAATATAACAAAAACACTTTTAACCAAGTTGTTGATTAACAAAGACTGAACGAATTTAAACGAAAGTAAAAGCATCGAAAGCACACGAAATAAAAAGTCGAAAGCGAAACGAAATCAATTACTAGAATATATATATATTATTAAAAAAAAAAAAAAAAAAAAACATTTTCGAAATCTAACGCAAACACACAACATTGTATTTGTATTTTGTAAACAGTTTACTAATTTTATAGTCACTGCTTAAATATAATCGTATATACTTATATAAACACTATATTATTTAACTCGACTTAAAAAAAAAGAGTTAAAAATAAATGATTTTGCTTCACACATGTATTTCAAATTGGTTTATAATTGTTTTTGAGAATGTTTGGTAAAATTATAAAGGTATTTTCAAATTACAGAAAATTCATTCTTGGCATTCACTAAAACAAAATATTCAATTCATGGATGTCATCCCAATGGGAT
The DNA here is from genome assembly GCF_054131065.1 of Drosophila arizonae. NCBI lineage: Eukaryota > Metazoa > Arthropoda > Insecta > Diptera > Drosophilidae > Drosophila > Drosophila arizonae. Next base: position 14,586,287 of record NC_142925.1, on the reverse strand, counting down.
TATTAAAGTTGTTATAAAATTCATGTTTTTTATAAGTACATTTTCTTTCTTCACAGAAGTGAGAGAACTCTCGACAGGCGTCCGAAATATAAATTGTGCTCCAAGGATCCATTTACATGACAGCACATATATATATATTATGTTAATAAACACTTAAATTTCTATGATTTATGCACGCATTAAAAAAAATTAAAAATCTACGTTGAGCTGATCCAGCAACTTTAATCTTGACATAAGTAAATATATACTGAAAAAAAAAAAAATACAAATATAAAAAGGCAACGCAACAACAACAAATATTGAATTGTTCCAGTTCAACAAAATGGCTTGCCAATTTGATTTTAGAAAATGGGTTTGAAATTCACGTTGGTCTTAATACTTCTTAAAGAGACGTCGAATGAATTCTCTACTTGAAAAAGAGTCAAAGAGAGATGTAAATTAGTAACTCATTCTGAACTTACTGCAACTGCAGCAGCTTTTGTTTAGTGAATTCTGAGGCTGCAGCGCAGGCTAGTAAGAAGTTGGAATGAACCGTAATCTTCTCGGGGCTAAGTAGCGTTAGATTAGCCATGGCGCTGTTTAAATTTCCTATAGATATTGAGTTGGGACTATTACTTGACTGAATGGATGTACTCGAGCTGCTGCTTTCAGTAAGCGATTCAGTGGCAAACGAATCGCCACTGTTCCTGCTCTTTCTCTTGCTTCTGTCATCTGTGGAAGAGTCAATTTTATTATATTTGTAATACGTGTAGTTTAATAGCTTACCTGTTCCATTTCCATTTCCATTTTCATTTGCTTTTGCGCCGTGCGGGCTCTTGGGAAAAGCTACGGGAATATCTTGTGGCATTTTTGCATACCAAAAATTATCTTCCTCATCTGATTCACATTGATCATCAACAACATCGTCGTCTTCGACTAGATCTTTGAGGAACCGTGGACGCTGCTCTCCATTCCTCTTCTTGAAAATGTAGTTGCCATGCAACTTGCACTGGTGGATGACGTAATTGATGTCGCGATGATGGCGCAGCGTCACCGGATTGCCAATAAGTATCATCAGGGACTTGGCGCGCGAGAGCAGCACATTCACACGACGTGGATTACGCATGAAGCCGATGTTCGCAAACGAACGCACAAGCGTGGCAATTATAATGGGCTTCTCGCGTCCCTGATAGTTCTCCACGCTACCCACCTCCACATCGTAGTAGCCCTGGTCGCGTAGTAGCTCGTTGAGGAGCTTACACTGTGCCGCATACGGTGCCACGATGCCAATATCCGTCTGCTGTATACAAACACCGCCGCCTAGGCCGAAGCTAAGCAAACGCTGGACATACCAGCAGACCACCTGTGCCTCCAGCATATTCAGCGAACTAGTGGAGCGATCCTCGCGTCTGGTCACGCCATGTGTAGCTTGGAATAAAATCGGGAAATTGGAATTGGACAGCATTCGCCAATTAGCCGCTAAATTGACCTGTGAGGGCGGCGCCTGTGCTATGAGCTCATTATTGTAGTAGAGCTTATTAAACAGTCCGACAATGGCCGGATGGGATCTATAGTTTTGACGCAATCGTGTCTGCAATGTGTGATCATAATTCCCATTACCGTCCACGGCGTACATTTCGCAACGGAGCAGACGCTCCATCAGCGAATGGCGTAGGCCCAGATTTGCAGCACGATTATTCTTAATAACGGCGCCCAGCTGCTTGTGATCGCCCGAAAGAATCACATGACATTCCTCCTGCTGCTTAATGCCCACAATACCAACGAGAGCCTCGGGCTCTGTTGAAGCGCCAGCCTCATCGATGAAGACGTGAGTAAAGAAATTAAATTTACCAACATTATCTGTTACCAGACGGCCCACAGTGCACAATGTGGCGACAATTATGCCATATTTGCGCAGCTTGTTCACACGCAAGTGCTCGTACTCATGCTTGGCACAATTGGAATGGCTTAGGAGCAGCGGCTCCACCGAATTTAGTCCCTTGGCGTAGACAGAGCGCGAGAACAGACGTATTAGCTGATGTTTCAGCTCGACGTCCTCGGTGACCAAACGCGACTCTTTAGCGCGCTTCATCAAGTGCGCCTGCAAACGTTCATTGCTAGCGAAATACTTGCATATTCTCACGGCAATTGTGTCACAGGCTGAGTTCGAACCAGCGGTAACAAGAATACGGCTTCGCGGCTGTCGAAGTCGCAACTGTAGAATGGCCTCGACAATGGTTGTTGTTTTGCCGGTGCCTGTAAAAGCAAAATGCAGAGATTGAGATAGAGGGAGAGATAGACGGAGAAGCTGTATCGCATATACCTGGAGGTCCAAATACAATGTAGGGCCCTTCTTTGCTGGGGCCATTAACAATCTGATGTACTGCCTGCAGCTGCTCCATGTTGGAGGCAATGGTATCGTTGAAGAGAATTATATTAGATGATAGATTCACTCGGGGCATCACGACCGGCAACGGCTTAGTCGGAAATAAATAGCGACGTAGGCAAGGACTCTCCTGCAGCAACTGCATCGCACGATACATAAAACGAAATGCTGTGCGGCGAGAGCGCAGAATTACAAAGTAAGGTTCCGTGAGAGATAAGTCCCCGTTAAGAGTGCCTCGTTTGAATTTCAGTTGAATCGAAGTGCGTGTCACTTGCTCAACATTGGCCACGAAACGGCGCTTTGGATTCTTTGATGGCAACGATTCGTGCTTATGCGGTAGCAGTGAAAGTATGTCATTTTTGGACGGAGGAGCTTCCTCCAAGCTAGCCTTGGGTATTAGCACTGCCTCGTCCACATTTGGAACAACCACGTCCTCTATATTGATATCTGCTTTACTACAAACCACAAAGCTATAGCATAGTTTACCGATTTTTCTCAAGTAGACTTTGGGCTGCATGAGCTGGGCATAAAGCTGCATGTTAGAGATATCCTCTATGTTAAGCAGTGTGCTCAGCACTGAGCAAACATTCTCCGAGTCTAGCTGCTGCGTCTGCAAATAAGAGCTAAAAGTTTTGTTGTCTACTGCGAGGCTTTCGTCGTTGAAGTCAGCGCTAATGGCCTTCAGCATGTTCTGACTAGGTTCATAATATGGCAGCTTGCACATAATGCCAATAAATCTACAAATCAAAAGGGAATATTTTCAATTTGAAATCATCTATATACATATGTACATATATATATACTATATATGAAAATAAAAACGCACTTTTGGGCTTGTTTTTGTTCCTCATCGTCTGAGCTCAAAATGTCGTCCTCATCGTCGCTAAACTTCTTTCGCATGCGTCCGTTTCTCTGAATCTGCTCCATTTGCCAATTTTTTACCAGGTTGGCTATTTGTGTTAATTTGAAATTCATCTGCAAAATAATCCAGAAATAAAAAATATTGTAGATGGCTTCGTTAAATACTTTAATTACCGTGTCCAATTCTTCTTTCAAGTTGCTCACGCTCATTCTGCAACTGAATATTATATATAGAAACACAAAGACAATACAAAAGAACAAATTTCACACGAAATATACAAAAAGTCAATTTCAACCGAAGACGCCACAAGTACCGTTACCGGCGCCATATGGAACTAGATCTGACACTGCTCAGCTTCGATCATTGCATAGCAATGCAGTAATTTTAAATTGTTTGCAACACTGTGCTTTAACGCTAATAAAGTTACGGCACTAATCAACGGTTACAGCAACTCAACCTCGACGCACTTTATAAAAAATACCTTTTTCATAATAAAAGTAAAAAAAAAACAACAAAAAAATACAACAAAAGAAAAAGTTTATTGTCACTTAATAGACTTACATTTGAAAATGCGAACCAAAGTTGAGGGCGCGCTCCGATATATGTGAGTGAAGTTGGCAGCAAATTTATTGGCACGTTAACTAACACCACCAATCGTGTTTCTATGCGACCATGTTAATATATCGATATCGATAAAACTATTATTATTTTCGTTTTTGTTTGCAATATTATTTATTATGATTTTGGAAAAACTGGCTATTGACCAGCGTATGCAAACGCAAAATCTTGTACATATGCTTCAAAATAGAGAATCGGGCTACACACGTAACAAATTAAGTCAAGCGCCCCAGCTATCGTACGAGCGCCAGTTTTACAAAGCAATTACGCCCTGCCTGACAGTTGGAATCGTCATACCTCCTGTTTACCTGCGCAAGTTTACTCCGGACGGTAGCAAATTGCTGGGTTTCTCCCATGATCAGCGTTCATTTATTGGTATGCTAAAGATATTTAATTATTTGCGAATTACAAACGAATATTCTTTGCAGTATATGCATACAAGGGCATCGGCGCGGCCGGCGTAAATCAGTTGTTCAGTGAAGCTGGCGTGGGCAGTAGCGAAACGTTTACCGGACCACACAGCCAGCATTTGAGAAACACAGTATTTGAGAAGCTGTTCAAAACGAAATACGTACTACGCCTTTGTCAAGGCGAATCGGCCCGTTTCTATCTGCATCGAGAGTTTAGTGTTTTCCTCGAAGACAGTCGCTATGTCCTGCTGGCCGGAATGTACGTGCTCCAGGGCTACAATTTGGCAGTCTCTGAATACGAGCGCTATCCGGACGTCTTTGACAAGGTCGATCCCTTCTCCTATATATTCTATGTTGTGGACCTGCAGAAGGGCGTTGTTACCGACGAAGTGCTTCTGCATCAAGAGTCAATTTGCTTATCCCACAATCACGGCATCTCGGTGCATGGACATACTATAGCAATCTTATCGCGTCTACGACAATGTATTTATATTTATGAATTGGTTAACGGTCGACTGATTAAACAAGAGCACGAAATAGGTCCAAGGCCGCTCCACTGCTGTTTTCAGGATGCGTCGTCAACGTTCATGGTGATGCTGGATGTGAACACCTTGCTGCCAATTACACACATTAAGCAGCGAGTACTGAGCTTTCTCTACCGTCAGATCGAGCCAAATAGTCCTCAAGCCAATCAAGAGTATCAGGAGTTTTACAAAAATTTTGAATTCGTGAGAAAGAAAGAAACACTTTTAGATACATTTGTTCTTAACTTTCTTTTTTTTTTTATAATTTCAGATAGAAAATATGATTATTGAAAAAATGCAGCTGGTGGACAACGATCTGCTGTTGCTGCGCTACGAGGAACGGCCGAAAGACAGCGAAGTCTCTATGCTATTGACGGGCGAGCCACAGCCTCCGCGACGTCTCTATGTCTTTTATAGCATGACCAGCGAGGATGTGTTAGGAGTATACCAAGATGATTCTATAGACTTGCTGCAAATAGTTGTGCAATTCCATGATAAGCTATGTAATGTGCGATCTCTACAAACGGGCGATGCACCGTCGTCCCCATCCTCGCACTTCTTCATGCAACAGAATTGGAAAAATAACAGCAAGTCACTGTCTTTCATGCGTCAGGCGGCGCTTCGTTATAATCCGACTGTGCCCGTCAGCACACAGAGTTTCTCAACATCTCCGTATCTCAATCACAATGTGTTTAACTATGATAATCTACTCATCTCTCCTCTTGAACGTCCCAAAGCCTGTTCCACAGAGCCAATCGTGTTCCGGGATCGTGCTACCAATTTGATCAAGTTTCGTTTCAACACGAAGGCGCAAAGGCCACCCAGTCAATTCACTCCACGCGAGCTATGCGCCTTCATCTGTCATCCATTCGAGCCGTTGGTTATTAGTATACAGAAATGCATGCATGTTTATTCCTATAAATTACATATTTACAACCACGAAACAATTGTTCAACAATTTTACAATTAAATGTAAAACTGAACTAAAATTCAAGGTAACATATAAAGTGATGTTATATAGTTTAATGCTCGGTTTTGTATATACACGTTAAATAATTTGTACTATTAAAGATTTGTTTTTAAAACACGAATTTTTGAATTGCTTGAAATAATTTTACTGCTGTTAATAACATTTTAACTGAGGAGTTGCCAATATCGATAGATTTTCCGTTGAAATTTATCGATGCTTTGAGCATTTCTAGCAAGAACATATGTTTTCTGTTTACTGGCAAAACACAGAAAAATGAGCGAGAATCAAAAAGCCGATAAGGAGAGAAAAATTAATGCAAATGAGGTCTTAATAGAGGAAATTGATAGTAATGATGTGCCAGAAAACGAGCTGGCACAGTTTGAGGTGACGGAACCATTGCGCGTCGTTGAAATAATTGACTTGGATGACGAGGACTCTATGCCGCCGTCCAATGAAGCCCTAAAAGCAGCTGATGAAGAAGGCGCCTTAATTAGACGCTATGTGCAGGGCGTGCAGTGCCTTGAATTTCCTGACTTCTGTACCAAGCTTGAGCCTGGCGATGAAGAGGATGACAGCGAGGCAGCACACTTGGCGTCCAAACAGAAGCATGAGAGTTATGAGCAAATACAAGAGGAGCCCAGTACAAGTGCTGCCGCTGCGGCAACCGCTTCTAAGCAATCAGCACCGCCGAAGACGCAGTCCAAGGGTTCGTTTGGTCGCGCTGCAGCTGGTGGCAGCTTGGGACGCCGCAGCCAATTGAGCGCCGCCTTGATGGGCCTAATGGGCGAGGCGAATCTCTCGTTTGCATACGGTCGTTTCGATGTAGCCGAACGAATTTGTATGGAAATCATACGTCAGAATCCGCTGGCCAGCGAGCCCTTCTACACGCTAGCCGAGATTTACGAGAATCGCGATGAGGTCAAGTTCTTGCACTTCTCCACAATAGCAGCGCATCTGAATCCGCAAGATCGCGATATGTGGATACGTATCTCGGATTTGCTGGTGCAGCAGGGCCACTTGACACGTGCCCGCATCTGCTACACGAAGGCCATCAGGGTGTTGCCCAAGGAGTATCTGCTGCGACAGCGCAAAGCGCAGCTGCTAGAGCGCATGGGGGAGACAAACGCAGCCATGTTTACGTATCTGAAGATGCTGCCGCTGATGCCGTCCAGCGAGTGGAGCTTGTGCCTCTCCACCGGCAAGAATGTGGCATGCTATTTCCACGAGCTGAAGAAACACAGCCTCGCTCTGGAGGCCATGGAGGGCACGTATGGTGTGTGCGGCGACCGCTTCACAAACGAGGATCTCAACATCTACCTCGAGCTGCTCATACTCAATAAGCAGTATATCAAGGTGTTGCGCTGTCTGCGAGAGCGCACCAAGCTAGAGCTGGAGACGGAACAGGAGAGCCTGGAGCTTATCTACTTTTGCCAAATACCCGACGACTATGTGCCCGAGCTGCGCGCCAAGCTCTGCGTCAGCCTTATCCACATGCACGCGCACCATCTGCTCGGCTACATTGTGCAGAATGTACAGGAGTATATAACGCCCACGGTGGATCGCGTGGAGTTGTACATGGACATCACCGAGGCTTTGATGCAGGAGCATAAGTATGCTGAGGCCATCGCCCTGATGCGACCCATCACAGACTCCGATTCCTTCGATTGTCCTGCCTTTGTTTGGCTGCGCCATGCCGAGTGCTTGCGTCAGCTGAATCGCACACAGGAGGCCATCCAGAGCTACGAGCGGGTTGTCCAGCTGGCTCCATACTGCTATGAGGCCAAATTTACGCTGTCGGCGTTGCTCAAGCAGCAAGGCCGACCCGAGGAGGCAGTCAAGGCTCTGGAGCAGTCAGGCGAGCAAGAGGGGCAGCCACTGCATGCGCGTCTACTGTACGAGCGCTGCATCATGCTGCAGCAGATCAATCGCATCGATGAGTTCCTCGACGTGGGCTATGTGCTGCTCAGCCGACACTCGATAAAGCTCAAGAACCGCGAGGAGATGATGGCCGCCTCGAATGGTGGCGGCGCCTATAACACCGAGGGCCTCAAGGCCATCTTACAAATGCGCAGCCTGGCTGATGTCTCGGGAGGTGCCGATTCCGAGCAGCAGGTATGTATATTTTGAGTATATATCTATGAAACTTATTTGGCTATATAATGATCTTCAGGAATTACACAAGAAATCCGCACCGGCCAATGCAGAGGGCTCCGATCTGACTATCAAGAACGAATACGAGTTGTTCTTGGAGCTGGTGCGCACGGCGCATGCGCATGGCATGCACAGCATCGTGGAGCGCATCTGCTTCGCCATGGTGACGACCAGACGCTTCACCTACTACCACTATGAGATTGAGCGCATCATGATATTGGGCTGTTACTTCAATCATGACTGCGCCATTGCCTTCTCCTATCTGCGCGAGCTGATTGCCAAGCACCCGGACATGATAAACTTGTGGAACATGCTGTCGCTGATGGTGCAGCAAGGCGACGAGGTGCGCTACTTTCGGTACGCTCGACGGCTGCTGGAGCGCCATCCCAAGGCAACGCAGCCCATGCGGCTCTTCCTGGGCCACTATCATCTCAATTGCAGCTCGTACAAGTATGCGCTGAATGCCTATGTGCCCATATTACGGGAGCAGCCTCATCCGCTGGTCGCTCTCTCTATAGCTGCTGTCTTCAATCAGCTAGGGCTACAGAAGAAGGTTCTGCGCAAGTCGGCAGCTGTCGCCCAGGCGGTGGCCTTTGCCCTGCGCTATGCGGAATTGCGAGCGGGCTGCAGTGTCAAGGGCAGCGATGTTCCCGCTACGTGTGCTGCCCAGCAGGAGATCTACTACAATATTGGACGCATCTATCATCAGGCAAACATTCTGCATTTGGCGATTGATTATTATGAGCGGGCCTTGGCCGCGCAGCATCCGCTGATAAAGCAGCACGAGTCGGTGCTGGGACTGCAGCATGAGGTGGCGTTCAATTTGCATCTCATCTATCGCAGCAGCGGCAACAAGTGGAAGGCGCGGCAGTGTCTAATGCGTTATTGTGTTGTTTAATTAATTAAGTTTTAGTTAGTAAAAATGATACTCTTTAAGTTTTAGTTTTAATTTTTAATTTTTTTAATATCGTAATAAATATGATACTCTTTAAGTTTTAGATTTAATTTTTTAATTTCGTAATAAAAATGATACCCTAACTTAAGTAATTCAAATTTGTAATTCTGTTAATATTAGCTATGTTAACATATTGCTGTTTAACAGCGTACTTGCCTTACAGCCAACATCATTCGTGAAAGTATCGATACTAGAGTCATCGATAATGGAGCAATCGATGCATCCATTGTTTGGGAGTGGGAGAGAGGCGAAGCTTGTTTCGCGTAATTTTTTGTAGTTTTCATGGCTGCAAAATGCAGAACTCCAAGGCCAAAATGGACGAATTTAAGACCAGGTTCATGGACCTGCTGCACAAACAGGTAGGCGCAACAAGCTGTCCATCTAACGGCCATAACAAACCTCTTCTTCGCAGACGAATCGACAAATGAAAATTCCAGCTATGGGCTTTTCCGATTATTTCATACAGACTGTCACAACGGATGCTTTGTCCACCACAACAAAAACAACAGGCGCAGCAGCTACAGAAAACTCAGAAGAAGAAGTTACAGATGGAGTACAAAAATCGGATCAAGAAATTCTAGAGAGCATCGAAGAGTGCTACTACAGCGCCGACAGCAATCCAGAGCTTTACGAACTTAAGGTAAGCATTAGCATAATTCTGAATTCATTAAGTTCTAATTGTGAGTCATTTTATAGAAAGTGCTTGCCGCTGGCATTGACAACCAGCTCATTGAGTCGACCATTGCACAGCTGCGCACTCAGCAAAAGGTGCTGACCAAACAGGTGTTGCAAAACATATTGGAACAGCGCAATGCGTGCAGCAGCGAGTTTCAGGCCATCAACGAGACCCAAAAGAAGCTGGAGGAGTCGCTGTGGACATGCCAGAAAGCGCGCTCCTACTTGAACTACGCACGCACAAATCTAACAACGACCAGCTTGGAGATCTTGGCCAGCTATCGTAAGCGCGAGGTGCTCAAAGAAGTGCTGGACACGCTGATGGCCATTAAGAAGTTGGTAAGTGGATTTATAATGGTTGCTTGATTGACTCATTTAACAATATATAACCTGGCAGCGTACGACGGATGAGGAGCTTCAAAAGCTGTTGGCAGACCACAACTATTCCGCCGCCATTGAACTGTTGCTGCAGTGTCAAAGCTCTGCGGCTGGCTTCATGCAATACAATTGCGTGCAGTCGCTGCACAAGAAGCTGCAGGAGACTATGCTCTTGATGGAGTATCAGCTGGACACTGTACTCAACGAAATGGTGCTGAATTTCGACATACGCAAATATGCCAAGTTGCAGGAGGCATACAAGCTGGCCAACAAATCGCTGATTGCCATGGACCAGCTGCACATCAACTACATCTCGGCGGTGCACAGCACGGTAAACGCTGTGGTGCGTGGCTACAGCGAGCCCAATGCGGAGGAGCAGCCGAAGCTGCTGTATGAGCAATTGTGCGAACAGCTTAGTGCGGACAAGCTTATACCCTGTTTGATTAGTTTGTGCAAGACCTTTTGGACCATTCTGGCCTCCTACTACCAGGTGGTTATGTGGCACAACAACTACAAGCTATACACACAACAGGAGGAGAGCGATGGCGAATCACCTGATCTTTATATCCAACAGAAGTTGAAGAAGGGCCAGTCACGTATCTGGAACGATATACTTAATAAAGTTTGCCTGTTCCTGCAAAGCGCTAAGCTGACGACGCTCAAGTATGACCAATTCATACAGGTGTTGTCCATCGTGCAGCGCCTGAAGAAGGTGGGCGTCGAATTTTGCAGCGAGCAGTCCGAGAAGCTGATTACAACGATGCAGCAGCAGAGCGAGGAGTTCTTCAGGCGCTATCACATTTGTTGCGTTGAGGAGATCTGCTTGTTTCTGGACAACGAGTCCTGGACGCCCTTAGATTCATTTTCGCACATACTGCAACTGCCGGTAACTTGAATCTTAATGCTAAAATTTGTCAACTATTAATATTGTTTTATATTGTGCAGGAATTCCGCTCTGTGCGGCATGCGCTGCGTCGTCATAAATCGCCAACAACTGCGCTGCTGGCCTCGAGCAACAACTCGCCCATAAGCAACAACAACTGCGACGAGCTGGTTTCTGTGCACTCTCAGGACGGTGGCGGCAGCTCAATCTATGGTTCCTATGGCTACTTTTTGCGCTTCTCGGAGAAGAGTTCGCCCTTCGATGGCGGTCTGGACGCTGCCATGCTGGAGGAGGACATACTGTCAGGCATTGTGGACGAGGCGTCCTGCTACTTTAGCGAGGAAAGTGACGACGAACAAAAGAGTCTGCAGAGCAAAGAGTTTGCCGAGGATGCCAACAAGTAAGCACCCGGAGAATGGTTTCCGTTTAGGGTAATTTAAATTAAATTCTTTGCCCTTGCCAGTCAGCTGCTTGTGAATAATACCGCTTTGAATGTGCTGCGCTGCATTGGACGCTACTTGCAGATGTGCAAGCTGCTGCACTGCATCTCGCCCAAGATAGTGGCGAGCATGCTGGAGCTGCTCGACTTTTATGCCTATGCAGTGCATGAGATCTTTGGCAAGGATGCTGTAAGTATAGATTTGCCAGCAGAGATCACATTTTTAATCGATTTCAAAATCTCAGCTGGTGGCCACAGATAATCTCTATACGCCGCGTCTGGAGCAGCGTCTGCGTGCCGTGGAATCCAATGTGCTTACACAGATTAAAGTTTGGCCCCTGAACTTCTCCTCCCTGGTGAGAAATGAATACTACTCACAATAGTTAACTATAATAATAATTGAATTCAATTGCAGATCAACAACGAACTGGCTAATCCGGACACGCTGTACGGTTTACCACAGCGCATCGTGGCTATCGAGGCTGGGCGCAGCATGTTTCAACAGTTTCATGTACTGCAGCATTACTTGAATCATTTATTGCCAGCCGGCGATCGACCAGCACTGATCAACTATCTCGAATATTCGGAATTTATTGCTGATCTGGCCAAACCAGTTTACACTTGCGTCGCATCGCGCGTCATCGATCTGTCGGCCATTCTCGCGCAAATGGCCAAGGTCAAGTGGGATGTGAATCATGTGACGCATCAGCACAGCAGCTACAGTGACGTCTTGAATCGCGTAAGTGCTAAAGCATAGCAACAGCAATCTCAGTGGAAGTAAATCTTGCATTCTCTATCATAGAATATACAGAGCTTTGCCATGTGCCTGGAGGAGATCTCCAAGGAGGTGAGCATACCCAGCAAACATGTTTGGAATGCAATGGCCCACGTGGCCACCCATTTGCTAGTGGAGGGGTAAGTTGACTACAATATTTTCCAATTTTGATTCTACTCATCCAAGGTCTTTCGTAGGTTCTCAAATGTTAAGAAATGCTCTGCTGGCGGCCGAGCCCTTATGCAATTGGATTTCGCCAATTTTATGTCGTTCCTTGAACTAATCTCGAATCAGAAATATCCGGAGCATCGCGCTTATGTGGATGTCTTCATCAAGTCTTATTATTTCTCGCCAGAGCAGTTCGAGCAGTGGATCGAACAGCAGCGACTGGGCGATGAGTATTCAGCTAAGCAATTGACAAATCTGATACAATGCGTTTGTGTCAGCGATAAGCGCACACGACAGAGGCTGCTGCAGCTGCTGGAGGGCGTGGCGACTAGTGTTACGCCCACCACGACGCCGCACAAGAATAACTATAACGCCGGCTCGAATCTGAGCAATGTTATTTAAACAAATATTTATTTATATCTCTTTCATTTAGATTGTTTATTGTATTTATTTGCTGTTATTTATAATTGTAATCAGTCGCTAACTATGTGGTCGAACCTTTGTTAGTAGTTGAATTTTCACGAACTCTATATATTTATATATATTTAAATATTACATTCCGTTAGTGCAAATTGATTAACACTTATCTGTAAGCTGATTGTATTTTAGTCACTTAAGCGATCTCCATGATGTACTTCGTTTTGTATTTCGAATCTGTGCAAAACTTGAAATCTCCTTGTTCAATCTCTATTCAAGTGCAATACGCTCTCTCTTTATATATTTAGGCAATGCACAAATTTATTAATGCTATTATTTTGCAATTTGGTTTACCATTCTCACATGACTTAAGTACCTAGAGAAAGTATATACATATACACATTCATACACAGATATCTCGAGCTAGAATTAAGGCATACGCAAAATCAATTTATACATATATTTATTTTAATACCCAATATTAATTATTTGCGAAACGGACAAATAATTGAATGCGATTACAACCAAAATTCGACCGATTTGTGGTTTACTAACAGAAAAGCGAAACATTCAAATGGATTTGTAACTAAAAACAACTAATAAAGAGTACATATTTTGAGATATGAGTATTAAATGAATGTAGTTTTAATAAACTTAGATATTTAAATGGTATAGAAAATGAAGGAAATTACATTACAGTTTTGTAGTAAATGTATTTTTTAAGCATATATAAATATATCATATAGTTAAGTATTTCGATTTCAGTTTTTATATTAAAGAAAATTAAATTATATAATTATAGATTAGATTAATATAAAGTATGATTAAATTTAAGTATTTATATCAAGTCTAGGCCTATTCGGTTAAATTATTATATCAGCAATAAGATTTCCTCTAGTCATTATTTATAAGAAAATGCAAGCCTACCATTTACGACCTATACAATATGAACAACGAATGCTCCTCCAGTCAAGCTCTACGTGAATTCCGAAGGCGTAACTATTTCGGCAGGTAACTCCCCTTGGCCAATGACTCAGCAAACTTGTCTCCCTGGCTATGGAGGCTATAAATATGCCAATAAGTCATCGGCTAGCTAACATATCAGTCTCAGACATGTCCAGGATACACTCGTACATAGTATTACTCGTATGCATAACATCGGGCTGCGCAGCTGAAGAGCTCATCCGGCAGCTACTCTTGGAGTCGAGGTCTTCATTGCTGCTGATACGCTACGACTACTGCCCAGAGAGTTGGCTGCAGGAGCTGCTTGTGGCGCCTCAGGTGCCTATCGTGATGCAGTCGATGCACGATGCCACGCCTCCTAGCAAGGACTTCTCGAGGCTGATGCAGCTAATCTGTTTGCCCAGCGAGGATTATGAGCCGCTGCCGGCTTTACTTGGGAATCTGCGTGGACCAAAGAGCATCTTTTATATAGCTCCCTCTGCTTCAACAGGCAACAGCTCTGCCAAGCGGGTGCTCAACTCGCTCCTCAGGGAATGCTATAGGCAGAAAATACTGAATGTGGTTGCCCTGCTGGCCGAGAGTGCAGATCGAGTCTACTATCGCTATCGTCCGTATCCGCGCTTTGAGCTGGAGCAGCGCTCGATGGAGCAGCGCCCCTTCTTTGCCAGCCCCCTGAAGAACATGCATGGCCAGCCGCTGATCGTGGTGCCCGACCAGAAGCATCCGCGCACCATCGTCTACACGGACTGGCGCACGGGCCAGCAAGTGCTGGCCGGGTCGGTGGGTCGCTTTGTGCGCACCTTGGCCTGGAAGCTGAATGCCACCATTCAGTTCCCCATAGAGATCAAGCCGGGCGTGGTTATGCATTTCAATGAGCTGGAGTCGCTGATCGAGCAGTTCCAAGTGGATGTGGCGGCGACGGTGGTGCAGCTCATACGGCCCGAGCAGCTGCCCCTAAGCAGCTTCCCCTTCGAGCTGAGCCACATCTGCTTGATGATTCCGCGGGCACAGCAGCTGCCCATCAAGGACATCTACCTCATCCTGGCCAGTGGCCAGCACCTACTCATCGGACTGGCCATTGTCTACAGCTTTGGGCTTCTGCTCAGCCTGCACTGGTGGCTGACTGGCCAAGCTGCCAGCTTGGTCGACTTCCTGCTGAACGATGTGGCGCTGCGTGGCCTGCTCGGCCAGTCCTTTGGCCATTCCCCGCGCAGCAGCCCCTATGCCAGCTGGATCTACCTGATGCTGGCTGTGCTGGGACTCAACCTGAGCTCGATACACGAGGCAGCGCTCGGCACGCTGCTCACTCATCCGCCCAAATACTTTCAGCCCCGCAGCTTTGCTGATATCCAACGCGCTCAGCTGCCGCTGGTCATCGATGCGGGCAGCGCGGAGGGGGACTACGGGCTGGGCACCACGAAGCTGCGTGTGCTGGCCATGAACAGCAGCGACTACAACAGCCACAGGGACAAGATGAACATGAGCCACGTCTACTTTGCCTCGCGGCTCAAGTGGACGCTGCTGAGCGAGCAGCAAAAGTATTTTCCCCGCGAGGTTTTCCTCTACTCCCTGAACGCCTGCGTCAGGACACTCACCTACATGGTCTTCCAGTTGCCCCCAAACACCTGGTTTCTGGAGCCGCTGACCCGGCTGATTATGGATGTGCGCGACTTTGGCATCTTCCAGCACTGGGTCGATATGCACTTCTATGATATGGCCGCCGCGGGCTTGCTCTCCTTCAGTGATCCCATTCAGCGGGAGCCGCCGCGTCTCAAGCAGGCGTTGCGCTTGGAGGATCTGCAATGGATTTGGGTGGCCTACGGAGCACTTTTGCTGCTCGCGACAGTCGTGTTGGCTCTGGAGATTCTCGTAAGGAAAGTGCAGCAAATGCTGTGGTTGGGTAGCTCCCATGGGGGAACCTTTAATTCCCATTAAAATCCATCACGCTGTATTCGCTTAAGTTCGTTTATTGCTTATTGATTGTCGGTAAGTAAGATAACATTATTAAGTCGGATTGAACATGATCTATGGTGGCTAGTGTGAGTGAAGCAAGAGCTGGGAGTTTCAATTGGAGTTTAGTGTTAAATCAGAGTCTGAGTTCGTTGTGCCTTAGGCCACATTGGTGTGCTCGTCACGATGGAAGATCTTCACGTCGAAGAACTTGAAGTTGTCCACCATGAAGTAGTAGTCGTGCTTGATGGGCCGGTTGAAGGGGAAGCCGAAGGGCAGAGCGTCCACATAGCGGGAGCCATGGCCAATGCCGCAGCTGACAATGGGGTCGTAGCCGGTGTATTGGGCCACAGCGGGCTCATGGTAGGGATAGACCATGTAGAAGAACTGATAGACCTGGCCGCCCTTCTTGCCCTTGGGCAACATCATGCGATTGGGCACGCCGCAGTGGGACTCGGCTTGATCCAGCTTGAATTTGTAGTCACTGTTGGTGGCATCCATCAGCTTCTGGTAGAGCTCGAAGTAGGTGGTGCGATCGTTCACCCAGAAACTGAAGTCGCCGCTGGCGCGCTTGATGTGATTGACGCCCGCATCCAGTTGCACCTTGAAGTGCTCCAGCTCGAAGAAGTTCTGATAGTTGTGCTCCAATGGGATGACATTGCCGTACTCGTCGTACTTGGGTCCAATGAATACCTTGACAACGGCAGCCTGGGCCTTGTCCGAGCTGACATCCAGGGTGAACTCGAAGGGCTTGTGGTTGAGACGGTGCTGGCGGGCCTTGATCACAAAGCCGCTGCCATTGTAGTAGGAGTTGCGGCCAACGTTGTGGTGGGCATCGCCCATGGGTATGGCGGAGTGCTCAACGTTCACGGCATTGCTAATGTCGGCATCGAAGTACTCGAAGTAGGTGGTCAGGCTCTCGGGCATGTGCACATCATCGATCTTGACACCCTCGAAGCCATAGTCGACCTTGGTGTACTCGGGGAAGGTATCCATCAGATGCCAGTAGTGGCTGAGCAGGTTCTTGTACACCTCGTAGAAGAGAGGGTCGCGCATGGATGTGTCGTAGTGCATGAAGGTGCCGGGGTAGGTCTCGTGGTACTGGTTGTACGGATGTCCCTCGTTCACGATGTAGCGGAACCACTTGTCCAGGCTGCCGTAGAACTGCTTGTCGATGCTGTCAGCGTTGCCCTGCAGAATGTTGCCGAGCATGTTGACAATCTCGACGTCGTATTTGTCGTTCTTGTGAATCCAGTCCATGATGCGCTGAGAGTACAGCTCCACATTCTTCACATACTCGAGATTCTCGGGCGTGTAGAAGCTGTAGTAGTTGGGACGGCTGGGATACGGAACGCCGTTGTAGTCGCGCAGGCCGCTGTAGAAGCCGGAGTGGACGGGCTCGTACATGTTGAAGGTGGGCACCTCGCCCATGTCGTTGGACAGACGCTCCAGGTAGTAGCGGGCCAACAGCTGCCAGTGCACATAGAGGTAGAGTTCGCCACGACGGTCCTTGTTGAGGACATGCACATCGTCGCCCTTCGTCCAGTAGGGGTAGTCCAAGTTGAAGTAGTAGTAGAAGCTGTTGAAGCCAATGTCCTCCAGGAAGTAGGCCAGACTGTGCTCGTCGTTCATGTTGCCGTAGACGTTCGTGTAGTTGGACTTGAGCACCACGTTGTAGACATTGTTCAGCTGCTTGACGTGATGGAAGCCGTGCATCTTGTAGTGCTCGGCCATCTCCAGGGTCTCGCTGTCAAAGAAGCTCCAGGGATGGATCTCGTAATGGGCCGGGAAGACAATGCCTTGCATATCGTCGCGGAACAGGCTGGCGATGGTGAAGGCATAGACAAAGAGCTGTTTGTTCACATGCTGGCGGGCCCAGAAGACGACGTGCTGGAAGGTCTCCCAGTTCTTGGCGTAGTAGAAGAGACGCACCAGACCAACGGCATACTCCTCATGCAAATCGTACATAACGGTCCACATCTGGTCATCGCCGAACGGGTGTTGCTGCCAGAGCTCGAAGAAGTGTTGCATCTTCTCGGGATGGTGATAGTCGCTGACATGCTCCCAGGGCTTGTATTCGTAGAAGCTGCTATCGTACCGCCTGACGAAGACATCATCCTGATAGATATGCTCCAGCATCTCAAAGACGAACATCTGCTTCATCAGGAAATCCTTGTCGGCCACCTTGGACTCCACATGCTTGCCCTGGCCGCCGAGAGCCAAGAGCGTTAGCGTCAAAACAATAACCGCCGTGATCGACTTCATCGTAATCATACCAATGCACTGCCACTGCAGCCTCCATTTATACCTGAGCGGCGGCTCGCAGTCGGATGGGGGGGCCAACGTCCGAGTGCTGATATTGCCTTGACATTATCAGAGATCCGTTCAACCTCATTGCTATATGCTGCACCGTGCATTGAGATAAGCCCCAATTGCACCTGGTTCTGCACTGATTGACTGCTTGACAGCGATCTCGGGCGAGCTCAGTCTGGGAGGCTCGACTGATCAGTTGTGTAAGTAATGCCAGCTAATTACAGCGCCTGGTAGCCCGATTACATCGCCGGGCTAACTCGCTTTTCTTTTCATTTGCTTTTCTTTTACGACATCACCTGAGGGTCAGCCAGCGGTCGGGCCAGGCTGATGCTTTGTTGCTTATCAATGCGCCGTAGCCGTTGCCGTTGCCGTTGCCATCGGGACTAGCTAATTCTAAAAATATGCACCTACTGCGGCGCACATTTTTTGAAACTGCAAAACAATAATCATATCAGTAGACAACAAAGAATTATGGAACTGCAAGAGCAGCGGATGCGCGTCTTAGCATTAGGGGCTATACACCCATTAAATCTAGCTCCGAAATATGGTTTATGCGTCGGGCAGATTCGAGATATGAAAGTGTGTGAAATTGTGATATGAATACAAATCTAGTAAGGGAAGAAATGCAATGACATGTGTTGTAGTTACAGAACTTGTTAATCTCTTAGATAATCATCTTGCATCTTTATTGTTTGGATATATAATTGTAGCAAATACATTGACATTAGCTTTTCTTCTAGCAAAGATCTTAGTCTCTAATATTTTTATTCACTCAAAGAATGCCTTCTCCGTTCAACTCAACCCGCTCTCCAACGTCCTATAGAGTATACTAGAACCTCGCCCGCAAATGCCAGCACACAAATATTGACACTGACAATATAGATCAGCCAATAGTAGTAGAGGTCCTCCCAGCGCAAATGCATGCTGCTCGAGGTATCCTTGTAGGGCAGTTGCTTGGTCTTGCCAATCGCAAGCAGATCGTAGAAGGATTGGGTGCGCCAGTGGGTGTACAGGCCGCTGTCTTGGGTGTTTAGAATATATCGATTGATGGCCCCTTTATAGATGGAGTTGGAGTGCAAGCGCAGAGCAAAGTGCACAAGCGGAATTAAAACCAGTTCCTTGGAGAGGCGAAAGGCGGCCTGCTCTTGCCGGATGAACTTCATTTTGATGTGGGGCCAGAGCGTTTGGGTAATGGGATAGGCATAGGAGGTGTTCGGCTTGCTGCGGCTCGTCTGATACACCGATGTGCTTACCATCTCGTATAGATCCGAGTTGGCGTTATATCCACGTTGGCCGAGAACAAAGGTAAGTGCTCCCTTGTCGGGCTCTGATATCATGAGCTTGAGTCCCGCTCTACGCATATCCTGATAACTGAGTATCGGCGGATCGAAGGGTGGATGCACCAGGAGCGTCTCCAGATTTGTTATGTAAATGTTGTAGCATACAAAGCTGCCCATCAGTAGCACGGCCAGTGTCCACCTGAGACGCAGGCTGGAGGATCGCGGCATCGAAAACGTTTGGGAGAGCATGGCCCTCAGCACGGGATCAAAGATGACCCACAAACACATGAGGCTGGGCGCCATGCCCAGCTCGAAGCGGCGAATATTGTGAATGACCAGGGCGTAAATGGACATTAGAATGAAGATGCACAAATTGAGGAGCTTTGCCCCGCCGCCAACGACGAGCAGGGCGCGACTTATCTGGGATTCGACGGGCAGCATTATCTGCCACTTTGACAGTTCCACTATATGGGAGTGATTTCGATGGCTTGGCGTAAAGCCAAGATTCGTTATGAACATCGGTATATCCACTCTTCCAGCGCGCATCAGGTCGTTCAGAAAACTTATGTTTACTATTTCATTCTCTTCAGGCGCATGATCCCAATAAACATGAAGAGTTGCATTCAAAGTCTTGACAAAGCTTTCAACAAACGGCGCCAGATAGCCAGTTAGTTGATAGGATCCATTTCCATCCTTGTATATAACGCTGCGTGGGAATATGTTGTCCGATACAGTGGTAATGGGATAGCCACCCATATCCTTCAGTTGAGGCTCGAAGTATCGTTCGATCTGATCAACCTTTCGCATAACTAGTGTAAATTCAGGAAATGATCTGTAACTATATATTTCTTCCAGACTCCAATTGCCTATCGCCAGTACATTAAGCATCTTGTTCTCTAAACACTTCCTAAACAAAGATTCCATATCCACTTCATTTGTAATCATAAATATGGTCCGAGTATTTCGAATGGATTCCAGATTTTGATAGAGCGCATTCAAAATGACTTCGTTTTCAGTTTCCAAGCAAACCAACGCTAGAAATTGTATATTAAAATGAGTTTGAAGCTGATATTTTTTATTGACATTAAGATAAATAACCGGCGTAACAGCATTATCTTTAACTTCAATCGAACAATCCGTGGATTTTTCGCGCAATAAAAGAACAGTCTCAAAGGCAACCTCGACTTTTAATTGGTCGAATACTTTGCTGGGCAGTTGAATTTGTGCCCTGGCTAAGCAGGCGAAAATAGCCAAATAAATTAAAACTTTATTCCCCATTTTAATGACCTATGCGAACGTTAACGTAGAGTTCAACTGGTTAAAATCGCCCCCCATTAGTCCTTTTATTAGAAATCCGAACAGAAATTGCTACAGCGGGCAGCCTAATTAAATCTAATTGCAGATTTATATCACAGCAATTAATAAATGCGAGTTTTTACTTCAAATTTCCATTAGGTAAACAAACACGCCTAACGGTCGGAGAATGTTTTTATATCAGTCATTCAAACTTTAAGTAAGGAATCAATCAGTAGCAGAAAGTAAAAAATAAATTGTCAATGTGCAGAAGTAGAAGAAGAATGTGATATATATTTACAATTATTAATAAAAATAGCACCTGTTGTTCTACTGTCTGTTTCCATTATTTAAAAAGTCCGCCTCACCATACGATTACTTTTCGATAAATCAACAATGATGCTATCGCAAGAATGAGATTTGCGCAACCAATAAAAAAATTCAGCGACGTGGGTATTGCTGCACTGCGTAGATGTGGTCACACTTGTGCAACCAAAGCAAAGTAAAATAAAAAAGCGTGGAAGTAAGACTAACCGAACCGCCTGCGATTTATAAACATATTCATAAGAATACGAGCGACGACATTACAAAAACAAAATATATAAAAAAAAATATTAAAATATAGGGCAAGTGGAAAGTCTCAACAAAAAGCGTGAATTGGAGTTAAATGGTAATTGCCGAACATTATGATAAAACAGGGTGTCGGCAATGTGAAATTGGCACAGAATAATAACTTATACTTTGTTGCTGTAGTTGTGTAATATTTAGAATCGTGCGAATGGCAGAAGACAGCAACAAACACTATGAAACATCGCCTGATATCGCAAATCTGCGTGAATATGTGTGAGAATGGGTGTGTGTGACTGTGCGTATATCGCGTATGTGTGAGAGAAATTTAAATTGCGCTGTTCGAATAAAAAAAAAGAGCGAGTGAGCGTTGACAGTTACATTTATTTATTTTATGTTTGACATTAATATAGCGTGCATTTAATTTTCGGCATGATTATTTATAAATCTTATTGTACTCTTTTCCTTATACTTTTAGGCGTAAAGTGAGAAACCAACGTATTTCTCATGCGCAACTAAACAACATTAACAAATACAAAGATACATACAGAGTAGACAGTGATTCGGAAATTCAAAATTACATACATACATTGAAGAAACTTTGGAATTGGACTGGCAGCCGATAGCCCCAAACAGCGCCCCCCACCCAGCAATAACAACATTAGGCCAACAACATGAATGTGCTACTGCTGCCCAAAGGATCCACGCAACTAAAGTCGCATTATGCGATGCATAACTTCTACAAGCGCTGTAAGTTTGTCTGCTAACCACGCAATGGAATGAAAATCGTATAAAACTTTCCATTGATTTTACCCCATATATTTGCGGTGTGAGCTTGTATGTGTGTGTGTGTGCTTGAGTTTAGGTATCGCAGCCTGTGTCTGTGTGCGTGTGTATGTTTTTTGTGCGCTCGCCTTTTGTCGTTGTTTTTGTTATGACTGCATATTCGTGCACAGCTGATTCCATGTTTGCGTGCACAACAAAATTTCCCTGTTGCGCTTGTTTTGGTATTTTTGTATAAGCTGTAGGGCAATTTTCTGGATAACCTATATATGTATGATTTGAAACACTTTTCGCACTTACAGGTAGTTAATTGCCTTTGTCAACAAGTTAGTTAATGACAAAGGTGTGCAATATATATGTATCTGCAGTGCATATATAATATATTTTGATATAGTTGCCGGTGTATGGGTCATCTGCTGTTTTTTATACGTGCCGTTATCGTGTTTTATATAATTCAGCATTTATTATTATTCTTTTTCCACTGAGACGCGTCACTTGACGCGCTTATCGTCTGCTCAAAAAGTGAGATTGACCAAAAAAGTAAACATCTAAACCGGCTGGCTAATATAACTATAGGCAGATAAGGTTTAAAGAAGAATTAAGGCAAAGTACGTTTGCTTTTAGTGAGCGGAATATTTATGCAAGCTTTACCTATACTAAATAAACGATAATTTTTCATTGCTTGCAAAAGAATTTCACGTAGGCTATTTGCTCATCTCTCAATTTATACACAACATTCACAATATACACAAGTGTAAGTGTGTGCGTGTGTGTGTTTAACAAGCAAAAGGGACAAGTGCCAAGCGCTCAGGTGTACAGACAGACAAAATGACGCCAGCGATTGCTGCTGACGCACAAAAGCGACACCCTGTATGTTGTAGTTGAAAGAGAGTACAGTTAACTCACACACACACACATACACATGTACATGGATCAGTTGCACCCACACAATTTGCTCGGCCATTGGCCGAAGGTTGAATGCATTTCGCTATTGTGCTCTATCGCCTTTCTTTTCTTTCTTTTCTTTCTTCTACACACACACGCAGCATGTTTATTTTTCCTTGAATTCGCATCTGATGCATTGTTCTGAGAACTTGCCAAATTGTAAGAAAAATCAGAAATACAAAATTGAAAGTGCATCAGATTGTTTTTTCTAAGAAATCTTATGGTACTTTCGTTAAGTTTAGTTTTCAACTTATATAAATTTTTTTTTGCGTATATTCGACCGCAACAGGTGTTAATTTAGTTGATTTTATTTTTCGCTCTCCCTTGCTCTCCGTGTCTCTCTTTTGTTCTGTTTGACTTGTGAGCTTATCTGGGCTTATAATCAAGTGGAACTAACTTTTCGATTAACGCTTGACAAGTTTTAATGGCCGAAGCCATAAAAAGGCTTAACCCAATTTGTTTTTATTTGTTGCCTATTCAATTGAGCATCTATTTGAAATAATTTCTCTCGCTATTACCTTGACAGAGCAAATGATGTGTGTATAAATACGACTATCGGTTGCTTTACTAAAATTCTCTTATTTATATAATGTATTTATAGGCAAGAATTTGCTGTACTAAAACTTGGCCAACTTCTCTCAATACTTATAGATCTCAGAACGAGCCACAATGCCTATTGTACAACGAGAAAAGTCCAGCACAAAGCGGAAGACTCAGTTTCACAGTCATGGAACGTCCGGCAAAGGAGAACGTTTACTGGCTACTCACTGAAAACCGGCCCGCGTTATTACCAATCAGATCAGTTCTGTAGCTATGGCCTGCGGCATATTCACATCGGTAGGCCGCTGTTTGAGTCGAGCTCAAAGATCGATGCCACTGTGAAGAAGCTGAAGAATCAGCAGAAGGAGAAGGTCGAGGAGATCATGAAGGAGGTGGCCAATGGACAGGCGATTAAGGGAACTGGTTCGGCTACCCCGGTGACCTCCACGATACTCGACGGCACCGCTGTAGACCCGAGCGCAACAGCTAAGGCTAGCGCCTCTGGCACAAAGACGGCTAGCGAACTAACAGAGGCCCCATCCAAGGCAGTGGCCAAGCCAAAGAAGCCGCTCACACAGCGTATTTGGGATGAACTGGTACACTATTATCATGGCTTTCGGTTATTATTCATTGATACCGCCATTAGCTCGAAGTTGGTGTGGAAGGTACTCAATGGCAAGACGCTGACGCGACGCGAAAACAAGCAGCTGCAGCGCACAACATCGGATCTGTTCCGATTGATCCCATTCTCGGTGTTTATTGTGGTGCCGTTTATGGAGCTGCTCTTGCCGGTATTTATAAAATTCTTTCCGGGCATGCTGCCGTCCACATTTCAAACGGCCAAGGATCGCCAGGAGCGACTAAGGCAGTCACTGACCGTCCGTCTGGAGGTAGCAAAATTCCTGCAAAAAACTCTCGGTCAAATGCCTGTCCAGCACAAGGAGCACAGCAGCGAGGAAGCCAAACAGTTCGAGACATTCTTCCGAAAGATCCGGAATCCCACAGAGCAAGTGAGCAACGATGAGATAATCAAGTTTGCCAAGCGTTTCGATGACGAAATCACATTGGATTCGCTCAGTCGAGAGCAGCTATCAGCGCTCTGCCGTGTACTGGAGCTGAACACGATTGGCACAACGACCTTGCTGCGTTTTCAGCTGCGTCTCAAGCTTCGCTCTCTGGCCACCGATGATCGGGTAATAGCGCGCGAAGGCGTCGACTCGCTCGATCTCTTCGAATTGCAGCAGGCGTGCAAGTCACGTGGCATGCGCGCCTACGGCCTAACAGCGGAGCGCCTGCGATTCCAACTCAAGGAATGGATTGACTTATCACTAAATGAACAGGTAAGGGCATCAGTATAGCCTTCATGTATTTCTTATTATATTAACCATGCGTGAGTTGCTTCCAGGTACCACCTATACTTTTGTTATTGTCACGTGCAATGCTCATCTCTGATGACAGCATCACGACTGATAAGCTGAAGGAGACAATGCGTGTACTGCCGGATGCTGTAGCCGCTCACACACGCCATGCGATTGGCGAGCGTGAGGGCAAGGTCGATAACAAGACCAAGATTGAGATCATCAAGGAGGAGGAGCGTAAGATTCGTGAAGAGCGCGAGGAGGAGCACGAAGAGACGCTGCGCACCGCCGGCACGGATGAAGCTCCAGCGCCGTTTATATTCACTGAGGATACTAATCAGAAGTTGCATTTGGATAAGAAATCCGAGGCATCAGATGAGAAGACCATTTCGCCGACAGATGTGCAATTGCTATCAGATGCACTGAAGACGCTTTCCTCTGATAAACAGCTTGTTGTGGAGAAGGAGACGATCAAGGAGCTTAAGGAGGAGCTGCGCGACTATCAGGAGGATGTGGAGGAATTGCGAGAGGTGCGCCAGGTGGTCAAGGAACCGGTGCGCGAGAGTCGAGCTGCCAAGCTACTCTATAATCGTGTCAACAAGATGATCTCGCAGCTGGACACTGTGCTTCAAGACTTGGAGCATCGCCAGCAACAGATTAAGCAAGTCGATACCCCTGACAGCGCGCCCACATCTGGTGCCAGTCCCAGCCAATCGGTGCACATTGACGAACTGGTGGCTACAATCCGACGCATGAAGGAGGCCTCTGACGAGGAGCGATTCAAAGTCGTTGAGGATTTGCTAATCAAACTGGATGCTGACAAGGATGGTGCTGTCTCAGTTAACGAGATCACCAAGGTGGTGCAAAGCATCGACAGTGCGGCCACCAAAATTGACAAACAACAGCTGGAGGAATTCACTGAGCTACTCACAAAGCAAGCACAGAAGCGACGCAACGAGGAAATTGTCCACATTGACGATCTCATGATGAATATCAAGAAGCTAAAGGAGACCAGCGATGAGGCCCGCATCAAGCACATCGAGAGTGTCCTAGATAAGTTTGACGCTGACAAAGATGGTGTCGTTACTGTCAACGATATACGAAAGGTATGTAACGTGCCTTGGTTCAGTTAGTCCAAATTAACATTGAATGCACTTGCAGGTGTTGGAGTCCATTGGTCGCGATAATATCAAACTTAGCGATAAGGCTATAGAGGAGCTCATTGCTCTGCTGGACAAGGAGCAGATACTGGAGGCAGAGCAAAAGATTGAGAAGGCAATTGCGAAGAGCATGAAGGAAGCGGAAAAACTTAAATTGGAGGTGGAGAAAACGGATAAGGATATGGCCAAACTGGTCGACGGTATACACGATTCGGCGAAGGAGATACGCGACATAGCCACCGAACTGGGAGCAATGGAGCAGGAGAGGCCCACTCCCCCAAAGCCAGAAGTAAATGAGGTGTAGCTTAAAATTTAAGCGAAGATCGTCCTAATGCTTGAGTTGTTTCTTTTATTCACAGCCCGACATGAAAGACCCCGCTAAAGTATTGAAAGATAATGCGAAGGAGCTGGGTGATTTGCTAGTAAAGTCCCCAAAGAACAACAACAAAAAAGGGGGAAAGGACACACCACCAACACCGAGCAAAGGCAACAGCTCCGGCAGCAATAGAAACAACTGCAAGAAGGCCACCGATAGCGAAATGTCGATACCCAAGATAGCGATGCGCGAGGCGGCCGAAATTCAAATCGAAAAGCTATTGCCCCAAAAGGATATCGATCTGCCACCAACGATACCCACACAAACACCGACCCAGTCCAAGGTGGCTACCTCACCGAAAGCGGCGGCGAATGGCACTTCCGGCACCCCCAAGAAATTGATCTGACCGGCTGAGCCGAAGGCGAAAGCAATACATGAAGAATACCCAGAGCATTCACCTAGGGCAAAATGAGATCAGAAAGTCAACCCTTTGTCCAAATTGATTCGAGTTGCATTCAATATTAATAATATTAAAACAGGAAATGCATAGAATAGTAATTCAATAGAAAATCTGTATTTAGTTAGATCCCAGGCAAGAGCTCCTTTGGAAGGCTGTATTAAGTATGTGTAAAAGTTGCCCAAATTATAAACTATTGCTTAAAATATACATATATACAGAATTTGGGTATGTTAAACGAATACAATGGCAGAACTACCTTAAAACTATTTACTTTCATTTTCTACCGCCTTAGTTATATACTACTTTCATGTGCTGGTCCATCAAATACTTGACTCTATGATAATGTTAGCGATTGTGATCATTAAGTGAAATCTTAATTTACATATTATTTCTAATATAAAACCTAACGTAGCAACAACAACCACAATGTCAAACGATTTGAATTCAGTGGAATTTCAACATAAAATATAAAGTGTTATCACAAAAATCAATTAAATGCAAAAGCGAAGCGAAAAGCACGTGATACTTTTCTGTAACAACAATAAATACTATATGCTTAACTGAATTAGATAAACAATGTGTAAAAGTGTTAATTTGCAATAAGAAATAAACAAATAACAAGTTACACACACACACACACGTAATGGAGATTTAATTTAAGGAAAAAGTTCTCTCAAGTGTGTGAATTATAGAATATGATGGGAAAATCAAAGGTTCTAGATGAGGTTTATGTAAAACTACTTTATTTGATAATTATAAAAATAAAGGAATGATTTTACAGTCTGATGATATATACAAGTATTTTATAAGCCCATTTGGTTCATATTTGCTTGATTTTGAATAAGACAATGATTCAATGAGGCTTTTGAAGAAGTTTTTTGCTGAATATATCTGGTATATTTGTTAAAATTATCTATGTTAAAATGGTATGGAATGGATTTGGAACAAATTTTGTATGTAATAGCAGATATGCTTACACATATTAATAAGAAATTTGTTAAATGTTAAGTAAGCAGAAATATTTTTTGTACAATCTAATCAAATGTTCTTTTGGCGGAAGTTTACTGCGATGAATATATAGATATAATGCTATATAATCAGAGGTGTCTTTAAAGTGATAGAAAGAGTGAGTATATAGGCTCTGCTCTTGATGCTAATAAGGTATATAGACAGAGTATGCAGTTTGTGGGGTTAGAGCTTTTGAGTGAATAGTTCAGACTGCCTCAACACATAAACAATAAGAGCTAATGTCTAGGTCTAATATCTCTGTCTATTTGTGTACAGTTCATATATAAATCATACATTCAACGAAGTTATTATAAAGCTGACAAAACTAATCTGTTGAGAAAGATAAATAGAAATAAATTTAATTTAATGAATTAGTTATTAAAAAAAAGAGCAGCTGCCAACCATGTTTTATATTTATATACTTTTTTAAATATATTCGTATAAGTAATGCTTGAGCTGCTAGTAAACCAATGCTCTTCAAATTCACTTGCTATTCAGCTGCATTAGGAAAAATGTTATACTCTTATGAGCCACTGTTATTTCTGACTTGAACTCATAATTACAAACTATTGTAAATGCTTCGAATTCCTACATCCGAATTCTTTATTAGCTCTAAATACATTTGCAGTATGTGCGCAAAGTTCTCTTTATTTGAGTAATCTCAATGCTTCACTCGAGCTGGCTGTAATTCCCTAGTGCCAACCGCAAAACCAAATTTCGCCATGGATGTGGGAGGATGGGGGCGATGATGGAGACGATGCAACCGAATAAGTTTTGAGCAATTGCCAAAAAAATAAGAATGAAAAAAAAAAAAAAAAAAATCCAAATAGAAAGAATGAAAAATATGAAGAAAACAAAACAATAACAACATCCATATGCTGGGCAATAAAACTAATAAATATTACCGCAAAATGTGCAAGGAGTCCATAACTTTCCAGCTAAACCACTGACCCATAAATTCTCTTATAATTTTACTCGAGCAAATGCGCTCTGCCATTGGCATGGAATTTAGTTGGATACTTGGGGCTAGAAATGGGGCAGCATCAATGCAAAAATTATGATTTACTCTTTCAATTTCACTGCGATTACACTTTGACCCTTTGGCAATTTCCAGGGGAACCCATATTTAATGAACTGCACAATATTTGTTGATTTGCAACGTTTTTCTGTTTGATTATCGAACAAAGGGAGTAATTGGATTCAGGTGTGCTTGTGCTGCAAAAGTAAGAACTGTTATACCTGGCATTCAAATATTTATATATTACAGGTTATAGCGATTGCTCTACTCGACTATCATTGTGACCATTGCGGTCACAGACTATTTTAAGAGGTACCACATTAACTATTATACTCACTGTTATATAAAATGTTCTACTTGACTATTTTAAGAGGTGCCACATTAACTATTATACTCACTGTTATATAAAATGCTCTACTTGACTATCAGAGTAACTGTCCCATTCACCATTATGCTCACTGTTCTATAAAGTGTTCTAATTGACTATTTTAGCAACTGTCCTATCAACCATTATACTCACTCTTATATAAAGTGTTCTACTACACTATTTTAAGAGGTACCACATTAACTATTATACACACTGGTATATAAAATGCTCTACTTGACTATCAGAGTAACTGTCCCATTAACCATTATGCTCACTGTTCTATAAAGTGTTCTAATTGACTATTTTAGTAACTGTCCTATCAAGCATTATACTCACTGTTATATAAAATGTTCTACTTGACTATTTTAAGAGGTGCCACATTAACTATTATACTCTCTATCAGAGTGACTGTCCCATTAACCATTAAACTAACTGTTATATAAAATGTTTTACTTGACTATTGTAGCAGCTGTCATATTAACTATTATATTCACTGTTATATAACATGTTCTACTTGTTCTACTTGTTATATACAATTTTTTTCTTGACTTTTATAACTGTCCTATTAACCATTATACTTACTGTTATATACCCTTTTTTTACTCGACAATTATAACTGTCCCATTAACCATTATTTAAACTGTCCCATTATAACAGCTGCCGCATTAACTATTACACTGACTGTTATACACAATTTACTAATTTCTTTCATTAATTCCAATTTACTTGTCATATTTGACTGTTATACTGACTGCTCAACCCTCACACTCAGTTGCCATACAATAATTTACTTTGCTGTCAGCTTATCCGCTTATGTGTATGCCCGAATGGTCCCCGGAGATGTGAAGGCATTTCACTAAAGTTTCAATCATTTACAAATCCCAGACCGAGAGCCGCCGTGGACAGACAGCGCGAAGAGTTTTGCCAACTGAGTAAACATTGGATGGCCAAGTTTGGTCGTCGATGATATCGAATACAAATAAAACTCAAACGATGCAACAAACAAGACCAAAGCGAAATGTGTTTAAAGGTAAATAGAAGCTTGAAAAATGTGAAACAAGCCAAATAATAATAAACTTCAGCTCCATCGGGAGCTGCGGCGGGCCAAGTGAGAATTGTTGTTTGCAATCAAGCAGTACTCAACAATAACAGCCATCGGGAGGGGGCGGGACGAGGCGAGTTGAGGCGAGCTGAGGCGCTTCAGCAGTAGTTCGAGCAACTGTCTGTGTCTGCCTGTGCAGCAGAGGAATGCGCAACGGAGCTGGAGCTGGTGTTGGGCCAAAGTTTGTCCAGCTAAAAGTGCTTGAAATGCAACAATGGCATTCGAAAAGCTGCCTTCAATTGGCGAGAATCCGGGCAAGGCGAATTCAAAGTGGTTCCTCATCAAATAAAGTTAATAAAGTGGACTGACCGAAGCCACTCCATATGCCATTCCAACTCTAACTTTAACTCTCTCTCTCTCTCTCTCTCTCTCTCTCTGTCTCTCTATCTTTCTCACTCTGCTACTTACTCAATTAAATAAAACCGAATCGCTGTAGGAAATGTCATGAAACAATTAAAAACTTGTGCCCTTCCATGAGTCAATCAGCGTGCAACGCAATAAGTAGCTCTAGTTGAACAACTTTGCACTTGCTGCACTTGCAACACTTTAAATGCCCCACGAGACACCGCCGCCGCACGCACATAAAGAAACACGCAGACAGTACGAGAGCGGTGCTGGTAGTGGTAGTAGTGTAATGCATTTTATAGTGGCGCTCAAATCAAGAAAAATTGTCATTGCAAATTCAAAGTGATTGAAGCTAAAGCGAAAACTAAAGTTGTTAAAGCTAAGCCAAAGCGTTGAATGCTTTCTAGAAACTTGAATTAGCTGTGAAATAAAAGAAAATTTTTGTGTATTTTTCTTTATTAATTAAAAAAAATATATTTATATAGAATCTTCTATTATTCCTGAAGGTTAAATTTGCTGTGAAACAGAAGACAATTTTTATATACTTTTATATTAATTTTTGTTAAAATATTTATATAGATTCTCCTATTATTCTAGAAAGTTGAATTTGCTGTGAAACTAATTTATAGATAATTTTTATTTTATTTTATTTTTATTTTTTTATATATATAATTTATAATTTGTTTTATATATAATTATATATATTTTTATATATAATTTTAAAATTTTTTTTTTTTTTTTAATATTTATATAGATTTTCTTATTATTCTATTCAAGCTCATTTTCTAGATTTTTGATAAAATTGAAGCCAAGCTCCAATTTAACTAATCTTTTTGGTCGTATAAGACTCTGAGAACATATATATATATATATTTATCTAAATATTCGTCAATATAATGTTTTGCCAATGAAGGTGAATTCATCAGGATAATCCCTTCATGCTATAGGATCGGCATAAAACATAGGCTCATAGATGAATAGGTGTTGTTCTACTAGGCTTGGGAGTTACGCATGGATATTTCCCCTATTTCACATTCTTTTACCAAAATCAAACTCAATATTTTCAATAGGTTAAACACTAGTGTTAGTATATTTAATGGGATGCACTGACATTTACCAAAGATTTCATCTCATCTCATTCCAACACATGCGAAGAGCTAGGCAAATCATTTCGCTACACTTGCATCAATTTGGGCTGTTATGATGTATGGTATGTATAAGGAGAGTAGAAAAGACACGAAAAGAGAATACAAAATAAAAAGAGAGGAAATAAAAATCAAAAGTACATCTAAGTTCGACTGGCTGTGCCATGGAAACGAAATGCCAGCTGGGGGTGATCGCTAGTCCCTATTCTATTTTGCTTAGCATGAGTGGGCGGAATCAGTTTCTTCTTCTATTTGGCTGTGACATTGACTTGATGGAACCAGCCATATCGCCAGCTGGTTGCCTCCGGATAGTTGTACTTGACATCCGGCGTATGGCCGTAGCGCGTCTCCAAGTAGGACGAGCGATTGCCAGACCTGAGCAGCTGCAGTTCGTCAGCGGGCACAGATTTCATGGGCGTACGGAACTGGCCATAGAAGCGCGCCTCCTGCTTGGACAGATCATAGTCGAAGATCTTCGAGGACGACGGCCGATAAATGCGATTATTGTGCCACTGCGCCGCTCGGGGCAATGCGCCAGCAATAATCCGCATTCTGGACGATATGTTATCCTGATGCCTGAAGATCTTCGCCTTGCGACTGCCCACGGCTGTTGCATTGCTGCCATCCGATTTGCCTGCCAGCTTGGAGCTGGCCGAGTTCAGGCAAGGCTTAACCTGGATTCTTGGAGCAGCCTGCACCGAGGCTGCGCTAAGCTTGTGTGCGCTGCGCGTTGTTGTTGTTGTTGTCGTTCTGGTGGTTGCTGTTGTCAGCTTCTTCTCTCCATTGGCCACTTTTGCTGCAGTTGCTCTTGTTGTTGTGGCTCTTGGCTTCATGTTCGTGGACTGATTTGCGCCGCTGCTAACATTTTGTTTTGCACTTTGAAATTTTGTGGTAACTTGTTTATTTTGACAGCGAAACATTGTATTTACGTGGATTTATAAGTGGAATGCTAATAGCAGCTAATAGCAGCACCCTATAATAATCTCTACTGAGGCATGGGCTGCTTAGTTGCAGGCTTGAGAATTCAATTTAGAATAGGAAATGATTTGATGGGACAATTTTACTTTGAATTTCTGTTCAATTTAGGTCAAATAGGAAAAAAAGATATATATCTTGTCTGATATATGTATATACATACTACTACTACTAGCACTAGAATACGAGTAAGAGTAAGAGGGCAGAGAGTACTCAAATACTACTAAAATACTAGAGTAGCTTGAAGAACTAACCTCTGATCACTGGACTAAATGAAAGTATTATGGCTGTAAATTAAAATATATATGTATGCATTTCAATATAAAATAAAGTATTTTTGCTGCATTCCAATGCTAATTAAAGTCTAGTTGATTAAAATTGTAGTCCAGCTGCATAATATCAAAAACCCTCTTTAAGTTCATATATATTTATAAAATATATATGTATATATTATTTATATTATGTTTATTCCATTAAATGTTTACATTATTGCTTCTTTTTTTCCACATGAATATTATAAATAATTTATGTTAATTTAAAAACCAGCATTTTTTTTTTGCGAATAACATTTACCAGTAAATTTTTTTTTTTTTAGTGTTTTTTTGTTTATATTAAATACATTTCAAAGACAAAAACTTAACATATATTTATTTATTTTTTTTATATCTGTACCTATTTTGCTGAACAGCTTCAATGGCAATTACCAAAAGCCAGATGATTTTCCGCCGGGTGGATTGTGCACTTTAATGGACGAGCGCACGCCGGATTTGTCCAGTTCCTCTGCAATGCATAATAAAAAGGGGGAGAATAAATTCGAAATATTCTTAAAATTTAATTTAGAATATACCGCTTAGTGAAAAGGATGTTTCCTGCATATCCCGCTTGCCATCCACGCGTCCAACTCCACTCGAAGCGACGCTGGGTGTGGGATTGCCAGAGAACATGGACGAAGGAGGTTCGATTTCAGCCACGTGAACGTCCAGTTCGGCCAGCTTTTTAGTTACGCTGCCATTTAGTGGCACCTGCTCCCCCTCCCCCTCCTGCTCCAGCTTGCCCTCAATACTGTCGTAAACAAAAGCCGGTCGCAACGGCGTGGGTATGAAACGTCCAAAGCCCTCAGCAACCCGAACCTCTCCATTCTCTGCGCAAATGCGTCCGCGCACCAGCACATACTCAGGCACGCCATGCACAGTCATGCCCTATGGGAGAGGGAGAATTTTAATATAGTATATATAGACATATATATGTGACTTTACCTCAAAGATATTGAAATCGCACGCATGATGATGGGTATCCTTGGAGATGGTGCGGGTTGCTTGCGGATCCCAAATAACAATATCAGCATCTGAGCCATTGGCTAGAAATCAAATGAATAGTAATAAATATTAATATATATATTTAATATTATTATATTACATTTAATTAATATTAATATGTAATAGTAAAACAATTATAACGATTAACTTAGGTAAATTAATATGTTTATTATATTAAGTAAACAATAAATTTTTTTTATTATTATTATTATCATTTCTTTTTTTTTTTACATTATTATTTTATATTATATTAAATATTTAACTCTACATACTTACCGATTCGTCCCTTTTTTGGATATATATTAAATATTTTGGCTGCATTTGTGCTGGTTATGGCAACGAATTTGCACGGATCCATTAGGCCGGAATGCACGCCACGCTCCCAGACTAGAGACATGCGATCCTCAACGCCATTGACGCCATTCGGTATTTTGGTAAAGTCGCCCAGGCCCAGCTCCTTTTGCTTCTTGTTAAACGTGCAATTGTCGCTGCCCGTCGTCTGCAGATCATTGCTGCGAAATAGAGAAAGTAAAACCAAATTCATTCATTTTAATTTATTTTATAAAATCAATTTTATACTTGCAATGAAATGACAGCGATATATATTATCAATATGAATAAAATATGAAAATATATACTCACTACGGCAAATCATCTTTGACAATGACAAAGGATTTGCTGACTCTGTTGGCGTCATCATCTGAGTTGTTGCATGATATGTGGATGTGATATATGTCAATATGTTTGATTAAATGTCACTTTAAATGCATGATTTATTGGCTAAGAAACGTATTGGCTCTGACAACTCACCTGGCTAGCAGCTTCATCAGAAACTCGGGCGTGGTCTTGTCGGGCCGCAGGGGCGGACTCAGCACATGAGCAGCCGCATGACCAAAGTGCTGGCAGCGATAGTGGGTGCCATCTGTGCCGAGAGCCGCCGCCAAGGTCTCGCCGTAGATGTACTTCCCACGATAGCGCTGACGAGCGCGTGCTACCTCAATGCCCGCCGATTTGCTCATGACGTGCACCACATACAGTGGACAATCGACCTGCAGAAGAATTTTTATAAATATAATTGAAATATAAAATAGTATAGATAAAAATATAAAATAATCAAAACGGTATCTGCTATGAATATTTTTGAAATTATATTACAAAATAAATAAAATAAATACATATATTAAAATTTAAGAGTCATGTATGTAAATATTTAATTGACGCTAATCTTGAAAGGATAACATAACTCACTTCTAACAGCATGCTCAAATGTATGTTAATTAACATTACTCATCACAAAACACGATGTTAATTTAACATTATTTAAGCTTATGGTTATTGCTTGTTTGCTTAAGGTGATTCCAATAAGAATCCAAGCTTTCACGAGAGTCAGTAAACTGACAGAAAGATAGATAAGTAACTGGTATAAATTATAGCCTAAGTTGTTATTAATGACAGTTAGCTAATTGTTATTATATATATATTATATATGTTAGTTACATTTGTAGTATATATGCATGCATATATCTAATTAAAGCTTAACCCACCTGATGAGCCAAAATGCAAGCGCGATGCACGGCCTCAGCCTCCACCTCCTCCTGTCGCGACAACTCGTGACCCTCGGGTCCAGTAATGCCCTCGGCTAGCAGTCGCTTGGCATTCTTGGCAATAATATCGCCATTTTCAGCATGAACCTGAAACAGCAAACGTATAAAATTTAGAAAAAAAAAGAAAACAATCTGAAATATAAAGACTTTAATGTAAACCCACCATAGCAACAGCATTCAAGCCTCGTATGCGCTCAAACACATCCAATAGTTCCGAGTCATTCAGCTGATAGAGGCCCTTATAGGCCATAAAGGTCTTGAATGAATTGATGCCCAGCTCCTTGCAGAGGATGCCAATCTCGTCAGACACCGATTTCGACCACCAAGTAATGCCCACATGGAGTGCGTAATCACAGCAGACCTTGGGATCTGCCCAGCTGCGCCATTTGTCATAGGCCTCGATCATGGACTCGTTTTTGTTTGGCAACACGAAATCAACTAGGGAATGGGATTTGTTAAAATCACAAATACTCAGATAGATGTGTATAATGAATACCTACTTATCATGGTTGTGCCGCCAGCCACAGCTGCTTTGGTGCCGTGATAAAAGCTAAAATGAATAATCGTGATATACCGTTTGATCACTATTTATAGCACTCCAATCACTTACTCATCCACTGCCACCGCATTGCCAAAAGGCAGCTGCATGTGCGTATGCGGATCTATGCCACCTGGTATAATTAGCTTGCCGCTGGCATCGATTGTGCGCACGCCACCTGGCACCGTTATATCCGCAGCGGGTCCTACGAATCTGACAAGATTTGAATGTTAGCTTATGCACATAGGGATATCATATGTACTTAGCATATTTACTTGATAATGCCATCCTCTATATAAACATCAGCTTTGAATGTCTTGTCGTGGTTCACAATTTGGCCATTTTTGATATAGACACGATTCTGGGCGCTTTGCAGGTGTATGGGCACTTTTTTAACTGGCGTCAACATGTCAATACCTGAAACAATAATTTAAAAAAATATATAAATATTATTTTAATAAGATGAAACATTTTTGCATCTTTTTTATTTATTTTTAAGTGAATATTTAATATGGAAGAATTGTATTTGTATAAGACTAATTTATTTCCAGTGCAAATAATTGATAATATGTAAGTTTTCTCTTATGTCTTTGACCACATAAGAACAATAGAACAAGAAATTTCTCTTTCGCAAGAACTGCATAAGATATTATATTATATTTAGTTTTATTTTGAAACTATTTTTTTATTTTTCGAATTTATATACCTTAGTTTTTGATAGCTCTATAAAATTTATTTACATATACCCAACATTTGTCAGATAATTTCTAATCAATTGACAGGTTATCTTGACTATGTCAATATTTATTTATGATTACTTAAAACAATTAATACATAAACTAACCAAGACAGTCTCACTCTCTTTGGGTAAATCTATATATGTATGTATTTATACGAGATTGGCCCTAAGAGCAGCTTCTGCTGTAATTACTAATGCATATAAATATCAAACAGAACCGTAAGCAAAGCAAAGAAATACATAAAGTAAACAAGTGCCTATTATTTCATTTATTTTAATTTGCTTGTTTTTCTTGTTATTGCTTAATCAAGCTTTTCCTTGACATCAAGAAAAAAGAAATGAAAAATCTTATCAAATGATTACGAAATTGATAAGTATAAATAATATTATGTTTCTGTTTATTGCACTGGCTAACATGCGTTCACTTAACTTTTCAAAATCGAACTGTTGTTTGTTTGTTGATAAGCTACATATCTAGACATATGTATATGTATGTGTATATTCAAGGGTTTACCATCTTTGATAAATGGCTGATAGCAGAGGTTTGCTCTTGTCAGTGCTAAAGCATGTTTAGTTAAATATATACTTGAAATGCATCAATTTGAAGTCTTATCAATTGAGATAGTCGTATCTATTTAAAGAGCGACCTTTTCCGAGTTACAGCAGACATAATGCCGACATGCAATGCATTTTTGTTTTTTTTTATGCCTCACTGCCCCAGATGTGAAGTGACGCAAGGAAATGTTAAATATAGATCACACTTGGCGAAATGTCGTAGAAAATACGTAAAAAAAAACTTTTTTAAATAAAAAAAAAAAAAATTAAAAAAAAATATATTTTTAAAATTTATAAATACGTATTAAAAACAAGAGAATTTTAAACAAAATTAACTCAAGCCTAATTTCTTTATGTATAGACAGTTCTTATATATGGAACTGTATATACATAAATGTTTTCATATATGGCATATTTGTTATGCTAAAAGTTTCATATGTTTTCAATGGGCATGCAATAACAACAATCTAGTTTTCTTATAGGTACCAAAATAGCCGATTCAGCAATTATCTACGTAGCGGCCACATGTGAATAATATTAAACACAAACACAGACACACTCACGCATACAAACGACAATACATATTCACAGATCCAAATATGTATTCGCTTCTGGCTTGAAAAAAAAAAATAAAATAAAGCAAGTGCGAAAAACATTATTCTCTGACCTACAACCAAATAGTTGATGTGCGATGTAATCGCATTAGCAGAGATTAGTTTATTTCGAGCACACTTGATTTGTATTAATAATTGTCTTCAAACCATACACAATTTCAGAATTTTTCAAAAAAATTAACCTGTGCTAAGGTTCAGCAATAAATTGCAATTTTAAATGGCTTTTTCTATATATTATAATTTTAGTATACAGATTTGTTTCTCCATATGACACGCCCGTATATAAAACAAATAAATTCGAATTTGTTTTTCGTTAAGTTGCAGTAAGTTCGTATAATTTACCGTTAAGCTTTGAATAATTTTGGAAGTTTAATTGCCGACAAATCTGGCAGTCAACGCACAACGCAACCGCTTTCGCCAAAAAACTCTGATAAGACTGAAGAAAAATTGGTGCTAGCAACAGGTGCTGTTAAACTCAAGTGAACTGTTAACCAAACTGTTATGTTAACAGTGGCACAAGTATCGATAGCCTATCGAGATCAATTGCTGTGTGAATGGGCGCAAATATTTGAAATTTATGTCAGCGTAAAAAATGTTTATGTATGTAACTGCTTAAAACTAAATAAAAATTAATCGTATGAAATAAAACAAAAATAAAGAAAATTTAAATAATATAGTAAATAACTTTATATTATTTATGTTTTATAAATTCATTTAATTAACATGTTATACATTTAAGCTTTAGAGTTTGGCTTTAGTTACATTTTCTTGGCAGCGATCCGAGTTTCTGAAGTGCTGTGCGCGGGTCTAAGAGCGGCTTTCATTTTTCCTGTCGCTAAGCAAACATTTATGTAAGCATTTCCATTGAATGCATTTCATATAAGCTCTGGTCTTAATTTTCTACAACTTGTAAGTCTTCCGCATTTCTAGTTACGTGTTAAAGTTCAGTTTGTAGCTAAAAGAAAATTTCTTTAGAAAATATCAGCTCGAAGTCCTTATCATCAGGACTAAGTCTTTAGAGATATGTAAATGGTTTAGTCTTAAGTCTTGTCAATAGAAATTTATTTAATCTTTCTCAGGGGCTCAAGGATTACTGCTGTAAGTTCTGTTACAAGTATGTATCATCAGTTAATTTATTGTTTTTGGCATAAACTCTTTCCCTCTCTCTCTCTTTCACTTTCAGTCAACTTGGTTATTTCGTGCACTAAATTAAGCCCTATAGCCAAAGGGGGATTTATGTTTTTATTCAATTTTTGGTGGCTGGTGAGAAAATATAAAGTGGATTATACAGAGATAACAGGCAGGCCACAGTCATGTACATGCTGCATACAAATTCTTCCTTTTTTCGTATTTTTCCTTTTCCAGTTTTTTTGTGTTCCTCTGTTTGGGTGCAGGAAGTGCAGAGCATCGAGCCAGGCACCGCAGCTGGCCATAAAAATTGTGCAGAGATATGTCGCTAGCCGTGAAATGTTTATATGCATGTGGGTCGCGTGTCCTTCTACAGTTGCAATCGAACCGAACTGAATGAAAAAACGGCGACTACATACATATATATGTAATGCTCGATATTGGCAGCTAGCGAAATCCAAAAGCCGATCTGTGCCACTTTTCTTGTGGCATTGCGGCATTGACTTGTTGGCTAATACCTTAAAGAGTGCTACCACTTAATGCCTGAGACAAGCTCTCTCACTCTCTCATACTACCTCTCTCTTTCTATCTATCTCTGCTGGCAGCTTCTCAAGTGGCTGCTTCCTATTGCTATGCTGTGCTCGTCATGGCCAGAAATCCTTTTAGCTTATTTAGCCGTTTAGTTAAACGCAATTTGGACGTTTTGCTTTTTGGACGCTTTTGTTGCCATTGCTACCACCTGCTGTAGGTGGAGCGGGATGGGGCGTTTGGGTTTAGCTGCATAAATTAAACGATAAGTTGATTCTGTTCTTTTTCATTGCTTTTGCGTATTCGTTCGGAATTTATGCTTGAATCGAACTTTAGTTAAGCATTCCAATGACAGCCATGATAAAGTGTTCACTTCTCACGATTGTCTGCAAATATTAGCTCTGTACCGCTCTCTCTCTCTCTCTCTTCCCCCCTCTCTCATTCTGATTTAAGAGCGTAATGAAAGTACAATAGTTGAACTCCCAGAGATTTGCCCAAGTTGCTTTTGTCTAGAGTTCAAATAACTTGCAGGTGAGTGTAAGAATATTTAATTAAATATAAATATATAAATTTTGTATTACAATTTCTTAGTTCGATTAGCAAGGCTGCATTAAATATTAAATATGGTCAGAAGTAATTAAAATACAATAATTCTCGCTTGTCAAACGCAGTCATTTCATCGTCGACTGTGCGCAATTGGTATGGACAGATTATGTCTGAATGCCTTAGCACAAACAACTAAAAATAAATTTAATTATAGATTGGAAAATGATTTGCTCAAAACAAACAAGAGAATAAGTTGAAACTTATGAAATGATGACTACAATGAAATAAGTAGATGCAATTAGCAAATCATATGTATAATATAATTTTTTAAATATTTTCTTCAGTTAATATGATATATGATAATGATATATGATATATAACGATATAAAAAGATTGTTTGATAGCCAAAGAAAATATTAACAAATTTCTCAATATTTCTTAAGAGACGCAACAGGATCTGCATGAACCCACTTGATGGAAGGGGTGAAAATATTATATAAATTATATGGATAAAAATATATTAATATAAAATGAATGTTAAGCCACACATTCCCATATTAATTATTATTATTTTTGATTTCAATGAAATATTTCCTATGCTTACGGCATCTCTAACTATAGTTCACTAACTCATACTCTATATATATATATATGTATATATTTCTAGCGAAATCTTCTCGGTTTATTTCCCTTTGTTTTCTGCCCAGATTCAATTTGACAGCAGCAGCAGCTCGGGCGACAGCTGCTCGCACAATTTACTTGACGTGTCTTGACCATTAGTGCGAGAGTTCTTTTCTTTCTTTGCTCTTGATTGAGTTGGCTTCACTTCGATTCTCTGTTTCAATTCCATTTCCATTTTCATTTTCTTTCCTTTATCCATTATCTGGTAACATTTTTATCTATCAATAGTTTTGAAGCGGCGCGCAGCTATTGCCATTAATTTGTGCGACATTTGTTCGCCATTTTAGCTTTTAGTTGCTATCTCAGCCGGGCTAAGGACAACTGCAACTCCAACTCCAACTCCAACTCCAACTGAACTCAACTGCCTGACTGATTGCAGTCTGCACTTTACGGCAATTGGTGGCACTTTGCGCCAGCCAAGTTGAAAAGCTGCGAGTTTTATTCTAAAACTTGCTGTTAAGTGTCGACCGGCGCCACAATGCATCTGAATTGCGAAGTGCAACTGCGAATAGGTAGCTAATAAGTGAGATTTAAGCTAAGATTCCTGTTTAAATGTTCCTTATAATCAGGTCTTTAAGTAAACAATTTAGTGAGCAGTTACTTAACATGGATTTAATAGAGTTGCTAAGATTTACTTAACTCAATTTGAATAGAGAACTTCATTATAAGTATATATAATTTATTAAAACAGTTAACATGTCTTTAACATAGCGAATTAGCAGTTCCATAACATTAGTTCATATTTAATAGTTGGCTTATGTAAAGCCTTAAACCTTAACATTTATATATATATATAAATATTATGAAAATGTTAACAGACCTTTAACATAGTCATAACATAACATACATTCACTTAACTTTAAACTCCTTCAACTAAGCTCTATCAATTCCATATACAAACACCCAAATAACCCCTTAAAATATTTACCCATTCATAACTTTCAAGTACAGTAAAAAGTCGCTAAAGCTTTCGCGTTCAATTCATGGCTATGGCAGCAGCAAGCGGATACTCCATCTAGATAGATAGATATGGAGCGAAATGTAATTAGTGTCTGGCCAAGACTTTGACAAGCAGAAGTAACCCGCAATAGTTGGTCT
Organism: Drosophila arizonae; assembly: GCF_054131065.1. Lineage (NCBI taxonomy): Eukaryota > Metazoa > Arthropoda > Insecta > Diptera > Drosophilidae > Drosophila > Drosophila arizonae. Next base: position 14,544,462 of record NC_142925.1, on the reverse strand, counting down.
AATTGGATTGAGCATTAGTATTAGTTAAATCGAATTTGAGCACACGTATTGATTAGGAAACGGACACATTGCAGCTAACTTTGATAGTTTCTGTCAAACTTGGCCGCACACACACGCACGCACGCACACACACGCACTCACACACACACACATACAAAGGTGTATAGCTGAAGGTGCTGTGTCAACGGGTGGGCAGATGGATAACATGATTGACCTCTGAACAGTTGTTGCTGTTCCTGGGGCACGTAATAAGCTGCGTGTCTGCACAGCTGCTGCTACATCTGCTCCTGCTGCTCCTGCTCCGCCTGCTGTTGATGTGGGCCGGCCACTCACGTTCGCGGTCGTCAAGTCGGCTCTTTTATAAACACACACACACTTACACACAGACAAACGACTTAATAACTGAAAAGAAGGGGAATGGGAGTGTAGGAGTTGGGGGCGTGGAGGCGTGGAGGCGTGGCCAGTGGATGCCAGTTCGTTGACACTAAATGCCACTTTAGGGGCGCCAGGCCGACGGAACGGATACGAGCATCTGAATACAGACCAAAGTCAACAATGCTGCGCGTTGCTACGTTTATTAAAAGGGCTCAGGTGAACGTCTGAACGCCATTTGCAACGGCAGGCAGGTGAGGCTGAAATCACAGTGCGCGCTGCCAACCAGTGACCGCCTTCCACCTGGCTCTGTTTACTTAAGCGAAGCACACGCATCCACACAGCTGCATACACACACACACACACACACACACACATGTGCATTTAAAGATTGCCAAGCTTGTGTCTGCTGCTGCTGCTTGAGCACTTTTCCACTCCTCGCTCCTATCCATGCCCATGTCCACCTCCATGACCATGTTCATGTCCATGTTCATGTTCGGGTTCCTTCCCTATGGCTATGTGCTACGGTTTTGGCGTTTAAAGGTCGTTTGCATTTTGACCTCATCAGCTACTTTGCGAGACATTCGCAACATCAGTTAAGAATTGTTTGCAGTCAGTCATCCTAATTAACATGAAATGCTAAGCATTCACTTCAACGCGTGGAAAACGAGTGGAAGAAGGAACACACACACACAGTGAAAAGCTGTGCTCTTTGAAGTATGAATCCAGATATTGATGGTGATGCTTTAGTTGAAATGTAGATAAGGCTGCCTTTCGAATCGACGTATTTGCAATCATCTAAACGGGTGAATATTTTATGAAAACTTAATATAATTTGGGCCTTAAGTTGTTCGCTATAAGCTTCTCTAAGTTTCTGCTCTAAGAATTTCCTCTAAAAATTTCTTCTCTGAATTTTTTCTAAGTATTTCTACTAAGTATTTCCTCCAAGTATTTTCTCTTCTTCCTTTAATGCTTACCTGAACGATCACACACTTCACTCCATTCCACTGCACGACTAACCCCCACCAGGCCTGGGCGACTGAAGAAATGCTGCAGCTGCTGCTCTTTATATAGATCAACTCTCACTCTCACACTAAGACGCGCTCGAATGTTGAGCGTGGCGTCAGGTCGTTGCAGTCGAGGTTAAATGACCAATGGGAACTCTCTCTGCTGTTGCAAGCATTCTAGTTCATTTTACTCAAATATAAATACGAAGTGAAGACTGCTGCATACATAGACAGCTCGAATGATCTTCGGTAGCTCTTCATCGTCACTCGGTGTCGTTAGGCAGGCGGGCAGAGAGACAGGCGGAGGCGCAGGCTGAGAGATAGAGAGGGAGAGACAGAGACAGACGAACGAACGACATTCGTAAATGAGCGTCACACGACGAATAGTTCAACAGAAAGTAAAAACGAAAAGAAACCGAAGGCTTCTATTCAAGGTGAGAGCGAGAGAGCGAGAGAGCGAGAGAGCGAGAGAGCATGATCTCTTCAGTTGATTTCACGAACAGAGCGTAAAGAATAAAGCGCTCAACTGCTATGACCAGCTGAGCTTAATAAAAATTAAATTAAATTAAAATTCAACAGATTAGTAATAATTAATAAAAAATTTAAAAATAAAATAAAATAATTAATAATAATTACAAAATATAATTTTTAATAAATGTTTAACGCTCAGTGCAGAAAATTCGAAATAAATATTTTAATGCTTTTAGCCTACATTGCTTTACATTAATTAGCATTAAACCTAAATCTGAAAGCAGCCTGCGTTGACTCGCTTTCAAAACTTGTCTATGAATTAAGTCTCAACATGCATTAGCAGCCAAGTCAAAATTGAAGAAGATTCCCAAGTATAGCAACAGCTGCTTAGTTTTCCGCTGCGAAAAAGTTGGTATTGTTAAGCTCGGAATTAGTGAAGGCTCTTAATTAATAATCAAATAATGTTCGACATGTGATGTGATAAAACACGCGACATGCCCTGCAGGGGGAACCAGGAACTGGGACTGGGAAGCAGGAATCGGATAGCAGGCAACTGGGTAACTGGGTAACTGTGTGGCAAAACGAATGGCAAATGCTTAACTAGCACTTACCATTTACAGCTCTGCCATTGCTGATCATTAATTTGGAGACGACGAGGGCGAGAGCATCGAAACAATACTCCAAATCGTGTTTATCCACTGTAGCGCCTTTAACTTTTATTGGCCTTTAGATGCGCCAAGCGCAAGCACCATCCAGGGGCTGTTCGACTGCTGGCTGCTGGCTGTTGGGTTGCTGGGTGGGTGAGATGTGCGATGCGAGATGTGGTAAAATGTAAGAAAAACAACAATCAACACCATTTGCCGCTACAAATTAAGCTTCGAGCAAACAAATCGCGCTGAGTTCTCTCTAAGACTTTCGCATTTCAGCTCTGTTCGTTCGTGTTGCTTTATGTGGGAGTGTCTTGTCTGCTGCCCCACCCACTTGGTGGTTGGGTGGGTGGCTCGGCTGCCTGCTTGCTTGCCCTGTGGCGAATTCGTGTTTCTAAGAAAATATTTTCGACAGCATTCGATGTGTACTACGTGTATTTATAGCGCATGGTGCTTAATCAAATGCCGTTGGCTTGGATACGCTGCGTATACTTAATTTCAGGTTTATTTCACTGGCCCAGAGCCTGAATTCGTTTCCCGTTGGAAGCTGAGAGCTGCAGCTAATTAAGCAATGACTGAAAAATGTTTATTTAAATTGTTTAGTGTGGGCTCCATTAAGTGATTAACATTTCATTTAAGTGAGTGCGGCAGTTAGCTTAATTTATTATTGGTTAATGGGCCAGCATGTGAAGGGCTATTAATGTTTTTTTGCTTGGCTATAGTAATAAAAAAAAAAAAAAAAAAAAAAAACATTTAATGACACTTATCTGATTTCTGCTTGAAGTGGAAAAATTGCGAATCAATTTAATAGTTTGCAATAATATCATTGTGTATGATAGAGTCGATTGGCTTGTTTAGTATTTCCTGAGAGAGTTCTCAAGTGTCGTAAAAATTACAATGTAAATTAGTTGCTGAAATACTCAAATCTGAATTGCTGATTTGGTGAATTTAGACTGGCCCTGAGCGGGCGAAACAAACTCTGACTTTTATATAAACTTTTAAGCCTTTTTTCATCTGAGAGCAATAGAATAGTATTCGTCTGTGCTTTAAGTTAAGATATAAACTTTCGTCATCATTTTATATAAATATACCGTTTAGTAGCTTTATTTATTCTTTTTTTATTTAAAAAAATCTAAACTTTCGTCATTAGGTCTATAATATAATATAACGAAATTCTACAAACTATTTAATATTATATATATAAATATTGAATATTATATAATATAAATGATTTATTTATTTATTTTTATTTTATTTTATTTTATTTGATTATTATTATTATTATTATTATTATTATTTTTTTTTATAAGATCTAAACGTAAAGTGCAAAACTTCTCAAGAGTTTAATTTTAACATTAACATTAAAATACACTCATAATAGCATTAACTGAGTGTATTAAAAATGTTCAGAAATGGGTTGATATTTATATAAAAAAATTGTATATGTTTTTTTTTTTCAACATATTTTTTTTATTGAATATAGATTTGTAGCTTGTGTCGGACTCAGGATTCATTAGCAAACTCACTACCTTTTTTTGCCTAAGACTAAGCTGGCTAAAAAATTAAGCTAGTTAAGCTTACACTATGTTTCATACGTACTTTGATTTCAATGACACAGTTTTGTCACCAATTTTTAATTACTGAACGTGCTGTGTACAATTTTGTAATTAGAACAGTGAAGTGAGAGTGTGAGCTCATTAGACTTAAAGTAACAGCCTGACAAAGCTCGTTATTTGAGTGTATGAAAAACCCTTTGAAATAAAGACTATTCAGACTTCTCTTCAAATGTCACCACATCTTGATTTCCTACCGAGTTTTCTCTCATTGGTCCAATGAGATATTTCGCTTTTGCTCTCTCCATCTGCCTTGTTAAGCTACTCCTTCAAGCAAGTCTTTTGAAATGTTGAAAGTATATATGTACATATATTCTTTAAATTTAAATTCTATATATAGTAGAGCTCAGGGCAATGCGAACCACGTATAAAAACTGAATTTGATAATAACTGTCATCTGCTTATCATATCAATATCTTCGGCTTTTATGAAACATTTTTTTTTAGCACCTGCGGCTGGCTAATGAAAACGATAATCGCAATTCAATTAAAATTTGAAAAATTTGATTTTTATGATGATTTGATTATTTTATTAAACAATTATTCGTGAAGAGCCATCGAAAACGATTTATTGACAATTATTGTTAAATTGAATTTCTCTCTTCTTTTTTGCCATTTATTATAATTCGTTTAGTGAAACGTGCGCTATCGACACGCCCGCAGGTGTATTCAAACTACGTGAAAATAGTTTAAAATAATTCTATATAGCTATCTCGATGTTGTTGTAATTCTATTAATTTGGCAAATTTATTTATATGGCATTTCGGATTTGTCAACGTGTTTGGGGATTGTCTGTGGCTCTGGCTGTGGCTCTCTCTGGCTGTGGCTGCGTGGAGTGGCATCGGCACGTGTTTAATCCTACTAAGTATGCCGTCAAAAATGGTGCACACTGTAGCCAGCCCAGGTCGGAGAGGACAGACGCCGCCAGTTGTCATAAAATGTTAAATACAAATTTATGGCAGACAATGCGCCTCTGGCATACTAAGCGCTCGCATCGGGCAGGAGTCGGGAGAGAGCTGGGCGAGACGCGGGAGGCGGGAGGCGTGAGGCGTGAGGCGAGTGGTGGAGAGCCGCACCTAAACGCATTAGCAAAATGAAGCTGTTTCGATAGACATTACAACAATGCTAGAGATTCGCTCCATTGTTATTATTTTGTTTCTGTCCCACATTTGCTGCCATCAAATGTTTCGCCATGCGCTGAGCTGACAAATTTCGGGCAGCAGCTGCTTTTGGCCCCATTCAAATGGGGCTTATAAATGGGTGCTTATAATTCTTGTTAACCTGATTACATTGCAGGTGCTTTAATGGCACTATACCCAACTAGATTTTTGCAGCTTGAGCACACACACACACAGGTGTTCACCAAGCTAATTTTAAATTGAATTGTTGTGAATGCAAAAATTGAAGTTTAGCTTTACCTTTAAACTAAAGAAACTTTGCTGTTTTTTTTTTTTCGCAAAAATAGGCCTATAATAATAGTAGTGTTAAAAGTAGTAGTAGGAGTAGTAGTCGTAGAAGTGGTAAAGGTAATAATTGTTGTAGTATGCAGTAGTAATAATAGTAGTAGTAGTGATAGTGGACGCAATAGTAGTAATAATAATAGTAGTAGTGGAAATAGTAGTAATATTATTAGTAGTAGTAGTAATAGGAGTAGTAGTAGTAATAGTAGTAGTAGTAGTAATAGTAGAATGAGTAGTAGTAATAACAATAATAGTAGTAGTAGTAGTAGTAGCATTAGTAGCAATAACAATAATAGTAGTAGTAGTAGTAGTAGCATTAGTAGTAATAACAATTATAGTAGTAGTAGTAGTAGCATTAGTAGTAATAACAATAATAGTAGTAGTAGTAGTAGTAGCATTAGTAGTAATAACAATAATAGTAGTAGTAGTAGTAGTAGCATTAGTAGTAATAACAATAATAGTAGTAATCATAATAATAGTAGTATATGTAGTAGTAGCACTAGTAGCAATAACAATAATAGTAGTAGTAGTAGTAGTAGCATAAGTAGTAATAACAATAATAGTAGTAGTAGTAGCATTAGTAGTAATAACAATAATAGTAGTAATCATAATAATAGTAGTATATGTAGTAGTAGCACTAGTAGCAATAACAATAATAGTAGTAGTAGTAGTAGTAGCATAAGTAGTAATAACAATAATAGTAGTAGTAGTAGCATTAGTAGTAATAACAATAATATTAGTAGTAGTAGTAGTAGCATTAGTAGTAACAACAATAATAGTAGTAGTATTAGTAGTATTTGTAGTGGTATATTCCTCAACTGACACGTATTCCTAGTTTTCATTACTTTAGCTAAATTAAATTAATAATAATAACTGAGTAAACAGAAATGATTTGATTTACCCAACAACAAAAAAGTGAAAAACATTTCGCTTCACACATTAGATAATACAATTTGTTCCCAATGAAATTTTAGCAACAACACAAACACATATATACAGATATACATATATACCTACTACTATGCCTGGCTATGATGGAGCTGTGACAATATACTCGCCCGATGGGCATCTGCTGCAAGTGGAGTACGCTCAAGAGGCGGTGCGCAAGGGCTCCACAGTGGCAAGTCGCAAATTAATAGAAATATATTTATAAATATTTGGCATAGCTCATTTGAGTGCCTTGGCTCCACTGTGCAGGTGGGCTTGCGCACCAAGGACTCGATTGTGCTGGGCGTGGAGAGGAAGGCGGTGGATGCGCTGCAAGTGGAGCGAACGGCGCGTAAAATTCGCAAACTGGACGATCATCTGGTAGTGACATTCGCCGGCCTGACAGCCGATGCGCGCATCCTGCTGAACCGCGCGCAGAGCGAGGCGCAGAGCCATCGCCTCAACTTTGAGCGACCCGCCACGGTGGAGTACATAACACGGTGGGTGACGAGGGAGATGGAGAGAGATGGAGCGAGAGTTAGTTACAGTTCGACTGGCTGTCTGGTTTTTTTTCTTTTTTTTTTTTAGATATATCGCCAAATTGAAGCAGAACTATACACAAAGCAATGGCAGGCGTCCGTTTGGCGTCTCCTGTTTGATAGGCGGCTTTGATGCGGACGGCAAGCCGCGTTTGTTCCAGACCGAACCCTCTGGCATCTACTACGAGTGGTCGGCCAATACCACCGGCCGGCTGGGCAAGACGATGCGCGACTATTTGGAGGTGAATGCGCCGGCGATGAGCAGCTCGCCCGACGATGCCGCCGCCATCAAGCATGTGGTGCGCGCCCTGCACACCGCCACGGCGCTGAATGCCAGCTTCTATGAGGTGGCGGTGCTCAAGCATCAGCAGCCCCTGCACATGGTCAGCCCCACAGTGGTGGCTCATTTGGTGCAGGTCATCAAGCAGGAGGCGGCCGACGAGGAGGCCAGACTGAAGAAGACTTTGAACACCAAAAAGTAAACTTTCTATATACTAGATATATATATTTCTTTGGTATCTTGTTAAATTCACGTTAGCCCGCGGCAGGCATTTGTTAACCTTTCGGCCCAATCAAAACTTGATGAATTTTTCCTTTTTTTGCAATTTAATTTTTGTTTTGTTTTTTATTTGTGGGTGGGGCAAAAGTAATCAGCACGAAAAATGTGTAAACTGAGCAAATCACTTAATTTGCCTCAAGGGCATCTTTAAGCACTTCAGCGTCCACAGGACTACGCACACAAAGGCTGGACAGGATGCCTGAATGAGTGTGCGTGTGTGCGAACAGCAAATGCTAAAAAGAAAGAGAAAAAAAAGCGAGTTAAGAACTTTTAAGTGAAAATGGAAATTGAATTTGCGCCAAAAATTGCATACTTGCACAACAGAACTCACACACACACACACACATATCGATTTTGTTGCCTTTGGAGATATTTTTTGTGAGTCGGCTCGTAAATAGAGAGAGAGAGAGAGAGAGAGAGAGAGAGTTCATGCAGCTGCCATTTGGCAGGTGTTTGCGTGTTTTCCAAGTTATGGGGCAAGTGTTTTCAATCAAATGTGCGCCTTGGGTAATGCCTCGACCTCAGCTCCCAGCCTCTGGTCTGCCGTATAAAATACTCTCATAGACAAACATTGAGACGTGTGTGAATCTGGAATTGTGCAAAAAAATAAAGAAGAAGAAGTAAAGGCGAATCTGTGAACTGTGATTTTGTTTTGAAATTGTTTGTAGAAGTCTTTCAGCTTGAGTTATGTTGGGCATATTATCTATATGTCTTTAGACCAAGCAGCTTCATCATAAATTTTCACACACTTTTTACTTCAGCTTTAGGATTTAATGGCGCATGTTTATGGAATGGATTTTTGTTTGATTAAATAGATTATTAGTAGTAAGCCATAAAATAAAGCAAAGTAAAATATTTTGTTAAATATTTAAAAATTCGTAATAAAATAAAGGTGTTCTTCCCATACTTACCTTTCAATACAAATCAAGAATTTAATATAAATTTATTAAGAATTTACTATCTCAGCTGAACAACTTGACTAAACTCTGTCCAAAATTTAATTCATATCAAATACTTTATATTTTTGTTAAAAGGAATAAATTATTTGAAATTAACGGAAATAAAGCATAACAAATAATAATAATAATAATAAAAAAAATAAATAAATAAATAAATATCATAAATTTACTTCACTTCTTAAACAGCTTTACTTTTATTTAAAATTATTTTCCCACTGAAAACATTCATTAAAAAATCTAAAAATATATTTTAAATTTAAGTAAAAAAAATAAAAAATATAAGAAAACTTTCTGGTTTAAGCTTCTCAATATTTATTATACACAATTTTTTTTTTTTTTTTGTTTTTTTTTTGCCACAGTTCTTGATAGCCCTAAATAATAAAATGCTCTTAAAAAATAAATAATTAAATTAAATACTTGCAAGAATTTAATTTCAATTAACGCCTCTCAGCCTTTATTACTCCCATCAAAAGTATATATGTATATAAAATGTAGTGGCAGCCCTCGCTAACCCTTGAAGCTGGTCATGCCCGCCTGCATGATCTCATCGGTGAGCAGGAGGTTGCAGGCGATAATGGAGCAGGAGTTGAGCATCTGCTTCTTCACGCAGTAGTTGTCGTAGATCTGCCTCTCCTGCGGCACCATGGGCTCGCCCGTCTCCAGATCAAGTCCGATCGGCTGCTCCGAGTCCCTGGCCGCCGTCGTCAGCTTCACAATGGTGTCCTGCACATCGAAGCCGCTGTTGATGGCCAGCGTCTTGGGTATGACCAGCAGAGCGTCGGCAAACAGCTGCACGCCCAGCTGAGCCTTGCCCTTGACCTCGGCCTTCGATTTGGTCAGCGCATTGTAGGCGAGCAGCTCGAATGCGCCGCCGCCGGGCAGCACACAGGCGTCCACAATGGCATTCTGTATGGCATGCAGGCCGTCTCTTATGGCATCCTTGATGGTCTCGCTCTGGTGGCGCGAAGGCGCTCGTATCAGTATGGTGACCGAAGTGGGATTGCGACATTGCTTCACAAACGTATATTTGGTGTCGCCCAGCTGCTTTTCGTATACGAGGCCCGCGTAGCCGAGATGCTCCTCGCTGAGCTCCTCCAGGGAGTGGAGAGCTTCGCCGCCACAGGCACGCATCAGGCGCTCCATGTTGCGGCGCTTGGCGCGGCGCAGGGCCAGAATGCCGGCCTCGGCGAATGCCTCCAGCGAGGGTATGTCGATGCCTTTCTGATTGATGACCACGAAGCCGTTCTTATTGTCGCTGCAGAGCTTCGTCTTCAGTGCGATAATCTTGGCCACGCGCTGGTCGATGAAGCGATGCTCCTCGTTGACGCACTTCTCCCGCTCCTCGGCCGACTTGTAGCAGAAGGACGAATCCACGGAGGTCTTCTCCAGCTCCAGCGACACGTTGCATGTGAGTATGTAGGCCTGCTCCAGGCGAGTGGGCATATTGACGTGACGGCCGCCGTGGTCCAGCACTAGGCCGTCCACCAGCTGGGTGTCCATCGTCGTGTACTGCTTGATGTCCATTAGCTCGATCATGTTGAGATCCAGCAGAGTCTGGCCATCGCCGCGAATGCTCAGCACGGCCTTCACGCAGATGTCGGCCAGCAGGTCGGCCAGATTCCTGTCCACTTTGGTCCTCAGGCTGGTCTGGGCCAGGGCCAGCAGCGGGTCGCGCTCGACCTCGATGGGTATGCAGAGGGACTGCAGCAGGAGTTGTGCCCGCTCCTTGGCCAGCATGATGCCAGCGGTGAGCAGACGCGGATGCAGTCCGTCCGCAATCAGCATCTCCGCCTGCTTCAGCACCTCACCAATCAGCAGCACAGTCGACGTGGTGCCATCCCCAGTGGCCGCATCCTGCGCGGTGCTCGCACGAGCGATCATCGATGCCGTCGGATGGCAAAAGTGCATCTCGTGCAGCAGCACATTCCCATCCTTGGTGATCTTGATGTCGCCAGCCGGCGAGACGAGCATCTTGGTGGTGCCCTTCGGCCCCAGGTTGCTGGCCATCAGTCGCTGCAGGCCCGTGGCAGCCGTGATGTTAATGCCCAAAGCTTGGGCGGCGCGAGCGAATTGCGCCTTTGGATTCAATAGAGTGATGCTTGCCATCGTTAAAGATTATTTATTCAGCAAAATTTGATTTTTGTATTATATTTTCTTTTAAGTTTCTCAATGAGAAATGAGACTAAACTTGTGTGTCCAAACGAACTGTCAGAATACGTTGAAAATTCTGTTTGATGTGGCTTGGCAGCCCTGAGAAGGTACTACAAAAAATGCCTTGCTTTCACTTTTATCGATGTTTGCTTATCGATTAATGGAAACCGATTAGTTAGCAACTTTGATTAAATAAATGAATTTATATTATTTGTCAGCTCTAGTCAAAATTGTTAGGGTAAATATTTCAACTGAAAGTCTATTAAAATATTAATGCAGCAAATGCTAGCAAAATGTTAATAATTTCAGTTTAATAAATCGATGCTAAAAGCTCGCAGATATGTTACTCTTCATCGTTTCCCGATGTCTGCAAAGCTGTCTCTTTTACTCACACTCTGATAAAACACTCAAAGATTGCTTCGTCTCTTTAATGAGCTCGTTCGCGATCGACTGCTTTGACTCGCTCTGATTGTTCCCCTTCCCAATCTTTGTTTGAGTGAAACGAAGTAAAAAGCCTTTGTGGCACAAAGTTTGTGCATGTGTTGGTATGTATGCGAGAGATGTGTTCACTCACGATTGAGTGATTTTTAACAGTGGTGTTCGCTAAACACATCAAAAGCGTCGGTGAATTGAGTGTGTGCATGTGTAGGTGAATCTGAATATCGCTTGCATTGACTGTTTGAGTTATTTTGCTTAGCTTTAAGTCTCAATATGCCAACGTCAATCGTATTTATGGGTTTTCAAAATATAAAATATTTAATAGTCTAACAAGTATATAAAATAAATCATTGCTTGAGGCGGCAAATTGTCAATTGCACCAAGAACAATTTCATATTTCGCTCTGACAATGTTGTAACTCTGAAAGAATTTAATCAATAAAACTATAATTAAAATAAAAATGAAAAGGAAAACAGATACATATACAGCAAATAATCTTAGTGAAGGCAATAAGAAAAATTCTCATTTTATAAATTTTCCATTTATTTCCACGCACTCTCTTCGTTTGGGTTTCAATGTATGTATGTGTGTGTGTGTGTGAATGTATGTATGTGTTCAGCTGTCGTGTAGGACGGATTGTCCAATCAAAATCCACTTGCTGTAAAGCGGCTAAGCTGTTAATAGGAATTACTTTTCGCTGTGGCTGCGACTGCGGCTTCGACGGCGACTGCGGCTGCGGCTGTTCGCTCTGTCTGTGGTTCTCTGTGCTGTGCTGCTGCTCCAGTCGAACCAATAAGTCATGTCTTTATTATTATTTACAGCCTCCCTTCGCACTCAACGGGCTCGAGTGAGTGAGTGTCGAGTGCTGTGTGTGTGTGTGTGCCGAGGCGCTACTTTTTATGCTTCTTCTGGAGCTTTTCTTGATTTTACCCGCTGTGCTCAGTGCCCAGCCCAGCACTCACACTTATCACACTTAATTTCATTAAGTAATTTTTCATAGGGCAACTTTTATTGAGTTTTTAAACTGGCAGAGCGCATAATGCTGGGCAAGTGAGAAACGAAAAGTGGAAAGGAAGAAATAAGAGAGAGGGAGAAAAGAGAGGGAGCGAGAGAGAGAGAGTATGGGCGAGGGAGGGAGGAAGGCAAGCATTTTGTTGAATATTACAATTGAGCTGTGCTTGGCTTTTATAACGTATACGCCATGTGTTCTTTCTTCGGCATTGTCTGCCTCTGCCTCTGCCTCCGACTCGACTGCTCGCTTTTGTCCTTGCAGCAGCTCTTCCGTTAGCATTTACTCATTTTACGCCTTTTGTTTACGGCCACTTGTTGCATCTCCCCATTGTCTTTGGTTTGTTTGCCTTGTTGTTCTTTCTTTTAATTGCCGTCTCGTTGTCATTGCGCTCGCTTGCTTTCAATTTTAAATCACTTTCCTTTTCAACTTTTCTGCTAACTCGAATTGAATTAAGTTGAACAAAAAACTTAATTATAAATCGCTTTAGGTATTCATTTATTTATTTGATTTTTTGCTAATGCATTTTGTGGTCTGTTTGTATTTTCATTTAATTTGAAATATTTATGCAATTATTTCCCGTTCGGCTTTTTGCTGAAATTCTATTCAATGGCTGACATAGTTCATGAAACACCAAACTCTAGATCGCAGCTCTTTTGTTTTGTGTTCCACTAAAAAAATTGATATGTTGTGATAAAATTTCGTAAAGGTTTTTTTTTTTTTTGTTTTTCATTATTATTATTTTTTTTTTTTTTCAACAAATCCTCTTGCGTAAACAGCACGGTTCAATGTGATTTTCATACCCTGTGATTGGCTGCGAATGGATAGTGAATATGTTGATGTCTCATATGATTTGAAGAATATGTTGATTAATACGACATTTTTAAAAATTATATAATTATTATATTTTTATTTTATATTTATAAAGATTTCGATATATTCTTTTTTTAGATTTTTAATATATATATTTAAATAGTCATTATGAATTAATTTATATTTGAACACTAAAAAGCTGTTTGTCATCGATAAATTTTTTCAGGTGGCAAAATATAGTTATCGAAAATTCTATCACTTGAAACTTATTGAATTGTATAGCTATAGGGCATCTGCTAGTCGACTATTCTCGAATATTATGTGTTATTTACCAATTGAAATGGCATCCGAAAGGTTCGGGAAAAAATGAAAATGTTTTCTGCGCATTGCATTGCTGCTCCATTTTGATCTTTTGTTCGTGTTGTTTTGTTGTTTATGAAGAAAAACGTATTTTAGAATTGAATTTTGAGCCAAATACGAGGCAATCCGCTGCGTGCATCCAGCAGCCGGCGCTTGGGGCTATTGTTTGCTGCAATTTGAAGGGGAGCACAAACGAAGAAAAACAAAAAATGTGATGGAGCAACTGGCGGCATCTGGACGTGATGTTGGCATTCCAAAATTTGAGATTACTAATTGAATTTGTGGCCATGGGCCATCTATAGATGGCTAAGAAGCTTACACTTTATTTATTATTTATTTAACAATTTACTATACAATTATATTTTATTTTATCTACGCCTTACTGCTGTCAGGCTTATGAGTTACTAAAGTTTCGTATGAATTAGATTACATGGCCATAGGCAAAACTATGTTGATTGATATAGGGTTGATAGCATTCAGAAAGTGAAATTATTATTTGTCATTATAATTCTCACGTGATCAATAGTTCTACGAATGCCGAACCAGTCACGGTTCAATTGCTAATTCGTATTGTGTTAACGCAACGTAAAGTAAATATAACGCAATGTAACGTAAGATAGCATAACGTAATATAAATTATCGTAACGTAACGTAACGTAAAAAGAAAAGCAATGTAACGCGATCTTGACTTGACATAAAAGAGCACAATATAACGTAATGTATAATAACGTAATGTATATAACGTAATGTATATAAAATACTCATAGTTAAAATTAAGTAACGTATTAATATAATATGTAATGCATCGGAATTTTACGTAACGCCCAAACAGTAAAGTAACAATATAACGTAATGTAAAAATATTACGTAATATAAAGGTACGTAAACTATAAGGTAATTTTGAGTTACGTAAAACTATAACGTAATATTGAGTTACGTAAAACTATAACGTAATATTGAGTTACGTAAAACTATAACGTAATAGATTTACGTAAAACTATAACGTAATAGATTTACGTAAAAATATAACGTAATATTATTATGTTACGTAAAACTACAACGTTATATAGAGATTCGTAACTATTACTATTACTATTACGTAAAATAAAGTTACGTAAAACTATTACTCAATATAGAGTAACGTTAAAATTTTACGTTATATAGAGTTACGTATTGATATGACGTAACATAAATATTACGTCAATAATGTAGTATTACGTAATATTGTATTTTTAGGTAATATCATATTATTACGTATTAATATGCTACGTAATAGCTTACGAAATATTATAACGTTGAGTGATTTTATAATATTACAAAATCATATAAATTAACGTAATAATAGAATAATTACGTAATAATAAAATGTTACGTAATAATATAACGTAACGTGAAATAATATAGTGAGACGTTAAGTAATATAGCGTAACGTAACGTAAGAAAATCTAAATAAACTTGCCGCAAACTTTGTATTTATCTAAGTTCTCCGTGTTTAAAGTAAACCTTGACCCAAGATTCGGACTTAGTTTATATCAAATGCGTAAACAGTCAAATTATTTCTACTCAAACCTTTTTTGTCATCTGTATACATAATAAAACCCATTTTTAACACTTGATCATTTATTCGATTAAACTTCTAGACTAATTCAAAGTCTGAGCTGGCCCTTTTCTGCGGGTCAAAGTACCGCTAAGCAGCATCAGTTTGCCTTATCTCAACAAACCCTTTTCGCACTCTTATCACTTGATAAATTTTGTCTCTTTACATAAAATAGAAATGGACTGAGTAATACTTATTAGAAAGCTCAACAGGAGAATGCCCGACTCTTGGTGCATAATTAGCCCGCGCTTCCTGCGACAGCCCCAGGACTTTGTTGGCCAGGACGAAGGACGACGACGGTTGGCTCATCTTTTGGGCAATTTATTGGCATGTGCCGTGCCTGGAATAGAGCCGGTCAAACAGGCACAGCTGGGCTGACCAATCAGCGATTGGTGGCAACCGCTGCAAATGAGTTAAGTTCAGTTTGGCGGCTGGCAAACTTTTCATAACTTTTTCGCTAAGACGATGCGGGCCGTTGCGTTAATTGGAGCTGCGGGATCTGCTAAGCGCCGCAGCGCCACAGAATACAAAGTTGAACGGCGGCTGATTAAACCGTCGGGAGAGCCGGCCGAAGAAGAAGTGCGCTGTGTAATTATCTTGATGAGATTCGCTTGGCCAGTGGAGGTGGCAAGGTGACCCGCGCCCTCACCCTCACCCTGGAGATGCTGCTGCGGTGGGTTCATCAACCGCTTGCGTCGGGCTAAATTAAGTTATGCGTGCAGTGGAACGAAGCGCTTGACATGTCCTCCACTAATAGGCTAAATGAAAACAAAAATGCCAGGCGCCGAGTCAAGTCAAGGCGCTCGCAAATTGACGACAAAGTAACCTAATAACTTTTAACCCGCACAATAATTGGAATTTATGAGACATTTTCAGCAAGCAGCGCTTCAAAGAGGCCATTGGCCCGTGCCCCAGCGAATCACTCACTCGGCCCGGCCCGTGTTAAGCAGAGCGCATAAAGCACCAATACAAGGGTTATGGTCATCGCCACCTCGAGTCCCTTTCGACCCAGGCGGCGACCAAATGGCAAAGTAAAGTGTTGGAAAAGCAAAAAAAACAGAGGAGGAATAAATAGAGAGAGAGGAAAAGTTTGCGCCAAGTTTAAGTGCTTTTAAAAAACCATTAACGTCATTTCCTGTGCTGTCTGTGCTGCGGCGACCTGAACGGCCATGGCTGACTGGCAGATACACTGGGATGAGCTGGCACATGACTTTTGCTAGAGCAGCATCCATAGCTGCCTCTATCGAATTTCTCTCTAACTTATTCTCAATGCGCACTCATACTCTAGTAATCTAGAACCCATATACCCCTCCCTCTCTATTGAGTGCTCACTGACTGCAAGAAAAAGGACGTGCCGAAGCCTTTAGGTAGGTGGATTCCGTCTTTACTTTACGCTCACATTGAGACAGAGCGCGACAGAGCTGCGACGCTTCAATCGCATTGCTCAAGTTTCGCTGGCCAAAACGGTTTCAGGCTTTGTTGAGCAGCGCATTTCTGGTTAATCAAGCTGATGGCGGGAATATTTGTCGCTTTGGTTTTGGTCTGAGGCGGCGAGGTCCAGCAGCGCGTTAGATCTGGCCGTTTGGCATTGCTACGTCTCATGGTGAAGAGGCTGCGATCCCGGCCAGCCGCAGCCCTCTGGGAATGCGGGGGTGCTGGCTGGATTGCTGTATCGGAATTTGATAATGCAGTCTTGAAGCTAGTCGACTGCTGATCCTCGCCTGGCTGCGGCACGGGCCTGGCACTTGTGGGAGCGCACTTCAATTCCTGAGAAGGATTCTGGTTGCTGGGGCAGCGGGCAGCTGGCAGCGGCGACTCCTCGCAGCTGTAGGCGGGCAGCTCAATGGACTCTTGGCTGGCGATGGCGGGCATGCCCCGGTGCTGCATCAGCTTCATTGGACACTCCTGGACGCACTGCTCGAAGGGTCGCTCCTCAGCCGCCATTTTGGTGATCTTCAGGCAGTTGTCGAACATGTCGCGACGCACCTTCTCCTGCTCGATCTTGCATCTCTCGCGATGCTCGTACTTGCGGTAGGCGAGCTGCGCCTTGGAGACGTAGCCCGGCCAGCAGTAGTCGCGAATCTTTCGGCGGTGCACCACTTGACCCTGGGGCACCATGTCCAGCTGGATGTCGCGTCTGTAGCGCTCCGCTGCCTTGGCTATCGGGTACAGGGGTCGGCCCTGTGCCTTCGACTCCTCCATGGCCTTGGCAGCGGCCGCAAAATAGTTGAAGTCATCTTCCAAATGGGGATCCTCGGCGCAGGCCGAGGTGCGCATTAGCTCCTCCTCACGCTGCGCCAGGAACTCATCGCGCTGGCCAAGGAGTATCTTGCGCAGCTCAGCCGCCTCCTCATTCTGCTTCCTCTTCACGGAAGCCGCAAACTTCGCATTGGCGTTCTCGTTCTTAAGCCGCGACGCCAGCTCAAAGCGTCTAATCTCCGCCAGGCGCTGCGCCTTGTCCCCGCGATGCAGCAGATATTCCTGCTCGTATTGCCGTCGCTCCTTGGACAGATTTTCGATATGAAGTTTGCGCTTCAGCTCGTCCGTCTCCTCTGCCTCCTTGTACGACTGCTCTGCCCTCTCGCGCTGCTGCTCCTGCTGCTGCTGCTTGGCCCGCTGCACCAGGCAGTGCTGTTGGGCGGCTGCCGCCAGGTGGCGCATGCGCTGCTCTCGATTTTCCTGCATCTGATTGTTGTAGCGCGAGTCCAGGTAGCGATGGGCCGTCTTGTCCACGCAAATGATTCGATCGTTGACAGAATCAGCCATGGCCTCAACTGTGGAGGGCAGCGCTCGAAAGGATTAAAGGAAACTTTGGTGTTGATCTCTACTTACATCTGGCCTTCGCTGCTTTCTCCTTAAGCGACTCCTGATAGGCATTGCGGCAGAACTCGCGCTTCTTCTCGGCCAGCTCCTTCCGCTTCTGCCGCTCCTTCTCCTGTATGCACTTGTATTGCTCGCGCTCCACAATCGAATCGAACATATTCTGCTCCCTCTCAGCCTCCTTGAGCTGGCGCTTCGCCTCTATGGCCTCCAGGTAGCGGCAGCGCGCCTCCTTCGCCTTGGCCAGCTGCTGTGCCGTGTCCTGCTCCTCGCTGGCGCAGCCAAAGGGTATCAGGGTCTGTGGGCATTGCTGTTCGTCCAGCAGCTCTTGGCGTCGCGCCTTCTCGGCGATCTCAGCATTCAGCTCGTCGTGGTATTTGCGCTGATATATGGTTTCGGATTCGATGAGAGCCGCGTGCAGACCACGCGGACCTGGCTTCAGCATGGTCAGCAGCTGATTGGCTCGCATAATGCGCTGCTTGCGCCTCTTTTCCAGCAGCTCCTGCGTCTGTCGGTTCTTCGTCGCCTCGGCCAGGATCTTGTCCCTGGCCGCCAGCAACTCCTCGTCGTTCTTGCCGGTTAAATCGGGCATGTTGGTGAAGCGCCGCAGCAGCACGGCGTGGCCATTCTGGAGGTACTGGGCGTACCGCTGCTCCTCCGCGAGGGCCTCCAGCTGCTCCTTGCTGTCCCTCTGAACGGATCTGCCGACGATGCCATCGTAGCGCTCGGCCGACAAAACCACGGGCCGAAAGCCGGTGTAAGTCCTCTTGAGCTTCTTGCTCACCGGCTCTGCCGCGCAAGCCTTGTTCAGTCTCATAGTGGTCCGCGTCTCTTCTGGAACCGCAACCAATTTGCAATTTTTGCGAAACAACAAATTAAAACAATTGTGTAATCGTGTAACTGTGTATGTGTTAGATGTTTTTGTTTTTTGTTAGTTTTTTCTTATTTTGTTTTTTGTTTTTGTTTTTTTTTTTTTTTGTGTCATGTTTATGAATGTTAACTTGGGATAGGGCTACATATTTCTCATTATCATTCTCCTCTAACTATCTTAAATATCCAATGAATCTAAGAGGTCTAACAGATGTTATATATATTATATATCAGATCACATAGATATCAGATCATATAGTAGAACTTATAGATTTGGTAGCTCTTAGAGATCTTATAGATTGTAGAAATATTATAGATCTTACATATCCTTATAGATTATAGAAATATTATGGATCTTATATATCCTATACATATATAAGACCTTATTGATCTCAGATATCTAAAAAACCCTACAGATCTTACAGATCTTAGAGAGCTATATATTCTATAGATCTTAGAGGTCTTATAGATTCTATAGATAATAGAGATCCTTGAAAAGATCACATAGATCATAAAGATTTATAGTTCTGAAATGGTTACAGATAGGAATTCTGTTGCAAGTTTACACGCCCCTAAAGTACCTATCGTAAGCCTTATACGTCACACAAAGCTCATGATCATCAAGTTAATGAAGCTAAATAAAGTTAATGTTAATTTGAAAATATATTTAATTGCAACTCAAAAAGTTGGGATTAGGGATGAAAATCAAGTTTTACCTTTGGTTTTCTGTTTGAAATATCTTTGCTCTGGTTAGGTCAGGCCCCTCTCGAATTGGATAAACCTCAATTAGTGTTTTTGCCTGCTTAATCAAATTAGGCAAAGCCTTGGCAACGATGCCGAGGCGCAGAGCGTCCAGTTCGAGTCCAAATGCTGTGAAATCCAATTCCCAGCTGGCGGAAAATTATACAAAAAAGAAAATTCAAATGAATGCGAAAGAAAAACACAGACGGCCAGAGTAAAGTAAAGTTGACTTTCATGCGAAAAGTTTTTTGTTAGAATCGCTGGGCGTGAATTTCTGCGCTCCGCGTGAGGGGCAGTGGCTGCTGGGGCGTGCCATGGAGGGCATGGTGTTTCAGTTGTGGGCGTGATCCTATGCCAAACACCGGCGATTATTGTTACAAAATGCAGCGGGCCGTGTAATTTTTTTTGGGCACGCCGGAGCACGCAGTGGGACTCAAAAAATGGAAATTCAAACTCGCTCTGGCATCCGCATTCGCATTCAGATTCAGATTTGGATTGGGATTGAGATTCAAATAGCCCAAAAGAAGCCGCGAACTTTGCAATGGCCAACGGGGAGTTATATGGCGAAAGGGGCGGGAGGGGCGCGGCAGGCGGCGGTCGTCCTCGTCTGTTGCCTTCTGGAAATTGTTTTGTGAAAATTAGTTTTGAAACTTTTCGCGTTTGGGTTTGAGTTGGGGTTTTTCTTGTATATTTTTTCCGTATGCAAAATGAAAATCTTAGCGCAGCATGCGAAATTAATTTGCATTTGGGCGTGCGTCAACGTTATCATTTTATTTCCTTTTGTTTTTTTTTTTTTCGTTTTTTATTTGTCAGTCGCGTCGAGCCAATAAAAATCAAATTTAAATAATTTTTAATTTATTTAGCTTTACTTTTACGGTTCCTTTTGCACTCATTCAGGAAAGTTAAATGAGTATATTGGTTTTGTGCAATATCCATTTTGCTGTACGTCCGACTGTCTGGCTGTCCGCAGGAATGCAAAGCATTTCGACGCTGTTGAAGCTAGAGAATATAGACTCGTCGATACCCTGCATAAAGCGTTGGGTTCTTGAATGCTTATTATGCAGTCGATAACACCTGATTCGCACGGGTTTCTGTTTTTTTTTTGCGTGTCAGTTTGTGTTTCCCATTGGGATTTTCTTTTGCTCATTTTGCCTGTTGGCCCTTAAACGATTTCGTTGTAATTGCTTTTAAATGATTTGGGGCAGCGCGGAATGTTTGGCAGTGGGAAAAACTTTTTCATTTTGGCATTTTTGATGTGATAATATCCATGCACATTTTGACCTTAAAAATTGGAAAAAAAAAACTTGATACATATATATATATATATATATATATATATATATATATATATATATATTTGCAAAATGTAAATTCGTATCAAATATGTACCAATGAAATTGTATTTTAATTTGCCCAATAATAAATATAGATTCTTTTAGTTTTATTTATTTAAACTTTATTGCATTCCATTTAAATCCATTTCACAATTCACATTATGGCAAATAGTTTTTGTTTTGTGTTTCTTATTTTTATTTTTTTGTTAATAGATTTATCTCGTTATTACATGCATTTTGTTTGTGTATTTTTCAAATATTTTGTTGGCTAAACTAAAATTGTCTTAGATTTGCATTTAACTATTGTTGTTTTTAGCTACACAACGGATGAGTTCATACGGCATCATCAACTCGCTTAAATTCATGACAATCACAAAGTTAGGATTTGATTTGGGTTTTCATTGATTGTTGTCTGAAGAGAAGACGAGATCTATACTCTGGAGTCTTTTAATGAAAATGATTTTATAGGAGGGGAAATTTGAATCGGAATAGTTTATACTCGTGTTATTTTAAAGGGAAGTCTACCATCTCTAGTAAGAAAAGTTTACAATTATTTTCTTAAATTTCTTTATACAACTTACTTGCATATTTATACAATAGATTCGCTTCATCTGGACAGTATTAAATACAATTGCTTACATAGCTACAATTTGAGTTGACGAACAAACCAAATGGAGGTGTTAAGTGAGCTTGCATTGCAAATATATCTACCAATGCTATATATATATATATATTTCTTCCTTTTTATTTAATTATTTATTTAGACAATACGCACACATATACATATATATGACACATTTATATAATTTACTTTCCGATTTATCTTAGCCAAAATGTATCACAAACATACATCAAATGAACACTTATTATGCTGAAACTTGTAGCATTAATTGCTTTTGCTTTTTTTTTTTTTATATTTCGAGTTGGATCTTAAAAACTTAAATAGTTTGTAATATATTTTCCGATTGGCTTAATTTAATTTTTATCTATATTTTCGTATTCACTTATAGCTAAAGTTTTTGGAAACAAGTCTAATTGCAAAGAACATTTTTTGAATTTATATTTTGGTATATAAAAATAGGAAGAAGTATGTCGAAATTATCAGAAAACATGAAAAACATTATAAATAATAATCAACAAAAAGTATGTCAATAAAATGTACCAAATATTCGAAAAACAAAGAATATACAACAACACCACAAAAAATACCAAAAAATACCAAAAAAATACCAAAAATTTACTGAAGTATGCCAAAAATAAAATTTACTTTTAATACGAGAAAATTTCGAGAATATACTACATATATACGATGAATAATATATATATGAAGTCTATGAAAAAATCAATTTTACCGAAAACAAGAGAAACATACAAGAATATACCGAAAATACAAAAAAAAATACTAAAAATACCAAAAAATACTGAAAATATGCGGAAGTATGCCAAAAATTAAAATTTATCAATAATACAGGAAACATGCAAGAATATACCACAAATATACTAAAAATATATTGAAGTATGTCAAGAAATAAACTGTACCGAGAATAAGATAAACATACAAGAATATACAAAAAATACCAAAAAACACCAAAAATACTGAAAATATGCGGAAGTATGTCAACAATTAAAATTACCAATAATAAAAGAAACTCGCAAGGATATGCCACAGATATACTAAAAAGATATTGAAGTCTGTCAAAAAAATCAATGTTACCGAAAACATGAGAAACATTCAAGATATACCATAAATACCAAATATACCAAAAAAAAAATACTAACAATATCAACAAATACTAAAAATATGCGGAAGTATGTCAAAAATTAAAATTTACCAATAATACAAGAAACTCGCAAGAATATACCACAGATATACTAAAAAGATATTGAAGTCTGTCAAAAAAATCAATGTTACCGAAAACATGAGAAACATTCAAGATATACCATAAATACCAAATATACCAAAAAAAAAATACTAACAATATCAACAAATACTAAAAATATGCGGAAGTATGTCAAAAATTAAAATTTACCAATAATACAAGAAACTCGCAAGAATATACCACAGATATACTAAAAAGATATTGAAGTCTGTCAAAAAAATCAATGTTACCGAAAACATGAGAAACATACAAGATATACCAAAGATACCAAAAAATACTGAAAATACCAAAAAATACTAAAAATATGCGGATGTATGCCGAAAATTAAAATTGACCAATAAAAATAATAATAATGCAAGAAACATGGAATAATTACCACCAATGTACTAAAAATATATTGAAGTATGTGAAGAAATAAATTTGACCGAAAATAAGAGAAACATACAAGATTATACAAAAATACCAAAAGCACCAAAAATACCAAAAATACAAAAAATACTAAAATATACGAAAGTATGCTAAAAATCCATTTTAATGTGTGGCCCATAGGCCAAGCCAGCTTCAGCCTTGCCAGAAATGTGAACTCAGTATTGTTAACTAATTTGTTGATTTAGAGGGAGAGAAAGAGATAGAGAGAGAGAGAGCTACAACTTTTCAAGTTTGACTTAAAGCTAGAAGACATGCACAATATTTAGACACACAGACGCACACACATACACACCGACATTTATATAGATATACATATAACTACTTCACGGTTAGACCCAGCAGACGAATCATAATCCTAATCCTAGAGCTCTATTTGCGAAACTCGGCCATTGACTCGCCGCCCAGAGCCATCGAGGGCGGTGGGCTGTGACAGGCGACGCGGACGCGACTGAGGCGCAGGCTGCCCGTGTGATGGGCGCCGTGCGGCGTGTGGAGCAGGGCGCGGGATTGCCCCTGCTGATGCAGTGGATGGTGTGCGCACTTGGCCTGCCGCGCCAGCTGGCTGTTGGCGAGGATGACGTCCTCTGCGTACTAAATGTCCGGAATGCTGCGCCCTGCTGCCAGCTTGGCGGCCACGGTGGAGACGGATGCGGAGCCGGCCTCGTCTGGGGCAGTGCCGAGCGCCAGTTTGCTCTTGGCGCAGTTGGCATCGTGGAATAGATGCTCGCAGAGCTTCGGCTCGGATGTGGAGAACTTGCTCAGCTCGGCGGCGGTGGCTTCCTGTGCGGCCGTGCTGCCGGACATATTCAAATGCAGATCGCTGTGTTTGGTGAACGAGGTGGTCTGATGCTGTTGCGGCTGATGCACCTGATGCACATGCCCGTGCACGCCCACGCCCACGCCCACGCCGCCGTGCTGATGGTAGGGGAAGTGCGGGAAACTCTTCTGCATGGCATGCAAATTGCCCGAGCTGACGGTCCGCTCCAGAATCTCGCCCCAGTACTTCTCCGAGAGACCCTCAATGTCCGGCCGCACTGTGGCATAGCCATCGCCGGCCAGCTGATGGGCGTGGCCGCCGCCGCCCAAAGTGCCGCGAATGTACTGCGAGGCGCTGCGACTCAAGCTGTTGGCCCTGGAGCGTGCGCAAATGCCCAGAACAGAGCCGCCAATGGCGCTGCCAATGCCACCGCCGGCGCCAGAGCCGGCCGCGCCACCACTGCCCCCACCACCCGCACCACTGCCACCACCACCTGCACCACCATTGTTGGCCGGTGGCCGTGAGGCGGGCGGCTCGGGCGGCATTGGCAGCGTTGTGATTTCAAAGTCGTTGGCATTGATGTGACAACAGGCTGATTTGTGTTCGGGCGTATCCTCTTTGGGGAAGCACTGAAAGAGAGAGAGAGAGTGCGTGTGAAAGCATCATAAATAATAAATATTTCATTTTTAAAATGTCAAGGCTTCGAATAACATGAGTTGTTTAGTATCTCTTGCCACTTTGTCTTCTATATCCGTTAATCTATTATTTTATTTATTAATGGATTTATTGAAAATGATTTCTTTTTAGTTTGTATTTGTAAAAAAAGCTTCTTAAAATATTATGTTTTTATTTTTTCTTTTTTTCCAATCACGAGTGTATGACAGGACAGAGGAGCTTCTTGTTGGCAGGATTAGTGGAGGAGGTATTTCTTAATTTCGCAAGATACTACTTAGTGTGAGGCAAATATAGCTGTTGCTGAACGTGATGCCGGGTGTTGCAGATAGAGAGAGAGAGAGAGAGAGAGAGAGAGAGAGAGAGAGAGAGAGAGAGAGAGAGAGAGAGAGAGAGAGAGAGAGAGAGAGAGAGAGAGAGAGAGAGAGAGAGAGAGAGAGAAGGAATGAGATGGCATGATGCCTTAGAGTGATACAGAAGAAGCTGCTAAACATTGCAAGTCGATTGATTTTTTGAAGTACAGCAACAATACAGAGAACTCTTTATAGATTGTATATATACATATGTACATATATAGCTCTACGGATACGGTAGGTGGGTGTCCTTACTTAGGACGACACACAAAAAATAAATATTTATGCATTATTACTCTGCTGCCTGACTTATGTAAGTACCTAAAAGTTTTTCCAATTGAGGTGAGCCATAACTTACAAAGGCTAAAACTTTGGTCATATACGAGCGTATGAAATATTGCATAAGTAAGTCAGAATGTTGCAGTCGGGTGCTACTGACTGCAGAATGCTCCTTTACAGGTCAAACGTTGCTAGTGGACAGGTCGGCTAAGTCTTGAGTATATACGGATATGTTGCTAATTTTAGATCTGTAGATTCAGTAGCATTTTGTACGGACATTAAAATGGACATTGCCCAAAAACAAAGCACGTATTTCACGTTCGAGAATGAGCATAGAAAGTATTAATTGGCCGCATAAATTATTTCTTCTTTATAACATATCTAAGTAGCTTCATTTATATTCCCTTTATTATTCCCCAATGGACAATCTAGAGAATCTTTAGCTGCGTTTCCTAGACTTCATACCTTCATTTACCTTCCATATACAAAGCAGAACGAAGAAAACATAATATATAATAATATAAAATAATATATGATAATTTATGAATGCATTCCTCAATGCATAACCTCAAGAAATACATTTAAGATATTTAGAACAGTTTCATGACATGAACCGGTAAATAGTTACGCCACTCTGAAATCTGCTGCACTGACAGCGTTTGCATATTCCTAAGTTTTTTTGAGCAGTAATTAACAGTACCATTATATAAGAACTCTCAAAAATTGCTCACATAAGTTTAACTATCTGCACATTTCCCATTCTCTTCGATTCACATTAAACATATATTCAGCACGCACCCATCTCTGGCTATAAATAGTGCTCATAAATTGCGTTGGGAGTGACCTCAGTCAGTGTTTGAGTTTTTCGGAAGTAAATCATGCAACTTGACTGCGCTTTACCAAAAACGAATTTGCCTGCCCTTATTTTGTGCCGTTCGCATTCTATCAATAAAAGCGAGTGAGGTAGTGAGAAGAGGGCGTGGCATGGGGCATGGGGCATGTAAACGCTGCTTACGGTTTGCTCTTTCATAATTCAAAATCACTTTTCACTGTTTGCGATTACAGTTGTTGCTTGTCTGTATGTTTGTCTGCTTGTTTGTCTGTTTGTTTGTTTGTTTACTTGGACGCCGGAGCGAGTATCCTGTACGTATATATGTATGTATGTATGCATGTTTGTATGCTAGCTAGCACCTTTTGGATTTATGACCCTTGGTCCTTGGTGCTTGCGTAATTCGGCTTTGGCTTTGGCATGCTGACAACACAGCTACATACATCAAATCCCTCGATATATGCGCAGCTTTTGTGTTTGACTTAACAAGTTCAAAGCAGCTCCACTAGCTGCATTTAATATGTTGCTCCAAAGTGGAAAACCTATGTCAGAAGCTTCTGCTTAATGCTGGGGGTCAGTAAGCACCTAAACAGGGCAACTAAAGCTGCACTAAATATTAGTAAGCTGAGTGCAGTCGATCAGAAGTAAGAGCAAAGATTTTAGCAAAATGTAAAATAAAGCAAGTAAGATGCAGTTGGGCTTTACTGACTGCAGAATGCTCATTCATGACATAAAACCTGCCAGATCCATTCATTGATTTGCCACGCTATTAATAAGCATGTATAGACAATTTCTTCCCATAACTAATATACTCTTTCACTTTCATTATATAAACATAACTGTAATAAATAGTAATTTTTTTGTTGCTGAAAATTTAAGACTTCCCTTAAAAAAAAAAAAAATCCCTAAGCTGCTTCAAGTTTAATCAATGGTATTAATTTTTTTATTTTTTCCTCTGTCTGTTTTTTATGCTGCAAGCCAGGGCAAAAAAAAAAAAAAAAAAAGCTGGAAACAATGCTCAAAAGTCGAAACCTCACAAAGGCACAGTGAACTCTGTCCGTGTCTGTGTGTGTGTGTGAGTCCGAGAAGCTTAACAATGCACGTAATACTATAGTCCGTAAGGGAATGGGAAAAAAGAAAACTTACTTTGTTTGGCATCAATTGTCGGCTGAGGCGACGAAAATCGGAATTCAGCAGCCAGTACATGAAGGGATTCCACAGGCTGTTGCTCAGCGATGTCCAGGTGACGACAAAGTCCAGAAACGGTGGCAGCTGCAAGAAAGCACAGTGAAGAGTCAGCGGGAGTCGCACAACCACGAGATAAACACAGAGCAAATAATAACAAGCAAGAGTAGTCGAGTCGAGACTGCTCGAATAGGAGATGCCCTGGAACCTGCAACTCCAGGCTTGCATACATACGCACGTTAGCGATAATCTATAAGCTATAAAATATTTGCATTCACTAAATAAATCTTCACATTAAATATGAAATCTTCAGCTCAAACAGTATTTAAATTACGCTTAAAAAACAAAGTAAAACTATCGATTATTTTCGATATAATAGAAATGGGATGAGTTATCGAAAAACTATTATAAACTCTTATTACGTAAGATATACAGGAGCATTTGTGTTAATTTTAAAGTCTCTACCATTTATAGTTCACAAGATCTCTGCCTTCATACGGATGGAAATGGCTATAACGACTCAACTTCTCGCCCTGATCATGAGCATATATGCCTTACAGAGGCTGCCACGTCTCCTTCAGTCTCTTACACATATTTTCAAAATACCCTTAAGCCCTGAATTCCCATTTTCAATATTAATATGTATTGTGTTGGCGGTGGGGCTGATTGTGTCGTAGCGTAAGCACTTAAGTACATTACGTATGCGACCCGTGGGCTGCGTTTGCATGCTCATGTAGGTATGCATGTGTGCATGTACTTGCCTTGGAGCCGGTGCAGGCGGTGACAATCTCCTGTATGGTCCACGGCGTGACCATAACAATGAAGCCCAGCGAAATGGCTGCCATCGAACGGGACGTGTTGCCGCTCGAGTTCTTCTCCTGTATCGGCACAATCTGCAACGAATGGCCATCGTTTAGCAATCTAATTACAGGCGCTGCACAACATGTAAACTAGTCGCTGAGGTAGACCACATTGTGGGTTTTTAGGGGGCTTGTGGCATATGCAGCCGGTGGAAATTTATATTTCGTGTAATTATTAAATTGGTTAAAAGTGAGTTGTATAAAATAATTCAATTTAGTTGCGTTTTAAGTGTTAATCAAGCTGGTTTATTATGATCAAATTATAGACATTATGTGAAAAGAGAAAACTTAAAATTAAATTTAAAAAATAGATTTATAAAATATTTATTATGTATGTAATAAGCAAATAACATTTTTTGTATTAGTTTATACATATTCAATCAAATAATTATTATTGGCTTTTATTTGATATTTTTATGCTTAACAATTATTTTTGTAAAATATTTAAATTAAAAAAAAATCATTTTTATATTAAAAAAAAAATAAATAAATAAATAAAAATTAGAAATACTTTTAATTCATATCTATTATTTTATTAAAAATTTTGATTGGCCTTAAATATTTAAAAAATTAAAAACAAAGAGTAATTCAAAGTACGAAACAAAAATATAAATTTAAATTAAAAATTTTGATGCATCCAAAAATTAAAAAAAATTACGAATATTTAAAAATAAACATAATAGGTTTGTAAAAAAGAGAAAAACAAACCATAATATATAAAGGTTAAAATAGAAATTTTATTATCAATTTTCACAACTCGAATAATTATGTGATTGAAAAGAATTTATTTGTAAAGCTATATTTCAGTGTGTGTGGCTAAGAGTAAATTGAAATTCCATTGTACTTAACTGGAGGTCAACTGGTCAAATGGAATGGACTCACCTTTTTGGTAATCTTGTTTGTCATGCTTGGCATTCCGACCAGGCCCATGCTCATGGCCATGCTTAAATGGTTCATAACCGGCGCTCGATGATGATGTGGATGATGCGAGTGTCCATGGCTGCCATGCCCAAATAAGTGGGCGGACTGCTGATGCTGATGCTGCTGATGCTGCTGATGCTGTTGGTGTTGCTGATGTTGATGCTGATGCTGGTGCTGGTGCTGGTGCTGATGCTGATGCAGTTGCTGCTGGGGCGGATGGTGCGGATGCGGATGATGTGCGGCTGCAGTGAGCGGCATTGTGGGGTCGTTTAGCCGAAAGCGACTCATATGGAAGCTGGAGCCGTAGCAGTACATCAACACCATCGTGGTGGGGAAGTACAGGGCGCATGTGGACAGAATGCGGTACGAGGGCTTGCTGTAGAACGGCTCGCAGGCCATCAGACCCGTGTTGTTGAAATAGTAGCCTATATGCATAAATATATGTAAATATATAAAGAGAGAGAGAGAGAGGGAGAGGGTGAGAAACGTCAAATGAGCAGCTGCATTCGATGGCCAGCTGGAAATGGATGGAGCACTCACCTTTGGGCAGCACCAGAAACCCAAACACCGTCAGGCTGATAATCCACGTTAAGCTCAGTATGGCCACACAGCCCTGTGAAATAAACACATACATAAACAGACATGCATGAGATATACATATACATATACATATATTTAACAGTTGTTGCTGTGGCTAGAGCTAGGTTTAATTTGCTATTCGCAATGGCATCCCACCGTGACCCAACCACTATGTTGGCATTAGACTTTGCCACATACTCACAGTCGACTATCTCCCTCACTCGCACTCCCACTCCCACTCCCACTCCCACTCTCTTTCTCACTCCTTCCAGCTGTTTGTGTGATTTATGGCCAGCGTGGCACAATGTGCTCTGATTTGAAGTCATCCCACTGCGCTGCATTGCAGCTGCACGTTCTGCCCTAATCCTAATTACCCATCAAAAGTCAATCTTCTATATGCTCTAAGCCGGGCAGCTCAAATCCATTTGGGCATTTGATGGAGTGAAACGTTAACTTTATCGACAAATATTATTTTTTTTTTTTTTTTTTTTTTTTTTTTTTGGCACTGACTAATCTTATTAGTGAGAGGCAATTCTTTAATTTTGGATATTATATGTAGTATTAAATAAAATAAATTGAATTTTTCTTTGCACATCGTATATACTCCTATTAGTTTTCTTTAAAATTGATTTTATTTTAATTCAGTATATTATTTATAATTTTATTTTATTTATTTGCTCAATATTTTTGATTTATTATTAATAGATTTATTGTCAATATATTTCGTTATTTATAGCTTTATTTATTTAATTTTAGTATAATACTTATGATTTTGTTTTATTTTATTATTAATATTTTATTTATTTTCTGTCAATATATTTCATTATTTACAAGTTTATTTATTTAATTTCAGTATATTACATATAATTTTATTTTACATTTTTTGCTCAATATTTTTATAGATTTATAGGTTTATTTATTTAATTTCAGTATATTACTTATACTTTTATTTTATATTGTTTGCTCAATATTTTTTTATTTATTATTAATAGTTTTATTTATTTTATTGATTTTTTGTCAGTATATTTAAATATATATAAATTTATTTATTTAATTTCAGTATATTACTTATATTTTTTTTTTCAATATATTTTATTATCAATAGTTTTATATACTTTATTTATTTTCTGCAAATATATTTTATTATTTAAAGGTTTATTAATTTTTTTTTTCAATATATTTTATACGTCAAATTAGTTTCGCATTCATCATTTGGTTAATATGGAAATAATAAATTCCGCTCTGAGCTGCATATTTATTTATTTTTTTCGCATAAATTTGCATATTTTTTTACCGAATGATTGCAGTTGCTGCATTGGCCGATTGCTAACAATTGAAAGTTACAAGTAAAAATAATAGTGTAAATTAAATAAACAATAAAAGAAGTTGCAAATAAAGCAAGAGCAAAGTTGAACAATTGCCTGACTCTCCGTCCGACTGTCTGATTGTTGCAAGTGACTTCAAGTGCTGTGAAATGTGCCCATTTCAGTTGCCAGTTCAGCTGTCAGTTTGTCAGTCTGTCAGCCAGTTAGTCAGTTATGATAGAGTCGGCAAATGTTTCTCGTTTTGTGGTTGGGCTCTGCCCAATGTTTTCAACGTAATCAAAAGTTTTTAATTCCATTTGCAGTTGCCCTTTCATATTTTATTTTCGAGAAATATATTATTTGTTGAAAGTATGCCCATCTCTTTCTCACTCGCTCTCTCTTTCTCATTCTGTAGTTATGTTCGTTTGATGTTGCTTGCTAAAGGCAGTGTTTCAAGGCGAAAATTCCTTTGGCATAAAATACTTTTTAAGGTCATTAGCAAACATGGCTCTGTTTGTATAGCAGATAGTTTTAGTTCACGCAGATCCATTTTGGGCACTACTTCCAAGGTTAATAACCTGCGTACTTATTATGAAATAATTTTTAATGAAGTGAATAGAGGTAGGAGAATATGCTAAGTGAAGCATAGAGGGGAAAGGGTTAAGGTATGTTAATGGTATATATGTATCACATAAATCTATATAAATTTTATCTGGGCAGTTTATGGAAAATAATCAACAGCTTATAAATGAATCTAGAGCTAGAAAATTTAGCATTTATAATAGAGAATTATACATATAAAGAGATCCCTTCCTAATTCTTCCATTTTCAACTATGCACAGTCAATTATTTCAATATAATATGAATTGGGTCAGTCGCTTTTCAAATAATAAAAGAGAATCTGAAGAAGAAGAAAAAATGATTTAATAATATTTTGTTGAAGAGAAAACTTTTCAGTTATCATAAATTAAGGAACATAAATTTCGCGCTGCAATTTATGGGCAGTGCCAATAAAAACCGAGACTAAAGCTCAAAAACTTGCAGCTAACCAGAGCGAGAGAGAGGGAGAGAGGCAGATAGATATATAGAATGAGAAGCAGCATGAGTGAGTTGTGGAGCCAACAAATTGCGTAGCTGGAGTGTCAGTCGCTTCGGCTTCGGCTTGGGCTTCAGCTTGGGTTTGGGCTGGCAGCGTCAGCTTCCATTTATTAATTTTCGACATTGCACACTTTATTACAAAAAGTGGGCGTGGCTGTGCGCCAATTTCAGCCAACATGCAGCCAAGTATTGCATCGAGCACAGAAAGTAACAAAAAAATAAAAATAAAGGAAAGCAAAGGCAAAATACAGAAGGCAAAGGGCAGAAGGCGAAAGGCTGAAACGAAATTTTATGCAAATATTTTCAACTAATATTTTTTTGTTTTTGCCCTGTTTTTACCATTAACTTTTACATTTTAAAATTCGCATGTGCATAAAAATTTGGCAGCGTGCATTCCCTCGCTTTTTCTGGCATTTCCACCAGAATTTCCACACTTTAAACGGAACTTGAATTTAATACAAATATTAACTTGGCCGCTCAATAATTAAGTTAATATTTTTTTACTAATTTTTTTTTAAAAAAGACTTTGTATAAATAGCAGCAATGTGAGAGGGAGAGAGAGAGCCTTACTTAAGGCAAAGTTTTCGCTTGTTGCTGTCAAAGCGCACATTTCCAATAAGAATTCCAAGTTGATAAATCGAATAAGAAAAAGTTTTTGACTAGCGTTGCCACCTTGCAGCAAAATGCAACGGCTGCTGCAGCGAAAGCTCACGTAAGCGCAAAGCGGATTACGATTGACAGTTGGACATAAGTTGTATAAGAAAAGTACAAGACTTTTGGAAGAGTTATGGTCAGCTGTATAAGAAAAATATGAGGGACTTGTGGAATAGTTATTGCCAAGCTGCCAAGAACCTGTGGCTCAACCTAATAAAAATGTCTGTCAACAGAACTGTAGTAGAAGATGGGCAACGTAATTTATTATAATATATGTATGTATGTATGTATAAATTAAATACGGTTTTTATCTTGAAGCTCATCTCGTAATCACTTGTTTCACCTGTTAGCCTCTCATTTAGGCTTATCTAGGGATTGTTAAATATTTGTTGAGCTTAAATTTCAAACGCTTCATGGTCGTTATGTTAATACACATTTGCATACTTAAACACAAATCATAAAAGCACCGTTGCCCGGGTCAACCGGACGGACTTTTCGTCCGTTTTGTAAATGATACGCGACGCGACGTTTCGCTGTCCAAGCCCAAAAATTATTTCTTTTCGCTTCCGCAGATACATTTCTCTCCCTTTTTATTTTATTTTTTGTTCTTCTCTTTTTCTTATGCTCTTGCGTAAATGTTTGCTGTTGGCTCATAAATTATGATGTGCGAGTGTGTGTGTGTGTGAGTGTGTGTGCGAGCACGAGAGAGGACTGGGTCTGGGCTGAGAGAGCGCGTGAGAGGACGAGCGCGAGTCTAACGGACAGCCGCTGCTCGTTTGCTATCCCTTTCTCCCTTCCTCCTGCGGTTTCCTTAGCTGGCACCGCTTCATTTGCCTGCCCTCGTGCCTTGGCCATTGGCCCCCGCCCGCTCTCCCAAGGGCTCAGGTCTCTGCTGTGGTCTGCGTATTTAGTCAAAGTCAAACAAAAACGGAAGGACGAAAAAAAAAAAAAAAAAGAAAAGACAACCCGAAAAGAGGAGGCAAAAATACAAAAAAAAGCTGGCATTTTTTATGCTTATTTTATACACTTTTCGACTGTTTATGCTGTGTTTTATTTCTGCTTGCTTTGCTTTTTCATTCTTCATCTGTTGGCGCTTTGTTTTAATGACTGCCAAAGAGCTTAAAGCTCATTATCCCTATTTATCTCTGCGTAATTGGCTCATAGATGATTTTGTTGTTGCTGTCGTTATTGCTGTTGTTGTTGCTGCTGCTGTTGTAGCTGTTGTTGTAGTTGTTATTGTTGTTGTCTGCCTGGTCCACATTATTGGTGCGTGATGCTGTCGCTCCTTCCCCATACGCTTTGTTTATTGCCGTTGTCCTTTGTGATAAATTCTTATCTTAACTTTTGCCACCCAGCTTATCGCAGCTGACAACGTGCCTTATCTGCCTTGCCGCGCATTAGCGCGCCTTACACTTTCCTCTGCGCCCAGCGTCGAAATTATGCAACAGAATCGCTTCGCTGTTCGTTCAGTTCTCCCCATTTGCCCCACCCTTCCACTTACCTTCTTGCTGGAGTGCTGATAATAACGGCGCGGATGCAGCGCACACATGTATCTGTCCACGGCCATGCAGACGAGTATAACGGCGCTTTGCTGCGATAAGGCGCCACGCAGCAGTGCCTGGCGAGCGTGAAAGGAAACGAGAGAGACAGAATGAGAGAGTTAGAGTGGGAGAGGTACACATATGGTATGCATATTTAATATTTTATTTTAAAGAAATATTAATATTTTGTCTTGCTTGCCGAACAATATGTTTCAAGACTTTTCAGTAAACGAAATCTATATTTAAATTTGATATTGACTTTTTGTTTGGCTAAGAGTGGATTTTGATTGACGCATTTCACAACCAGATTCTGTAAGACTCAAGGCAACTGTCTTTTGATAGCTTGAGTAATAAACCGTTAACTTCAGCCTTAAAGCTTGTATTCAAGATGAAGGAAATTATGTTGCGACCCAATAAGAATGATATAAAATGAAATTGATTTAAGACAAAATAGGTTAAAGATATTATTTTCAATTTGATATTTATATTGCAGCTAATATAATATTATATATCAAATAGTTGCTTCAGTTCAGCTGGAACTAGTTTGAGGCAACTCGACTTAATATGTGGTTTATTCTGATTGGAATATCAAAGGA
The DNA here is from genome assembly GCF_054131065.1 of Drosophila arizonae. Taxonomy (NCBI): domain Eukaryota; kingdom Metazoa; phylum Arthropoda; class Insecta; order Diptera; family Drosophilidae; genus Drosophila; species Drosophila arizonae. The sequence goes on along the minus strand of NC_142925.1, from coordinate 14,509,839 downwards.
CCAATTTTTAAGGTATTAGCTAAGGATTTCACGTTGACTCCGATAAGACAATTAAGTATTGGCCAATTGTATTATTTGCCAATTTATCAATATCAATTAAACCAAGTTAACCAGGTACTTAGCCGCCATGCAATTAATTTGTTTTTAAACATAAGCCCTCGAAACCATTGACACCGTTAGCTGCTCATGGCAACTAAGCCAGGCGAATAATGTACGTTAATGCATGTGGCTTAAATGCAAAGCCCGGCTCATTGTCCGGCTTATGAACACAATAATGCATTAGTTGCACATCAGCTGCCCCGGCCCGAACAAGGGAACACAATCGTATTACATGTTTATAATTGGGCCATGATAACATAAGTTAATTGCCGCCACTACTACCTCAACTCACCTGTATCTGGCAGAAGATCTCGCCATAGGGCCAACAATGAAACAAAGCGGGCATCAGACCAAACGGCGTAATTAGCAGCCCAATTGTCAGGTCATTCAGGGCCAGCGATGTGAGCAGATAACGTGGCTAAAAGCAACACAGACACAGAGACCGTTAACCGCTATTGCAACGCAACGCTTGCTTAGACGCCAACCCACTCACCTGTTGATGTATGTAGGCAGCATAGCGCCGATTGTTAATGACAAAGATGACCAGGCAATTGGCCCCAATCACGCCCAGAGTCAGCACCAGTATCAGCACAGCCTCAATCGTCTCCGCGATGCCAATGTGCACGATGAAATTGTGGCCGGAGTAACGCGGATGCGAGCAGCTCGAGTTCTTCACAGCCGGCGCCACCAGCAATGAGCCAGTCTTCAGGTCCATTGCAAAGCTGAAGGTAGAAGAAATTGAAATTTATTTATATTATATATAAATATTTTGTCAAATTTACTTATAAAATATATCATAAAATTATGAAATATATTAAATCATATGTATAAATATTTTGTAATATTTATTTGTATACTTTTATTTGTTATACTAATAATTAGAAATAAATAATATAATACAAATTTCCATATAAATAAAATAAATAAATAATAAAACTTGTACTATTTTTTTTTTAATTTCACTCACTTTTTTTTTATTTTATTTTAAAATAAATAAAAAAATAAAAATTATTATAATATTTTTTTAATCATATTTGTTTATTTACTAGATATTTTATTATTTTTATTTTTGAACCCATTTTTATTGTTTATTTACTGATTGTTGCATATTGATTTATGAGCAACAATTTTTTATTCATCATAAATAACAATTTATATAATGAATGATCTAATGAGTAATCAATACTAAAGTATTGCCAAGATGAAAGAAAATCAAGGAAATGTAAATTTGAATTTCAACATGCGAATTAGCCTTAGGCATTTGCTTTGATCATATTGATTCAAATTGGCAGCGAGAATAACAAAAACCTTTAGAACTAAGCTAAAAGCTCTGATATATCAATAGGCCAACAACTGAATATAAATCATTTTCATAGACATTTTATGAATTTCTAATAAAAATTCTTAAAATTAACACATATAATTTTATTCACTCAAAAATAAAATAAAACTAAATAAATGAATAAAAAAATAAATAAATAAAAAAATAATAATAATAAATGGAAAAGCTCAACGCTCATTTCAAAAATTAATTCTTTAAAATTCTCAAAAATATTTTAAGAGTACCAAAACAAGAGAGAGAAAGAGAGAGAGAGAGCTCAGTTTGCTGAGTTAGCTCTGATTGTCCATTTGGCTTTTGTTGGCGCTGGGCGTTTTGGTCGTTAGCACTGCATTTGCGGTTGCTGCGCTGTGTGCTGCTGTGTCGTTTCCGGTGCTTCCGTTTCCCCATGTGCAAATATGCAAAATGGCGACAATTTGTTACGCCATAATCAAGTCAAAACATGCGAAAGCGACGCCGCGCTGACAATTTATCAGCTGAGCTGAGATGCTGGACCACAGCGACTCGCATCAAAATGATACGAAATGCAAACAGAAAGACAGAGAGTGAGAGAGAGAGAAAGTGAGAGAAAGAGAGAGGGAAAGAGCAGTTGCCAATATGGCGACATTTCCGCCTCAGTCCAAAAACAACGCGCTGACATAATGAAACTTTACAGGATAATTGGATGATTCCGCGTGACTTTTTTTGTCGTCTGTTTTTCAGTTTTCATCAGTCTCTGTGTGGCTCGTCTGGTTTTTCAGTGCGTTCTCTTCGCTCGTGATAAATCAAAAGCACGTTGATGCCTTTGTCAGCTCCGCTCGTCTCCCGGCGACTGACATTGAGAAATGCTTGAGAATGAAGCTGCATAACCGAACATGAACACTTATTTGCATTAAAGACTTTTTCTCTCACTGCGGCAGGCGAATGGCGATATTCTCTACGTCTCACACGTACACACGGACTTTTATTAGATTCGGCCATGCTTACAATGTCATATACCCGGGCTCTGCGCTCCGTGATTTATCGTCTCGTCTCGCCGATACTGTATTTATGCTAAGTCCACAAATCACCCCATGAAATATAACCGAAAACTGCAAAAGCATTAAGTCCAATAGTCTCTAGTGTATTAGAATTACTACAGCAATTTTGCATGGTGGCCGTTAGGCATGTTATTAGTTCGTTCCGGCCAGATTGAATGATATTCAAATGAGACAAGCTTAAGTACGAAGGCTAAGCTTACGGAAATGATATGTAAACCAGAAGAAATCTATACTTAATTGTAGTTTTGTTTAATGTTGAGTAGAATACCATAAAAATTAATGTCTAATAATTTGATATGTAAATACATATACATATATATATATAATAAAGAATATATGTAGATTTTAATTTATAGTAATATTTTTTAATATTAATACTTTTTCCAATTCTTATTTTATTTGAATATTACTTCCTATATTCTGTAATATTCATTTTAATTAAAGCTTTTTATTATTATTATCTAATTTTAATAATATTTTCTTATATTCACTTAAAAAAAAAATTATTAATAAAATTATTCTTTTAGTACTATTATCTAATTTTAAAAATATTTTGTATTCTTAATTTAATTTACAATTTGTAATTATTTATTTTTATTATTATTTATTTTTAAAAATTATTTTTAAGTTTTGACATTAGTTTCCAAGCTGAATATTTATTTATAATTTTAATATAACTGTATGATTTTATAAATAAATATATATATTTTTTATTGAATATTAAACCAAATATTATTAATAACAAGGTTATTTTTTTTTTTTATTAAATTTCCTCTTAAATTATAATGAAAAATTTCACTTTAATCAAATTCTTTGTCTTTTTAAATTTCGAAAATGTGATATTTTGCCTTTACAAAGACATTTCGGTGGGCCACAAATATGCATTTGCATGATTCAATTCAGAGTAATAGCAGTTGGTAGCTGGCAGCAATTGAAGCTGATAGCCATTGAATGCAGCACTAATACAGTGAGAAAGAGGAGAGTGAAAGAGAGAGTGAGAGAATGAAAATGAAAATGCGAATGAAAAAGGGATAGATGGATAGATAGAGACAATGGGTGGATTGGCCACACAATGTGCTTGCCAAAAACCCAATTCAATTTCCAAGTAATGAAAAGAGGAAATTCGCTTAATTCCACGTATTGTTAAGTTGGACGCAATCGGAGCAGTAACGGCCAACCAGGCACTGTGTAAGCGTAACCGAAACAGAACCCGTTACAGATCCAGCAGCAGCAACAACAACAACAGCAGCAGCAACTGCAAACGGAGTCAGTGCAGCAATGGCAAGTGCCACAGATTCCAGTGTCAAATGCGAAACCGCGTAATTGTTTTAAAATGCGAATAAGCGAAAATGGCAATAAAGTCGTTTGGCTAAAAGCAGCGCAAAGCGCACTTTGCAATTTAAATAAACGAACAACGAAACGAAATATACGAGCTTGATACACTCTGACAATCTGACACGTCTGGCAGTCTGACAGTCCGACAGTCTGCCAGTCTGGCTGTGCAGTCATCATCAATATTCTAGTATATCGGGGACAAGAAAATAACGAGCCGAACATACCCGAACATTGCCAAAGACAAGCGACGAATAAATAATTTAGTTGCCGGATTAGAGAGCCACAATCCGCTTTTGAATTTACACTCAAGTTACTTCCATTAGTGGCATTTGGTGAACGTACAAAACTATTGCATATCATTAGGCGCTGCCTCTGCCGCTGCCCTTGCCACTGCCTCTGCTGGCGTCGCTGCCTGCAGTTGTCAAGCAGCGCACGTTGCTTGCATAATCCACGCCCCAAACTTATAACACCAACTTGGCAAAGGAATTGGCCCAGCCTGACAGTGAAACAAACGAACCAGAATGTGGAACGGGCGACGACCACGACACGGTCCGTGTCTGTGTTATTGTGTCCACAAAATGGCAAAAAAAAAAAAAAAAAAAAACAGCGAGGAGGAAGAAAAGCCATGCAACTTGATTAAACTGCCAAAATTGAATGTATAGGCGACTATGATTATGCTCTTTAAATGTCAATGTAAATTTAAAGTGTAAATAAATAGAAAAGTAATAACTAAATAAGTATAAAACAGAGTTGAAGAAAACAAAGTTTTCAGTAGACTGACTCGATGTCTGTAAATGTGTGTCTCTCACTCACACGTTTGGGGGAAAAAAAGACTGAGAGAGCAGCCACTGTTAAAACACACCGACTATCACTCAATCGTGGAGAGCAACCGATTGCAGCACTGTTAAGCAACTCTCTCGCTCAGTCGTGTGCTTGCATCGTTTCTTTAACGAGCTCTTTCGCGATCGGCTCGCAATCGTTTTTGTTGTTGTTTTGATACCGAACGTTTACTTGAGTGAAAAGAAGCAAAAAGACATTTGTGCATGTATTAGTACAATAGCTTACGTTAATCGAGTGTGTCCATGTGTGTGTAATGTGCATTGCCTGTTTGAGTTGTTTGCCAACTTAGTGACTCTCAATGTGAGAACGTCAGTCGTGTCGCTCAATAAACGATGTTCCTTAAAAGAGCTCACACGAAAAGTTCAACTCAAGGTGCTCAACAGAACAAAAAGAAATGAAAAAAATCAGTGTCTCTTGCTCATAGCAAGAGTCAGAGAATGAGTGATTTTTTCGGTGAGCAGTAGAAGTTTATATTATTCTACATTTTAAGTTAAAAAATGTTTAAACGATAAATTAAAATCCATGTCTCAATCCGCTTAGTTAATTAATTATAATTATTATTAATTTTATATTATTTTTAGCTCTGCAAAATTATTTGAACTTATTTTATTTTTAAATTTAAGTCCCTTAATCATTCAAATTGTAACAATTTCATCTAGAAAAGCAAATTACATTTCATTTCCTTATAAATTTCCTGCCCAGCTAAAAAGCAGTGTATAAATCTAACTGAGACCCAAAAATATATGTTGGCCAATGTATTATATGCATACAAAGGCTTACAGCCCATTAAGTCTATTGCAAATGCTGGCCATATATAATTCGTAGGCAGAGAAGTTGATTTGATATTGTAGAGGATATATGTACATGGGAGCTTTGAGCGTCAAGCTGCCTAATACAATAGAATAGAACAAGATGAGAATTTCGGAATCGAGAGTAGAGAGAAGTGGAAGGCAAAGGGTTATCAATTCCGTATTCACTGTGCGTTTTGTCTACGCAACGAATGCGAATCCGCTTCTATGAATATTTCGCTCTGTGCGTGCAAGTGTGTGTGTGGGTGTGTGAGAGGGTGAAGCTGAGGGGGTGTGAGTGTGTAGGGTAGCTCTATGCGTGCGTGTTAATGCACGAAACGGTAAAGTCCGACCATTTATTCAAGCTATATTCGGGCACAGGCTGCTCGATGCATTTCATGCGCACTTACACACACACATACAGACGTGCACACACACGTGCAAACGCACTCACAGACACATACATGAAAAGTTAAAACTGGTGGCGCTCTGTGGCTTTGTTCCTAAGCCTGTGTTGACAGTCCATGCGAATATGTGTGTGTGTGTGTGTGTGTGCGTGTGTGCGTGCGTGCCTTTGTGTGTGTGCATGGTGTGTGCGCATTTCAAATGCAAATTTGCTGCGCACGGATTTCAGCTGCTATGTTTTGATACCCTGTGAGAATGCAGAAAGAGGGTATAATGGACTGCATGTAACAGACAGCAGAGGGCAAACCGAATACTCCAATTGAACAGGCAACAGAAATGAGTAGTCTTCCAATTGGATATTCCACTTTTCACATATTCTCTTATCGCTTTGCTGCACATCTTCCGGTCGATCATACCCTAGAGCTAGGCCCTGCAGTTAGCCCTGTTTGTTGCTCTTAGTGCTGGTGCACAATTTTGGCAGCATTTGCCAGCTCCGGCTTATTTATAAGATTTGCTTTGAAGCATCACACTTTCCACATGGGTCAGAGCTTATTCCGCTTGACAAAATACCTCAGCTGCAACCGTTGACTGATTGCACGTTCGTTGCCAGCCCATTGCAGCTCGAGCGAGCCAAGTGATTTAGGCCACATTGTGGCTGTCTTTTTTGTTGCGCTGACACTGTATGCCAATGTCAATGGAGCCGTGTTTGATCGACTTACAACTTGTTTTCCATTCAGCTGGGCAAGTAAAAAGATAGAGGGAGAGAGAGAGAGAGAGTGAGACAGACGCTCACATTAATCAGTTGAAGGCTTGTCAAATGGTTTTGCAGTTGGCCAAGTCGCCTGTTCGCTGAAATTTCATTAGTCACTGAGGTGGGGGAGTCAAGGCTCAAGCAGTCTCTGTCAGCTGCAGATGCGCTAATTTATGTACATTCGCCGAGTCAGCTGAAAAGTTAAAGTTCATTTGCTACAACGTGGCGTATACGTGTTAATTTGTGCAATAAATTATGAAATGAATTTGTTTTCGAGCAAACACATAAACATACACACATCTCTAGCAAGATCTCCCAGATGTCTTTCGAGTGTCAACATTTGATTATTACATCATATTTCTGCCATGCAAACAGTCGCAGCTCCTTCCAACTTCCTTCTCTGCTGCCGCTGCTGCCGCTGCTGCTGCTGCTGCTGGCTCAACTTTATTTGCTTTTGAATGCCATTAAGTGTATCAACAGCTGTTGCCTGTTTGGCATATATATTTGGCATGCTATATATGCTGATTGGTTTTGACAAGAGCTTGAGTATTATGAATTAATGTGCAAGTTTTTCCGGCTTGACGAATGGGTTGAGGAGATATAAAAAATAGGTGAAAATGGAAATGCATTTGCAGTAAATCTTGACACTTTATAAAACAAGTATATATACGAGTCGCCAAACAAACAGCAAGACAGAGCTTGCATAAACCATTATACTCTTTTGCTTTTTCTGATTAAAAACTGATTCTGATTATAAAAACATTCGAAAATCTGTAGTAAATATTTTAGCAAAATTTCTTCTTAAATGACAAATTTTATTTAAGATTTAAAAAAACTCGACATATCTTAAGCAACTGCCGAATTATAATTATTACAAAAATATCATCACTTGGTCAGCAGCTCCAATTTACCGTTAATTATATATATTATATCCAAACACAAAGCTAAAATCCATTCAGATCTGAGACTTGACTTGCAATTTATCAGGATTTTCAGCTCTGGGGCAATAAAGTTGGCATAGCTAATAAATTGAGCTTTAAGGACAACAGAGCAACAGCATTTCCATGGAAATGCCTTGCAGCTGCATGCAAAGTAATTGAAATTATTTTGTGTAATGTGAAAATGGGCAAAGTTATTAGCTCGAATGTTTGCGCAAAATGCGAGGCAATATGAAAATGTTTTGTGATTAACGCTAATTAATTCAAACGAAGATGCTTGCAGTGCAAATTTCAGTCAGCATATAAAGTTTCAGCTCGGCCAACTGTTGCCGTAGTGAGTGAGCGAGTGAGTGAGTGAGTGAGTGCAGCAGCCGTTATGCAATCTAATGAGGCATTTGTACAAACATTACGCATACGACGGGTTGGCCAAAGTTTTGCGCTGATTTGCATGCACATGTGCACACCCAGGCAGAGTGAGATAGATGCAAAGACACAGGGAGGGAGAGAGAGAGAGAGAGACAGACTCAATTACAGCGCTTCGTTTTCATGTTGGGAAAAGCTAGCGCATTTAACTTTTTTAATAAGCAATTTGGCTCTGGGTCGCGGGGCATTGAATAAAATCAAATTATGCGCCATTAAGTCGAAATAAGGGAATTACGTGCGTCAAATCACGAACAGCATCATTCAAAGCGGAAGCGTGCATAAATCAGTTCTCATATAAATGATTGATTTTATATTATTATTGAATTCAAATAAAGCACATAACTGTATTTGGACTGGCATCCGTCGACGCCGCCGCCACAGTTGATGACTTGATGATGGCTCTGTCGGCCTCGAATTCGTATGCTATGCAAAGCGAATTCACAATCGAAGCTGGCAGCCAAGAGAACTTGCCAAGAAATACCCTGTATTGTATAATATATACTGTGCTCTATCAGGATAGCTCACCCTTATTATTATTTTATATTATATTATATTATATTATATTATATTATGTTATATTATATTATATTATATTACATTATATTATATAATATTATATTATATTATATTATTATTTTAATTTTGATTTTAATTTTAATTTTAATTTTAAATTTAGTTTTAATTTTAGTTTTTTTTTTAATTTTTATTTTTATTTTTATTGGTATTATTATTAATTTTTGTTATTATTCTTATTATTTATAATTAGTATTATATATTTTGAAATATTCACATGTATATATAAAATATTTCACGTTTATTGATGCTGTCTCTCTCACTTTCTCTCTCTGCTCACCATGGCGTATACTTAATTTGCCTATTTAGTTCTCGTAATTTATCCTCCGCATGTTCTGCTGACTCTTAAGCCTATGTGAGCCTCTTGAAAAACCTTCGCCTTTTTACAGGGCATTTAAAAGCGCAACCGAATCACCCACCAGAATCGCCCGCAGAGCCGGATAAAGTTTTAACCAAAAACGGCGCAAACGGAATATAATAAATACGTGCAATGCATTCCTAATTCTGATGTGCTGCCAATGCTTTTAGCATGCCGCAAATAAAGTAAAAAAAAAGGAGATCTAAAAAAGAACTGAACCGGCAATTAAAGAGGCGAAAGCGCCGCACATATTTGAGCCAGAGGCTTGAGGCCGAGTCGAGACTCCATTTTGTTGTATTTTGTATTTGGCATGCGTTGTCACGTACACGCAAAAGAGGGAACGAGATGGAGAATGAAGGGCGTAAATGTTTTAAAAGTTGCATCAAAGTTGTTATGAAGTATTTGCTGAAGCCACAAGAAGAAAGGAGCAGCACCATCACAACACATACGCACACATACACACACACACACATACAGATACATGCGGAAAAAGTCAGAAAGTCATTTTATAAATTGCAGCGTTTGCAGAAAGTCTGAAGAAATTAGCTGCAACATGTTCGAGCTTAAGCTAAATTTAACTCCTAGTTATATACTAAATCTATATGTATGGCAGTGTGTGTGAGTGTTCGTGGAAATCGACAATGGCATGAAATGCTGCTTGCAAGCAAAATGTTAATGCAAAATGTTAGCTGAAAACTTGATTTTAAGCTTACGTATATAAATACTTAACAAACTTTGGCTAGGCTTAAATATTGTATATTTATATAATAGCTAAATTAGGCTATTTTAATCTCAAAAAAATATTTCTTAGGCTAGCCATTTATTTTTATTGTTATTATTATATATATTATATTTATTAATATATTATTATTATGATTTCTATTGAAAAATTTATTGTTTTTAAATTAAGTTTCAGAAAAAATAGAAAATAAAATTAGCTTCTTTAAATTTTGTTATTATTATTTATTTATTTTTATTATTTATTTATTTATATTTATTTATTTATAATTATTATTCTTTTTTTTTTTTTTTTTTTTTTTTTTGCATAGCTAAAGAGTATTAAAATATGAATTTAAATATTTTCAAATGAAAAGTCGAATCATATGTTGTTTTAAAACAAGAATATGTTTCGGTTTTTTATTGTTTAAAATTGAATTAATATTTTACACCAATATAAAATAAATAATATTTAAAAATTTGTAGCATTAATTTTACTTTTTTAAATTTTTTTTCTCAATTATTTAAAATGTTTGTTGCTTATTATTTTTTATGATACTTTTCAGTCTTAGTATATCTATGTCTTTACGAATGAGTTCCACAGTCAGTGTGTCTGTGTATGTGCGACAGGGCGTGCCACCGCCCACCGCTGGTACATTGACGTCGCATTGTAAAATTCGTCTGTCGCTTTGGCTTGGGGCCAACTGCTGTTAGTTTTGGGATACAAAACAAGCAGAGGTAGGCATGCATGTGTATGCGTGTGTGTCTGTGTGTGTGTTTACCTTTCTGGGATAGACTGAGTTGCGGGCAGGTAGTTGCCGTAGTTCCTCCGTGTCTCTCTCTCTCTCTCTCTCTCTCTCTCTCTCTCTCTCTCTGTGTGTGTGTGTGTGTGTGACCTGCACAGCTCATTTGGACGATACGTAGTTGATGTTTTCGTTTAGCCACTGCATGTAATTATGGCCGGAGCCTTCGGCACTTTTGCCATTATTAAGAACTGTTCTTTTCGGTCTTTGTCGAATGCCAGACAAGGCAGAACAACTGCCGTGCGGATTATGGCAGGCAAGAAAATACACATGTTAGCCCCAAAGAGAAATGTTAATTAACTGATTAACTTTGCATAACTCAGATTGAATGGAAATTTAGCAAACTGCCAGGAAAATCGACGAAGTGAATTAATTTTATTTGCAATTTGCGAAATTCAATTAATCAAATGCAATTAAAATGCATTCTCAGGCAATATTGACTCGACACACATGCAAATAGTTGACTCTCACTCTTAATGATGTGTGGCTGTGTGTGTGTGGGTGTGTGTGTGTATGTGTGTGTTAGTATGTGAGCTACTCTAGTCGCATCATCGCATCGAGCATCAAGTCGTTTATTAAATGGTAATTGCATTCAAGTCAAATCAAACGAGTGCCGCAACACTCGAAGGCGTCGATGCTGAAGGCGGCTAGTGTAATTGAGATTTAATTGGAATGTAATTAAAATTAATAATGCCTTAATATAAAGTGTAAATTGCTGCAGCTGTTGTTCCTCAATGCCGCAATGCTGACGTCAATAGTTAAAACAATGATCGCTGCCATTCGCTGTGTAATGCACAACAATGTGTGTGTGTGAGACTGTGTGTTTGTGTGTGTGTGTGTGCATGTGAGTTTAAATCGTTTAATTAATGTCGTTTTTTTCTTTTGTTGAATTAAGCTTATGCGAAAGCGAAATGGAAAAGTCCTTCAGGCAGTGCATTACACATGAATATTGTCGATGAAAGAAGTTCAATACGAATAAACTCAGTAATAATTAATAATGAAGTACACACTCTGAGAAAGGAATTTATGTGGCATCTGTAAAAATCGGATTTATATTGAGCTGACTTTAAATTAAGTTCATAAATATACTACGTTTCTTTTGATATTATATTTTTGCCAGATTTATTTAAATGTATGTGGGAGCTAGCTTAAGATCTGAGAGTGGATGCATACCCTAACATTTCAAGTCATGAGCGACTAATTAATAAGTGAGTCATTAGCTATATTCACATTCATATTTCATAAACTAATCAAAATAAAATCTTCATCTATTTGGCATTTTCTTTTGTTTTTCTCAAATTTGAGGCAATCGCAAATTGAACTTTTCGTAATTTGCAAATAAAAATGTTTCATAAATACTTTGCCATTTGTTATGCCCGACGTCAACTTAATCAGCGCGTACTTTGGTCGGAGCAACTAATTAGGGCAACACATGCTGAACGGCCCACAGCTCGCATGATGAATGCCCCGCAAATGTGGCAAAGGGAAGACCATTAGTCACATGAGTGAGCTGACTGGGTGAATGGGGGAACGGGTGAAAGGGGGAACGGGTGAATGGGACAACCCGACAGCACAATGGCACAGGACACGGGAGGCGGTCAGCTGGTGGGCAGCGGATGCTGCTGAATGGCCATCGTGTTGCCATTTTGCAGTTGACTTCAGTTGTATAAATAAACAGGATGACAAATTCAATTAGTCATGAGAGCATCCTTTGATAAATAATTAAAGGGCAAGCGATTTTTCTTGATTTTTTTTGTTTTGAGTTGTCTAAATGGAAGAGAAAACAATTTGGTATAGTAATATAAATTTACTATATAAATTACTTGCAATATTTAATAACGAAAATATATGAAAGCAACTAAGAACGTTGCAACTGCAGAATACTCAGTCATGAACCAAAATGACATACCCCAATGGGCGTAGAAATATCCACTTTAATTTATCATATGACTCATTTATTCGGATAGACGGACGGACAGCAAGACAGACATTGCACAAAACCAATATACTCGTTTCATTTTCGTGAATGAATATGCATAAAATAAATTGAAAATCTAAAGACTGTGTGAATTATGCAGGCAAATATGTTTGATTCATATAGAATTATGCTTGATGTCTGCAGCATTTAGGCTGCCCGGCTCAATTGAATTGTCAACGTCTGCGAAAATAGCCGAAAACCGTGTAAATCTCCATTGAGGCATTCACACAATTTCACGTTCCATCAACGTCAGACGGCAAATTCACGGATTCCAATTGAGCCGCAGGCGCTGCTGTGGCTCGCAGTCAACAGTGAACGTCAGCAGCGTCGGAATCCGATGTCAAGTTTGATGATTTCCAATCGACGCCGTCGTGGTCATTCAAGGCGTCGTCGGCACAGTGGGACAAAAGCTATTCGCACGCGAGCACATTAAGGACACATTTCGTATGGCAGTCGTCAGATTGAATATGATTGATGGCTCTTGAATATTCATGAAAAGTCAACATCAGGCAATGTTTTTTATATGTGTATATGTATACATATATAAATACATATATCTGTATATATACCTTTATATTGGAATCGTATAAATTAAATGTCAACATATGTGACAGTGCATTTGCGCACTTAATCACGTTGTTACCGCTTCAAAAGTCAGTCGTAGCCGAGCATTATTTTTATCCGTCTGCCAGGCCAATGATAAATGAGAGCTCTCTGCAGTGGGGGGGATGAGAGTCCAGAGAGCAGCAGCTCACTCGCCCTTTGCTGCCGAATTCCTGCCGACTTTTAATCCATATGCGCAATATTAATTAAGCATGCAAGGTTTTTTTTTTTTTTTAATTACAGCATTTTACACAGTCGTTTTGTGCCCGGTGAAAATAAAGCAAAAATAATTTTGGTTAAATAAAAAAAAAATGCAAATCGCCAGCATTTGGTGTTATCGACTGAGCAATATGGAGCCCGTTGATATGGAGAGATGTGGGAAAGGTGGAGATCTATTATAGTTTTGTTATATAATAAGCAGACGAAGGCGTGGCAGATCCCATAGAGTATATATATTCTTACAAGCTGTGTAGATCTAGCTCTGACCGTCTATCCGTCAATGAACGGGTTCAATCTCAGACATGATAAGAAGCATAGACTCGAAATATTTGTTGTAGGTCCTTGTAAAGCATGCGCAGATCGAGCTTGTTTTAAAAAATCGATTACTATTTCGGATTGATTGTTATCAATTAAGAACCCTTATAAAAAATGAGTTAAAAAATGATATCTTCAGAGATTCTTAAGAGAGTCATAACTTGAATATATGTATGTAGAATTTCTGTGTATTTTATACAATTTTGATTGCTCATAATAGCTTTAGATAAGTCACCTCTAAAATGATTTGCTATAGCAGCCAATAAACTCTCTTTCATTCTCCGTACAGGGTATGTGCAAATATTTTTGGGTAATTTGACTATGGACCATCATTATATTGACTCTAGGCTTACATTTATTTATTCACATTCAAATATGTATATATATATGTTTATGTGGCGGCACATAATGTCAGGGGATTAAATTTATTAAAAAAAAAATTTTTTAAATGTTATTTGCTGCGCGCAGCTGAATTTTATTTTGTCTCACTCGCTCTAGCTACCTGCCGTCGACTAATGCAATGGTCAAACAAGGCTACAAAACATATGTGAACAATACAGATAAACAACAACAAAAGCAGTAGCAACAACAACAACAGTAATAAAAGCAACAGCCAAATGCAATTTGAAAGCCGGCAGATAAATGACGGCAAACAAAAGCAACATGTTAAATAAATATGCATAAATTAATGCAAAACAAAAGCCAATATGGCTACACAAACACTCGGGGTGTGCGTGAGTGTGAGAGTGTGCGTATGTGTGAATTAGCCCACTTGACGCAGGCGGCACGCGCCATTTTGTGGCATGAACAGCTTCCTGCAATAAATGAATAATGCCAATGGAACATAAACTGAAAGCTACAAATAAAATAACAAATAAACAAAGGGGTTTTTCCTTAGGGTTGTGCGACTAATGAATACCCTGTGGATGAGGCAAATATTTAGTTAAGATAAGTGTAGCTAATTAAGGCAGTTTACATTGACTTGAGATTTATAAATATTCCGTGAATCAATCTGACTTAATTACTATTAACATCTCTGATAAAAATTTAATAATATAATTGGCAATATTTTCTGATATTTAATGAAATATATAAAGCTCATTATTTAAATTAATTTGTAGGTTTTATATTATATTTTCTTTGCAGTCTAAAGTCAGAGAATTTCAATATATCCATAAATAGAAACAGTTGACTCTGAGATCTATATTCACTTACAACTCTCAGCATACCCCCTTGGAAAACATTTCACAGGGTATACAGCGTATTTGAATAACCAGCAGAACAGGAAAATGTGGAACAATAATCAGGCAATAAACATGTGCATTTAATTGCGAATAATCCATAATGAAAGCAAGAAATTTAGATGCCATGCTCTGATTCAACTTTCGATCTCTTCTATCTGTTCCAAGTGTTAAGTAAGCGCAAAGACTACAGACTGGTTTTTAATGAAGCCCCACGCTCCATACAAAACCAAACTGACTAAACCAGCTGCACGATTAATGAATCTGTCGATTGAGTTGTGATTCGTGTGGCTCAGTCAAACTCAACCACACACGAGTGCGTGGAAGACATATGTGTGTGTGTGGGCTGATGTAGGTATGACCATTATGCCTGTGCATAATTGACGGTTTGATGCATTGCCAAGGCACGTTCTATTGGCCTGGTAAATCGTTTGTCATGTTACAATCGGCGTATGCGTGATCGACGTATACGTAATATGCGCCTATCCATGCGAAACGATTTTTGTTAACACAGAGACGATTTGGATTTAATAAAATGCGGATGGGTCTATATAGTGCTCATGACAATCTGTTTTCGACAATGGCAAAGCGTACTTTCTGATAAAGTTTACACACACATACACACACACAGTGTTCAGCGAGTAATCGTAAGTCTTGTAAATCGTTCATCATGTTACAATCGACGTATGATGCATGATCGACGTATTCAGTCGACGTATACGTAATAAGCTCTTATTGAAATGAGAAGATTTTTGTAAATGCAGCGCTGATTTGGATTTAATAAAATGCGGATGTCTCTGTATAGTGTTCATCTGTTTTTGACAATGGCAATGTGTAATTTTGTTCTGTTAAAGTTAACACACACACACACACACATATATATATACACACACATATACTCAGAGTGTTCATTTTCTTCAATATTGTTTCAGCGTTTACGTGCTTTCAGTTTCTGTATAACCACAACAATAAACTCGGGATTGAGCGACATATGAACCTCGTGCGTTTCGGAACGTATACGCAAAAAGGTAACATCGTTAGCCGGATCCAAATCTCTGACCACGTTGCGTGCCATTTTGGCCAACGGATGCAGCTGGGCCGCATAGACAAAGGTGCGCCTCTGGCTGACCGTGGACCGCAACGGCTTGCCCGTTGCATCCATTATGATTATTTCACGTGCGCCCCGCTTCTCAAAATGCTGCACAAATGAGTCGCCCTCGTAGACCGCAGTACTGAAAATGCCCACAACAAATTGCACATTGATGAGCCAAATCCGATGTGATATAAGAACTTACAATATTGAGCCACGTTGCTTTACACTCTGACGTCGCTTGTCTGCCATTCTTTGTATTTTTTGGTTTTCCTATAACAGATTTTCGTTTCGTAACTTTTGTTGAGTTTGAACTGAGCGAAACTCTCAATAGAATTGTGTATGAACTTTGATTATTGTGGGAGAAGGTTTTTATCAAAGGCAAGGCTACTTGATTTTTTTCTTAAATATATTTATTATTTTTATTTAATTTATTTTTATTATTTTATTTTAATAATAAATGAGGAAAATGTTAATAAAATTATAATTAAATATTCAATCAAATCATAAAAATTTAACCAAACAAACTCAACTCCTCAAGTGCTTTAACATAGCTTATAACTGTTAACCATTTCTGCATGTCTGCAAAAGAGTGTCTTTCACTCACACCTTGAGACTAAACTCAGAGAGCAACCGATTGCAGCACTGTTAAAAGGCACGCTCACTCAATCGTGTCATCGCTTCGTATCTTTAACGAGCTCCTTGGCGATCGGCTCACAATCGTTTATGTTGTTTCGCTCTCTTTGTCACCCGACCGTTCGGTTGAGTGGAAAAAAGCTTATTGTGCACGTATTGATATGTATACCAGGCTTCGTCAATAACGTACGAGAACTGAGTGCATGTGTGTGTGTAATGTGAAGACCGTTTGCATTGCCTGTTTGAGTTGTTTCTCAACTTAGTGACTTTCAATGTGAGAACGTCAGTCGTTTCGCTCACTGAACGATGTTTGTAAAATGAGCGCCACGAAGACAGCATAAGCCTCATAATTGAGCAGAACATTGCTTCGGCCCTAAAGCGAACCCCCTCCCAAATGTGTTTGAGCTTAAAGAAACTTCACATCTAGCATTACGATATGAATTTATTTGCACACATGAAAAATCACTTAGATACTAAATAACATTTCTATTTCTAGAGTGGAATGCGTCCACGCAGATAATCCATGACGGCAGCGGTGCCCTGAGCTAGGATTTGATGGCGCGGCTGGCGGAAGGGGTTGCCGGAGAGCTTGAGATCAGTTATGTTGGTCAGATTGCCCAGCACCGGCGGCACCATCTGTATATCATTGTTGCTCAGATTCAACGAGCTGAGATAGCGCAGAGCGCCCAGGCCATTCTCTGAGGCGTCCAACTCCTTGATCTGATTGTCATTGGCGGTAAGCGTCTCGAGCGCGTCCAGCTCGTAAATGCAGGGCGGCAAGTGATCCAGGCGATTGTGCGAAATGTTCAACTCGCGCAGCGACTGCAGCCCAGCGAACTCCATGGGCAAGTCTCGCAGCATGTTGCACGAGAGATTTATGGCGAGCAGGCGCGAGAACTGCGATATGAATGTGGGTATGTAGCACAGCTGATTCTTGGCCAGTCCCAGATCGGTGAGCAGATCGCTCATTTGCTTCAGCTCGGCTGGCACATCGCTCAGCAGATTGTCCTCCAGGTTCACCACGTTCACCAGCTCCTCGCAGGCCGTCTGCACGATCTCTTCCGGCAGCTCCTTCAGCTGCGCCTTGCACATGTTGAGGACACGCGTATTGCGCATCATGTACTTGTCCGGAAGATGTTTGTCCTCAGCAGAAATCGGCTTTTTGCCGCCCTGCTGTCGGGGACTGTTCAAGCCATCGCCCACCATATTTTAATTAGAGTTAAGGTTCAATTGCAGCCAATACAAAAAATAGAAAATCAATTTTTACAAAAATTAAAATGTATCGAAGCTAGGCAAACGACTTTAAATGAAAGACTAAACAAATTTCTTTTTCCAGCTAGAGAAATGTGGAAATGCGAAAATTTAGTCGATGCTAACGTGATTATTAAAAAAATTCTAGAGCTATGCAGAGTTTTTTTTGTTCTTGTATGGGATTCAATAGGTTTTCAATAGGCATTATATATTAATAATTGTTACATTCTTGAATTTAGTTGGTTAAAGGCTAAAAAAATATATATATATTTTTTTAACAAATAGACAATAAAATTATGAATGCGATTGAAGTTGAAGATGTAATAAAAAAAATAATAATAATAACATATTAATAATATTAATGATAAAAAAATTAATAGTAAAATAATAAAAATAACACTAATAAAAATAAAAAATAATAATAAAGAAAATAATAAGAAATTAAAAACAAATGTATATATAATTAATATATTTAAGTTTGATCTGTAAAAAAGTCTAATCGAATTTGGGTCTCGATATAAATTTCATTCCATTCTCTGAGAAATCATGAGTGTACAGAAATAAAGTCTATACTAATATGGCATTTTCTTAAGAGCTGAAAATATATATGTATGCATATGAAATCGCATTCAGACAGCTTAGCTAGATCAAATCGAATGCATCGAACTATTCAAAGGTTTGATGAAAACTTGGAAAATACCCCTCAAACTAGTTCAAACTGAATAGAAATAAGGACAACAAAAATCTATATATAATCTCTATACATATAATTTTATATTTGGCATAAAATAAAGTCATATTGATAAGACAACACAATAGAGTCGGGGTTTGGGATCTGAGGCCCAGGCCGTAGCTCTATTATAGAATTTACTACTATTCCTATTATATTTTTGTTTGTTTGTTCGTTTCTCTGCTGTGCATGACGATTCGTAGTTCAGAGAACGCCGCAATCTTTGATGACAACCAGCTCATGCTTCTTGGCCAGATGCGCGGTGGCATCGTGTATACGTTCCAGCAGCTGCAAACCCTTGCGAACCTTGCCGAAGGCGACCCGCTTGCCATTGAGAATGGAGAGCGGCTTGAAGCTGATGGTGAAGTTGAGCTCGGTGCGCGCATTGCCGCGCACATAGCGGCTGGGGAAGGAGAGAATGCCCGCATCGACGCCATGGTTGAGCACCTCGAAGTCGTGCTCGATGTTGCTCATGTCGATGCTGCGCTCGGGATCGAGAGCAATGTGACCCTCTAGCCAGATGGGCGCGAAGGTGCGTGTGAAGCAGATGCTGCGTGAGCTCTGATGCGTGCAGACACGCATGAATTCGAGCACGACCTGGGGACACGCCTCCGTGAAGAGCTGTATGGCCAGGCGACCCATGATCCGGGTGCCAATCACCTCCAAGTCCATATAGATCTGTGGACGCAGCAGCTTGCAGAGCACACCCACATCACAGATGTTCATCAGATCCTCGTACCGATGGAGCACATGCATCGGCACCTCGTAGCTAAACGCTTGCGCTACCTTCGGCTTGGAGCGGCGCGACTTGCCCAGGTGCGGATCGAAGAGCTTGCCGCCCTGGTGAAGCACCTGATTCTTCTCCACCTGGTTGCGCTCCTTCTCCCGGGCCAGGCTCGTGTTGCGCCAACGGCCGGTGGCCAGCCGATCCGGTGACTTGGTAAAGGTGCGCAGCGTATTGTTGCTCTTCCGATAGAGAGCGGTGAGCATCTCCATGTAGGACAGCTCCATGCAGTTGCCCTCCCTCAGCTTGATCTTCGGCGGCGGCAGACAACTGTTCACCTTGCCCTTGATGTTCGCCAGGCGATCGCGATGCTGTCGATACATCTCTCGCTGCTCGTTCATGAGCAGATGGGAGCGAGACTTGATACGATTCGCCTTGGACTTGGGCACCGGCGATGGTAGCAAACGCTGATGGTATTTGTGGTTCTGCTTCGGTGTGATTTTGACATTAAACGTGTGGCTGTGCATCTTGGAGGTAGTGTCCTCCACCTGGGGGCTGCTGTAGACGGGGTTCGTGAGGGTATATGGGCCGCGTTTTACTGCCGCCACATAGGGTGCCACCTTCTGGGCGGGGGCCAAAGGCTGCTGCTTGGTTCGCAGTTCATTGGTCACATCTTTGATAAACATATTTGGCACGTATTAACGTATCTCTATCCAAAACGCAAATATATATATATACTGAAATTTTTCTCCGGGTAACTCGTATGTGGAATTCGAATAGACTAGACTATGGAAAAGACTAAAATACTGAGCAAATGCCAAACATATCTAAACATCTCCCGGACTGCTGAGATCAATACAAACTTTGACAGGACCTCGAATCAATTACCTATATTTCAAATCGAATAACGGATACAGAAATGACTGCTGCCAAACTGCAAATTGAACGCAATCATGCGGCTAAACTTGGCTGTCCGATAAAATGAAGCAAAACAGAGAGAAAAACAAAGTATATATACATATGTATATGTATGTATGTATGTATGTATGTATGTATATAAAATCCTTTTCATTGTAGCCCGCCGGAGCGATGATGCGTGTCAGACACAACCTGAGCACAAATGAACCCATTGCCATGTCAATGAATTGATTCAGCGCTGATAATAAAAGAGCAGTAAATACCAAACAAAACCAAAAAAGAACCAAAGTTAAAAGAAATATAAATGCGTTAGCCATGATTGACTAAGAGATGCGCTGGAAAGATGCCCAAATGTTTATACAAACTAAAAACTTTAGAATATTTTATTTCAAGAACTGAGGAGCTGCTTTAGCTAATTAAAAATAAATAAATCAATAAGCATATGCCCTACCTCTCATCGCCAACTCATTGTTTACAGGGTATGCAAAGCAGAATATGTAATCAGACCCCCAAATGGACAACTACAACTGCAACTGTAATCTGGCATAGCTGCCAGGCGAATCCGTAGCTGTAGGTTAATCATAGCCGATGCGGTTGGACGCGTGGCATATTTGATTGGAAAATCAAGTTGAATCGATTGATGGGAATACATTTATGTAGCTTTAAAACAATGACCGCAAAGGAATAATATATGAACTGGCAGAAAATCAAATAAATCATATAAATTTGTTGCCTGACCAAACAAGAGTAATACCAATTTCAATAACTACATATTAGCAATTAGCCAAGTTAGTACTAACACTCAGCTGCTAGAACACCTAACAAAATTTGCTATTTAATTATTTGTCAAATATATTGTAATAATTGAATATCTTTGAATCTGATTTCCGTCCCAAATGATATCATATGCACTTGCAAACTAATTCAAATATTTGAATTATGGCTTTAAAATAATGCCAATACAATAAAATATCTCAAACCATTTCTATATTATTGCTCACCTATAAAATAATTAATAAATCAATCAAATATTTCATTGACTGACTTTCATAATTTGTTATTTGATCAGCTTAGCTATATACATATTTGCTAATTAACTCGAATAACATAAATTGTGTTCATTTATTAATAAACAAAAAATATGTTGACGCTTTAATTAATTACTTGAAAATGTTGCTAAATTAACATTTGCGGTTCACCAAATAATGTTTGCGCATAATTACAGATTTAATTAAAATTTGCATTTCATTAAACACGTGTGTGTGAGTATGTGTGTGTGTGTGTTTTATTTTCTCTAAAAATTTGCACTTGAATGCAAATTTTGAATTTAAGCTTATGTTTTATTGCATACCCTAGACTAAATAGGGAATGGCCAAATGGGGTGTATTGATTGATCGATTGAAGAAACTTTAATTTTATTTAATATGTATTGAAAGAAAATTAAAAATAATGGATTTTTCATAACAATATGTAATGTATTCGATAATTATTTTTTCTTGAAAAATTAAATACAAAAAAAAAAAAAAAAAAAAAAAAAAAAAAAAAAAATTAAAAAGAAATAAACTAAAATACTATAAAATAAAATTGAGTAAGTTATTATCAATATTATTTTTATTTATTATTATTATTATTATTTTTTTTAATAAATACGCTCTATTATCTATCAATTTTAATTTTATTTTTTTATTTTTTTTTTTTTCAATATATACGCTCTACTTATATTTCAGGTAATCATTTAAATTTTATCCTATTACTCTAATGATATTAGTCCGTATTAATTAGTCTAACTGTGCAAATTGTAAAACCATATTACTTAAAAGTAAATACAAATATTATTGCAGTAATTTTATTATTTAATTTTTTTTTCTTTGTTAATAGCTGTCTGCTTGCATAAAATGTTTAGCAGAAGGTGTTTGTATTATTTAATATTTTTTATTTATTTAATTTTTTATTTGTGCTTGTTGATTAATGCCCATTTCTGGCATAATTAATAGCATTAAATGATATCAAAAGCATCTGGCGTCCGCTAGGGCAATAAAATCTCAATCGATTTGCATTAATTGAATGTTAATACGGTTACGATTTTGCGGTAACAATCAAATGATTAATGGCCTGATGTTTCATTTTATATATTTTTTGTATTTTACTTATATTTTTATATTGACTGAGCGCGTGTGTGTGGCAGCAATTGAATAATAATGAGCTGGAGGTCAATCGCAACAAGGATGGACTAGAGATTGGCGATGCTGCAGCATTACGAATACGAATAAGATCAAGGACAGCGATTGAAGTGGCTGAAGTGTGATATTAGGGCACAGTAATCACACACGCTATCAATGATGACACTGACAAGGTCAATAATAGCGCGGCTATCGCAAATATGTGCGGCTCTAGACAGCGAGCCACTCAAGCGCCATTGTTCTCAAGTGACACACACACACACACACACACATATAGCTGCAACACCCACAACACTCGGCACTCGGCACTTAGCACTCAGCACTCACTTGATTTCGCCTGCATGTCGAGCATGGCTTGTGGAACTGCTTAAGTATTGTATTTTTACTTATGCTTGTCATCCTCGTGCGCTCTATTTGCATGCCACAAGCTCATGTTGCAAATGTGTCAAGCAGCAGCAGCCAGATGCTAACCGTTGAGCGACTGACTCTAACTCGCAAATGCAATCAGCCCGAGTTCAACTGTTGACAATTTAATCAAATATACATAGACATTGAGACGAGTATATGTCTGCCATGTCTAGTTTTCGCACAGTTCCATTTATTTCATCCACAAATTCCAAAGTGAAATTTGCTGAGTTCGAATTTGACTTACGAAATATTCGGCGTAACTTCATTGTGAATTGCATTAGCTGGAACGGATCTAACAAGTTGTAATATAGACGAGTTCAATGTATGACTTGGGCTTTTCTTAAAATCAAGTTCGCACTTGCGCCTCCCTATGTGATTCTCATTGTATAAAATGCCACATTAACCATTAAATGATGGTATATTTTGCATACTTTCATTGTGAATGGCATTAGCTTTTTGAAACTGTGAACCATACGAGACTTTTGCTCAATTTTGTGTTTACTTTAAGTTCAACTCACATTCATGTCTCTCTATGTGATTCTCATAGTATAAAGTTATCAATTCATATGATACATATAACTAATACATATTTAATAATATAAATAATATTTATTAAATAATATAATATAAAATTAATATTATTTTTAAAAGGCGCTTTTAGATATTATTTATAAGCTGTTAATGATTTTTACTCAGGTATAAATTCAATTTACAATTAAATCTAAAAAATTAAAAATATATTCATTTTTATGGAATGCATGTAGAAAAGAATACAAATATTTGTTATTCTCATAATCATAAACATACAAATGAACTAAAATTTTATTTAAAAATAATAATAAAATAATAAATAATAAAAAAAAAAAATAATTAAATACAATATAATTTAAAATAAATAATAAAAAATGATTAATATTCATAAATATAACAAAAATAATAAAATTATATTTTAAAACTATTTTATAGTTGATATTTGCTAAAAATAAATATAATAATATTATAATATAATATTACTTTGTTAATATAATATACAAATTAAAATATTAATAGTTCACATTTGATAAATTTACTTCGTATTCTGATTGACAGAACTGGCAAATATTTGCTGATTTTGATATTTTTATATTTGGCAGCTACCAAATGGCCAAATGGCCGCCTGATGACATTTGGCAGCACTTTTAAAAAGTTTATTGCACTGCCATTACGATATTTTATGACATATTATAAGAAACATTTCAGCGATTTTGCTGTTAGACACCCACAAGCATGACTCCAATGTGCCACAAATATTTTTATTTGTTTGGTTTTGTTTTTGCATTTATTTTTTTTGCATTTCTGTTTTTTGTTTTTTTCGGTTTATTGCACTTAAAGCTTTCACTGTCTTCAATTTTTCTTCTGTTGTCTGAGCATTCGTTTTATTTGGCATAATTTGGTATTTGGCATGAATGTATGTATATGTGTTGCCATAAAGCCATATGCTGCTGGGCGAGCCAAATCGAATGCGTTTGACCTTGCTGCTGACTCGTATATGTGGCCAAAGCCCACACAGAGGCAGACAGTTTGATGGTTTCATGATGTTTTCATATTTTTGAGAGTGTTTTTTATGGCGACTACCAAAATGGAAACAAAAGCCAACAGGCAAAAGTTAAGAGCATAATGGAGCATAAATGCTTTGACTGTATAAATGTGATTTTATGCTGTGCGCCTTGACGCGTTCTCACCCCCCGCCACCTGCTCATACACAAATACATATATATGTATGTATATGTACTTCTATAAATGCGCCTTTTTATGTCCATGTATTATATCAGCAAGGGCTCTTTATGGTCATATTTCATGCGTGGATTTCAAGCTGAGTTGTGGCTGCGTCTTCAGAGCATCAGGCAAATGGCATAATTTGGTATTTCAGGTGAGGATTTAGCGCTAAGGACGACTGAGAGTTGCCCTAAGGCTCTCGGCTGGTTCTTTAAAGCAACTCCAAGTGTGTCTGATTAATTTCAATTAGTTAATCAACTAACGAGCTGGAGCTCGGGCTCCGCTCTCGATTGATGAACGAATTGCTGGGCCATAAAGAGATCGGTTAATTAATGGCGTTAATGTCCTGACAGCGGCGTTATCGAGCGGCTGCTAATTAACCAAATTGACAAATCAAGCTCCCAAAAAGGACTTGGCCCTCGGCACATAATATCACTTAACGGCCTGCTTAATTAACAGCCAAGTCAAGGTGTTAACGGCCTGGCTTGGCTTTTAAGCCACCAAAAAATATTTAATCCAATTTCGCAGGGCGGCACACAGCAAGGACAATCAGAAGAGCTGTGGCACTCACTAACTACCACACACACACACGCACACGCACACTAAACGCCATTTCAAAGGCTTGAAATGCAGGTGGGCCGCTTACCTTTTATGCCGGAGCACTGAAACGAGAACAAAAAAAGAAAAACCAAAAGGTTAAATATAGCAGGCCAAAGATGAGTGAGAGAGAGACAGAGGGAGAGATAGAGAGATAAAATCTTAAGTATGCATGTAATCCCGAAACAATTTTATTAGCCGAGCGCGCCTTAGATGGCTTAGACGGCAAAACGGAAGCCAATTAGGCTAATGCTCTTGTCGGCACAGCGGAGCCGAAAATGCGCCGCCTACGACGAAGGCGGCTTCAAGTGTTTACTCATAGAGGCTCCACAGCTCGTCTGTCTGCCGTGCCCTTCGAGCAGATTGTATTTTAATAGAAACACATTTGGGCGTAACAAAAATCGTTTGTAAATATGCTCTCCCGCTTTTCCAGCAAAGTGAAAAACACAGCCGTAGGACATTGGCTTTGCGGTCCCCGTGCCACAGCACAACTGACAGCATTTGTCACATTGAAATGAATCCGAGAGACTTTTTCCCAGTTGTTTGTTAATGTTGAATAGCTGAGACTGAGTGATACCACTTTGGCTCACTTTGACTTTTTATTTACAATAATCGGTGGTCAAAGTTGAAAGTTGGAAGATCTCGTAAGAACTAAACAGGCCGCTCAGTTCACCTTTCCTTTATATATATGTGAATTGAGTGGCAAGTCCAATGCTGTTCTAAGTTCTGGGATTGATTTACATATGAATAGACATCTCAGCCGGATGAACAGACAGACAGAGAGGGAGAGAGAGAGAGATAAAGAGAGAGAGAGAGAGAAAGTGAGGGAGAGGGAAAGAGAGAGGGAGAGGGAGAGAGAGCCATTTTGGATAGGTTTACATTAACTGGGGACTCAACTAATCTTATATCTGAGCAGATTTTGTGAGATATATAAAATAATATTTTTTTTATATACAATCAATTATGAAATATATTTTTGCTGTTCAATTTTCGACAACAAACTTTATTTTTTATCTAATATGATTAATTGATTTTTGATTTTTAAAGAAAAGTCCTCAATGCCATCTCATTCGCTCTCAGCAACATGCCAGATCACGTTCAGCAAGAGCTACTACACTTGGTTCCCCATATCTCTCTCTCTCTCTCTTTATTTCTCTCTCTCTCTCTCTCTGTCTCTCTCTCTCTCTCTCTCTCCGTCGTGAAGTGTCAAGTCGAGCGCACTAAAAAGTGCGCTGCTTACTTGAGTAAAACGTCCGTACTTTAATAATGAGACGTTCTCTTATCATATCATGTATCATATCATATTTTATTAACAGAAAATATTTTTAATAGATCAAAATCCTGCTACATATCAACAACTGATATATCATTCACATTCATTTGATTACAAGTTTACCCACTTTGGCAGAAGATCTTCTTTACTTTACTTTACTTCCACTCATCTGAAATCCGCCTAATCATAAATCTCAGCCATGTACATACATCTTCATTCATAAAGCTGTATATAGCAAATTCTTCAAAAATTGCTCAGCAGCAAGGCTGAGCTAAAAACAATTTGCAAAGTGAGTGAAAGAAAGTTTGGCTGCACAGCCTAAGCCAGAATGCAGAACTCGCAAAATGTAAACAAGAACGAGCTAAATTGCTGGTTCAAGCCAGGAGAGCGGCACGTGCAGGCATGTTATTCTAGGCGAAAGCCAGTGCAGATGCATACACCTAAAAAACTTACAAACACACAGAAACACACACATATATATAGCTAAGCACTCGCGTTTTGCGAGGAGCACCCGCTGTGCCGAGTTTGGAAGCAATTTATCAAAACATTGCATAACAATAGAGCTGGAATATGCCAAGCCATAGAGAATATTCAAAACTACTCTAACTTTATGCTCCTGCGATCTGAACACGTGTTAACAACATAAATGCATAGCAGTAAGCCTCAGACCCCGTTCGACAAGGACGAACCATGTGTTCGGCATGTACCGGGGCCCTCACTGCGAGACGTATATATATATGTATACATATATATGCATATGGGAGGTTGTCCCTTGCAGCTGCAGTTGTTCAAATATATTTGATTCAATAATTTTATTACCATTGTTTTTAGACAAAGAGCGTGAGAGAGAGTCGAAGGAAAAGAGAGAGAGAGAGAGAGAGAGAGAGAGAGAGACAGAGCGGAAAGACATTGAGACTGCTAAGTAAATTGAAACATCAATTGCAGCAATTTGAATTTAACACTTGTAAAACGTAGAATGATTGGGATAAATCAATTTCATTTAAAGAAATCCTGTCTATTAAAATACATTACATTTCTTAAAAATATGAACTTAAAAAAAAAATACAATTAGCGTCAAATTAGTAGATACAATCCTTTAATTAATAAATCTAGTTTTATACTAATTTATAATAAGAATAATTCTTTAATTAATTAATTTAGTTTTATATTAATTTATAATAAGAACAAAATTTTATTTTATTAAATTAGCAAAATATTATTTTGTAATTAAACCCAAATTTAATTTATTTTGTTAACAAATGCAAATAAACAAATTTCTGAAGAAAAATGTAGTATATAATCTTAAGTTGTTTTTTTTTTATATTAATTTTAAAAAAATCTAGTAAATAGAATTCTTTAAATTTTATATGAATAAAGTATAAAATACAATTTTTAATTTATATATTAAAATTTCGTAAAGAATTTTTTTTTAGAATAATCATTAGCTTTATTTATACAATATAATTTGATATTTTTAATTTATTAATTAACTAAAAATGAAGGTTTAAAAACTAAACTTTTCAAAAGATTTTCAACATCAAATTATAATTAATTCCTTCAATTTATGGTTTGCATAAAATGAAAACTTCACATTATAAAAAAAAAAAAAAAACAACAAAAATAAATTAAAATTATCAACTATCAACAACTTTGTTCAGCATAAAGTTAAAGTCTCGGCCAGTTAGGTTTTTTTTTTTTAATTGGCCCACGGCATGCAGAAGTGAATTTTTAGTTGAGCTGTGAAGCATGTGGCAAAGAATATTTCATACAGCGATGGCAAAGGCAGCTAGAATCATAAATTAAAATCAAAAGGCGATGGGGATGGGCAATAAAACTGCGAAAACTTTTGCTGAATGGCGCCTCTAAAAGGCAAAGTCAGGGAGCATTAAATGGTTCCATTGGGCATATATACAATATGCACACAGAGAGAGAGAGAGAGAGAGAGAGAGAGAGAGAGAGAGAGAGAGAGAGAGGGAGAGGGAGAGATAGAAAGGGAGAGAGCGAAGTATTCGTGTACTCATGTGAAAAGTCAAACATACACACACACACACGCGCACACAGACATAGACAAATGGAGGTGGCCACAAAAGCAGCTGTAAAATAGTTTTTCATATCCGCTGGCAACTTGCATTGTGAGGCGGCCTTGTCTGTAGTTCAATGTGTGTGTGTGTGTGTGTGTATGTTTGTC
The DNA here is from genome assembly GCF_054131065.1 of Drosophila arizonae. Classification (NCBI taxonomy): domain Eukaryota; kingdom Metazoa; phylum Arthropoda; class Insecta; order Diptera; family Drosophilidae; genus Drosophila; species Drosophila arizonae. Next base: position 14,481,345 of record NC_142925.1, on the reverse strand, counting down.
ACCTGAACTGTTGTTGTTGTTGTTGTTGTTGTTGCTGGCAGGCTGTTATCCTGTGGCCCTGTCGGCCATATGATTGCGCATTCATAATATTTCCTAGCCCCGTTCCCCCCTCCATCTCTTTGCTTTGCGCATGCAGCTCGAATACAAAGCTCATTTTTCTCATTTGGCTTGCGGAAATTTGCACTGCATAGTGCCGCTCTCTATGCCATTGACAACACACACACACACACACACACACACGCACGCATACAGTGGCTTCACAAAGTATCTGTCACAAAATAAACTTTGATTTATTTATACACACTTTGCACTCTGCTTTTCGGCCCCGGGGCAAAGACTCTCAAGTCATGGTAAATATTTTGTTGCCGTTTTCCAGAGGCCAAGCAGCTGCCCTTAGAGTCTCTGTGCGCGTGTGTGTGTGTGAGTGTGTCTGTGTGTGAGTGTATTTGCATGTTTATATACTTCCTATTGCCTTGCTTCAACTTTTGCACTTGTGAGCTCACTCCGCCAGGTTGAAAATGCACAATTTCACAATTTGCAGACAATTTCCATTTCGTAGACAATTAGAAACTAGTTAATTAAATTTTTATAAAGAGCGTTGCATATGCAGCATTTGCAGCTGTTTATTAAATCCAAAGCCATTTAGCAGTTTAGTCAAATATTTATTTGAAAACGATTTTATCAGGCATTTTAAACAAATTTCACCAAGGGCCAGCAAATCGTTTCAATTGCCCAGGCAAAAAATAAAATCAATGGCAAATTTTGATAGAGCAAAAGCAATGCAAAAATTCTCATTGAAACAGCAAATGTTTTTAAGCCCTAAGCTCATTGAAACTGGATAAATAGACTTTGGTTGTTCGTCTGTGTCAATTCGAATGTTTGAGTTGAGCACTTGCAATAAATATTAATAAATAATAGTAAACAAATAATGTTTGAGTGGCGTTAGGGGGAAAAACAAAATGAATAACTGATAAAAATAAAGATAAAGATAATATTGTACCCAAAGTTGGCAGAGATTAACTATGTATTTGCATAAGAATTAATTTGCAAACATTTTGTTATTCGATGTAATAAAGGCAGAACTGCCTATGCTTAGCTATAAGCAATTATAATAATACTATAAATATATAGATATTTTTTTTACTCTTCTTACTCAATAAATATTTATGCAAAGTTCACTTCTGTCTCTCTTAAATATTTAATACATTTGCAATTTATTTATCTGTCTATAACATTCTAAATTTACTATAATTTTCTTTACTAAACCAGCTCGAATCATCGCTCGCTGCTTAAGCTTAAGCTGTGGCCTTTAAGTTTCTGGCTTTTCCGTGTATTTTGCTCCTACCTGATGCCCAAACACGCATTCAGTGCATAAATATTTATAGACGATTTTGCTTTCAATCTGTGCACATCAAAGATCAAATATTCAATGTTAGCACAAATAAATACAAACTCTCATTGTGAAGCCGACAACTCGCTCGAGTAGTCGAGTACTTACAGCTGTCAATTCACATGCACTCAGCCAAGCACTCAGTCAGAGACGAGAGACGAGAGACGAGACTCGAGAGTCGAGAGGCAGCGCTCAGGTGAGTGAAGGTGGCAGCTGGAGGAGGGGCAGAGTCTTTCCTCAATAGTTTGGCTGTAAAAGCAACAATATCTTCTACTATTTTCAGCTATTTCTTTTTCTTCTCGTTTTTTTTCTTTTTTTTTCTTTTGGTGGGTTTGTCAGTTTGCTGATATATTTACCGTGACAGACAGCCGCTTGATGGCAGCGTAACACCAGCCCAGAGTGGGACAATGTCTGCTGGCAGCTGCTTGTCGCGTGTTGCAACAGCTTTAACGGGGATTTATGCAGATTACAATGGCAACAAGTTGGACAAACTTGCAGAATGTGTGCCGCATGTTGGCTGCCTCTAATGGCTGCGCATCTGCACAAACATTCCAGCCCCACAGGGGTAACCACTTTTACATAAACAAATTGCCACGAAGCTGGGCAGCTTACTGCACGCTCTAAGTGGCAAACTGTGTAACGATTTCGGGGCGAATGCTTAAATAAAATGTATAAAAATATTTGATTTGATGGTGGCTAAGCTGGCAAAGACTCGAAGCCCTCAGTTGACCAGCGACCAACTATTCCTGCTCCAGCTCCTGCTTCTCCTGCTGTTGCTGTTCACATTTGATTGCTCTTCACTTGAACCGGATTGCCCTTTGAGCTGGCACTCAAAAGCTGCTTGCTATGTCAACTGAGCTCAACCTCCAACTGACTCTGACATGCCATGGAAGAGCAACAATTTTTGTTGTATTTAAATGCTTCAACAACAGCAGCTGCTGCTGTTGCTGCTGCTGTTGTTGTTGTTGTTGTATACTCATATGCATAGCAAACATATTTGAAGGGTTTTTGTGTGCTGCCATTTCACATAATCTTGGATAGTTGCGTGTGTGGCCCGGAATAGCTTTAGCCAGCAGCCGGAAAGTATACGTAAGAGTACGTGTAAAATGGATGCGAGGGGGCGTCGCACTGCTTATGGCACGATGAATATGAAGTTCTTAGGGGAGGGGCGAGAGCAGAGCACAGCATGTGGCACGACTGCAGCTGAATTTGTTTGCTTATTATGCTATAATTCGCATGTAGTACGTATGCGCCCCTGGATGCACGTCTAACACCAACAGCGCATAAACAAACCCATTAATGCGATTCTACGCGCGGTTTTATGCCCCCTTGAGCAGCACGTTGCATCGAAATGGGGCACGTAGAAATACTTTCACGCTTATAATAAAGTGCGCTTCCAGTTGACTTTTGAATAATAAATGCCTGAACAATCGATGGGCGTACCAGCATCCGCGCCCGCAAACTTGACCTTGGCTAGAGAGAAAGAGAGTCTGACAGAGAGAGAGAGAAGCTATTAGGAGAGTGTGGGCTCAAAATATGTGTGCTTAACTGCCTTATAAGAGGAGGCTTATTTATTTGCGAGCATCAGAGTAATATATTTTCCAAGGCCTAATGAGGGAGGACTCTAAATAGAAATAGAATTGGAATCGGAAGAAATTTTATTTAGATTTACATAATTTAATGAATTAAATATTTATTTTAATAAATTTTTTTAAACAGAAATAATGAACAGCTCACAATTAATGTATTGTAAATAAATAATATATTGTAAATAAATTATAAAGCCACAATGCCTATTCTCACTGCCTCAATTGAACATTATAAATAAATCAAAATCAAAGAAATAAATAAATGAAAATGTGTTAAGCTCACTTCGCACATTTTGAAAATATTTTAATAGCTTTTTGAAGAATATGCATAAATTCTCAATAAAACTTTTCATATCTATCGAGCAGTAAAGCAGTTTAAATAAAATATTACGTATACGTAATGGAGTCAGCGGCAATAACAAACAGAAATAAATCTGCTCTTTGATTTAAATTTCTCAATTGCAACATATTTAATAAAATAAAAAATTATTAAAAAAAAAAAATATGAAAATATTAAGATGAATACATGAAACATTTTGGTATTTCACAAATTTAAAATTTAAAATATACATTTTTTGTTGCAAAAATGCTATTAAATAAAAAAAAAAAAAACATTAGCGTAAAGAATAGTTTGCATATTTTTGTATGTTGATAAAATTTTTATTCTTTATTTTAATTAATTTTGATCAACTATCAATTTTCGTTAATATAATACTTTATTTATTTTTTGTTTAAATTTAATCAATTCGTTTTGATTTCATCTTTATATTGTTGTTTATTTAGAATATAATACTAATAAAAATAATAATAAAATCATTATATTAAATTATAAAGATTCCATAGATGGTAAAATAAATAAAATAATATTTAAAAAAATAAATAAAAATAAAAACAATAACAAATATTGCTCATAATTTTTGTAACTTATTTAACAATTTTTTATTCTGCAAATTACGATTATTTCTTTATGATTATAAAACTAGTAATCTAATATTTTTCATTATAAAAGAATGTTTGTGAGCCAACCTCTTTTTCGAAAACAAAACTTTGTAGTCAAGTGTTGACTTTTGAGCTAGCGTCTTCTTTACTCTCAAAACGCATCAATTTCGATTAGGGCACACAGCTAATGTGCTTCTCTTGTTATAGTTGGTGCGCATTGCTTGCATATGCAAATTTATGCGCTTGTTTACATTTTGTCAGGCAGGCAGCAGCACAATAAATTGCAGTTGCTAATGTTTCTGGTTGGGTTGGCTTGTCAATTGATCCATAAATGCCGCACAAACTGCAAGACGATTAAATGAAATTGTCTGCCGTGTGGCAGCCAAATGTAATAACAGCACAGCACTAAAGAGTGGAGCAGAGTGGAGCAGAGTGGAGGAGAGTGGAGCAGAGTGGAGCAGAAGTAGGAGCAGTGGCATCTGCGAGGCGCCGGCAAAGTTTTGTGAGAAATCGAACAACGCCCACAATTCAATTGAATGCCAGCTCAGCTTACTTGAAGTCAACGATTCGTCGTCCTTGTGCCTTGATTGACTTGCAATGGCAAAGGGCAAATGGCAATGGCAATGGCAATGGCAAATGGCAAATGGAAGGAGCGTAAGCATCTACAGATAAGCACGAACAACAACTACACAGTTAATATGACATCTTACAGCAAAGAGCTATTAAAGAGTAAGGCAGCCATCGTAGTTGGCATTGCAATATTTGCCTCATAGATTTCATTTTCCCCGTCCGCTTTCGGATTTCACAGTCGATGCTTGACTATTGATAAGTGAAGAGCTGATTTGAGTGAGGCACAAATTATATTTGCAATAAATGTAAATTGAGTTGAAATCAAGTTTGAATTTCCCTTAGATTAACCTCGCTTGCAGCATGGCGCCACGCAAGGCTAAGCAACCGAAGGAGGAGGTGCAGGTGTCGCTCGGACCGCAGGTGCGCGATGGCGAGAATGTTTTTGGCATTGCTCACATCTATGCCAGCTTCAATGACACCTTCGTGCACGTAACGGACCTGTCCGGCCGCGAAACTATCGCACGTGTCACCGGCGGCATGAAGGTCAAGGCGGATCGTGACGAGTCATCGCCATATGCGGCCATGCTGGCCGCCCAGGATGTGGCCGAGCGCTGCAAGGCTTTGGGCATCACGGCGCTGCACATCAAGCTGCGTGCCACAGGCGGCAACAAAACCAAGACACCCGGACCCGGCGCCCAGTCTGCGCTGCGTGCCCTGGCCCGCTCGTCAATGAAAATCGGCCGCATCGAGGATGTGACGCCCATTCCATCGGACTCCACACGCCGCAAGGGCGGCCGTCGTGGTCGCCGTCTCTAATGTGGCTCCATATGAATGGCTGTGCATTCCGTTTGCCTCTTTTTTGTTGAAAACTGAATTAATGACTGCATATTAAATGCCATTTTTAATATCCCACGGCCTGCTGTGATTGAGTTATGCAAGGGATGGAGAAAGGGGCAGGGAATGGAGTGGGTTGCCTTGCGGCTTTGGGATTCTGATGAGCCTGGGTTTATTCTCTAATTTTATTTGAGTTTAATTGGAACTCAAAATTAACCACGAGATTATTGAGCAAGTCTTAATATTAATCGGAAATTATTTATTCTATTGTGTTGGTGCTGTATAATGAAGTCAAGGATTCTAGATTAAGACAACATTAAAGCATTTAAACTAGGCATCTCACACAATTTCTACAAATTTTAATTATTTACTAATTTATTTATATATTAATTTTTTTTATTTATTTATTTCCTTATTTATTTTCTTATTTATGTATATATTTTTTTTATTTTTTTATTTATTTACTTTTTATCATTATTTTTTTAAATTTATTTATTCAATCATTTATTTATTTCCTCATTTATTAATTATTTAATTTTTTATTATTCGTTTTTTATTTCTTTATTCAGTTATTCAATCATTTTTTTTATTTATATGTTTATTAATTTATTAATTTTTATTATTCTTTTTTATTGATTAATTAATTAACTAATTTTTTTTTATTATATATAATATTATTTATTTCCACATTTATTTAATTTTTTATTATTATTTTGTATTTATTTTTTCTAATATATTTATTTATGTATTTATTTATTCAACCATCCATTCATTTATTTTATCTTTTCTTTTTTTATAAAACTCTAACAACAAGAAACTTTAAAATCTCTTAAAGACTAAAACTTCAGTTATCTTTTATTTTGTTAATTTAAATTACAAATTTATTTTTAATTTTAAATGACTTAAATTGATTTCAGCTAACAAAATCAAGTCCGCGATTATTCCAGCAGTTAAGTATTTATGAAATGCCATAAATAACTAATGAGGAATTAGGCAATGTAATAATTTCTACACATAGATCCACCCATTCGTCCGGCAAATATTCCTTTAAATTTATTTGCGGGTCGCGCTCAACTCTTGCACGCAGTTTACAAAGCATTCGCATTACTTTTTATGGCCTGTTTCAGCAAACGCGTACGAAAATAAATTCGCACATATTTTTTCGGAGCGCTTTGTGACTGCTCCCTGCGCACTCCCAGGCCGAGCATATTCTTTAGTACTTGCAGATAAATAAAATTGTGTAGCGACTGCGGGCTAAGGCAGTCGTGAAATACAACAATCCACTCGATATGCGTGTGTGCAAGTGTGTGCAAGTGTGTGTGTGTTTATATTTTTGTAAGGCATTTTAATGCTTGCCATTCGACGCGGCGAGGGTTTTTCAGTAACGGAAACTGTCGGACCTGATGGTCCTGTACTTTTTGCATGTCGTTGGCGCTGTTCTCGCCGCGACCGCCACCTGTCGCCGTGGGCGTGGTAACTGATATTTCAGGACAGCCAGCGTTATTGCCCTGCCGTCACACTGGGCGTATGTGTAGCACACACACACACATACAGAGAGAGTCTGGCTGTATGGGTTGTTTTTTTGCGCTGGTGTTGGCGCAGCTGCTGCCGCAAGTTTTTGCACAAAGTAAATTAAATTTGGTGCTGTGAGTTTAGCTTAAATGAAAACTTTCCGTTCTGCCAGCGCATCTCAAGTTCTGTCTGCCCTCTGCCCCGCCCCCTCCGCTAGTCGACTTCTGCTTCGCGCCAACGCCCCGCCCACCCTTGTGAGGCTGTCTTAGTTTAGTGGATCTTAATTAAAACGCGACTCGACGCAAAACAACTTGAGGCAATGTTTTTGAGCGTCCCCTTGATGCTTAATTAAAATACTTATACGACATGTTGTACGCCGCCATGAGATGTGTGTCAACAGCTGCTAATGCCACACCTGACGCATTCGTGCACCTGTATAGCACGATGTCAGCCAAGTGCTCTCCCTCCCTGCCTCACTCACTATCTGCTGCTGCTGTTTGTATTTGTCTGGCCGATTTCTTGACATGCCCCAGCCCCAGCCTCAGCTTCAGCCCCAGCTCCAGCCTCCCCCTCGTTTGACGGCTCCGTAAAGTGCGCAATCCATGCTAATTTGCAATTCCCACAAAATGACACGAGCATCCAGCCAGAGCAGTCGCCATCGCAATTGCCGTCAACGTCAGCAGTCAAAACGGCAGCAAACACTTGAATCTTTCCTTCCTGCCGTATTTCACTTACGGCTTTGTTTCTTTCACGTCGCTGGAGTACACGCGATTGGAGCCAGCTTTCTGTTGACACAGAAGGCGCACATTTGTATGAGCTGGGGCCTGCATCAAAATTACGAAACGTTGCCAAGTGAAATGAAATAAAACAAAATACATATAAAAATGCAGGCGAACAGAGCTGAATTTGAGATAAACTTAAGTCGAGATATAGTCTTGGAAATACTTTGTTAAAGTGTTTCCAGATTTGACTAAGATTGTATTATAGGAAAATAGCTTTAGGCATATCTAGAAATCGTGTACATAGATCTTGCCTTTATTGACTTTCGTCTTTAGCATGTGAAAAGTCCCGAAGAACATAGCTCTATTTAAAATTGAGCTAAGCAGACAGATAGAATTTATACACTTCCATAGAGTCTTAGAGATACTCTATGGAAGTATATAAGTCTTAGAGATACTCTATGGAAGTATATAAATTCTAAATAGATATATATAAATTCAGATAGAATGTATACACCTCCATAGAGTCTTAGAGATACTCTATGGAAGTATATAAATTCTATCTGACTTCCTTAGCTCTATTTCTTAGAGATACTTAGTTCAAGAGTTTCATGAATTGTCTATTATAGGAAAATGGGCCATTTCCCAGTTCGAACTATATCTTGAGCTATCTATTCATATAGATCTTGCCTTTATACGACTATCGCCTTGATCAATTAAAAGTCCAGGCGATCAAAGCTCAATTTGAGATAAGGCTAAGAAAGTCACATATAGAGAGATATAAGTCTTAGAGGTATTTTGCTTAAGAGTCAATTGCCCATTATCGAAAAATGGATGTCTTCACAGTTTTAACCACATCTAGATCTTATGTAGATCTGTCCCTTATATGACTATTGAGAGACTCTTAAAATTCTAGCAGAGTAGAAGCTTTATTAATATATTATTCATGTGAGAATGTTTCACGAAGTGCTTCAGAGTGCCACGCACTCTCGAAGCTCGTGCATAACTTGTGAATGGACAGAAATTTTCCCGCTGCTGACATGGTTAAGTGTGTCAGCCCAGTTGACAGAACGAGAACGGGCTCGTTCCTGGCTCTATATGGAAACATAAAAGTAAGTTTCATGACAGAAAATCGACATCGATTTCCTAGCGCCAAGAGTACGATGTTTTGTGGATTATCCTAGTATCTACTGAGTTTGAGCATGAACTAGTGGTTGGACTGCAAATGCTTTCGTCCCCCTTCTTTGGCGATTTCAGAGTTTCTGACTGATCCTTCGATCTGGACATATTGATCGGGGAGTTGCTGTTGGGCTCCAATTGCATTAGATTGAGTGCGGAATTGAGGTGAGCTGGCAGAGTATCATCAGCCAGGCAGAGATTACTGCCATGATCGAAGGAGTCAACGCTCTCGAGGACAGGCAGGCCGCGATGCTGGATCAGCTTCATGGGCGTCTCCTTGTCGCACTTCTTGTACGGCTTCTCTTCGGCGGCCATCTTCATGATTTGGGCGGACTTCTCGAGCATCTCTCGGCGCTCGTGCTGCTGCTCTTCGAGGCACTTGTTGCGGTGCTCGTAGTTCTTGAACGCCAGCTCGGCCTTCGAGTAGTAGCCGGGCCAGCAATAGTCGCGTATTTTCTTACGGGCCACCATCCGGGTATCGGGCAATTCGATTTGATTCTCGCGTCGATAGGTCTCCACTGCCCGGGCTATGGGCAGCAGGGGTCGACCCGACTTCTTTGCGGCCTTCATCGAGTCGAGCGCATCGCTGAAGAACTGCACGTCATCGGGCAGATAGGAATCGGCCTGGCAGGAGGAGAAACGCACTTGCTCCTGCTGGCGCCGTGCCAGGAACTCGTCCTGCTGGCCGGACAGCATGCGTCGCAGTTTGACGCTATCCTCGCGTTTCTTGGCCTTCTGGCACCACTGGAAGCGCTGATTTACCTGGCTATTCTTGAGTCGCTCGGCCACCTGGAAGCGACGAATCTCCGCCGCCTGCTTGCGGCGCAGCTCCTGCTGCTGCTGCTGCTCCAGCTCGTAGGCGCGGCGCTCCTTGGCCAGCTCCTGCAGCCTGCACTCGCGACGTGCTTGCTCCACCAGCATATCCTCCTCAAAGCGGTCCACCACCTGCTGCTCCAGCTCCTCGGCCTGGCGCCTCTGCGCCTGCTGTTGGCGGCACAGCTGAATCGCGAGCTGCTCCTTCCTCTGGATCCGCTCGGCCATCTGCTGCTTGATGCCCTTGGCTGAGTCCATGTTCAGATGACGCTTCTTCACGGTGTCCACACAAACTGTTCGATCGTCGATTTCCTCGCTGATGTTCCTGTCTGTGGTTGATGAGGTTTCACATTTAATTTGGATGCAATATTAATCACTGTCTCTATCTTTTTCTCTCTCTATCTGTCTCACTCTCAACTTACATTTTTCGGCCTCCGCCTTTTCCTTTATGCCATCTCGATAGGCACGCACACGGAACTCGCGAGTTTTCTGGGCGCGTTCCCTGGCCGCCTTCTTCTCCTGCTCGTGCAGGCACTGGTACTGCGCCCGCTCCACAATGGCATCGAAGGTCTCTTGCTCCTTCTCGTCCAGCTTGCGCAGTCGCCTCTCCTCAGCCTCCTTTGCTATCTCTTTGCCGTACTCGACCGCCTTTGCCTTTCTCTCCAACTTCTCCTCCTCTACACCGAGCACGCTGTACGGAATGCAGATCTCCGGGCACAGCTTCTCATCGTGCTCCTGCTGCTGCTTCGCCTCTTCGGCAATTCGACGATTGAGGGCCTCGTTGAAGTCACGCTGAAAGATCACTTCGCTCTGCAGGCGAGCACTGTTCAGTGCCATTTGGCCCGGCTTCATGTTCTCCAGTATGCGATTGGCCCTATAGATGCGCTCCTTGCGCATCTGCTCGTCCTCCAGCTTCACCTGTCTGTCGAGAATGGCGGCATCCTTTTCCTCCTGGTCCAGCTTGGCCTGCTTCTCCTCGTCCAAGGACATGTGACCCATATTCTGGAATCGCCGGCATAGAGCTTCATTGCCTTCCTTGAGATATTTCATGTACCGCTGCTCCTCCTCTTCAGCTGCCACAAAATCCCGCTTCTTCTCCATGGTTGCCCTGCCTATGATCTCGCTCAGCCGCTTGGCCGTCAGCACAGTTGGTATCACCTTCCGGTTGTCTAGGTACCTCGTGTGTCCGGGCGACGCTAAGCACGCCTTATTGAACCTCCTTTTAGACATCGTTGCAGACTGCCCTAATCTATCGTATCTCTATCTCTTCTAATCTATTCCTACCTAGTTTAACTGCCGAATCTACCGCGAAGTGTTGACGTTGTCGTGTAGCCCAAGTAGTTGCCCCGGAGTGTACGAGTGTGCGTATTGTGTTGCGTGTGTCTGTTAGTGTCTGTTTTTTGTTTGTTAGATTGTGTGTGTTTAATGTATAGACAGCCCCGTAGGCTAGTGTAGTAGCTCATGTTTGAAGCCAGGCACACTTGGTTAAATATGAAAGGGGAAATACTTTTTTTTATTTTTTTTTATTTAAGGAATATTAAGTATGAGGAATATTTTTATACCACTCACAAAGCTGTAAATTGTTGATTTTTTAAAATTTAAATTAAAATTTTACAATTAATTTTTTCCTTTTTATCTTTAGTAGAAAATCTTGCATTTCTGCATCCAATTTTCGTCAATCTAACCATGATCGAACTTGAGGCATGAGAAATGAGCTTATTAGATTTTCTGCTATTCAAACTGCTTCTTTTTTGCCCAAGCTCAATCAAGCCACATTTAATACCTCGCATATTTTGCTGCACTTAAATAAAAGGTCCTTGAATTTATCTTCTATCTACGTTTATTTCATTCACTTAAATGCATTGATGCATACATATACATATACATAGATATGCATATGCACATATGTATATATACATTTATATATATACATACTCATACATATCTACGTATCCATATATATATATATACACATATACATATACATACATACACATACATATAAATATATAAATATACAAAGCTATTGGGAATTGCGTTTATCAATTGGGAATTGTGATATATGTATGTATGTATAGGTCAAGCTATACAAGCATAATCATGATCATGATCATAATCATGATGGGTTGACTACAGTTAAACCTCGTATGTGTCTCAATCGTGGAAATCGTATTATTGTCCGTGAGTTAACGCCAAACTCTCTTGCGCAGTGGAGCCTTCCGCTTGGCGTCTTTGCAGTCCGGCTCGGACGGAGGCTTATGCTCGGAGGCGTGGCGCGATAAAGTCTTTTGATCAGCCGATTGCACTGAGGGCACTCTCTCCACACATACGACCGGAGGATTGTTGAAGTTCTTGGGTCTGGTTTGAGCCTCCTTCTCGTCGCACGTCGTCATCACCTCAATATTGGGTGGACAGGGGCCACCCTGGGTCACGGGCTCCTCCTCGCACATGAAATTGCTGGGGGAGTCAAAGGAGTCCATACTTTGGATTGCCGGCATTCCGCGATACTGGAAGCACTTCTGGGGGCACTCCATTTCGCATTTCTGGTAGGGTCGCTCCTTGGACGCCAGCTTCGTAATTGTAATGCAATTGTCGAGGATCTTTTGGCGCTCCTGGTCCAGCTCCTGGCGACATTGCTCGCGTGCCTCGTAGTTTTTGTAGGCGAGTTCCGCCTTGGAGAAGTATCCGGGCCAGCAATAGTCACGTAACTTGCTCCGACCCACCATGCGGCCCTCGGGCACATGATCGATCTGGTTTTGACGGCGATAAGTTTCAGCCACCTTGGCCATCGGATACATGATCTTTCCCTCCTCGTAAGCCTCCACAACGGCCTTGGCCGCATCGTCGAAGAACATCACGTCGTCCTTGATGTACGGGTCCGCCTGGCACGACGAAACACGCATTCTCTCCGCCAAGCGACGCGCCAGGAACTCGTCGCGCTGGCCAAAGAGCACCTTCCGCAGGTTGGCCGTTGCCTGATCTCGCTTCCGTTTCTCGCTGGCGTAGAATCGTCTGTTCGTCTCCATATTCTTGAAGCGCTCAGCCACCTCGAAGCGATGGATCTGCGCCTCGCGCTGTCGTCGTGCCTCGGCCTGTAGGCGTTCGTCCCGCTCGTAGGCGCGACGCTGCCGGGCGAGCTCGTCTTTCTCGCACTGGCGCCGTCCCTCGTCCATCTCGACTTCGGCTTGGTAGCGATCCTCCAATTCCGTCTGGTATTCCGCCTCTCTGCGCTCGTTCTCCCTTATCATTTCGCCGAGCTCTTCGGCAACTCTTGCCCGCTCCTTTATCTTCGCCGCTATCGCTTTCTTATACTCCACGTTGTAGCGCTTGTCCAGATTGCGGCGCCTCGTCACATCAACGCAAATGACCCGATCGTTGATCTGTTCCCGAATGCGCTCGTCTGGGGGAGAGGGTGGTATTTAAAGAAGCTAATCAGGAGCCAGTTGAGAGCTATTTGCTTACATTCTCGGATCTTGGCTTTCTCTTTCAGCGCGTCTCGATAGGCACGACGGCAGAACTCGCGCTTCTTCGCCTTCCGCTTGGCCTGTTCCTTCTTCTCTTTCTCGTGCAGGCATTGGTACTGCGCACGCTCGATCAGCGTGTCGCATAGCTCCTGCTCCTCTTGGGCCAATTTCCTTTCACGCCTCTCTTCCAGATCCTTGAGGAATTCCTCCCGCACTCGAGTCGCCCGTGCGACCTCCTCAGCTTTCACCTCCTCCTCCGTGATGGTGCTGAAGGGAATTAAGGTCTCCGGGCAGATCGCATCCTGTCTGGCTATTTCTCGCCTGGCATCCTCGGCGATCTCCCGGTTGAGCGCCTCATTGTACTGCCGCTCATGGACCACCTGACTCTCGACTACGGCGTGGTGCAATGCCCGCTGGCCCGACTTCAGGTCTTCCAAAATCCGGTTGGCTCTTATAATGCGCTTCTTGCGGTTCAGATCGTCCTCCATTTTCACTTGCTTCGCCCTGATCTCGCCCTCCCTCAGCTCCTGGTCCAGTTTCGCTTGCTTTTCCTCATCCAGCGACTGGGCCCCAACGTTTGTAAAATGCTTACAGAGCCAATCGCTGCCCTCCTGCAGGTACTTCATATAGCGCTCATCCTCCTCCTTCTGTGCCGCAGCTGCATGCTTTTTATCCATGCGGGACCTGCCCATAATGGCCTCAAAGCGTTTCGCCGTAACCACTACGGGATATATCTTGCGTTTCCCCGGCACTTCCCGGCGACTGTCTAAGAACCTAACATGGCCCGGCGGCGCCAAACAAGCCTTGTCCATCGTGGGAATGGGCATTGTGAACTATTTTTTGGATTGAATACCACGAACCAGCGTGCAAGTGGTGAGTGTGAATTTCCTTTGGATTATTAGTATTGTGTATTGTATGTATTTTTATCGAGTATCTGACACGATCGAGATGCTGTCTGGAGCATTTTTTAAGAGAATGATAGTGGAGTAGTAGCCTACCTGCTAAGACAGTTTATAGGGTACTACATATCACACACAAATATATATATTATAATAAAAAAAAATAAATAAAATAAAAAATAAATTAAATTAATAAATAAACAATAATATTGTTACATACATATATAAATATTTTTATAACATATATGGGTAGCATAACAAAAGAGTGTTATCGCCTTAGTAAATTATTAATTAAAAAATAAAACTTTTTCAGTATTTATACTTTTAATTATGTTCAGATTTTTGTGGTATTTGAGATTACTTTTAAATTCTGTTAATTAAAATATTCTTTCTTGTGGGTAACTGTAGGATTCTAAAGAGTTTCTGCTTGCTCCAGTAGAAACTAAAGGAGTAGCAAAAGGCCCTTCTCAAGGAAATTAGTTATGATTAGCTTCATTGGGATTCTATCTATATGCATAAATTCGCTCGCTTCAACTGCCGCTCCATTCAGCATCGAACTAATGAACATCGGCTTTTGTTTTCGGGTTCATTTATGCGGCCGTAGCCCGCAGGGGGTGAGACCAACCCCTAAATCGCTTTGCTGTTCAACAGCTTAAATTGTCTGTTTCGGGCTTCAGGTTGCTTTTGTTATTTAATATGTTTTTCAACACATTCTTGCTTTCCACTGTGAATAGGCTAAAACTGAAAATTAGTTGAAGCTTTAACAATTTGCAATATCCTCTTAGCACATTTGGAAAGTTTTGTGCTACTCTAATTAGGCTATCATTTAGGAGCCCAAAACATAATAGCTAAGCCCCAAAATGGTTGTCATAACAATGCCCTGTAGTTGGTTAATTACAGGGATCATTATAGATTTTAATATATGCGAAAGCTGAATATATGAAATGTTTATACATTTTCTTTCTTTGTCGAAAATATCCGAATATAAAATTTTGATTGAGAAATATTTGATTTAATGAATTAATTTTAAATGATTTTTTATACGATTTTTTGAGAATTTTTTCTGTTTATGGACTATCAAAAATATATTATAGTGTATTATAATATTAAAAAAATATATATATTTTATATTTAATATATGTGGATATTTAAAAGTTTTTATATTTATTATATAATTTGCTATGAGCATTTAGCATTAATAACTATAAAATAAATAATAAAGTCCGCATGTTATTATTAATTGTTATTTAAATTTTTTTTTAAATATTATTTTAATGGCATTAATAGCTATAAAATAAATAATAAAGTCTGCATGTTATTATTAATTATTATTTAAATTTAAATATGATTTAATTCATTGTATAGGAAATTACAAATAAAAAAAAAAAGAAAATAAAAAAAAAAACATCCTTTAACATTAAAATCTTCAAAAAATTAGAAAGAGCATCCATATATTTAATTTTTATATTTAAATTTTATATTTAATTTTAATTTTTATATAATTCTGTTAAGAATCTAAAGGTTTCTCATTTCAAATTCATATTATCTTTTCAAAAAATCAAAATTGACAGACACTAGGTTAATATGCATAGCTGCCATGCTATCATTAAGACATACCAGCTTTTAAATAATTAAAATCAACTATAAATATAAAGCTGTTGGCAGAGCTTAAATCTATTTGCCTAGAAACTTAAATATTCTTTAATGGGCTCTGCGAACTTTTTAATGGAAACTTGCAAAATTCGATGCGCTCTTTTGGCAGTTTAGCTAAGTATAATAGTAAATATGCATATGTGTGTGTGGGCGTGTGGGTGTGTGTGTGTCTGTCTGTCACTTTGACAGACAGTGTTTTGTTGGCTAAATGGGATTAAAGTTGCTTAGCTTCTTCAACTCGCACCAAGTACACAATCTGCTGGTATACAAACATGTGCGTGAGTGTGCGTATTTCTGGTTGTGTATGTGTGCATGTATTTATGCACACTTCAGTTTTGGCAACGCTCGCCACGAAGTGTAAGCCAAAAAGTTAAAAAGGGTTATCACCACGATAACGCAGCATCCAGCCATCAGCTGTGTCTGTGTGTGTGTCTGTGTGAGTGTGGGTGTGTGCATGTTGGCCTGGTTAAGATTTCACCCTTCAATGCACAGTTGGATGGGTGTTTTCTTGTTTTCTTCTCTGCTCTTTTCCTTCTTTTTTTTTTTTTTTTTTTTTTTTTTTTGTAGACTGCTTCTGACGTTTATTATATTGCATTATACATATTTGTATTTATGCGCCTTGTGGCGGCTTTTTTTTATATATATTTGTTGGGGCTTTAAATACGTTATACATGTATATATAATGTGTGTTTCGGGCAAAAAAAAAAAGTATATATATATGTGTATATATATATAAAAAAAATAAAATAAAAAGAAATCCTTTTGGTGTGTGCTAATTTGAAATGCGGTCGCATGTCGCCCGGTTCTCTGTCCCTGTGGCTTGTATGGCGTTGACAAGCTGTGCGTGTGTATGAGTGTGTATGGGTGTGTACGTGTATGTGGCAGAATTTTGCGGATTTATTTTAATGCGTTTATATTTGGTTCAATATGGCATAGCATTGAGGACACATGTAACTGTATGTGTGCTGCCATTGAGGCTGTCTCATCCACTCTCTCTCTCTCTATCTGTCTCCTTCACACGCCCAATTTATGAATTATTTATCAATATGAACAAAAAACAGCAGCTGAAAAAAAGTTGACAATAACAAACAGCAAATGCAGACGGCCAAGTTTGCCATTGACTTTGACAGCTGTTTAAACTTTTGCCCTCTGCTGAGCCCACATAAGTAGGCAATGGAATTCGCTTGGAGCGCAGCGAGAGAGGCGATTGTATTGTAGATTACCAAGCAAGCCCCCAGAGGTAAAAGTCAATTTCGAATATTACCAAATTACTGATGTAGAATTTCTGTTTGATCGTTATTCTGCATTTATTTGTAATTTCGGCCCGAGCAATTTTCAATGTGAGCGAAAAAAATGGCAATTGAATGGGAACAGGAAATTAAATTGTTTACACCGCTCGCACATAAGAGCATGAATTTGGCATAACTAAGCTGGCGCTCATCAGCATAATCGACTTATGTGTATATTTGCATTTCTTAAATTGAAAATAAGTGCCGCAAAGCCTCAGCTGCACGCTTCATGCTTTATGCTCATATTTAAATGGCCTCCACACACGTGTAGCATAAAAAACCTTAAAAAAATAAAGACGAGTGTGAATGAAATCAGAGTGGGTATATGAGGTCAATAGAGCGAGAGCAGAGTCAAATAATTGATAATATATTGCAATAGAATATAAATAATTTTAAAAATACTTTTCATTAACTCTAACAAATTTAATAAAATAATAAAAATTAAATTTAATAAAATAATTAAAATTCTATAAATTATTTCTTATTTTTCTAGGGTATTTCTCAGTCTTGTTTACACTCTTCTCTCCACTCCGGAACAAAAACTACAATATTCTGTGTTCAGCAGGCGACACTCGGCAAAAGACAGCGGGAGGCATTAAGCACTTGCCAAAACTGTGTGCGTGTGTGTATGTGTGTGAACGGAAACGGAAATCAGATCAGAGACCGTATAGCATGTGGATGACAGGGACATCAGCAGGGGCGTGGCAGTGGGCGGTGGGCGGTGGCGGGTGCTAGCAGAAGGTGGCATGAAATCGTAAACAACCGCAGGACACATTAACGGAAAGCGCGTAAAAAGGGCAGCGTAAAAGCTCGACGAACAAATGCGAAAGAAAACAATGCGAGAAATGAAGATAAATGTGCAAAAATTGCGCAACCGCCCCGTTAGCCCGAAATCAACTGCTTTGGTGCCAGCAGGCCTCGAGTGTAGTTAAAAGCAGAAGCGCGTTCACTGCCGGCTATTGAACACACATATCGACAAAAGCGAGTCCTTTAAGGACATTTTCATAAGCCGCTCGCTATGCAAATGCTCACAGCTCAATCGAGTCAAGAGCTCGGCTCTAACTTGAAGGCAAAAATAAACAATTCGAGCGAAAATAAATCAAATTTCAACGGCAGGCGAACACGGCCGGAAGCCGACTTGACGCAGCAAACTTTCGATTCTTGGGCGCGTTATTTTCTGATGCGAGAAGAAAGGCAGCGGATGCACAGTTGCATCACGCTGGAAGCCAGCAGGACTGCCATCGTGTTTATCAAGAATTTTCAGACTAATGGAATTTACGTATAGAAAGAGAAGGAAAAGAAATCCAATTGCATCGAATATTGCAGCAAATCAGCGATAAAACGATATAAATTTCATTCATGTATGAATTTCAATATTCGCTTAAATTTTATTTAAAATATTTCAGCGGATCAGCGAGCAGATTTAACAAAAATCGCTCTAATTTTAATAGGTTTAATAGCTATCTGTATGTTTATAAGCAATTTCATAAATTGATGTGGCTGCAAAACGAGAAAAAAAACGAACCCGAATGAATGAAGAAAGCATAAAGAAAATAGGGGCAAAAATGTAAAGAGAAATCTCTTAAGTATAATCCGCTTTACGTCTGTCAAGCTCACAGAAAAAGGTTACGAACGATAATATTCCAAAGTTAAACTAAAGCAGACATTGCTTGAAAACAACATACAGAAACAACAACAACAACAACAACAGCAACAGCCGAAACAAACAAAAATCCAAGACATTGCCCAAGACGGAGAAGGCAACGGGCGAAAACTGAGGCATTGGCCACAACGTGTGGTCTGGAAAATCTTGAGCAAATTTGCGGTTTTTCTTCTCTCCTCTTTTTTCTTTGCTTTTTATTGAGCTGCTGCATCGACGAAAGTCCCAAAAGCCTTTACGGGCGACAGCCAGAAAGATAGACTGAGAGGGAGGGGGAGAGTGAGAGAGAGTGTGTGCGAAGGGACACAGGCAGAGTGTGGGAGGGTGGGAAAGTTGGCGAGAAACGTTGCGTGCTTAAAAGGATTTTTTATACGATTTTTATTTAATTTTATGCGTTTTATGTGCCCGATCGGCTGACCGCCCGCATTACAGGCGATTTTTTTTCTTTCGCCATAGCCAGCCAACAGCAGCAAAAACAACAACAAAAGACAGAAGCCAATGTCTGAATGGCTTAAATTCGTCTGGAAATTGAGGCAATTTAATATGAATGCATATTCAGACGTATAACTTGATTATATTCCTGGGTCGCTGAATCCGATATTGGAAAATTAAAAAGAGATTATTAGCCTATAGAAACTCTGATATATGTAGATGTTGGCACACATATAGATTTCAGTCAATTGATAAAAATATAAAACATAAATTGTTCGTAGATTATCAGAAAATAAGCAAATTGTGAACATTAAATTAGAGCAGTAATCTGAGCTGAGAGAGTAGCTGGGAAGAGTAGCTAAAGTGCATCTCTATATGCCCAGCCTGTGATAAAATCATCTCGAATGCTCTAAGAGAGGAAGCAGTTCAGACTTGTCCCGCACTGATCGAGCACAAGAAGTAAACGATGAGCATCACTCAAGAGTTAAAGAGTTCGGTATGAGTTCGAGCTCGAGTTCGACTGATAGTGGGTGACTCGAGCTATATAAAGGCAAGCCTGATGCAGTATGTGTTCAGTCGGCTGTCAGAGTTCTGGATGGATCGACGTGTAGTGGGGGTGATCCTCGTCGTGTGTATGGTAAGTAATTAAGCAGTTTATAATATTATTAAGTTAATTCTGTTTATAATATTGTACTATTGTACTAACTATTGTATTAGTACTATAATTAATTTTAAGGAATTACTTTAGTAATAATTTTGTTGTTGAAGATAATGATCATTATTTACAGCTTATGGTTATTAACTATTATATTATATTAATGATTATTAGAGAGATAGTGAGGGTAGAGAGGGAGAGAGAGAGAGTGAGAGGGAGAGTGAGAGAGTGAGAGTGAGAGAGAGAGAGAGAGAGAGAAAGAGAGAGAGAGAGAGAGAGTGAAAGAGAGAGAGAGAAAAAATGAAAGAGAGAGAGAGATTTAGAAGTTAATAAAGATTAAGCTTACTCTTGAGCCCTGCAGTCAGCTCCGTGAACAACGCTTCATCCTAAGAGCAGCAGCAGTATTATAATTGCTGCAGATTACAAATTTATTAAGAGCCAGAGTATTTTCTTTACTAAGGAAACATGGGCTGTGCGTTCTCTTAGTGTGAGTAAGAAACCAGAATGTAGAAAAGAAGTAGGAACTTACATTTGGAAAAGAAGTTATGCTATTAACAGCGGAAAATGCTGTTAATAACATAATCAGGCAATATGAGCAAGGAGCGCTTAGCTAGTTAATTAAATCTGACATTAGCATAACGATTGAGCTCTATAATGCACATATTTTAAGCATTGTCTTTAAACACATGTACGTCAAATATTTATTTCATTTTAATTTATTATAATTATGTTATTTGATATAAAATTCTCATGATTTATTTGAAATTCAATTTTTTTATTTATTTATTTCTTTTTTTTTTTTTTTTCAATATATATAATCTAAATTAATTGCGTAACTTTATGTTCATCTTATAAAAGATAAAGAAAAACTCTCATGCTCTTGGCAACCTTTAGAAATCTGTCATACAATTCCTTATCAATGTAATTTACAGTGTTATTGCCCCACTGAAGAGAAATATCAATTTTGTTTATCGTATCAATACAGCTGTTAGCTGCTTGCCCTATGCATTGCCAATGTGCTCCTGCTGCCCCCCATCAGAAGGCGATGGAAATTTTCGGCTGGCTTTCTGGGCGCCGCGGCGTTGTCTCCAAGAGATGTTTGTGACTTGTGCCTTGCTTCTTGGCAACGCCAAAAATTCACAATCAACAAAAATGTCCCAAAAACTTGGGCCACTGTCAGACGAAGGCGAAGTATCATCGATTATTTAGTTAGCTTGAAAAGCACTTATGACACAAAACAGTAAACAAAATATATGAAAGACAGCCTTCTGACCCCAAACCTCATGTTGTGTTGTTTGTTGCTGTGCCTTTCGCAGCCTTTGCATATTTTTTGAGTGCTGCAATAAAAGTCCGAATTGATTCTGTTTGACAGGGAAAGAGACAGAGAAACAGAGACAACAGAGAGTTCAATGCACGTTTTATGAATTGAAAATTGAAAATTTTAAATATTCATATATATAAAAAAAAAATAAATAAATAAAAAAAAAAACACACACACACACACATACACAGCAATAAATATTGGTTTTATTCGCTTTAAATTCAGCTTTACCTTTTACTAATATTTCATTTCATTCCATTAAATATTTTATCGGTTTAACCAGAATGTTAACTTATTCGTATATAATTTTTTATTTTAATTTTTTTTTAATTAAAGAAATTTTTTTTTTCATATATTATATATCAAAGTGTTGCATATTAAATACACACATTTTTCTACATTTTTTTCAGTGCATTTTATTGCCAATTTTTTTTCGTATGAACGCACAGCTTCAATCAATAAATCATTTCCTCTTGCGGTAATTAAATCTTTCATTTCCAATCAACAGCTGTGTAATATGAGTAAAAAGTAAATTTACGAAAAATGCAAGACTGCCTAATACCCTATATTAGAAATAAACATTGATTTAGAAATTACTTTAATTTCATAGAGTATTAGGCCAATCCGAATGCTCAAAGCGGGAGTGCTCGACTACGCAGATACCTTGATATCTGTCTGCTTTAAAGGGCCCAGACCACACCCTCGCTCTGCCTTTTATTCTCTGCCATTGCCATCCATGGACTCACTGCATAAAACTCTTCACTCCGAAAATTCTCATATATGTATGTTCATATGAAATTCAAAATTTTCATCAGTTTTATTATTCAGTTTGCCATAAAACTCTCGTACTTCTGTCGAGTAATCATAACAAGTACAAAGAGAAAAGCACTGAATTGACAAAAGGCTAAAGGCAACAAGGCTCAAATTGGCGCATCGCACGTAAGGCTTTCGCCTTGACAAGGGGAAAACTCCCTGTCCCATGTCAACAAATAAAACTTAAAGTATTTGTAAGCAAAAGTTAAGACAAATAATGATGGCAACAAGCATCAAGCATGCATATGGAATATATTTCCCATTTTCCTTTTCTTTTCTTTGCTCTCTTTGCGCTTCTTGGCACTACTTGCCATTGAGACTTGAACGTTCCGGCTGTTCCGTCAATGCTGGCTCTAGAAAATCCATTTGGCCCGTCCAGCTCTGGGGAATAGTCGCTAAGGCGACTTATGCGTTCGAGTCGCTAGGAAATAAATTATTCGAGGGTCCCGTCAGTGCTCCAAGCAGCCGGAAGGAGAGCGCTACACAAATTATGATAAGCACTTAAGTATAATAGGCCATGTAGCAATCAATGCGAGTCCCAAATCCCAGCTGGAAGAGCGCAAATGAAAGTCCATAGAAAGGTCCTTTGCTGGTGATACTCCTGCTATTGCTGCTGCTACTGCTACTCCTGCTGGTCTTGGTTCTGTGCCAAGTGCATGGTCAGCGTGTCTGGCTGCCTGCTCCTTTCTACATACATACATACACACATATATTGAGTATATAGTATTGCCATTTCTTTCCAACTCGGACAACCAACAAATTCACTTAGATGCCTGTCGACAACTTCGTTTGCCAATTTTTTGTTGCATTCGAATGGAAAATGCACAAATAAAAGAGCAGCGCAAATAATGTAAGCAGTGTGCCAAATAGTTGCTCATAGTTGTAGGGGAAATCACAGCTTACACACACACTCTCCCTCTCTCACACACTCTCTCGCTCTGTATGGTCGAGTGCAAATGATAGAAATGCAAATGGCGGCATTTGCTGCAGGCCAAAAAGATTTGCAAACTGCAAATAACAAACAGCCAAGCCGGAAAATCGCCTTGAAATGTGTCTGAGGCACATTCAGCGCCTGCCAACATGACTTATGATTCCAAAAAATTAGTTTTGTCTGCCCACACACACACACGCACACACACACAGGGACAGGAAAGGCAATGCCAAAATATTTTCTTATGCATGTGCTTAAATATTTAACATTTGCCTGAATATGTACGCAATAAACAGTTCTATTGCAAATGCAATAAATATGTAGGGTATCAACGACTATGAAATACCCTGTTAGAGTAGAACTTATAGGGCTTATATACTACAACTGTTTAATATTAAATATTACTATAAATATTAAATACATTTTATTTTTTAAATAATTTGTAAGGTTTTTAATAAATTTTTTTTTATAAATATTTAAAAATTAAATAAACTAAAGTGCAAATTGAAAAAAAATAAAAATGGCAACTTACAGAAATTATATGCATTATAAAAAGTGGAGTAACAATTACTTAATTTGTTATTTTATTTTTTATTAATTATAATTATTAATGGAGAAAAAATATTTAAAATATAAAATGTATGTCTTCAGCATGTTTTAAAAGCTGCAAGGAAATTAAAAAAATAAGTAATATTTTATTTTTTAATAATATTAATGAAATATATACATATGTATATATTTATAAAATAAATTAATTTTAATATTAATTATAAAAATAAAAATGTAAGATAAATATTGAAAACTGCAAAAATCCATATACATACATATATTTAATATATATAAATTGATGTAATCTAATAAGGGTTTTACCTCAAGCAGCTCAACTATATGATATATTTTCAAAAGCTTATATTTTCTATGAATATTTCATTGAAACGAAACTTAACATTTGCCTTTGACCAGGCATTTTTTCCCTACACTTTTTGCAACTTAACTAAATGTTTACTGAGCAAACAAGCGCTGTCAGTGGGTGACCTCCATTTGCAGAGTCCTTGGGGTGGCCGGATCAACACATGTCAGCCGAAAAGCCCCAACGGACCGGAAACCCGAAAAAAAATTACAACTTTAACTGCAGCCAATGGACGGAAAGTTAGCCGAAGCGCAAAAGCGACAGAAACTAAAAAAAGGAAAAGAAGGAGGAGGGGGAGAGGGAGCAGAGAGCAGGACGAGGAGCGACAGGAGGATAAACTATGCATAAAAGTGGAACTAACTCTGGTCAACGCAGGAACTGCTTGTGCTTGCGCTTGCTCTGGCTAAGTGGGCGGGGCCAGGGAGTACTTAAACATTTGTCTGCCCAATTTAACTAGTGCGCTAAGCAAATAAAGTGTCAGCCGAAGAGTTTGACGCTCGGCTGGGCTAGCGGTCTCCCAAATGTCCACTGTAATGGAGCACTAAATCTATATGCTGACACAGATCCAGATAGTGATAGTGATAGAGATAGGGAGAGGGAGAGGGAGAGGGAGAGAAGAGGGAGGGAGATAGAGATCTATGAATGGCAGGCAAGCAAACAAGATGCAACCGAGCCAGGCGTTTATTATTGTTTGTAACTGGGCGTGGAGCCATCGAGCGGGGCAGAGAGCAACACGGATGGGCATCATCAACAGCGCATCATCAGGCAGTCGACCGCCAGGCGGAAGTCAAAACAATGGAATGGCCACCCAGCGGAAGCTACACACAAAAGGGGACAAAAGACACTGGGCAAGCAGGGACAGGGATGGGTAGAAAGAGAGAGAGAGAGAGGGGGGTAGGAGAAAAGCGGCAAAAGGCGGAAAGCGTGACATTCCGTTCAGGGAATAAACGAGGGTCGAGCTATTTTGAATGATGGATAATTGTGTGAAGCCCTGGGGGAGCTTGCGTTACGCAAAAATTTTAAGTGCGGCCAAATAGTTGGCATTGGGTCGAACTTTGTTCGGCTTGGGCCAGCGATTTGCGTGGCTCCACTTGTTCTTCTGCTCTTCTGTTTTTCTGGTCCAATGGGCTGCAAAGCACATCCGCCCAAGTGCGAGCGTTAATTGCCCCAGAGATATCAAACGGCCAGTTGCAGAGAACTTGCGACCTAACTTATTGGTGGATATAATGCTGATGCGAGCGCCCAAGAGACGAGATGACATTAGCATTGCCAAAAGTTCGGCAATACGCTGCGTATACGCAATTCGCATAGCGTATACGACGCGTATGCGCATGCACACTGTACAAACTAATTAAAATGCGAGTAAATGTGGAAAAAAAATATTTAAAAAAATAAAATTAAATAAAATTAAAGATCAACCCACGAGCAAGCGGTGAAAACGAGAAAAGGTGAATAAATGTGGCGTCAAATTGAATGACCAGCAGCTGACAGAGGTCGCAGGCGGGCAAAGAGTTTGGGCAATGCGAATGCGAAATGGAATTACAGATGACAAAAAAAAAGAAGCAGAAAACGAACTGAAACTGAACAAAAATGAGAAAAAAAGTGGCTGAAGCTGAATTCATTTCAAAAATGCAAGATGCCGTGAAGACGCTGATGAAATGAAGTAGATTTCAGCCGGAATTATAAACAGCTGTAAGAAAAGGTATCACGGAGATGAGATGAGAAAAAGACGACGACAACGACGACGAAGAAGAAGAATATAAATGCCAACGCAGGCAAATGTCCACTTGCCGGAACAAGGGTGGACAGGCGGACTAGCGGACAGGTGGGGGGGCGGTACCTGAACAAAGGTAACAGCGCGCTGTCGCCCCACTCAATTTTTGGGCCAAATGAATGAAGAGGTGTCTGACGTACACAACCGGGGCCGAAAATTCAAATGAACAAAATTACATCAAGTGTTGGAGTTGCGAAAAAATGACAAAAAAAGAACAAGAGCATCCTCAACCATTCAGTCAAAGGCCCTACTGATTCGAGTTGTCCTCGTCCAGACAGCGTAAAGCCGTGCAGCCAAAGGAAATGAAGTTGCTCGTCCTAATTGAAATGCCTGCAGGGCCTTCGCTGTGTGCGGCGCCTGTAAGCAAACCATTCTTTGATGAATATATATACGTATATATGTATAATACATATATATATATATATAGAGCTTGCCCTACTGCATACAGCTTTAATTACAGAGCGTGAGAGAACAAGCAATGACAACTTTTAGAATGCAGCAGAGCAAAATGAAAACCACAAATAATGCTTCAGGCTAACCACAAAAAAAAGGGAAATCCCAGTAAAACGAACCAATTTAAAACCAATAAATATTGTCCTTTTCTAGTCAGCAGCTAAGGAGCTGGAGTAACTGGGAGCAAGAGGCGAGAGGTATGAGGTGAGATTAGAAAAACCAAATATACATATAAATACCAATTAAGTTTCAATTAAATATAATTGCTAGTCTGAATAAAGAAGGGCTTTGCTTACAATTTGCTTCAGCTTTGTTTGTTTATTTTATATGCAGCTCCGTTTGAGTTTTTGGGTCTGAGCGAAAAGGCAATGGGACTAATATTCCCTCTCTGAAATTGTATTTATTGACTTATTGCATATTTTAGGAATATAGAAAATACTTTAAGCTAAACTTAAATAGCTATTTATTTATTTATTATTTATTCATTTACTTAATTGTTACAGAGAATTTATTCCAAATAACAATTTACTTTAAAGCCAGAGCAACAAAGGTCTTCAAGGCTTATTTTTAATAAATAAAAATATGCTGAAATTAGATATTGAATTTTTATTTTCTAATCAACTTATAAATTTAACTATCAAATAATGTCCTAAAATTTTTAAAATGAATAGAACAAATGAAAATTAAAATAAATTTAAAATGTTTGTATTATTGTCATACAGAAAAAAAATAATAATAAGAAACCCGAATTGCAATTATATCTAAATTGATAAAGTACGTAGAGCTCAGCCAGTGTCCAATAAAGGCTAGCGAATCAAGAGCGATACTATTTTGAATTAAACTATTAATGCAGGTGCTCACGTTATAAATAGAATATAGAAAATAATATATTTAAACAGATTTGCCATTTATTCATAGTGATATTTTAGAGTTATGTTACATAATAATTATTAAAATAAACTGTAAGGTTTAGTTTTATATAGTAGTTTATAGTTATAGTTTAAAAAAATAAATATATTTAGAAAAATTCATACATATTTAAACCTCGCATAATACGAATGATCTTATTCGCATACAATACAAATCTTTTAATTTTCTTTTCAATTTTTAATACAACTTAAGAGATTCTCCTCCCTCCGTGCCAAAATTTCGTGGTCATTATTTGTTTTATTGTTTCTCGCATCGAACTTTGGCCTGAGCACAATTGTGTGATACAATTAATTTTGGTTTTTCAAGAGTCATGCATTTAATATTGATGAATTATTGTTTAGTGTCCCTGGGGAGAGGCCAATAAAACACATTGGAGATATATGTAGTGCCGCAGAGCGCAAAAAGAGCAAAAGAAGCGATGCGAATCGAATGTGAGGATGACCAAAATAAAATAAATGCTTCGTTAGAACCTTTTGTGTGTTGTGGGTGTGTAGTGTGTGTGTGTGTGTTGTGTGCTGGCGGGGCATAATTTAATATGGATGGCAGAAATCCAAAACACTTGAATGAATGCTTTGTCGTGATTTTATATTACACACAAAACCAAATAACTAACCACTGGCAATAACAAAGTCAGCGAACACAGACGAATTTAATGAGAGGCCCTGAAGGAGTGAGAACGAAACATATATATGGCCGTATCATGTGTATGCATGTGTGTGCGTGCAAATTATTGTCCTGGCTCACACATATGGAGTTGTGCTCGACTCTGTGTGCGTGTGAGACGAGTGTTGATTTACATTTTTGATTTATTTTATTTATTTAAGCTGGTGACTGGTTGCTGTTGGTGGTGCGAATGGTGCTGGTGGTGCGGGAGGTGCTGGTGGTGCGGGTGGTGGTGCTGGTGTCATCGTCTAGGCAGCAGCAGCAGCAGCAATCCCCGCCGCTAACCAGACCAGAAAATTATTGCTACCCATAACTTTCATGCCTTCATTTGTATTTCTTCTTGATTTTTTGGTCATTTTTCTTTGTTTCTTTTTTTTTTTCTTTTTTTTTTTTTTTTTATATGTTGTCTCGCTAAAAGCCTCTCGGCTATTGTTGTGAATTTATCGCAGCTTTATTTCTCTCTGTAAGCGTTTTATGCCATTTCGTTTTGGTTTGCATTTTCGTTTTCGTTTTCGTTTTGGTTTTTAGTTGAGGTATTTATCACAGCGCCGCTGCTGCCTCTTGACTAAGATTTAGTATTGCGCATACGCACAGTCAGCCCGTGTTAAGCTCGCTGGCATTAGAGAACGTGAATTGCCACAAATACGTTGAGCAGCCGAATTCATAAAAATCTAAATACCAAATTATAACAATGATTTATGATGATGTTTTCCATTACAATTATTATTATGAATTTTGCTTGAATATTCATATTATGGAATTTATTCTTCACATGTGACATGGGAATATTTGTGTAAATGAATCATTTAATTTATTTCCATTTTTTAAAACTGTAATTTAATGCAAGATATTTAACAATTTCTTGTTTTTTTTTTTTTTTTTTTTTTTTTTTTTTTTTTATATCCTTTTATATTATATTTCAAGATTGGGTATTTTGTATATAAAAACTTGTATATAAATTCAGAGTAAAACTAAAAAAAAAAAATATCTGTATATTCAATGTTAATTTCACTTTTAAATATTGCTTTTATTCTCTCTCTAGATAAACATAGAAAAAATAATTATATTAAAATATATTTATTTATATATGACATATTTTATATTTATTTTTATTTATTTGGAAAAAAAAGATCTTGTAGTTATATACTCTTCTGTTCTGTTCCAATAATCGGCTATATTCAATTAATTTATATTTATAAATTATACACATTTATATTTATATATTCCCCCAGAGAAACCCTTGAGCTGTCCACTACTTAGGAACATGGCTATTAAGCATTTTAATGGCTTAACCATGAGCTCGGCCTTAGCTGTCCCCTGCTCATAATTATCACTTAAGCCCGCATTTATCAAGTGTCGGCGGGCTGGCGACACATTATTGTATCATTGACCTCACCAAGCTGCCATGATTTTTGCCATATTTATGAAGCAATGCAGCTGCTTTAGCAGTTCCATAAATTGCCATCGCACAGACCTGAGACCGGGCTAAGCCGGGCGGAGTGTGGGCTGAGAAATTATATTCTTATGGCCCGCAAGTAACTGCAAAATGTATTAAAGTTGAAATTGTGTTAACGGCAAGTTTATTAATTATTTCGTTTCGCCTCAGGATACGAGCCGCATACAACACGAGAAAGAGAGAGAGAGAGAGAGAGAGAGGGAGCTGACTATACTCGTATAGGAGTGAGTGAGCAGGCAAGTGTCTGAGTTTTGCTCACGACAACAAATCGCAGCTAAAAACATACACTGCGGATGTTTTAGTCTAATTTATTGTTGTTGTGTGTGAGAGGGAGAGAGAGAGAGAGAGAGAGCAGACAGCTTTATGAACATTGCAGTAGCTGTGGGTGTGTGTGTGTGTATGTGTGTGTTTATGTTCGAGCTTATGCAGCTGTTTTAGTCAGTCGGTTGAGCACTAATAGATCCTTCTGCAGCATAGAGAGCATGCTTAAACTCAGCTCCTAATGAGTCGGGAAGTCAGCAGAAACACTAAAGGAATGCCCCAGGCGATTTACTTCGGGAAGTGCACCCCCAGAGCGCTTTTGTTATATCATATAGAAGTCAAGAGTCAAGAGACGCTTATGAACGAACAAGTTCACACTGGAAATGAATTGACTCGTGCATATGGACTACATACATTTGATGCTTTATTGGTAATTAGATGAATCCATAAATTATGACAATAATATAGGTCTCTCTCTCTCTCTCTCTCTCTCTCTCTCTCTCTCTCTCTGTTTCTCTCTCTCTGTCTGTCTTTCTGCAGAGCAGGCAATTTAATTTAATTGGCCTTTTCTTATACACCTATTCATAGAATTGTGTGAATGTGTGAAGGCGGCCCCAAAAGGCATTTGTTATGTTCTTTGAAGTGCCGCACATGGCGGAAATTGTGTGCCGAACTAGAAATGCCAATTAGTCAATGCAATCGAACCCATATAGACACTGCCATTGAGCGTGTATTTGACTGTGTAATTAACCACAGTAGTGTTACTAGTAGAACCTTCTCTCTCTCTCTCTCTCTCTCTCTCTCTCTCTCTCGCATTAGGGGGCAACTCTGTACTCTGAGCTCTGCGGTTGCTGTGTAATTGCACTGCCTTTGTTTCGCATACTTAAATATTTAATGACTCAATGCATATGTAGCGGACTTTAAGTTTCACTATCATTCCCTTTGTGGTGTAGTTCGTAAACGTTTTATGGCGGCGCACTTTCAACTCTTTGAAACGCATAAACTTTTACTCACTCACATCTTAAGGACTTCATAATGAGTAAGATAAGACTATAAAAGCCTCTTGAGTTGCCTCAGCCTCAGCACTTGATAGTTATCGGCTAAAGGCCCATTTAGTAATTATATACTATATATAGTACGTGTTGGATTTCGGATGTAGTGCATATCAGTTTCAGTGCTGGACATTAAATTTCCAATGGCAAAATGTCCTTTGGTAGTGCGACCACACCCAGGGCTGTGGAGGCTTGGGCAGGGCTGGACAGGCTGGCGCTTCCAAAATATTTGTTGTCGGCATATTTCAACCGAATGCCAGGCAGCCAGCATAAAATATCTGCTTATGTCCGTCCATGCGCCCACACACACACACACACAGTATATTCACTTAATTATAGATGCGACACGCAAGCCATTCACCCCATTCACTGGACCATTTCAATTGCTGAAAAGGCGTGCCTGAGTGCGTCAAGTATGCGCCCACTGGTGCCCCATCAGGCAGCATGTTTATGCGTGGCCCTAGATCTGCAGCTGGAGCTGGAGCGGAAACTAGAGCTGGAGCTGGAACTGATGCCTGGACAAGGAGGCCTGGGCCCAGGTTCATTTGGGGCCATTACTTTGCACACAAGCCAGCAATAAACTAACAATTAGGCCGAATATAACAAGCAAAACACGCGACACACGCACAGAGCACAGACAGGAGGCAGAGGAGACACCCGAGGCACAGGAGGCACAGAGCACATTCAGCACACGCGGCACATGCAAATGTCTAAGAGCTTGCCAAACATCTTTAAGTTTTCCAGCAAATTTCTGGCATTGCTCGCCTCAAGCTTTTTAGTCAAATGATTTTTAATTAATCAATGCTCTTGAAGTGCTTCCACATGCGTTTGAACGCATGTGAAAGACTTTTTAATTTGATGCGGTACAAAGAGCTCACAATTTGTTCACCTTTTTCACCTTTTGATATGCTAAACGCATGATTTTCTCCTGCAATTTGAATCCCTTTCATGTTGTTAGAGAAAAAACATTTTGTTTGTATTTCATTTTCAACAGTATTAAAAATACACGATTGATGTCAATAAATTGTCTTAGTTTATTTTTATCATTATTTAACAAATGAGTATTTTGCTCTTTTGTTGAGCATTAAACACGAACTTGATATTTTTGTAAAGAAGTAAAAAATATTTTAGTAAAATTCCTTTGGAAAAGAAAATAAAACGGGCTTTTTGTTGATGGTATTTCAGATAATAGGTAGAGTTTATAAAATATTCATCTTTAAGATAGATTTATTTATTTAAATATTTGCGCATTCTTAAAATGAAAATGATTTGTAAATAAAATAAATAAATATATTTTAAATATTTATAATAAATATTTCTCAAAAAAAAAAAATATATATATATATTAATAATAATATAAACTAATAAAAAAATTAAAAAATATACTAATAAAAATTAATTTTTATTTACATAATTAATAATATATTAAACGACTTGGCAAAATAAATTTATTATTTACAATATATAGTATTTAAACAAATCACAATTTTCGTTAATAGAAATAAAAATATATTTTTATGTGCACATAAAACTTATAAACTAAATATATATAAAATACCTTGAAAACAATTAAATTCAATAATAATAGACATAATATTTAATACAATACTTAATAGACATAAAATAATCAAATTTGTAAATAATGTAATGTAATCTATAAACTAAATAAAGAGGTATAGCTAAATACATACAATATTTAGCTTACATATTTACATATTTACATAGGTATATAATATAAAAAATATATTATAATATAAATATCATATATGGATATAAATTGGCCACCAAACAAATATTAACTATTTATGAATGGGCTAGTTAATCTAGCTATAAATATTATATTATTCAACTATATATTGAATTGAATGGAATTGAATTTTTGCATAATAGTTTTTGTTTTGTATCTAAAATATATTTATGGGCCTAATATTACTGTTTTATTTACATGCTGCATATTACTGTTTGGGTAGATGCACCCATCTTTTTAACAATACATTGACACTTATTCTAAAATTTCAATATATGCAATATATTATAATAAACAAAAAAAAAAAAAACAAAAAAAAAAACAAAACAAAAAAAAAATTAAAAAAAAAATAAAATAAAATAAAATAAACAACTAAACCACAAATTGGAAGTAAGAAACTAACAAAATTTTAAAATAAAACCAACCACAAAAATCTATTGGCATGTTTAGGCCCAGGGTGAAATGATTCGAAATTCTAGGTTCGAATAACAAAGGAAAAACAAATGGAAATTCAGGCTAATTGTACTCCATTGATTTGGGACTTTATGAATTTCTCTTCAAGTCGAAGCAGGCAATTAAAAATATGAAAAATGTCAAAAGAAAAAAGGAAACAGAGACCCAGCTGCATTCCAAACGTGACCACAACATTTCTTCACTTTATGTTTGCTGCAATAACTCAGAATTTTGCGGTTGAGCCGTGGGCACGAACCGCACAAAAACAGCAATCAAAGCTTAGACAAAGACAAAGCAGGCAAAATGACAAAAAAAAATGAAAATAAAATAAAATAGAAGGGGTAATAGTAATAGCAACCTGTACAAACACGCTGACAAAACTTGTTAACCGCAGTAAGAACAAAGTTGAAATTGCAGCGCGTAGGAGCAACAGTAGTAGCAGTAGCAGCAGGAGCAACAGTAGTAGCAGGAGTAGCAGGAGTAGCAGGAGTAGCAAATATATAATTCATAAAGAGCGTAAAACGAATGTGGAGAATCGCTTGGAAAATTGTTGTGTTACCCATGGCATAAAGCACTTGCACTTACCATTCACATCACACACTCAGCCGTCCTCTCTGTCCGCGTGTGTGTGTGTCCGCGACTGCAATCCGTTAGAGAGTGAGAGAGATAGACAGAAGGATGGGCGATAAAAAAGAACAATTCACAGCAGTTCAGTTATGTTGCGGCAAGTTCACTTCCGCTTCCGCGACGCGCACGATACCGTTACGTTGCGTTAACTAAATTCTGTTGTCAAAAAGTGGAAAATGTTGCAAATATTCTGACAGCAGTTGCAACTAAGAGTCCAACTGCTTAGCTGTCTGAGAGCGGACCGAGCCGGGCCGGGCCGTGCTGGGCCGTGCCACAACCAAAAGTTTGGAGTTTGGAGTTTGGAGTTGCGGCAACGTGTTACGGCAACTGCCGCAGATTCCGGCCGAGTTGCGAGTTGTAAGAGCGCACTTAACTTTCACGGCTAACTTTATGGCACACTTAAACAACACTGCGAGTGCAAACTTTTCGATCGCTGCAATTCTTATTATTTACTCAGCAGGCCACAACTTGAAAGGACGATAGTATTTCTTACTGTTTATTTCGTATTTTGTATTTCGTATTTTCGTATTTTGCAGCATGCCAAAGTAAAGCTGATGGCTAATGCATAATTCAAATGCTATGACACGTCGTGGCTGCTGTATGTCTCAAAGTGACTCTGCTGCGCTTGTCCGGAATTTATCTGCTGCCGTTGCTGCAACCGCTCCGTCTTAGGAATCACCGCAAACTGTTTGGCCGTGCCCAAGTCCCGGGATCAGGACCAGTTCTTCTGCCCGGATGCCGCATCTCGTGCCGCCAAAGAAGCAAAAACATCGCACGACTTTATGAATGGCGCGATGTTTCTTGCCAACGCTGGGCACAGAGTGGAATCGGAACAGGTTTGACGCATGCGCCGTAGCCGTATGCAAGATTTATGACAGTTCCGGAGGTCGCACGAAGCGCAACGAGCAGCGGAACACGTGGCGCCACCAACAAGTGTGATAAGCGTGAAAACACGCGCTGATAACGCCCGCACGCAAATTTGGCTTCTTGTCTAAGGTCAGGGACGCCGACGCCAGCATTTAGTCAGTGCGCATTGTGGTGTGCGATATTTGCTAAATGGCACTGTAGATGTGAGCCAACACGGGGTATTCCTGCTGACGCTGATGCTTAATATATTGTAGTAGAAATGTGATATGTATATAGTTTATAATCTATTAATCCATTGTAGAAATGTGATATGTACATATATAGTTTATAATCAGCTTAATGGCGTTGATAGTTAGACTAATTCTAATTAATAAACTATGAATTTTTTATTTTTATTTTTTTAATATAGATAATTCTTATAATATGTAGAGTAATCCAATAATTAATAGACTATGATTATTTTATTTTTATTTGTTTAATATATATAATTCTTATAATTTGTAGAGTAATCCAATAATTAATAGACTATGATTATTTAATTTTTATTTTTTTAATATATGTAATTCTTATAATAGGTAGAGTAATTCAATAATGAAAATATATTTATTTTAAAATATTATTTATTTTAGAATGGGAAAATATGTGTGCTATAATTTAGATATACGATATAATAGAGCACACAGAAACTCTGAAAATAAAAATATTTATAAATATATATAAAAAAAAACACAACATTTATATATAAAAAAAATCTATTCCAAAACGGTTTTTATTTAAGAAGTGGCAGTCAAAATGTACTTTAAATTAAATTAATAAATTAATAATCTGAATCTGAATGACGCAGCTACAATTTAAATACGAAGACCAAGCCATATCTTAAACCAATTATTATTTCACTGCAATTTCCCTTGCCATTGATTTTATTTTGTCACCCATGCATTACCCACTCCTCGGACTTTTCCTGTATTTCTTTCTCAGTCAGAGCTATTATTTTACCAGCTTGTTTGCTCAATTAGACTGAGGGAGAGTACGTTATAAATAATTAAAATGTTTGCGAGTAGGTAGAGCTTTAATTATTTCATTAATCTTCCGAAATGTATGTGTGGTTATTAGAGCGACGCCAACTGTGAGCTGATGAGGGTTAAGCAGCTCGACCGCAAAACAGTTGTATTCTAGAGACAACAGTAAAAGCAACTACAACAACAACAACAACAGAGGCATCAGCAGCAGCAGCAGCAGCAGCGTTAAATTGCAAAAGCAAACAGCTCAAAATCACGCACTGCCAACCCATCACAGCATCAATTTGCTGCGTGAGACATGGGCAGACATTTCTGGTTGGGGCTTGTGTGAAGTGTGCGGGTGTGCGGGTGTGTGTGTGTGCTTGCGTGTTGGTGTTTATAATTATAATGCGCTTTATCAACTGTCAATATGGTACGACTTTTGCTGCGCACGACAAAGCAAATTATCGAATAGCCAGCAGCTGCCAAGCGAAACTGAAACCAAGACCGAAACCAATACCAGAAACCACCGAGAGTCCATTAATTCCATTAGAACCAACTGCAGTCTGCATAGCATGGGGTCCTTAAAGTCGTGTCCTTTAAAATCTACTCCTAATTTGCATTCTCCCATTTCTTGGCCAATTACAGAACTCGCCTTGTCATACTCTCTCTCTCTCTCTCTTTCTCTCTCTCTTTGGCTTCATTTTAGCAAAAGTATTTTCCATTTTTTGCTGCTTCTTCTTGTCTATTTTTTATGTTGCTAAAATTGCCTTTGTTGTTGCTGGGCGTAATTTGATGTTAATGTATGCATGCA
Organism: Drosophila arizonae; assembly: GCF_054131065.1. Lineage (NCBI taxonomy): Eukaryota > Metazoa > Arthropoda > Insecta > Diptera > Drosophilidae > Drosophila > Drosophila arizonae. The sequence continues at coordinate 14,445,678 of NC_142925.1, read as the reverse complement.
GTTCTGCTGCTCTCCTCCAATTGCGTCTGGCTCGTGGGGAGGCGTGCATAAATTACTGGGGCGAACACAGCTCAGTACAGTTATAACAATAAAACGCAAAGCTGCCAACAAACTGAGCTACTTTTGTTTAGCTCTGTTCATTAAAAAGCTGTTGCCAAAATATAGCTTTAAGCTCTGTTTAAATATCAAACACGGATTTGTTTGGACTATAGTTTATATTTACTCTATAATTGGTATATAGGAATTTGCATTTAAGCAGAGTTTTGGCTTCACATATATAATTATTGATTAGATAAATGCTTCATGGAGTCATTTAAATATTATCAATATATATTATATTGGATTCAAATGAACATTCACAAAGTACACTGGCCAACAAATATTCGACAACAAATTCTCGCAGTGTTAGTGTTATGATTAGGTAAATAAAATTATCAATGTCAGCACATAATATCTTACTGATAAATAATATTGGCTTAGAGTCTTGGGCAAAGAAACTAAAACATTTTACATAATTTTTTAAACATTTTTTAAGACCATTTAAAAAATAAAAAAAATAAATAAATAAAAAAGAATTTAAATTTAAAATCATAATTAATTTAAAATGAACTAAATATATGTATTCTTTTGTATCAACTTTAATAATAATAATAATGTAATTAAGATTAAAAATATAAAATATACAATCGTAAACTAGCCGGTTTTATTTATTTATTGATTTATTTTTTTTTTTACATTTTTGTTGTTGTTAAGAATTTAGTTGTTAAACGGTAGTCAGTCCCTAGCTAATCAATGCGAACCCAAATAGCGTTAGCGGACGCACTATATATTGGCCTAGAAGATTATCTAAATTAGAATAAAAAAAAAAAAAGATAAAAAGCGAATGGAAACAAACAAAATCAGCTGATATTAAAAACAAAATATTTAAATTCCAAGGAAAGAAAAATTGCATTGGCTAATCTCTTTAATATGCTTGAGCTGATCAGCTTAGCAGCTAAAAAATAAAAGTCACAATGAGCTATATGATATGAGTTGATATGATATGAGACGGATCGAGCATATATAAAGGCAGTAGCTGTAGGAGAATTCCAATCACCAATTTGCTTCAAGGCAGACGCGATGGCAACCAAAGCAATATTCCCAACGTTCTACGATGCGGAGACCAAGATCTGGAGTGGCTTCAAAAAGCGTCCGTACTACGATCCCGACTGCTCAGCGGGTGAAGTGTTCTTCTGTGCCCTCAGGAACTATCCCAACCTAGTGATTCAGGTAAATGGCAGACTTCGTCTATTCGATTGGAGCTCAGCTGAAGCTCGCTGATCTTTATAGATCAACGATGTGGACGGCTCCACGGTGACCAGTGGACAAATACGCCAATGGGGCATTCGGCTGGCGCTGTACCTGCAGCGAGAGCAGCTGACGCAGGAGGATGTCGTCGGCATCATTGCCCACTCCAGCAAATACATCGATCCACTTATCTTGGCCTGCTTACTGCAAGCGACACCGTTCCACGCCGTGAATGCCACACGCGATGCCGAGACAGTGACCCATCTCTTTGCCGTGACCAGGCCAAAGATCATGTTCTGCGATGCCGCCGACTACGAGCGCATCAAGCAAGTCACCAAGGCGTTTGCGCCAAAAATTATCACACTTACGGGTCGAGTGCCCGGTGTGCCCCACATTGAGGATCTGCTGCTGCAGCCCGTGCCCGGGGAGGCAACCTACCAGTGAGTCTGCCCATCCTCTTGCCCATTAAAGTAATCCTACATCGGATTCTCTGTTCTCTATTCTCTAGACCCGCTACCTTGAAGAAGGATGGCAATCAGACGGCCATCATTTTGTGCTCGTCGGGCACCGCTGGCTTGCCCAAGGCTGTGGCCATTTCCCATTATCACATACTCCAGATATCACCGTAAGCCAAACCAGATCCGAGTGCTCTATCAATCAGTTCTAATTATATTAATCTTCCCTCTCTCTCTCTCTGTCTCTCTCTCTCACGCAACAGCTTCTGCAACAGCTCAGACATCATATTGACCCACGCGACTGTCGACTGGGCGACGGGCTTCATTTCCATTGCCATTAGCCTGCTTTATGGCGCATCCCGTGTACTATTCGAGGGGGCCTACAATGCTGAGCGGTTCGTGCAGCTCATCCAGAAGTATAAGGTCACCACGCTGGCCATGGCGCCCTGGCAGGCCTATGAGCTATTCACCCACCCGCTGGCCACAGAGGAGTCCTTGGCCACCATCAAGATGTCCTTCATCACTGGCGGCTGGGTGGCGCTGCCCGTGCTGCAGCGGGCGCAGAGGCTCACAAGGGGCTGCGTTATGTTCTCCTACGGCACCACGGAGACAGGCGCCATAACGGTGAATATTGATCACACACTCGACAATTCAGTGGGTCGCGTCTGTCCGGGCCTGCGCATCAAGATTGTCGACGAGGAGGGCAACAGCCTGGGCCACAACCAGGTCGGCGAAATACTGATCGACATTGGCTCCAAGTGGGGCGGCTATGTGTCCAATCCCGAGGAGACGGCCACCACCCTGAGGGATGGCTGGTTCCATCTCGGCGACATGGGCTACTTCGACAAGGACAACAACCTCTACATTGTCGATCGCAAGAAGGATCTGCTCAAGTACAAGTCGAAGCACTACTGGCCCACGGAACTGGAACAGATCATCGCCGAGCTGCCCGATGTGCAGCATGTGTGCGTGGTCGGAGTCCGTGATCCCAAAAACGGCGACTCCGCCGGCGCACTGGTCATCAAAAAGCCAGGCTCTACGCTCACCCAGCAGCAGATCATTGAGCATGTGGCGAAGCGCGTCGTCGTTGACTACAAGCAGCTCAATTCCGGCGTACAGTTCGTGGATAGTTTGCCAAAGAATGACAATGGAAAGGTGCTGCGCAGCCTGGCCCGGGACCAGTTCGAGGCGCTCATGAAGTAACGGACTTTATGGATTCGCTTAATATAAAATAATAGATAAGATAAGAAATGTATATGTTTATATATGTATTATTAAACAAAAATAAATATGTTTTTATAGTTAATTGTCAAACAAATGAATTGAGTTTATTAATAAATCTTTTTTAATATAAACAAATTAATTCTTAATGTTTTCAATACGAATGCACATATAAGTAATATAAGAATCTGTTTTTAATCAATCATAGTTAACTTCAACAAATATTCAAATTTAATTAAGCTGATTTCATTAGTTGCGTTCGATATTGCTAGTTCACGGTAGACGCTGTGACCTAGTAATAAAATGTAATTATATTATCAATGGGAGCTTACATAATAATTCAATTATGATATCGCGTTCACCTGGAGAGCGGATGCACCTGTCCACTCAGTTCATAACAATGATATCAAGAAACAGCGATCAAAGGTCGCACGCGTTGATATTTTAATGATTATATTATATATTTAGAATTTGCGATAAACTTGGAGATAAACTTAATATATAGATTACGACCCTCCGCGTAAGCGCCATGGATACAAAGTAAATATATACAGGTCGACTAACCCTATGGCCATCAAAATTATAGAATATATATTTTTAGTAAACTTGAAGAGTTCCCGCACTTTGCCGCAATTTGTTATAAAATTCTTAATAATTAATTGAAACAATTCCAAATGATAAGATAAACAAAAGTTTATATAATTGATTGTAATTTTTTAGCTCCTGAAATATGAGAATGACTCGTAATTTGTAATCTATAGCAGAAAAAAAGTAAACATGTATTGCTTGATTAATGCGATGAGTATATTTAAATAAAATTATTTATATGTAATGATCATATTAAAGAAGATATAATCTAATTTAATTAAATAAAGTGAGAAGCTTTGATAAAAGTGATAAAAATATTTTTTTTAATATAGAAATTATTAAGTGCTTTCATAGAAAATATTTCAATTAAATTAAAAATAATAAATTTATAAATATGTATAAAATAAATTAACAATAAGAAATTTAAGGCAGATAAAATATAAATATAAACAATAAATTATTTCCGAGCTAAAAATATAATTTAGATTTATAGAAAAAATTAAAATTTTTCTGAAGGAATCCAATTTAGAATTTTAATAAATTCTACAACTTAAATATTATAAAATGAAATATATTATTGTAAATTTAAATATGAGCAATAAAATGTTTACTAAATATATTTTATATGTTTATATAACTTCAAAACTTTCCAATAGAATAAAAATTATAATTAATTCAAATATAAACAACAAAATGTTTTTTACTTAAGTAAAAGACAATCGGGTGGCAACTCAGTCGAAAGACGTTTTCCATATTTGATCTGTCGAAGAAGTAGAATTTATAGCCGAAAAGCGTGTGAAAATAAATAAAATAAACACGAGAAAAGTAAGCGAAAGACGGCCATCAATCAATCAAATGCCACATGGAGCGATTCAAAAATCTTGAGCACGTTGAGCAGACAGCTCAGATCTGGTTCTAGCTCTGGCCCAGACTCTGGCCAGATACTCGAATGGAAGTCACCTGAGCGCTGATTGCAAAATGTCAAATCGTGGCAGGGGCTAGGCGAGGGGTGGATGTAACGGGGGAGACAAGCCGAAAGGCGACTCAAATGGCACGTGCACATTCAAAATGCCAATCAAAGTCAGAGGGCCTGGTAACCTTTGGAGTTGATGGCTTGACAGGAGCATTGTTAAAGCTGATAATTCGTGTTCCCTCTCTCTCTCTCTCTGTGTATTTGCGTGTGTGTGTTTGTGTGTGTGCGGAGCATCAATTGCAGGCGCCTAAAACTATGCAGCAAATTGCAACGCCAACCCAAGGCACTTCAACAATTCCAAACTGGGGCGGAGAAGTGGAGGAAGGCGAAAGGCGTTAACATTTTTCGAGCTGAAGGATGTTCGGCGTGTGGGCGTGGGCGTGGTAAGTGGCAAAGTCAGCCAGCCATCCAGCCTGCCGGGATGTGCTTATGTTTATGCGCGTTTATTTACGGCTTGAAATTTGAATAATTTACGATGCCGTTGGCTGCGAAAAATGCAGTCCACAGCAGACAATGTATAAGAGTGTGTGTGTGTATGTGTGTGTGTGTATGGCTAGAAGAAAAACAGCGAAGGGGACATCGTTCCGTTGGTATAGCTACAGCTACAGTTACAGCAGCTGAAGCCATGAGAACATGGCACAGGACATGGAACATTGAATCTGTTTTTCGAAGCCACAGCAATTGGTGCCGGCCATTGTAGTTGCGTGGGCGTGCAGGGCTGGCTTAGAGCGGGGGTGTGGTCGATGGCAAGGGAAAGGCGCGCGCGCGCTTGAATGAAGCGTAAAAACAACAACAACAACAAGCAGCAGCTACAACAACAACAACAACTACAGAGACAGAGAGTTACAACTGCTGCGAACAGATTGTGGCCAACAACAGCAAGCGGCGGAAATGGCAAATGGCAACGAAACATAAACGGAAACACAAAATGCCGCCATGAAACGGAAGTTAAATTATTGCAATTGTGTTGGCAGCGCTTTTCATAACTGTAAAGTGCTGCGCCCCGTGCCACGTGGTCCTCAATTATTGTTGTTTACAATTAAAACAGCTGCAACGTCTGCTGTCACACACTCAATCGTAAGCAGCGCCATCTATTGATCGGTAGCGCAGCTACTCAATGAAGTGAATGCGGAATTTGAATTGAACTCTTTTGCTATTGATATTGTGGATGTTTTGATTAATAAATAATTGATATTAATATTTTATATATGCCAATATCGAATATCCCCTAGCTGAGTCATAAATGAAGAGTGAATCGTCAACAGTTAGTTAACTACTTTTCCATTAAAAGCAGTCAGCAGACAGCAGATAGAAAAACAAAGCCATTTCACTTATGCCAGACAACATTTAATCATCCATCAACTTGCTTCGTGGTCCTCCATCACATATCTTCCACATATCTAATTATCCCCGCGGCTCTTCCCGAAACACAAGAAGAAAAAAAAAACATTTAGCGACGCACATAAAGAAATGTTTACATGCAATTACCGTTTTAGTGTCGCGCTGTCAACTCGAATAGCATTTGGAATTGTTTATTACTCGCCCAGGGCCCAGAGAAGAGAAACAGAGAGAGAGAGAGAGAGAGAGCAGTGAGTCTGTCGGTCGCATTCTTAATTACAGTGCCTGCAATTTATCATCGGCAAGCAATTTCCACAGGAAGCTAGAGAGCTAAAAATGCTGCCGGCTGCTTATGCTCCACGTGTTTACAGTCAGCGACTGCCGTGTGCTCGGGGCCAGACATTAAACAGAACCCGAATGAGTTAAGGCGAACTGCAGATACGAAACTACGCCACTAAAGCAACTACTAAGTGCTTGCTAATTGAATACTTCTATGTGTGTGTGTGTATGTGTGTGTGTGTGCTAACATTCTCTAATTACAATTTTCATAAATAGCCAACTGGCCATTAGAATTAAAAAGTTTGTCAGGTCGGACGAGCAGAAAACTGCAAATTATTTAATGAAAACTTGCGAACGGTAAAAGAAAATTTCACAAATAATAAACATCAATTTGCAACATATGTGAGGTTAATTATGTTAAGTTTAACTTGTAAATAACTTTTAATTTTTGTAAATATCTTAATGGCATAAGTCTCATGTGATATACTTTGCTATGGGAACTTTTTCGGGAAGACAAGTTTGATAGATTTTAATTCAATATGGGCCTAGGCATATCAAAGTTACAGTAGAATCCGGCTATAACGACTCCGCTTATAGCGTCTGTACGGTTATTGCGATGAAAATTCTGGTCCCCAGACAAACTTATAGCGTCTTATGGTATTAAGGACGGTCCCTTCAGCGTCGCTATAACCGGGCTCTACTGTATTCTTATTTCACACCAAAAGTCCGTTTCAATATTGAGCTTGGATTCAAAAGAGTTATACAAATCATTTCAGTTCATAAAATTGTCTAAGTAATAAAGTATTTAAGCTGAAATGTATTCCCTCTTCCCTTCTTCTCACTCTTTCGATACTTAAAAATATTATTTATGGGAAATACAATATTTCACATATATAGGCCATATAGTCCAACCTCAAAGCAGATTAACAAATATTTTGCAACAACAATTACATAATTTAGCAGGCATTAAAGTGCTTGGCCTAGAACTAAAGGCCGTTCTAATATGTTAGTAATTAGCCGGCATTAAATTGAGTTGGCCATAAAAGTTGCAATTCACACGACTATCGCATCGCAGTCGTATATTTATATAGCCGCATGCGCTGGCGAAATCGGACAGATTTATGGCAGTGGCATTAAGCGTCAGGGGCAGCAGCAGCAGCAGCAGCTGCAAGTGCAGCCATTTCCGTTTCCTTCTGGTTGCACTTGGCATTGTGATGGGGGGACGGCGGAATTTGGGGGCGGGGCTCTTAATTAAGAGCTCCATTTGGGTTGCACGTGGCTGGCTTTGGCTATGGCAATGGCAGGAGCAATAAAAACACATGTGTGGACAGTGTTACCTATTTGCAAGTATTGTGCGCGGGAGGGTAAGGGGCGTGACAGGGGCTGTTGCTGTTACCCATCCAATTTTTAGTGCCATTTAAGCCATTTGCACATTTTCGTTTATGGCCTTTGCCATTTCGCTGCTGTCTTCCTGTCAACACATCCTGTTGCTGTTGCTGCTGCTGCCTCGAGACTCGAGCAGTTGATGCTCTTTTGTTAGCTCCAAATTGGAATGTCATAAAAGTGTGTTTGCTTATTTAAAAAATCGTAAAAGAGAGAATTGCACAGAAAATGAGAGCTTGACTCATGACAGCAACGAAATTTCAAGGCACAGCAGGTCAACAGTTGTTTGCTATTGTTGTTGTTGTTGTTGTTGCTGCTGCTGCTGCTGTGCTTCTGCTGAGCATTGTCTTGCCATTTACGACTCTTTCCATCTTTTGGCACCCTTTCGCATTGCTGCTCTCTGTGTGTGTGTATGTGTATCTGTCTGTGTGTGTGTGTTGGCGCTGACTTCCGCTTCCGCTTGCATGCCTCGCATTGTTTCCTTTCGATTGTAGTTTTTTATTACCCTGACGCACATGTGTCTTCAATTTTGTTGCGTGATTCACATTTTGCCCTTTGACTTGTAATGGATTTTTATTAAAAACTAGTTAACCCCATTGCCAGATACAGCAAAGCTCCGTTGGCCCAAGCACAACGAATGTAACGTAGTCTAGCGTAACAAGCGATAGAAAAAAAAGAGAAATATTTGCTTAGAGCTGCCAGCCATAGCACACAGCAGTCGACTGTACTGGAAATTTATTACACTTGGCTAGAAACGAAGTCCGCCTACGCAAAGGCTTCAGCTACAAATTTCTTGATGCTATTTACCATTAATTGAACTGTGAAATCACTGGACTGGTCTGGGCTGGGATCGATCAAATAAAAGACCAAAAACAAACTACAGTTATTGAATGCTTAGGCTCAATAAATAAATGTTTCGAGCAGACTCAGTTTAGTACGATTTATGTATTTTCATTATCTATTGCAGCATATTTCTAATTTGAATTAAAGAAAAATAATTTTACATAAAAATGTGTTAAAATACTAATAGTAAAATTTACTTACAGTATTATTTTTTTGTTTCAACACATACCTTTGATTTATCATCATAATAAAAGTAAATTAAAAAATCTTCAATTTTATCAATTTAAGTATAGAATTTTCCAGTTTTAAATATCCTCAACATTTCAATGCTCACTAACCTTTCACATAGATGAATTAAATTTGCTTTCTGTTCCTTCTTTCGATTGTCTTATTCCAACGGCACGTAGCAGTGTATCAATTGATGGAGGTTGCCCAATGTAATAAGGGCCAGGCTTCCTTTTCATCATTTAGTTCAATGAATACACTTTTTGATGTGCCGTATTTTTTGTTTGTTTTGGCAGGCGACCTTTTGACCCTTTATTGGTTCTTCACTTTTTTCTGTTTGAAATGAGCATTTACCTCTGTTAGCTGAAAGTTTGTTTGTTTCCTGTCAATGCAAACGCAACGAACTGCGAATATGAAGCGTAAATTGAGTTTCTTATGGGCATCGTGGGGCGTCGCTTTAAGCTGAACGTGAACACCTTTAATAACGGTATTACTGTAATGAATTTACGCTACATTCACGCTCATTAACCCATTACTCTGTCGTTGAATCGCAACAGATTTGACCTTGACTCGGGCGCTTAGGCGCTGGAAATTAAAGCGGCAATTGATGCTGCGAGTCGTCGAGCGTTGAAGGTAATTTGATTTAATCACTGGCGCGTAGGCAGCGGCAACGAGTGACGGGCAATGAATTATTCATTTGATTTAGTCAAAGGACGGCACCGTGGCTCTCTGGCTACAGACAGCCTAAAGGCATCCACTCTGAATGCTGCTGTCAGTTTTATTAATACGAAAGCGGTTTAAAGTCAATTGTACGGCCTGACTACCAAATGAGTCAATAAGCGTTGAGCATAAATTAAAATAACAAATCGTTTCAATGCCTATGAAAACAATTCATTAAATATGCTACATTTATTAATATAATTTATTTATTATTGTTTTCATCGACCAATCATTAATCAGAGCTTTGCTCCGCTAACTCCTTATCCTTACACCGCAAAACATATTTTCTTATCGGATGATATAAATACAACGTCGGTATAGGAGATATAACAAATTGTCAGCGTTTATTTATAAATATCCTCTTATCAGACTTTGATTTCGCATTCTTCTCAATCTCATATTATCTGTCAAAAACAACTTACCAATTAAATTTTGTTTATAACTATATTGTATAATTTCATAATTTTTTAATTCTTTCGCCATTTTGCATTTTCAGTCTGCTCATTTCTAATGGCGCTCTTCTCCTTCACCCACATCATAATAGCACTGTGCGAACGGCCCAACTAGTTATCTCGCTCTTACTCAGCAGCACTCAGTACTAAGTTCAGCCACAACTATCTTTGTCTCTCTCTTTCTTGCTGAGCTTAAGCGGAGGCAAGCCACCATTGAGAAGCGTGTAGCTACAACGCAAACTCACTCAGCTTGCAACTCACAATAAGCACTCAGCTTCTCACTAATACTTATGCAACACGAGGAGCCAATCAGGACAAAGATGACTAGAATTAGGCAATTGTAAGCACCAATGACAGCAGATTAACTCTGAAAACAGACATTTGTCTGTGTCACAAAATAATAAATAAAATATATGTAATTATAAGTGTTTTTTTTTTTTCAGTGCACAAATAATCTTTATAAATTATGAGAGGGATCCCCTAATTGTAAGCTCTCAAAGCATATTTTTTATTTACAGACAGAGCGAACCAGGCAAAGTGGAGTGAAGTCACTCGTCCATTTGAGAGGAGGACAGTGCAATTGGAGTAAAAATGCAAACGAAACGAAAATGAAATATAGTTGGTGCGAAATCAATTTGCGTGAACTACGGCACTCACAACGGCCCCAGGCACACTCATTTGTTTGAGTGTGAGTGAAAGGGATCGAGGCTTCAACCCAATTTCGTATGTGTGTGTGTGGGTAATGCCCCAATATGCATGCTGTGGGCCGACAGAGAGGACATTTAACACTCAGCATTTTGCTGCGATTCCCACAACACGTCCTTAAAGAACTTAATTAACTTTTTGTATTTGTTGTTGTTGTTGTTCCTCGTTGGTCCACTGCAACGCGTTGGCCACGAGCGCACGTTGCCAGAGTCGTAAAAAATATGCGACCATATTTAACTGTCGCATTGTGTCGACCTTTTGCGCTTCGACACACACATAAACAAACCGCATGCCGACTTTTGCAAAATACTCTCAATATTGTGACTGGAATACAATTACGGTCATGCCTCGCCCGTATGGGCGGACAACGCCGGGCGAGCGAGCGAATCGTGAGGTCGAGCCCGGCAACCGCGACAGCATTTAAATTAACCATTTAGAGTCATATTTTTTGTTGTTTAACGAGTACTCTGGCTCTCTCCACAGCTGTGTACAGCTATTTCGGCCATATTTATATTGGTAATATAATTAAATATATATACCAAATTTAGAATGAAACCTAAAACAGTTCTTTGTTGAATCAAATGAAATTAAAATTACTTTGACCTCAATGAAATGTAATTCATAGTTAAATGGGAAATAAATTAAATCCTGAAAATATGTGGGTTTGATAAATGGCAATAAATATATATCAAAAAATACATATAAATACGCATATACAAAATAAAATATATACTTAACTGTAATCTAATGTGAGTATAATTACTGTACAAAATTAAATAAGAATAATTAGCAAATTGAATTGAAACTAAATCCACAGAAATTCCTGGAATCAATATAAGCAAATATCCAGATATTCAAATATTTAACTTGAGCTAAACTTCAACGAAAGCAAAATTCAATTAGCTATCGAATTAGAAGAATATGTGGATTGAGGCAAGCCACAAACTCAAATTAAATTATATTTGTATTATTTGAATTAGACAAGTTTGCATTGACTGGGAAGTAAATTTGCTGGGAAGTAAATAGAAAAGAATAACGAAATGCGGCTTATGCAAACAAATATTCATGTAAGCCTTTTATACCTTGAATATCAATTCAAATGAAAAATAATGCACTGACTCAATTAATCCCTAGGTGGATATCAATATTTAAACTGGGCTCAAATGTGTATAAATATGTAAATATAAATAAATGTATACACATACATATATACAGCTATTACGTGTGCCTAGCCCGTATATAGTAGATGTGCTTCCATTTCTATCCAATACAAATTTTTATATATTTCGGAATGAAAAATAAATAGACGAAAGCAAACGTAAACAAATATCGGTAAACATTTTGCCATGCAGTGCAAATCGCATGTAATTAATCATTCAGTTGCGGTCCTTAACACAAAATAAAAATGATATCACAAACCAAACTGAGTGCGACCATTTGCATCCTTTGTTTCCTATTATTGTTTTTATTTTTAGTACCCGGCTTAGGGCTGTACAAATTGCTATAAATAACAAAATATTGGTCAGCAGGGAGAGAGAGAAAGAGAGAGAGAGAGAGAGAGAGTCGTATTGGACTTTGTTTTATACTCTGTAAGCACAGAGCGAATAATAAGTGTTTGTAAATAAATGCGTAAAGGAGAAATCTAAAATATTTCAGATTTTTCTGTATAGATATGTACGGGATAAATAAGATATGTAAATATAAATGTAATATGTAAAAAATAAAATATGTAAAGGAACTATACATAGCCGAAAGTTATGAGAAAGAGTTTCGAGAAATATATAAACAAAAAAATTGGTAAAAAAATAAATACAAAAAAATATAGTTTACACTATAAAAATGCAATACATAAACTGAATTTAAGCATTATATAAATATGTAAATTTTTATTAATATATATTACAATTACAGGGTATTTACCTATGGAGCAGCGGGGATTGTCACACTTTCTGATTGTTATTTTCATGTCACAAGCGCCATTTGAGTGCCAGCTGAGGGTGAAGCGTGGTTTTTAGACAAGTATTCGCCACGGCTGCGCCTAGGCGGACCAACTGCAGCGTTTCACACGCTCCGACATGGAAATGACGTGAATGCTCAATGCGGAAGGGAAAAATAAACGGCAAAGGCAACAATTCGAACAACATTCCATCAGCTGAAGCTGCAGCTGCTGCTGCTGCCATAGAAATGCAAATTCAGGGGCTGTCGGAAGGGGGCGCGTCCTGTTTGCATTTATGTGGAGGGCCAAACGGATCTTCTTCTTTCTTAGCGAAGTCGATAACTCGACAGGCCAGGCTCCAATCGAAGTCTCTCGACCTGCACCAGCAGCCATAGCAGCGGCAGCCAAGCGTAAACCAGCCAAAGGTAAAGAAAGCAACGAGGGTCAAATAAAAAAGCAGAAGAAACTGGAATAACAGGAAAAGGAAATGGAAAAATATGCAAATATTGAACGAGACAATCAAATATGCAACAGTAATTTTTTGTATCAACTGATGGAGAGCATCATCGAAGGCCAGCTACATATAAATATATGTATATGCATATATATATTCCGACATTATATTACTGCCCCAGAGATTGGCAAAGGGTTCGCTGTGCTCCCCAGACTCGACTCTATACAAACAAATCAGCTGGCAGCTGCTTAAAGTTTACTTTAGAAACTTTTCGATGCCCTGTGAAAGGTTAACAAATTTCATCAAATAGGAATAAATATTAAATAAATTATATGGGTTAATTATATATATTATATTTGTAGTTTAGTTTTTTTTTAGTATATTTTTAGTTTATCGTACACAGAATCTTAAAATATATGCATATTCAACATATATAACAGAAGCAAGCAAATAGTATTACATGTGCCAATAATATATCAATAATATAATAACAGGGTAATCCCCACCTAATGAAATTCTCCTTAAAGTACTCTCTTGTATATTGTGAAGTCACATAGAAAAGCTGTAAGTATCTACATAAAGTTGTTAATTGTTAGCAATTAATGCATAGACCTTGAGCTAACTTCAAATGCAGACTTATTCTATCTTCTATATTCAGATTTATGCTTGAATGCTGCTATTCCTCCTGCTCTTGCTTCTATTGAATGCCATTTAGTTCAGCAGGCTCATAGTAGTGCATCGCTATGCTATGTGGAAATGTTCTGAGCGCTCTATGATATAAACAGTTTTCACGTGGCTACACAATTTATGAAAAACCTAAGCTTATTTTCCATGCTGCTAAGTAGAAAGATATGTGGTATATAGGCAAATATTAAAGTGTAATTAAAAATTCATGCTATTAAAAACACAAAGATATAAAAACCTAATTGTGCCCAAGAGAGGATCCGAGCCTTTGCCTGCCTTGACCGTTTTTTCCTTTACCCGTAAATTTAAATAAATAATAAAAGTAGTTAGGAGAGGGTTAGAATATATACGCGACTAATTAAAAGTGAAACAAGAGAAAATTAGGAAAAGAGAATGAGCAAAACAAAGCGAAGTTTGACACGCAGAGATTAAAAGTGGTGAAAGGCAGAGAAGGCAAAGAGTAAAAAACACAATTATTGTATACTTATCTACCTTGTTCTCTCCATCTCTTCTATTCCCATGTCTTCTATTTCCTTTATTCACCCAACTGTCTCTAGTTTCACTTTTATATAAGTGCTTACGTAATATATTCAGCTCACATCAAATTATGAGAATCGCATAGCAGGGCAACTACGATACCGTTATGTAGCAGCTTTTTTCCAACGCTCTACCTCTTGCTGATAAACGTATTATTATTATTATTGATTACAGCAAAGATGACAACTATTTATTTATCTCTGCTGGACAAAAGGGAAAACAAATTGATTTATGGTGCGACACCGTTACATAACCACGCATCGTCAACATTGTTTGCGACATTTGTTCTAAAGTTCAACTCCCGTTTTCTTTGAAATTTTGGCACACTTTTACTTGGCGACTTTGTCGGTTAAATGTACTTTGTTAGGTTAACGAGTCCGTGCAGCAGCAGCCAACGCTGAAAACTTACTGCGATAGAGGCGAAGCAGATCATAAAAAAGAATATGGGCAGTAAACCGTGAAGCGAAGGGTCAGAGACATTCACAAAACAACTTGCAGCAAGTCAATCTGAGTGTTTTTCGGGGAAACATCTATTGATAAGTGTGCGTAGAGAGAGCTGGACACAAATTGTAGACAAGCGACAGTCAGCTGGCTAAGTGCAATTTAAGGATAGTTAAGGATACTTGGAAGAGGAGAAACAGCTGGGAAAATAAATGCATTAGAATTGTAATTAGAGAATGACAGAGTTATCACGATTGAAGGAAACTATCTATTAAAGTTATTAAAACTTAGCTATGCAAATACTCAGTATTATTTTATCATTAAATTGAGTAGTAATCATGCCCTCTTCCAAAAAGTTTGGAGGTACATATTGAACTGATTCTAAACTAAATACAATCTCATTTAAAGTAAAATATTAAAATAATGACGCGTTTCATAACACTGTTCGCAGTGCCATTCACGTGATTATGAGCACTTAATATGAGAGCACATCAAATAAACATAAACTTAAGTGCCACACCCAGCTGGTTTACACCTGTGCGCACAGGTACACTGGCCCAATACTGAGGTGCCATAGAGCACCGAGCGAGGACCACTAACTTATTTATGGGCCCTGTGGCTGCTCATAATGGTCATCAGTGCTAATGACTTGGTCACTTACTTTGTGTTGTTGTTTGAAAAATCACTGGAAGGTTAAGCATGCCGGCCACGCCCACAGCTATTTGTCTTGTACAGTCGAGGGCATAAAACTGTTGACATGTCATTTGTCATATTCACACGCCTCGCCAGAAGCATTTGCGACTCAACTCGACGCCGGCTTCATTTGCATTTTACGTGGGCTGTGCCAAGCCATGACATATTGAATTGTCGGAATTTGCACTTAAAAAAAAAAAAAGAAGACATAGATATTCGGAATTAATATGTAATTGAAGTGAATTTAAAGCAAAAATTTAAGATAATATAGCACATGGTATTGCAGGCAAAGCTTATAAATCTTATGCTGGGTTTATATCAAAATGTGCTTATATGATCTGCCTGACCAAGCAAGAGTGATACTGCTTTGGTTAATTATATGTGAAATGTTATTAATATGTTGATTACTCTTAAAAAATGTATATTGATAAACTTAAATCTGAGTACACTATTTCGAATCTCATAGAGATATCGAAAAGCAATAAGAGGCAGATAATAGTAGTAGTAGTAGTAGTAGTAACACTAGCTAGAAGTAGTAACAGTGGTTGTAGTAGCCAAAGTAGTATTTGTAGTAGTAAAATCAGTATAAGTAGTAGTCAAAGTAGTATTAGTAGTACATAAAGTAGTATTAGTAGTAGTAAAAGTAGTATTAGTAGTAGTAAAAGCAGTATTAGTAGTAGTAAAAGTAGTATTAGTAGTAGTAACAGTAGTTAGTAGTACTAAAGTAGTTAGTAGTAGTTAAAGTAGTATGAGTAGCAGTAAAAGTAGTATTATTAGTAGTAAAAGTAGTATTAGTAGTAGTAACAGTAGTTAGTAGTACTAAAGTAGTATTAGTAGTAGTAACAGTAGTTAGTAGTAGTTAAAGTAGTATTAGTAGTAGTATACAATTTATTTCTTTTTCTTTTTTTTTAATTATTTATATACAAATACGTATTGATATTTATTTATTATTTCTGTTGAGGGAGCTTTATTTATATTTTAATGGAAACTTTAAATACATTTATTTCTATATTTTTGACAAGAGTTTCAGCCATCTATTTTGCTTCCAAAAATACCTAGAATCCAAATGATTTATTTGTGAAATATTTACAATAATTGAAATGAATATACATATGTATAAAATAAATATATATGTATATCCATATAATGCAGCTGATATTATTATGGAAGGAGTCATGCACATCACTTTTGGATACAGATCATGATCATCATGAAAATGTTGTGAGGTTACAGCCCTGAAAAGCATTGTAATATGATTTTCAGATATTTATTGGCTGTCATTTGAGAAATTAAACAAAATTTTAAAATGTGTTCTATACGATGCTTTCGTCAGGTTAGCCGAACTTCGAAACAATTGCTGCGGTTCTGCAGTAATAAGGGCTGCAAGGAGTCGAAGAAGTGTGCTGAGCTGAAGGCAGCTGGCACGTGCAAGGACTCCATCAAGAAGGACGAGAAGTGCAAAAAGGATGATCTAGAAAAGAAGGAGAAGGACAAGGAGGGATGCAAGGACGATGGCAAGGGCGGCGGCAAGGAGCGAAAGAAGGTGACGCTGCTGGAAGGCGACGGCGTGGGCAGTGAGCTGATCTCGGCTCTGAAGCAGGTGTTCAAGGTTACGGACGTGCCAGTGGACTGGGATATCGTTGACTGTTACATGGAGAATGGCAAACTGAATCCGCAGCTGTTGGAGTCCCTGAGACGCAACAAGGTGGGCATCAAGGGGCCCATCGACACCAGAGACCTAAAGCATCTGTGGAAGGCGTTCGGTCTGTATGCCTATGTGACCCTCTGCCGGAACCTGGAGGGTCACAAGTCGCGCTACGGCGCGCTGGACTGTGTCGTCATACGCGATGTGATGGAGGGAGAGTACTCGGGCATCGAGCACAGCGTTGTTCCAGGAATCTTGCAGTCCATCAAGGTGAGCACATCCGCCGGCTCCGATCGCATCGCCCGTTACGTATTTCAGTATGCGCTGAAGCACAAACGCAAGAAGATCACGGTGGCACACAAGGCGAACATTATGAAGCTGACGGATGGCAACTTTCTCAGCTCGATGCGCACCGAGGCCCACAAGCACCTGGAGAAGGTGAAGTTCGAGGAGCGCTATATGGATACCACCTGCCTCAACCTGGTCATGCAGCCCGACCAGAACGATGTGCTCGTCTCGTCCAGCATGTACGGCGATGTCCTTGTCGTGATGGCCTCCAGCATTATGGGCGGCAAGGCGCTCTGCCCCAGCTTCTATGTGAGCAAGAATGGCCTGCTCTACGACACTCTGCTGAAGCCCACCCGCGACATCGCTGGCATGAATCTGATCAATCCCACGGGCATGCTGCTCTCCGCCACGCTGATGCTAAGGCACCTCAAACTGGACTCATATGCGGACACCATTCGCTGTGCGGTCGAGCGGGTCTACAAGGAGACAGACATACGCACCACAGAGCTGGGCGGCAGCTCCAAGTGCTCGGAGGTCACTGATGCGGTCTGCAAGTTTATTTCGGAGGGGAAAAAGTAGAGTTCTTTTCTAACTGTTCGGTAACTTGTATATCGCATGATGGTAATAGGCCATTAGATGAAAGTTGTGTATTTTTGAAATTAATTAAAGGTCAACAGTCAAAATTTCATAGCGAAGCAAATTTTTGTTTAATATGAGCTGTTTTCTAATAGATTAGCTGATATATCAGAGTGAAAGGTAATTAACAAGAGAGAGAGAGAGAGGGACAGAGAGAGTGAATGACTGAAGTAAAGATAATCCTACTAAGGGCTTGAGGCTGGAGGCTGAGGCTCCAGTGTGAAGATGAAGCTGGAACTGAGGCTGAGGCTGAGGCTGAGGTAGAGGTTGAAGTTGAGGCTCGAGGCTGAGGCTGAGGCTGAGATGATGTTCAGGCTGAGACTGAAGCTGGAACTGGGACTGAGGCTGAGGCTGAAGTTAAGGCTGAGCCTGAGTTTTGAGGCTTGAGGCTGAGGCTGCGACTGATGGTGAGGCTGACCTATGAGGCTCGAGGCTGAGGCTGGGACTGACAATGAGGCTGAGGTTAGGACTGAAGCTGAGGCTCGAGGCTGCAGCTGAAGTTCGAGGCTGCAGCTGAGGTTCGAGGCTACAGCTGAGTTTCGAGGCTGCAGCTGAAGTTCGAGGCCGAAGCGGAGGCTCAAGGCTGAGGCTGAGGTTGAGGCTGAGGCTGAAACTGATATGAGTATAATATTCTTAAATATTTTAGTACATATTATATTATATTAATAGATGATTCCCAGAATCAAAAACCCAAATCATCTTGTATTAAAAATTAAATTTTGTAACATAATTTATTCCACTCTTTTATTCTTTATTGTATTTGAAAAGTAAACTAAAATACAAAATAAAAATTGCATGAACAATTTTACTCATTATTTACATTTTTATATTTATTGTAAAATTGTATTCCGTTCAAATTAACTGCAATATTAAGAAGTTCTAATGAGCACAGTTTGGGAAACAAGAGTTGAGTCTTTGTTTAAGGCGTTTGCCGAGCAAAATGTTTACGTAGCTTGACTACTATTTTTATGAACAGTTGGTGAAAAGTTTTGGTAGCCACGTGTGCGGCATAACGGTAACTGGCTTCTAGTTAAATGTGAAAACAAGCCAAATTAGATTCACTCCACAGGTAGTTTCTGCTGATAGCCGAGCTGAACAAAAGTGGAAAGTTTTCTTTTGGCCAAACAGAAAAGTTGCAAATTTAACTTTTTGCCGGCGGAACAATTTTCAGCTTTGGCTGTGTGTGTGTTTGTGTTCGTGTCATCAAAAGTTGTTTTCAGTTTGTTCGAAAATTGCATAAACGAAAATTGTTTTAAGCTGTTTCAAGTTTATTTTGATTATTTTTCTCAAACAACAAATAAAATGTAGTATTTATAAATATATGAATAGATGACGTTGTTGGCTTAAAGTTTTCACTGTAAACAACAGTTAAAGTGCCTCGACTCGTGTTGTTCCCTGTTCATAATTTGCTATTAATAATATGATTAGGGATAGACGCGAGCGTGCCATGGAAAAGGGTCCTGTCTGCTGCTGCTGCTGCTGCTGCTGCTGCCTCGTGGGTCGCTGGGTCACGTACTGGCCAAGTGCTGACAAACTAAGCCAAGTTGCTCGATTTGCGTCCAAGACGCAAAGATGCCAAGAAGCCGACAGGGAGAGACAGAGACAAAGAGAGAGAGAGAGAGAGTACAGACAGGCGACAAGAGACAAGACAAGGCATAGCTCGGCATGGCATGGCAGTAGTTCGTAGCATAAAAACTTGTTAAAATTTAATAATTTATGGCCCTGGCTGGGTCCACAGAGCCGAGCCAGTAATAAACGTCAGTTTTTGTGGGCTTCCCAGCAGCAGCAGCAGCATAAAATTGGCCAAGTTTGTCAGCCGGCAACCCGACTGACAGCAGTTGCAGATATGGACCTGAACGTAAAATACCACCACGAGCCGTAAGAATTCCTCTTCTTCTTCTTCCACCTTCTATAGCACCACTGACTGACGGTATCCTAGCAGCCAGGCCAACCAATTTGGCTGTCTGCACAAATTTACAACAAACATTGATTGTTTGTTGTTGCTTTTCGTACTTGTCTCCTGTCTCTTGTTTATGCAGTTAACTAATATGTAGTTGTAATTAAATTTCGTTTATTACTTGCTCTCTTCCAACTGGCCTAGCCCAATATTTACCTGTCTGTTACCTTCGGCATTTCATGCAAATTGACCCAACTGAGCTCACTTCAAGTTCTCAGACTACCGCTACGTGCGCTCCATTCTGATGCTATTGTTAATTGTAACGGTAAAAGTTGTGAACGAAGTACGAGAACAGAGGTCGATAAGCTCATTAAATGCCAGCTGAGTGTCCTTGCCTGTGTCGAAAACAGTGAAAACTGCAGTTAAAGCCAGCTATTGTGTTGCACTGAAAGCCTTTCCGATGCCAGTGTTGGAAAACTTCAAAACAATGTTGCGAATTGCAGTTAGAGTTAAAATAAATGCCTATATGGCTTAGGTTTAACTTATATATCATAGATACATATATTTTATGGTTTAAGTTTTTGAAATCAGGAATAAATTTGAAAAACTTGTTACTTTTTAAGCTATTTAGCTTCCACAAAGAATATTTGGAAAATTAATAAGCCCATCATTCATCATTATTTTACCATATTCTCATTATAGTCCACCCTCTGCAAATATACGTAATATCCGAAAACGACATAATATCCTTATGCATTTTAAATAGACAGAGAGCTTAAAGCAAAGCAGGCTAAACCAGAGACCGACGTTAATTTACTAGCATTTGGTAATTTTCATTTTTAGATCAGCTCCAAATTGTAAATTCTGAGCGAATCCCTGTGGCAGACTTAAAGGATGTTAAACGTAATTTGCATCTAGCTAGTACTACGACCATCATACGCATATTTTAATTTCTCTAAGCCTAATCTTTATGAAGTTTTGCATAATTTATGCGTGGGGCAGTTGGGCGAGGCTGGGTTGCTGATGGTGGCTACACCTTTTGCTGCTGGAGCTCTCGTATAAAGGGCATATAATGAATTAAAAAAAGAAACTCGGGATAAGGATTTAATGGCAACTGCTTAAGCCGCACGTAGCTCTTCTTTTGTCGCTCACTACAGGTGGCACGGAGCATGAGCAACATGAGCAGCAGCAGCAGCAAGAGCAGCAACAACAATAAGAATAATAATAATAAATAATTAAAATACAACACGAGCATTCCATTGTCATGCTCAGCAGTGAAATGCTCCTGCGGCAACTACAGTGTGTCCCATTGCAAATGAACTCACGGGTTAATTATGGGCCATTGAGGGCACTTGTGTCGCTTACCAAATTAAAATGCGAGCAACTCACACACACACACTAGCACACACAAACACACTCGCACACACACACACTCGCACACCTACAACCTGCCGTGTTGCTAGCATAATTACAATATTGAGCTACTTAACAAGCAAACGGCTCTCCGATGCGGGCATCAATTATTGAAGTTTCCATTGTCAACATTGTGCCGGCGCTTTAATTTTACTTGACATTCGCTTGAGTCGCTACATAAACAGGCGAAGATCCTGTAAAACTCCCACAGACCTCTGGCTCTGACATGTGTAAAGTGGCACTTGATTAGCCTTAAGTGACTCACAATTTAGTCAACTCGAGTTGAGCACATACGAGATGCAAAAATGCCAGCTAGGTGAGTGTTTCGAGTGAGTTGTTTAGTCAGTCAAATATATAAAGTTTGCTTATTTTATAATGCAAATTTATTCGTAACTTAAATATGACTTTTCTTTATTGACCCATATTTTAAACCAGTTAAATATTATGTTTTATTTAAGAATTGTAAGTTGAGCCAGAAACCAAAAATTTAACGAATAAATCTCAAGATCATTGCCCTCCCAAGGTCACTGGCCTCCAAAGGTCATTAACCTCCCAAGGTCATCAATTCCTTTTTCATCGAGAAATCAATCAAATTGATTTCGTTTCTTCAGCTTTATTTGAATAATATTAGACCTAGAGACTTCATATTTATTTATACATGCATTTATGCCTTTTGATGAATGTGTGTGTATGTGTGCATAAAAATGTGCAGAATTATTCAAATATCAGCTTTGAGGGTTCAGGGTATCTCCTAGTCAGGCAGTCTCGACTGGAGCCTTCTTACTTTTATATTTATTTCAAATTTCGTTATTTTAATTTACTAATAAATTTGAATACAATTATACTTAAATATCCTCATCTTAAAACTTTTTACAAATAATTGAAAGTTTTAGAAAAATCAAGTGAGAAAGATATAGTCGAGAAAGATATATGCTCGACAACGAGATCCCCTGAACCCCTCGATCTATTGGTATTTCAAAAATTAAAATTAAATTTTTTTCAGATAAACTCGATATCCGCACTGCATATACGGACATTTGAGAGAAAAAAATGAAGTCTCTAACTCTTATATCTATTGAGATCGACGCGCTCATACATTCGGACAGACGGACGGGACTAAATCAACTCAGCTCGTCGCCCTGATCAAGAATATATATACTTTATTGCGTCTGCCACGCCTCCTTCTGCCCGTTACATACATTTCAACAAACTCATTATAGCCTGATTTCCCATTTTGAATGGGTTAACGGTATAACAAGTCATATCTTAGCTGTTGTCTGATTTTGTTGAAGTCTAACTAACACATAAATAATATATATTGCAAAAAACATAATTATTTATTTTAAATTACACTGTACTACCACAATTTCATGCATAACATAAAATTGATTTTATTTAATGCCTTATTTCAATTTTAAACCAAATAAATATTTAAAGTATTCAATCATCAAATGAGCTGCCATGACCGCACCAAATATCAAGCTGAATAAATAATAAGCAAAATGCGGATAATGCAATGTGCGGATAGTCCAGTAATTGTCAGTTAACAAGAGCTGACCGCCAAGGGAGCCACTTATTAGTTATGAAAATTTGTTTCTGGCCGTCAGTTGGCAAGCATTGAGCAATCTACTCCAACCTCTGGCTTATGAAAGGGAAATTTCTCTAGTTTTTTACTATGCAAATTGCTAATTGTAGTCATCAACGGTGCGCCGTGTTTCTTCCTAATGAGAAATGCAAAACACTCGCAATTTATAAAAAATAGAAAAACGAAAAAAGAAAATGTTCAATGCCAAAAGGAATAAAGTGAGCAGCAGAGTAAAAATTACGCGCTGACTCAAGGCTCGCACTCGTTACAGCTACTCTATACAGATATATACAGATAGATATATACATATATAAAGACTATGTATATACTGTATAGAAACTTAAGTGCCCAGAAATGCGTGCGCACTGAGGCGTACAAATTGTTTGGGGACCAGCGTAAAGATGGAGAGCGAAAGGAACGCCAAGTGCTTCCATCTCCAAATGGAAAAAACCCTGGACAGGGCATGGCACGGAGGGGCGGGCACAGGCACAGGACCAGGCACAAGCAGAGGCGATGCTATGGATTTAAACAAAAGTTCCCAGACGTATTTTTTATTTTCATTTGCACTACATGCCGCATTATGCAAAGAGCGCACAGTGAATATAAAGGTCCCAAAAATGAGCACTGCATGGGGGCAAGGGGGCGTGGCAGCGGCGCACTGAATGCAACGGATGCTATTGCAAGTGCTAAAAAGTTGGTGTGAAGTATTTGCATGAGAATGCAGAATATGCAGAAAAAGGTGCCAAAGCAAACTAAAAGTAATATAATAATATAAAGATAAAGAACAACAAATTTTCCACTCTTTGCTACCTGACACAGCCGAATTTCCATAAGCACCTCCTAAGTAGATGCTATTAAGCAGCTACTATATTGAAAAAGTAAAACTGCATTCAATTTAAAGAGCTCGCACTTTATTCAGAATATGAATAGTAACCAAGCGAATTGCATTCAATTTATTTTAACTATTAAATTTGAATTTTTTTAATTAACACAAAAATACTTGTCAATTATAAAAAATTAAATAAAATAAAAATAAAAAATAAATATAAAAAGAAAATATAGTAAATAAAAAAAAAAAATACTATATTATTTATATAATAATAAATATTAATTTAAATTTATTTATTTTTTAATGTACACTTAATAAAAAATTTTTTGTAATAATTAAAAATAGTTTGTATATTTTATTTAGGTTTTTTTTATCTATAAATAAATTTTTTAACTACTTTTAATTTTTAATATATATTAAATTAGAATAGAAACAAAAATATATTTTAATTAAAATGTCATTTAGTTACATAGATTAAATATTGATTTGTTCCCCTTTTACACTACATACATTTATATTTATTTTCATCTATTTAGGATTCTAACAATTGCCAAAAATATATTTTTACGTATTTCCGACAAAAATCCTTCCACAAAATGTTGCCCCTCCGTTGCATACATTGTCGCAGCGACAACTGAAACTTTCAGCCGAACCTCGGACAGTTGCAGCGCTTTGTATAACAGTTTGGGGCAATCGTATAACAATCAGCGCAACGCTTTGGGAAATGAAACGCCACTTACTGAGAGCATAATGAAAGCAAAAGACTCTGTCTGTTCGTTCGCTGGCACAAAGAATGAGATGAAGAAGGTTTACATAAATTTACACAATTTGAGGAAAGTTCATTTGCATATTTTATGCATTTGCGAACGTGGAACGAACATGGCCAAACGAGCCGGAGAACAGAGAACAGAGAACAGAGCAGACCTGCTGCAATTAAGGCTATCAACTTCTACATACATTGAATTTTGAATGGAGCTAGGCAAATGTTTAATAATGTGACATATGGAAATCATAATAGGCGCTCGCCTGCAGCAGGCCACAGGACAGAGGACGTAGAACGACGCCTATATGATGGTTAATGGCGTGGAAATGGGCATGCCATTGGGTAGAGAGAAATAAAAGTTATTTTATGGCCAACTAATACGTAATAATTAAATATAATTGGAAATACAGAGGCGTAGAGGTGATTAAGAGAGCAGCGAATGAAGAGTGAGAGGAAGAGAATAGAAAAGAGTCATGTAAACTACTGAAAAAAATACACACAGGTTTGATGTGAACAAATGGGATTAGGCATTTTCCATGTATTTATCAACTAATATGACATTACTGCATAATTAAATAGGATTAAAATATATGGGAATATAGGAATATTGGAATCTCATTAATGAAATGGGATAAATGAAATGCTTATTAAAGGTTCTGCAGAGATATGTTTAAGACCCTTTTTGTATTACTCTTCTATATATATTAGCATAAATAGGACATCTACATTAAATAAATAATATATAATTGCACATTTGTATGTGCTTAGAGTCATATGATGCACAAGCTAAAATCACGTGCTACTTAGTTAAAATAGTTAGTAACCCAAAAAAAAGGAGCATAAGAGATATGTAAAAAGTCGCACGGAAATTGAACTTCCGATGCAAAAGTAGTAAAGTGCACTGGAAGAGGCGGACAGGGAGCAGTGATACGGACGGAAGCCATCCGAAAGTCCAAGTATCAGAAAACAGGCTGCAAACTAAACTCAACTAACCCAATCTGAACTCAGCTGAACTGAACTGAACTGAGCTGAGCTGAGTTGAGTTGAGTTGGGCATGGGAACTGCAACAGAAACAGAAATGAAAATAAAGTGCAAAGTGTCACACACACACACAGAGACACACCCATACACACACACACACAATGTTGCAGTTTAAAAGAGAGAAAACGGAGGTGTTGGAGGAGCAGGGCAACTGTGGGCTGATAATGCTGATGGCTCCTAAACTGCTTGGAGGCCGTTGCATGCAGAGAACCCTTGCGCTCTGCTAGCTGCAGCTGATGACGACGCAGACGGCTGGGCAGCTGGCCAGAGGAGAGAGCGAGAGGAAACAACGAATAGCCATGAATGAATGAATGGCGAATTGTGGCCACGATGGCGAAACCAACACCACAGCCCACACCACGCCAAGCCACACCATGCCATGCCACACCAGGCCAGGGCAGCGTGATTACAACAACAATTAGTGGCACACAGAGCCCAAAAGCGAAGCCAAGCAAAACGAGCAAAAGAAGCTGCCGCCAGCCACAGCCGACGCTGGATAACCAAAATAATGTGACAAGGCTAAATGCCGTAGCTGACATTGCACAGCTCCCAAATCCAAGCAACTGCCAAGCCAACAGCGTCAACCAGACAAAGGAGCCAAGGAGGTAGTCCTCTTAGTTGCCCAGCTCCTCCTCCTTCTGCTCTACCTCCCACTACTACTGCTTCTGCTCCTACTGCTCCTTCTTCTACTGCCTCTCCTCCCTCTGCCCCTTCTCCTACTGCTCCGCCTTCTGCTCCCATTCAAGAGTCGAAAATGTTGCAGTTCAGCTAAACTTCTTTCGCTTGTAATTACTTTAAAACCTAATTGTGTTGCCCTTTCAGTAATCTTTAAGAAAAGCAGAAGCAGAATCACAATCACAGTTAATTGCTGACAGAGATATTTGCTCAGTCTGGTATTCAATCTCTCGTGAAAGGAATATCATATAAATATTATACAATATACAAAGGAAATATTTGCAATATTATTTTAAAGAACTTGAACTTGGAACTCAAGAACTAAATGGTATCGATAGATCATCTGTCAGATTATAACTATCGAAAATAATATAATTCATATTCAGCTCTATTATAGATATAAGCAGAGGCTGAACATGACTGATATTATCGTGTATTCAAATTCATGTTCTCACTCTTCAATTCCCTCTTAGCTCCATTTATAACATAAACAATTTTATAGACTCTCGCAAATCAAAATTCCTGTTTGGCTAACATGGCATGGCCGACTGATTTCTGTAGCTGCAGCTCCTGGCTGCAATCAACGTACTTCAATCGATTATAAAATGGCCATAAAAACCACACACAGACATGCTGGCAGCCATAACTGTAACTGTAAATGTAACTGTAACTTTTGCAATTCGACTGCATGGTATATATATGTATATGTATACGTTGTTGCTTAACTGCCCGTACTTATAAATGTAGCTACGAGTTCATGGAATTTTGCTCTTTTTCGGCTTTGGCTGGCCAGAAACTGAATACGCTCAGTGGGCTCAATTTGTGCAATTTAGGGATTTTTTTGACTTGGGCAATAAATGCCAAAATAATTTTTGTACACATTTTGAAATTATTTATTTTCTAAAATTATTATTTATTAAAAAAAAAATTATTATAATTTTAAAACTAAAATCAATTTTAAAAATATGCCCTAATTAATTCATACAACTTTTAATTTGTATGTTAATAAAATAACAAATATAAATTTATAGAAATATTTTTTGGCCAATTAAAAACTTTTTAATTTATATGTCTACAAAATAAAAATGTAGAAAAATTGTTTTGTCGTATGTCTAAAAAAAAATTTTCAAATTTGTATATCCATGATATATTATAATGTTTTTTATATGTATTGTATATCCATGATATATTATATTTTTATTAAATGTAAATGTAATACACTTAAATATTAATTATATAATTATAATAAAATTTAAAAATTTGTATATGCATAAAATACCAAGAATGATGGCATCATGAGAGTCTTCAAATATATATATTCCAAAGTCAAACATACCTTATATCATTGATGAATAACATGATAAATCACTTCAAATCCAATTCAACTCGAATGCAACAATTAATCAAAATGGAGCTAATGAGCTATTTTAGTACATTTGAAGGCCTTCGAAAATTTCAGCAATTCACACGATTAGCATCCGATAAGTATAGTCAATATATGCTCATATAATGCAATACAATGAAACGCCCAACCCCTCAGTGGGTCGACCCTGAACGTGTATATGCTTAATTTCTGGTGCCCTTTTGTTATTTTTGATTTAGCCGCCGCAATATTTGAATTATGATTGTAAAACATGCAAAATTTATTGCATTTACAGTTACCGAATTGTTGCAACATGGACCGCACACACACACACACACACAGATACACACATACCATGGCGTTTGGTTTGCAGTCCAATATGAAGTGGTGGGAGGTGGGGCAGCATAATGCATTTTCAATTAATATTTGCTGCATTTAAAGTTTGCGCGCTGCAACTTTGATTGCAGCCGGCAAATGTAATTGCAGCAAATGATAATTTGTTTAACTTGGCTGGCTTTCAAAATAATTGCCGTCGTGCGGGCAGTGTACAAAGCGAGTGCATTTTAATTGAAACTTTTGCCAGAAACCAAAACTCGACGCGATGCAACTCGATTCGACTCGACTCGATTCGACTGTCGTTGCGATGCGACTGAAGTGCAATTAGTTAGCAAGCATAATGCAATTAGAATTTGCTCAAAATTTCATTATTGTCTTAGCACAATTCGTATTAAATAAATATTTTTTTTGGTTTATTTTTTTGCAGACAAAAGAATTGTCCAAAATACAAGAAGAAGAAGCCTGAAATAACAATTCAAATAAAAACAATAATAAAATATAATATGGCAATGCGCAAAGCTGGGTGCCTGGCAAAAGGCAAACAGGAATGAATTATTTATGGAGAACACATGCAGAATAAGTCAACAGACGCTGCTGTGGCCAATGGCCGGCAATATGACTATCTCTCTCTCTCTCTCTCTCTCTCTCTCACTCTCTCACTCTAGTACTACTGTACTAGCTCTATCTTTCTCGCTCCTGCAGTCTGCTCCACATTTATGCACATAAATTGTAACGGCTTTTTGGCTCTACCTTATGCAGATTTGTTTAACTTCAAAAGAAATAACAAACTGAACAGCTTTGGATGCAGTTATTGCTGCTGCTACTACTCCTCCTCCTGCTGCTGCTGCTACTACTCCTCTTCCTGCTGCTTCTACTCCTGCTGCTGCTGCTACTGTTACTTCTCCTCCTGCTCCTTCTACTCCTGCTGCTGCTGCTACTACTCCTCGTCCTGCTACTTCTACTCCTGCTGCTGCTGCTGTTCCAAGTTTTTCTCTAGCATTAATCCACTAAACCGTAAACAAACGAGGCTAGTCAACAAAGGGCCAACATGTCGTATGAGCTATTAAGTGTGCCATGTGTGCCATATGAGTGCCAATGCACTATGGGGAATTTTGACGTTTTTCGGGTATTTAGTCATTTTTGCGAAGTATGAAAATTTATAATTTTTTTATGTTAACATCTTAATAAAACTCCAAACTTTAAGGTACTGTACCCAAAATGTTGAATAACAGTCCACTGTTAAGCCTAACAGCTGTTAAAGTCAGCTGTTATCTTCGAAAAGCATTTGCCTTCAGCTTACAATTTGTGGTAGCCGATTTTCAAATCATCGTTATTCAATGACCAGACATTATTTTTGAGAAATTTAAAAAGGATATGAATTTTTAGGGCTTCTACTACGCGTTGGCTTAAAAACCAATTGATGTTTGAACTTATTTTAATCATTTATTGTATAATTAGCAAATGTTGTCAAATTTCATTTCTTGTAAATAAAATTAAACTTTGCAAAGACATATAAAACAGCCACAAGGGCGCATCAGTATAATTCCAATTGCATGTTATAGAGTAATCAATTGGGATCTTAGTGCCTTTGTCTCAATGTGCACTTTTGCGCACAACCGGCGCAAATCAATTTTTAGCAGGTGACTATGAGCTGACCTGTGTGATATTTGGCTCAATGAAAAAGGCAACTATAACCAAGAAATAGTAATTTAGATTTTTTTTTAAGGCGAAACTAAATAAGACTAATATTGATTCAACTTATTAATGATATTAAAAAAGCAAAAGCCGCTTTTTTGCCAAAATATAAATGCCAAATGGAAGAAATGCAGCAGGAACAAAAACTAGCTGAGAACTATGAATGACTGCCTATGATAGCAAATGTTTATAAAATAATTGTTCATTTGAGGCAAATTATGGAAAATACTGTTCATCCTGTAGGCATTTTTGGCAAGGCAGCTTTTAATTTGCACAACCAGGTCTATAAATCAGACTAATTTCATCACGCATAGAAGGATAGCAGAATCCATAATTTCGCTGATGGTTGATAGAGCAATGGATACATCTGATCAGATTATTTCTTCAGCAAATCTTTAGAAACGAGTTTGAAAGTATATAGGTTGCTGTCTAATGAAGTTGTACGTCTTGTATTATGTAAAGTTGAAGGCACAATAAAATCAGTTGAAGAACCCGAATTTTTTTCAGCGGATCAATATTTCTGGCTGATCTGGAACTCGAAACTGAAGAAAACTAATTTCGATTTTATGAAAGTTCGACTGTTTTCAATTAAAATTATTATTTTAAAATATAAACAAGCAAAATTCTTTAAAAAAAAAATTTTTTTAATACAAAATTTTAATTAATTTTTTTTGGGTGGGCGGTGACACGCCCATTTTTCTAAAATATATTTCTGATGGTATACATATTAATAATACAAAAACCGGATCAAAAAATCTGGCTTAGTTTTCAAGTTTTTAATTAATACCCAATAATTTGGATTTTTCCCCATAGTGCAATGTATGTATATGTGCATGTGTGTGCGTGTGTGTGTATCGCCTCGTTGTATATTTTAAACTGCCCGTCCGTTCGAGCAGCATGCTCTGCATATTTTTTGCAGCTGCAAGCAGTTTCTATTTCTAATTGTGTCGCCTTCTGATATATGCTGCCAGCCATTTATTATACCTAGCCAGATAGATTTCTGCTCTGCTTCAGGTTCTTACCCAAATTCCGGATTCACTCCAAAAATGTCCTGCATGAAATACGGCTATTGATCCACTTGTCAAACACACGGAACATGTTTTAAGCCTGACCTGAGACAGCTTATCAACTCGTTAGCCTAAAAACTAAGGCAACAAGAGTCATGAATCAACTGGGTAAGAATAGTTTCATGCGAGACGATAGAGGCTTGAAAATACCCTGTAAATGAAACAAAGTTTATATGGGTAAACATTAATGAATAGATAATGAATATATGATTTGAACATATTTCAATCAATACAGATTGACCAATCGAGACTGAATTTATAGCATAATCAACAACAGCTTTAGTCAGCAATTATTTAAAGTTCCTGCCATTTAATAATTTTTGAGCAAACACAAATAATTAAGAACTTTAACTCAAATTTGTGCTTAGCTGTTAAAACGGAATGTGAACTCGCTCGGAGTTGCCATGGCGATTCGACGCACACTGAAAGCCTATGCCAGCAGCAAGATGGAAAAAGAACATATGTATAGAGCACATACATACATACATATATATCTAACATAGCAATCAGTATGAAAGAAGACTCAGAAGTAATTCAATTCGAGGTGCAATTGCCGAAATCACTCAGACAAGGCAAAGCCAAATGATTTTATATATCATATACAATTATATTTAAAATAAATTCAGAAAAAATAATATATAGAATTTACTACAGCTTTTGCAATCAGTTAACATTCTAGAATTTTATTTTCAAACCTCAGAAATCTTAAATATTTGTTCTAATCACTTATGTTCTTCCATTTAAATGCAACTTTTATTTTATTTAAATTTTTTTTATTTACATTCATTTAAAATTGTCATAATATTTCATTTCCGAGTAAATACGCTACACTCTAATAAATGTAGAGTCTTTTCGAATTATTACTACATTTCAAAATATTAATCTTAGTTTTTTTCATATTTGTTTTCCTCCCGTTTTGACTCCATATAATATTTAAATGGAAAGCGTGCAAGCCTCTACGTGTTCCAATTTTATTTCCATTATTTCCTTTTTTCCGTGTTGCTGAAAGAGCTTAGCCGCAGCGAAAAATTTATATCTGACCACAAATGCATTTTTGGCATTGTTGAAAAAAAAAATAAAAAAATAAAAAGAAAACAATTTTATCCCTTTTTCGATTTCCTGTTTTTTTTTTTTTTTTTTCATTTTCATTTATATAATCTCGCTTGCTCTGACTGAAGAGCATGCAAATGTTGAGCAGCAAGTTGTAGTTTACGTTTTCAATTTCATCAACTTAAACTAAAACGAAAAAGCTATTAACTCGAAATGCAACTCTGAGTGTCCGACTGGATGGATAAGCAGAATGCCAGCCTGAGCAGGAGGCGGGGAGGAGGGAAGGGGAGGAGCAGATGGACTGGGCTGTGGCTGGCCGGTTGAGGGTTTCAGGGGTGGGGCATGGCACCATTTCCCTCTTGAATTTGCGCAAATTTACACGAATTTGATTATTATTATGATGGCAATTTGCAAAAATGTCATCTCTCAAGCGGCAAATAAAAAGACGAGCAGCACAAAAAGCGAGAAAGAGTAGGAAAAATGAAAACATAGTCGGACAAACGGAAATTTCTCATTGCGCAAAGTGGCACAGGAGCTGCTGGCTCCACAAACAGGGTGCCGCCATTGGAGGCGAGTCGAGGCGCAGTCAGATACCGTGTGGGTCAATGGGTGTGCACCCTGTGCCAGCATTCAGTCCTTGGCATCAATTGTGCCAGCCTAACCGGAGGAGGAATTTATAGTCCTTAACAAGCTGTGCGTCTTCTTGGCATTCGCTTATCGTGGCCGCCCATAATTATGATGCACTTTGCGGCAACTGGCGGGGTTGACGGGGCAGCTGCTATTGCTGCTGCTGCTGCGTCCTTCTTCCGGCAGCAGGATGTTCAATTTTCGCTTGCCTCTTATTTCGCTTTGCCATTTTGATTTCCTTATTTGCCTTGTCGCGTTTTGCATTCATTTGCCTTTGCACTTTATCTGCCAGCGTTGCATTACTTTAAGTAGCAACAAGCCACGCCCCGACTGCGCCACCCCCAACTCTTTCCACTTGACTCGTGCCGCTCCAGCTGCGGCTCGCTGAAATTATCTGCTGGCAGAATCAAAAGTTTTTGCTCTTTTATGCTACGGCTCGTGCCCATTCGGGGCCAAGTGGCCATGCTCGTGCTCGTGGTCGTGGTGGGCGTGTTAGAATTGTGTCAAGGACACCATCGCCCCAAGCTCTTTTGGCGGCAAATTCGAGAAATTATTGCGGAAAAGGAAAACAGCACCACAAACATTGTTTAACTTTCATTGCCTTTTCCCTTAGCCACACACACAGGCAGACACACACACACACACCCACACAGGCACACAAATTGCCAATGAAACGCAGCTCTCAGCGCTTTAACTCTTCGGGCAGCCTTGTCGACCGCAGGACATAAGCAAATGCGGCATTTGTCAAGCCAAACAATGCAAATACATAAGTAATTTATGATAATGTGCGCATAGACTTAATTCAATGAATTGTTGTTGTTGTTGTCAGATAAATCAGCATTGAAGACCTAATTGCGTGTGAACTATGTGGAAAGAGTATAGATATTAGCTAGTTATTTAAATGCTTCCATAAATGCTAAACTTTAGTTTAGTTCGTTGCGCTGCAGCAATGGCAAATGCAATTTGCGATTCAACTAAGATTTCTATGCCTAGGCCGCAGCTTAACGAGTTCTCAACTTGAATTACAACTTTAAATTGACTTGCCTGACTCACACACACACACACACAGGCGCACACCTTGCCATTCAGTGTGCATCTTATAAGATTTATGTTTCTGGGTCACACAAAAGGCGAACAATGTGAGATCTGTTTTATGGCTACCTCAAGTGGCTTACTTTAACAACCCGACGAAAAGTGAACGGAGAAAGTAGCTGTCGAGTGAAGGTGAATGTGGCTTTGGCTGTGGCTCCGATTGCTGCAAGTGTGAATGCGGCTTTTGGCCGTGAATGAAAGCAGCTTACAAAGGTGCATATAAGCTGGAAAAGCTGGAGGAGCTGGCGATGGGACATGCAGCCATTGATGAGAGTTTCATGCGCATCTATGAGCCCGTCTTTGGCTGCACCATTTTTGCAATTCAATCCCGTTCAGTCGCTGTCAAATCTTTCATTCAATTTAATTTTCATGCCGCAACCAGATTCGAGCCGGGGGGACACGATGTCAAAGTTCCTGGAACTTCATTAGGAGCTAAGCTGACAGCCAACTGAGCGCAAAATAACCCGAATCCCTTCACGGCCAGCCACTTGTGGATATGTCTGTATCTCGAGTACAGTTACCGGCCCTCTGCTGCTGCTGGGCGGCGAAATTAAATGAACCAGAAACTTGGTAAAAGTATTTTAACCAGCGCAAATCCTGATGATAGGCCTCTTGACTTTTTATGCCCTGTGGCGGTACATTGACTAAATTTAGACTGCTGATTTACTCTCTCTCCTTCGCTCTCTCTCTCTCTCTCTCTCTCTCTCTCTATCTATCTTTTGTTTGGGCAAAGAGTAGTTAAGAAAGACAGATAGATTTAATGGTATGTAATAAAGACTTCAATTTATAATTAACTTGAAAACATCTTCCAAAAATTATTTTGAAATAATATAAAATATTTATGAGATATGCAAAAATTAAATAAAAGTCAGAAACTCTATATAAAAATCATAAATTACCTAAGACTTATAATCAAAGCATTTACAAATATTTTTTAAATTTTAAAAATATCAATTTTAAATTGTATTTATTTTAATTTAATTACTTGAAAATTGCATTAATAATTTTAGCAAATTTATATGCTCAAAGTAGAGCATTCGTCAGTCGCGCTCACTCCGCACAAGGTTTCGTTGGCGCTACCTTTTGAGAACTTATTCAGATTCGCATTGCTGATTGTGCTAGGCTCAAAGTTTGCCGCTCCAAAGTTGTTCATAAGTATTTGGCCAGGGGTAAAATAACTTTGCCATCTCGTTGGCAAGGCAAACCCAAGTCTCTCGGCAACAATTTCACACAGCCCACTTTCCTTCCAATGCTAATCAACTGTGGGCACGTGGGCTGGCTGTCAGCACAGCCGCATCTGCATAAAGTTGAGAATTATGCAAGAAATGCCAAGGTCCTCAAGAATTTTTAGATGGCATCGATGCAATTATTCTGCAATCGATTGACAACTACAGAGATGCAGATGGGGAAATCAAATATCCAAGTTGAAATGTGAGAAATAAATAAATAAAATAGTTCAAATAAATATTTAGTGGTTAATGGTGCAACCCAGTTAATTGTTATCGATAGTTTGTATATCAAAATGGAATTCATAATCAATTTACATTTAATAATTTTATAATATATATTAATATCAAAATATAATATATATATTAAATATATATTATAATCAAAACTATTTCATGATCGATAACTTGATCAACTCACATATTCATAGTTATCGATATAAGTTTTGATGTTCTCGTTTGTAATTAAAGCAATTAAAGCAGTCCAAGTATTTAAATATATATATATATTAATCACATTAACATAATGTGTATAAATATTAGATAATTTACTATAAATATATGGCATATACCTTCCTGGTCCCATACTCATCGTATCGTATCAACGCCTACATTGAATCATTGTGAACAGCCTAGTTGTCTGCCCCAAACAAAATTGAGCATTACGTCCCGATAGACTTAAATGTCAATCTGGATTTTGAGGAATTGTGTTTTTCAGGCCATGAAATTTCAGAACATTTGGCGCTCCCTGGGCGCAGTCGGCGGCGGCTCCTTGGCCACTTACGTTGGCCTCAAGCTGATCGAGCGCAACCAGACGCACGAGGCCTACCACGAGAAACAGGAGATGGTGGGCAGGGGTGGCTGGTGTCACGACTGGGATCAGCGCCAGCTCGTGCAGCAGAAGCTCTCGAGCGAGTCGGGCATTGAGCACGAACAGGAGCCGGAGGCGGTTGCCCTGCGACACATTGTGCTGGTGCGGCATGGCGAGTATAAGGCCTCACCGGATGGCGGACACCTGACGGAACTGGGGCGACTGCAGGCGCATCGCACGGGCCAGCGACTGCACGAGATGGGCGTGACGTGGGATCATGTGGTCGCGTCGACCATGTCGCGCGCCCAGGAGACGGCCATGATCATACTGAAGCAGATTAACTTCGATCCGCTCAAGATGAAGCGCTGCGAGCTGCTGCCCGAGGGCACGCCCTGCCCAGCCGATCCGCCCCAGAATCGCAGCGTTGAAAGCGTGGAGCGGGCTTTTCGCCGTGATGGGCCACGCATCGAGGCGGCCTTTCGCCGCTACTTCTTTCGCGCCTCACCAGAGCAGAAGCAGGACTCCTACCTGCTGGTCATTGGCCATGCGAATGTCATACGCTACTTGGTCTGTCGCGCCCTGCAGTTCTCGCCAGAGGCCTGGACACGCTTCACTCTGCACCATGGCTCCATCACCTGGCTGACCGTCTGGCCCACGGGCTATGTCACGCTCCGCTGTCTAGGCGACACGGGCTTTATGTCCATCAACGAGCTGACACACCGCAGACCAAAGGAGCAAGCTAAGTAGGGCAGAGCAGCGATTCCTGCAGTTGCTAGTTTTTACATTTAAAACTTCTATATGTAACAAATTATGTACGCCCCATCAAATTGTTAAAGTATTGTGTAAGTGTGTCTAATAAATAGCTGCAGCTAATTTTTTTTAAATTAAAAATTATTGTGGCGATCCGGCATCACTCTTGTTTTCCTAATCGATATATTCGATAATAATCACTCAATTTACCATCAATAGATAATGAGAATTGTCATCCTCATCTTTCAGCCTTTGAGGATCATTATAAGGACCGCCAACTTAGCCTTTTACCGGCCAGATCTGGCCTTTTTCAACTGCCATTTGCAAGGAAAAATGGAATCTAGCTGCTGGCGGGAAATTTGGCATTTTTTACTTGAATATTATTGGCAAAAACAATTCGTAGACTGCCGAGGAGATTTGGAGATTTTATTAAGCTGGATAATCGTGTGTCAATTTTCGAATAAAAATATAATTCCCATTTTCAATGGGCTCAGGGTATAAAAACTGAAATGGCTATATTTCTGGCTATTCCTGAATTTGATCTAGCTTTTTCTAGCAAGTTTGAAAGGTTAATTTAGCCTTTTCTTGCTCGGAAAAGTTGGCAGCACTGATCATTATATACGTACATACTATGTATGCACTACATAGATCGTAATTAAGTAAATGTTATATATTATGAGTTTAAACAAAATAAATGGAAATATAATTGGGTTTTAATTTAATAACCATCACCATAACTTGTGACCTCATCTCGATAATATTATTGGAAGTATAATATCTGACAAATATGATGATTGTATTCAAATTTATATATTATTTTCCTATATAACATTATACTTTAAAGTATTTATAGAGATTTTTATTTCACGTCCCTTCCAAACTCGATTTAAACTGACTGAAAGCTGAGCTGCGGCTCTTGCACTTGTCACACAGATTGATGCAATGATTAAATGTGAATAATATTATTTTATTTTATTTTCTCTCATATGCTTCATAGGCTGAGAGTTTATAATATTTCGCATGCTTTGGGCAACACTTGAGTGTTTAATTTACACACAAATGCGCACACTTAACTACAAGTGTGTATGTGTGTGTGCGTGTGTGTGTGGGTGAATGCGGCTTCATTTGTAGCCGGACTTTTTGGCCTCTGCATGCTGACCATCCGGAACGTGACTTTTATGTTCATTTTGTGTTGGGCGCATATCGGATGGATGCAGCTGCTGGCAAATGGCAAAAGCGGAAGAGCGGAAAACCCCTCTATAACTTTGACCAAAATCACTTTTGGGCAATGCCTGCGGCTGCTTGTCCTCCCTAGCCCCGCGCTGTGGCCGTTGCCACAATTCCGCACTCTTTCGGCTTTGTCCCTGCTCATTAGCGGGACTTTAATTTTGGAGCCCTGGTACTCTGGTTGTTGGGGTTTTCTCTCTGGTCGGCAACTCGGTTACGGTTTCTGGGTTTGCTCTTTGTTTATGTTTTCAGAGCCGCTGTCGTCATCATTTCATTAAATTTGCATCGCAACAATGTGAATTTCATTTGCTTAGCCACAAACTCGCATTATTTCTGTTCAAAGCCTGTCAACTATTTGCTATTTCCACATTGTTGCAGGAATTTAATAAAATGTAAAAAATAACTAAAA
This sequence comes from Drosophila arizonae, assembly GCF_054131065.1. Classification (NCBI taxonomy): domain Eukaryota; kingdom Metazoa; phylum Arthropoda; class Insecta; order Diptera; family Drosophilidae; genus Drosophila; species Drosophila arizonae. The sequence goes on along the minus strand of NC_142925.1, from coordinate 14,408,039 downwards.
ATAAGCAAACACTGAATTCTGAATTCCCCCCTCCCCCCACATACTCGACTCACTTCACTTCCACCTCAGTTCACTTCCCCCACGAGGCAGGACGGAGCAATCTCTGTCCGCCCACAACTAGTTTTCCCAGCCAACTACATAGTAGAAACATATCGATTTTCAGCTGTGAGATATCTTATATGTGTATGGATAAGCGCTGCAATAATAGCAAGAGCATGCTCAAAGGGATTTCTCCAAGCAAATATTCGCTGATTCAAGTGAAACATATAAGAAAAAAATAATAATAAAAATAATATGAATATAATAAAAAAAAAAATAGAATAAGGAATATTATTAGAAACAATTTTGAAAATTTTTTTAAATAAATTTATTTATTGTTTTAGTGAAAGGCGATATATAAAATAAAATAAAAAATTAAAAATTGATATACGTATTGCAAAAAATTCATTCCTGAGTTGATAAAATTTGTTAAGATTCAATTTGGGTAATGGGAAACAAACACGCAGTTATTCTCATCCCCATTCTTATACTCATCCCCATCATAATCCTCATCATCATGGATCAATGGGTACTTCAACCTGTTCCTTCAACATGGCTTTGCGTTTGCGCCGCTCCCTAAAATTGCTGCAGATGCGCACCGCGAAGAAGTAGACGAGCTCGATGAAGCTCAGCCCAGAAATGCCCATAAACAAGCCAAAGATACCGCCACAATTGGATATCAGCGTGGTAGCGCCAAAGAGAACGGTTCGCTTTATAGCCGTGAACTGATGCTCCTTGAAGTAGACGGATAAACGAGAAAATTTCCCACTGCAGAAGTTTATATACTGTATTTATCTACATACACATTTCCAAATTTATCTTGTACAGCAGTTACTTACTCGTTGTTCTCGTAGCTATCGCGCATAGCGATAATCGATTTTTCTGTATTGAACAGAGCTCGCGATATCTCAAAGTTATATTCCAAAGAGGTGCATGCGGGCATGCAGTTGCACATGACCTTGGTATTGGGATCGACGCTCTGATGTACGGTCTGATTCTGCAATAGGGCATAGAGTTCGTCCTGTGCCTTAGTGTAGCAGTCAATCTTATCAAGTCCGCATACTGGCACATCCAAGGGCTCTGCAAGGAGAAGATACTGACTTAGAGCTGATGATGTAGCCATGCTCGATGTACGATCACGCACTGGGCATCCAAAACTTGACACAGCCACACTTTGTCATTGTAAAGTTGGCCAGGCACTCGGTCTGGCAATTGCTCTGCGAATAGCTGCGGAAAAACCGGAGATGGCGTTCATCATCGAAGAAGCACTGACGCCTGTTGACCGTTATGATCATAGAGTAAATAAACATATTAATATACATTTTATTAATATGAATATATGAATGCTAGTAAATCGCAAATGCCTCAAATATGCAGATGTCTATGGTATGTACATATGTATGTATGTGTATATGTCTCTGATGTGCTCACTTTTCAACCGAAATTTCGTGTATATTTCTCGTAGAAACGATATAGCTCGGTAACACGCTCACAAGCACTTCTTGGGTATGGGGTACCAGAATATAATTGTTCGATGTGACCGGCACACTCTCTGGAGAGTTGAGAAAAACCTATACAAATAATTTAATTCTAAACGAAAACCAAAGAAAATAAAACAACCCGGCAACTATTACACACCTTATAACCCTGCTTAGAGCTACGGCAATCGTAGTCGTAATTGCGCTCCAGGCCCAACATGAAGGCAAAGAATCCCTTACTTGCCGACGCAGAAACCATACGCTGTGGATACGAATTCTGGCCCTGATCCACATAGCCCGTCGACAGCGTCCAGTTGCCCCGAACTTCATTTAGTCTGGGCAATTTTTTGTCAAAGTAGTTCTGAAAGTCAACTACGTCCGGATCCACATAGCTGATGAAACGCTCATCGCGATAAATATCCTTGGGTCGCAGACCGTTGAACTGATAGCAAATACCCTCGTCCGTGGCCACAAAGTCAAAGAGCTCGTAGCAAAAGTAGAACCGGCCATTCCAGCGACAAAACAGACCCGTATCATTCTTCGAGATGCTCAAATCCACCAACGTCTCCGTCACATTTTCTGTTTGCTGGCTATGCAGCTTTGACAGAATCGGCGCAAACCTCTTAGCAACATCCGAGTCACAAATGTGCATGGTGGCTGCCATACGCTCCAAACTATAAATAGACAAATTTGATTTTCAATGGACAAGCTTAAGAACTGAAACTATGATTGCCGAACAGCAACCATTATATATAATTTTTATGATCCACATGACTCTGCTTTGAGACTAGTTTATCTGCTGCTTATCTCTTGTTTGTTATTACCATAAACATGATTAATCTATACTTTTTCAATACTCAACTCTTCTTCTGCTACACTTGAATTTTGATTACCCTCCTTAAACTCCTGCCAGATCTTTTGTGAGATGTTCGCATAATCGAAGACCTCGCGCTCCATTTTAATTTCCGGGCATATGGTAATTGTGGGGAACGGAATCTTGTGCACTGGCACCAGCGTCTCGTCGAAGCCCAGGATGACCGGCGAGTCCTGCCATTTGAGGTAGGTGGCCCAAATGAGCGAGGCCGCAAAATACATCGAGGTACAGGTCAACACCAGCCAGTATAATCTGAGGAAACACAGAGACAGACGCACTTTCAGGGGGAAACTGGACAACGCTTGAGAATGCACGCACACACTTCTCGTATATGGGGCGATGCAGCTCGAATATGTAGCGTATGCCATGGATGGTGGTGCTCTTCGAGTACTCCAGCAGCATTCCCTTGCAGGCGGACAGACGACTGCCGTATCTGATCCGGGATTTGATGATCACAGCACTGGGCACATCACTTAACGCCGCCGAGTTGATGCTGCCGCCCTCAAAGTCAAAGGTCGGCACGGTCAACAGTAGCGGCCCCGGCATCAGGCAGCTGGGCTTCTCCTCTCGCACCTCCTTTGCTGCGCTGGCCATATTCCAAATGCGGGTCTAGCACGGCGTTGCATCAACTAAGCTGTGCGGAGTTGCGAGCTACAGTTTTATAGCCAGAAAAAAATGGGTGCGTCCACGAGCCAACCTTCTAAAATTCCCGAAGGATGTCACAATTGGTGAACGGGGACATTTCCGAGTTTAACATATTCAAGTACTTACAAAATGAAGTATGGTTGACATTTGTATGCCATACCCAATTTGCATATTTTAAGGACATCTGTTCCACCTTTAAACTTTAGCATATAGCAAACTGAGTTAAGAAAGGTGATTGACATTTTATACCCTGAACTAATTGAAAATTTTGTGAAAAGTGTGTAACAGGCAGAAGGAATCATCGCAGACCCCACGAAGTATATATATTCTTGATTAGGGCAACGAGCTGAGTCGATATAGCCCTGTCCGTCTGTCCGTCCAATCTCAGAAGATATAATAGCTAGAGAGCTGAAATTTGGCATGCATACTCGGGTATACCATAGGCAGTACAAGTTTATTTTATTTTTCCGATAAGTCATCCGATAACTTTTTATCGAGGACAATCAAAAATCGACTTTGTTTTTTTCAGCCATTCGGCCGTCTATCTATCCGTCCGTCTATCCTTCCATCCATCCGTCCACAAGAAGACTTTATAGAAGAAGCTACTACTCGTATTGACCTCATCCTCGTATTCAGTGAAATTCATGCCCTTTAAGCGCATAGCAAGATGGAAAAATTGGAGTTGGAGCTTCACAATGTCATAGTTAAGCGACTGCAAGCCCCTTCCTGATATTACCAAAGAAGATTCAATAGTTATTTTTATAGTGAATGAATACTATGGAGTCGATAGTCGACTGCAACATTCTAATTTGTTTTATTTCTTGTGCTCAGTTATAGGATTCTGATTAGTAAAATAATGTATCATATATGAAACATGAAGAACAATAACAAATAGACACAGAGATATCCACATCATCATCCTCATCATCATGGATCAATGGGAACTTCATCCTGTTCCTTCGGGAATATTATCGCCTTGCGTTTGCGCCGCTGACTGCAGCTACCGCAAATGCGCATCGAGAAGAAGTATACGAGCTCAATGAAGCTGAGGCTGGAGATGCCCATAAACAAGCCAAAGATACCGCCACAATTGGATATCAACGTAGAGACGCCATAGAGAACGGTTCGCTTTATAGCCGTGAACTGATGCTCCTTGAAGTAGACGGTCAGGCGCGAGCCAATCGCACTGCAGCAATATACAATAGTAAATATGAATATTTCTGATTGGAGTAGCAATATATAATGGTAAATATGAATACTTCTGATTGGGGCTGTTGAAAATATATCAAAATATCAATATATCGGTATTTTTTGTTAATAATATAAAAATATATATTATATATCAGAATATGTTTTTGGCCAAACTTTGAATATTTTTTGTGATATTTTGTATATCCTGAACCAATTGAATATGGAAAATATGGAATTTGCGTAATAAGTGAACCAAGCGCGAATGTACACAAATTAAATAGGGTGAAAACGTAGTATTCAGACTTAAAAAATGGAACAGCCACATGTAATCAAATATGGCGTCGTATATAAAAACAAGCACTGTGTTGCTTTTGAGTACCGCATTTGTATAATTTAAATAAAAAAAGTTTATTCTTATTTTCTTTTTTTTTTTTTTGGCACGGATTATAAATTTATTGTAGGAAAAAGTAAAAAGAAAAACAATTATCGAAAAATTTTGATATATCGATATTTTTAAAGTTGCATATCAAAAATCATATTGATATTTTTTCAAAACCTAAAATATCATCGATATGATATTTTAAAAATATTCGATAGCCCTATTACTGCTCTATGGCGTAGTTACTTACTCACTGTGCTCGTAGACTTCACGAAAAGCTACTAATGTTTTTTCCAGATTATAGAAGGCACGGGATATCTCAAAGTTATATTCCAAGGAGGTGCATGCGGGCATGCAGTTGCACATGACCTTGGTATTGGGATCGACACTCTGATGTACGGTCTGATTCTGCAATAGGGCATAGAGTTCGTCCTGTGCCTTAGTGTAGCAGTCAATCTTCTCAAGTCCGCATACTGGCACATCCAAGGGCTCTGCAAGGAGAAGACACTGACTTAAAACTGATGATGTAGCCATGCTCGATGTGCGATCACGCACTGGGCATCCAAAACTTGACACAGCCACACTTTGTCATTGTAAAGTTGGCCAGGCACTCGGTCTGGCAATTGCTCTGCGAATAGCTGCGGAAAAACCGGAGATGGCGTTCATCATCGAAGAAGCACTGACGCCTGTTGAAATTTATAAATATGGCAAACAAAGAGAACATACAAGATATAAATGTTATTGCTAAAGAATTATGTCTAGTGTTTACATATTATGAATGTGTAAAAAAAGAATAAGAGAGCTTTAAAGAAACAGTCTTGGCTCTTTCTGCAATACTTCTAATATGTATGTGTATATTTATGTATAATACATATGTGCATGCGTGCATGTAAGGTGTCTCTGATATTCTCACTTTTCAGCTGTAATTTCATGTAAATTATTCGTGGACACGACATAGCTGGGCAACACGCTAACCATGACTTCATGGCCATGGGGCACCAGAATATAATTGTTCGATGTGACCGGCACACTCTCTGGAGAGTTGAGAAATACCTGGAAAGACAAATTAACAATAAACGAATGCGAGCGAACACAACACCAACAACATAGCAACGCACCTTATAGCCCTGCTTAAAGCTACGGCAATCGTAGTCGTAATTGTGCTCTAGTCCCTGTAAGAAGGCAAAGAACCCTTTCGCAACCGATGAGGCCACAGTGCGCTGGGGATACGAGTTCTGGCCCTGATCCACATAGCCCGTCGACAGCGACCAGTTGCCCCGAATTTCATTTAGTCTGGGCAATTTTGTGTCAAAGTAGTTCTGAAAGTCAACTACGTCCGGATCCACATAGCTGAGGAAACGCTCATCGCGATAAATATCCTTGGGTCGCAAACCGTTGAACTGATAGCAAATGCCCTCGTCCGTGGCCACAAAGTCAAAGAGCTTGTCGCAAAAGTAGAACCGGCCATTCCAGCGACAAAACGGACCCGTCTCATTCTTCGAGATGCTCAAATCCACCAACGTCTCCGTCACAATTTTCGTTTGCTGGCTATGCAGCTTTGACAGAATCGGCGCAAACCTCTTAGCAACATCCGAGTCACAAATGTGCATGGTGGCTGCCATACGCTCCAAACTATAAATAGATAGACAAGAAACCAATATCAGTCGCCACTTTGTCGACAAGATTAAGTACTGAAACTATGATTGCCGAATAGAAATCATTATATATAAATTTGTAGAACCACATGAGTATACAATTCCGATTCTGCTTTGAGACTCAATACTCAACTCTTCTTTATCTACACTGGAAAATTGGTTACCCTCCTTGAACTCCTGCCAGATCTTTTGTGAGATGTTCGCATAATCGAAGACCTCGCGCTCCATTTTAATTTCCGGGCATATGGTAATTGTGGGGAACGGTATCTTGTGCACTGGCACCAGCGTCTCGTCGAAGCCCAGGATGACCGGCGAGTCCTGCCATTTGAGGTAGGTGGCCCAAATGAGCGAGGCCGCAAAATACATCGAAGTACAGGTCAACACTAGCCAGTATAATCTGAGGAAACACAGACGCACTTTCAGGGGGAAACTGGACAACGCTTGAGGATGCACGCACACACTTCTCGTATATGGGGCGATGCAGCTCGAATATGTAGCGTATGCCATGGATGGTGGTGCTCTTCGAGTACTCCAGCAGCATTCCCTTGCAGGCGGACAGACGACTGCCGTATCTGATCCGGGATTTGATAATCACATCACTGGGCACATCACTTAACGCCGCCGAAGTGATGCTGGCACGTTGATAGTCGAAGTTCGGCAAGGCCAACAGCTCTGGCCCCGGCAGCAGGCAGCTGGGCTTCTCCTCTTGTCCCTCTATTGTGGCCATATCGCGTCCATCCACGTCGTTGCCTCAACTGAGCTGCGCGGCATTGCGAGCTGCGCTTTTATAGCCAGCACACAAATGGGTGCGTCTACACGGCTACATTCCCGTAGGATGTCACACTTGCTGCTCGGGGACGCAGCTGGGTTGTGCATATACTTAGCCTAATTGCGGGCAAGAATATGTCGGAAAATTAAGTACAGTTTACATTTTTATGTAATACCAAATTTGTACAATTTTTAAAGAGCAAAATAGCAAGGAAAGAATTTTGAACTAGAAAAGGTTTCTTTGCTTACTCAACGAAATAATAATCTGTCTCTCCGTGTTTTGTAGACGCAATGAAAGTGGAGAATTGACTTAACTCATCCTAATCGAGCTACTTATTTCTGTGTTATAGCTACTACTCTCCATATGCTGCTCCTCTTCACAATTGGAGCTTAGTTTATAACTGTGCGAATGGCGAAGGCAAGTGAAAGGCATTCAGTCTGAAGAGCAAACTCAAGAGGAAGGTGCAAATATTAATCTGCGCCTGAAACCAAGCCAGATTGTTAATTAATTAGTATCCTGCTGCAGTTGCCTATAGGTCTGCACACAATCAATACAATGGAAATACAATACAGTGGAAATTGGAAGCAAGCGAAGCTCCACGAGCTGTCTCAATGCTGAAATATATCAAAGCAAGTTTTACGTGTGGGCCATTGGAAGCTGCAGCCGTAAGTGCAATTGCAGCTGCAGATGTTGTCAAGTTTCAGTTTGATAGAATTTCAAAATTTAAGTTGAAATGTGGAGGGCTTGTGAAGTTTTGTGGCTGGCTCGGGGCTGCCGTGCAAATGCGAGCACACAAAATGCATAAATCAAAGGAAAATTGAATTTTAGCCATTGAAAGGCATTGCCTACGCCGAGCCACAGCATGGCTGGTGAGGCGAGCCTCGCCACACGCTGTGAGCAGCCTGTGACAATATGTTAGAAACGGCACAGAGTTACCCCAGCCATGCTGTTGCCCTGCACTCCCCACACGTCCCACACAGTCTCCACAGCCCCTCGCCGAGATTGTCAGTGGAATGCGTGGCAAAAACTTTGTCTGGCTTGGCGTTGATGCCACTTTAAAAACAAAATTCTCGAGTGCTTTATGCAAAGACCCAGCAGACGTGAGCACTTCATAAATGCGACTGAAAAAAACCATCGATTTTTTTTTCATCAACTTCTTAAACCATTTTGCGAGCTCAAAGTCAAGCAATGAAACTCTGATTAAAGACTAACTAATTTGCAAAAAAGTCTAACTTAGTTCGCAGCTCTAACCAAATTACTATTATTTACAGAGCTATTATATTTCACTTTAGCTGGGTTGCTTACAGAGTATATAATATATTTTTAAATATTAAATATTCAATTATTTTTTTTTTATGAAATTTTAACAATTATTTAAATATAAAAAATTTTTTGTTATTGTTTAATTTATTATCATATTATATTTAATAAATATATTAGGCTTTTAAATGGTTAACATATTTGTATATTTAAATAGTATAAAATGAGAATCAACAAAATTAAATCTAGCTGTACGACGACCTCTTGTTGGGCCTGTTATCAATATCGATCTGCAGACTTGTTTGATATCTGTCTTTGAGAAGGAGAGAACTATTTATATTACTAAAAACTCTCTATAATATGGCAGATACGGTACAAAGAAAAAGTTAGATTAAATTATTTGACATACTTACCGATTCCATGAAATCCATTATTAATCGATTCCAAAAATCGATTATACATTTGTAGATCTTGAATATTTTTAGACATACACCTCAACTGCAGTGCTAAAGACCTTCACACTCTCTATAACAGATCTCTATATGGACAAATACCATCCTCATCTCTCAAACTGCCCGCCAGTAGCTCAGATTCTACACGTGCTGATTGGGTGAGGCGAAATGAAATGTAAGAATGGAATTCACCACTGTTTATGGACAATCATACCACACGCTTTAGCCGGGTTTTGTCTGCTGCCTGTTGCCACAAAATAAACTAAAGAGAATTTCTAAGTTTTCTTTGGCGATTATTTGGGCTTCGGGCCATTTGCAGTTCAGTCTTGTGAGGGCGCTTGAAACTGTAAAACGTGTCGAGCTTTGTGCCAGTCAATATAGAAATATATATATAGTTATATATAAGCCATATACCATATGCACTCATATACAGTCCCAGGATACTGAAATATTTGCAATTAAATCGTTTTAAAAAATATATATACAGTGACGATGCATATTGCTTGCATCTAAAACAAATCACAATATCAAAAATCAATAAAAAATAAATAAATATCTGAACAGCAACAAAATATGCAATTCTGTGAATAGCCAAACACGGAGCAAATATTCTGCATATGCCAGCAAAAATATGTTTACTTCTGTAATCGATGCAGTTATTTTATTTACGATGTGTTCGCACCAATTTATAAAGTAAACGCGCAAACGAATGAAACACCAATAAATTGCTGGAATTTGCATTTTAATGAGTTTTTGCTAAACATAAAAAAAGAGATGGAATTCTGAAGGCTTAACAGCCAACCTAAATATACATATAGTGAAAGAGGCAGACACGAAGTGTGTGAGTGTGAGAGAGAGAGAGAGGCTACGAAATCAATCAAGTACAGCACGCAAACGAGGTAAGTTGATTTAGCATATAATTTATTAATTAGTAAGTCTATGCGCATTGGCAAGAACTGGAGCGTGCAGCAAATCAAAATCGTTGACTCCGTTTTGCACACACACACATTCGCTCTCAACATTCCTTCGACACCCATTCACACACACTCATTGACACGTTGATACGCCTCGTTGAACGGGCAAACGCAGCAAAAATATGTGCAGATAATAGACAAAGCCACAATCAAATAAAGTCATTAATAAAGTTAAAAGCTTTTATATATATTTATATACATAATACGGCATTGTTGTAGGTGTAGATATGAAAAGGAGCCAGAATGCACAGTTGCGCGAATAACTGTTCAGATTTCGCAGATAATTGTAGATAATTATTTAGATAAGTCAGTTTTGGGTATTATTATTATTATTTATTTTATTATTATTCTTTTTTTATTTTTATACCCTGAACCCATTGAAAATGGGAAATCAGGGTATAATGGTTTTGTGAAAAAGTATGTAACGGGCAGAAGGAGGCGTGGCAGACCCCACAAAGTATATATATTCTTGATCAGGGTGACGAGCTGAGTCGATATAGCCCTGTCCGTCTGTCCGTCCGTCCGTCCGTCCGTCCGTATGAGTGCGTCGATCTCAGAAGTTATAAGAGCTAGAGAGCTGAAATTTGGCATGCATACTCGTGTGTACCATACGCAGTACGAGTTTGCTTTATTTTTTCGATAAATTGTCCGATAACTTTTTTATCGAGAATAATCGAAAAATTGATTTTGTTTTTTTAGCCTAACTTGAACATTTTTAGACCTGGAGTCTTCAAATTTGTGTTGTATATAAAGTTAATCGATACAAAGATTTTGTAATTTACAGATTTTGGATACCACGCCCCCTTCTCCCCAAATTTGTAAAAAACGCATTTCAAGTACTAGAGACTTGTGCTTTGGAATGTACACACATATTTACCATATGATTACACTCTGAAAGTTTCATTAAGATCATATGTTTACAAAAGAAATTATTCGACAAATAAATTCTCATAATATTGCCCACACTGCAGCGCAGCCCAAGCGCAGTCGCTGCTTACTGCGCAGTTAGCAGAGCGCAGGCTTATGCGTGCGTGTGGATGCATCTGTATGTATGTGTGCATAAAAGAAGTGCAGAATGATTAGAATATCAGATTAGAGGGTTCAGGGTATCTCCTAGTCGAGCAGTCTCGACTAGAGCTTTCTTACTTGTTTATTTTTTTTTTAATTTGTACATAAATATATTAGCTTTCTAAATATGCAATATATTGTATCAAGTATACGCAAAGTGGACCAACAAATTTTTATATTTTTATATATTTATATCAAATATTCTATATATGCCAAAGACTGTTTAGGATTAAAAAAAAAATAAAATAAAATAAATAAATATATAAATGAATGACCAAATTAAGAAAAGGCATTTATGCAATATTCTGTCATCATTCTTTCATCAGAGTTAGAGAGATATTTCCTATTTTCGCATAACTAAAAAGTGATTATGTCTCAGCTCTAATAAACTGCCACCGATTCATAACATTTTCATGTCGAATTCATACATTTGTGCCTAATTCCATCATACTTATGTAATTGCAATTTAGTAAATTCAACCAAAGTAATTCTAAATTCAAACAATATTGCCCATTATTTTCCATTTAAATTATGATATTATAATTAATGCACACATTAGCTTCACTTTGACATAGACAGCATAGCTATTTATTTGACTTGGCCACACAAACATATCGCTTATACATATGTTCATTTCAATGGAGTTAAGCAATTAGCAGAGCCTAAGCCAAAGCGCATGTGGAGTTAGTTTCGCTTCGTGCTAACCTCAGGCATGAACTTTGTCACCTCATGCCATCACAGCCAGTACTTATCATAAAACGGCTTTAACTAATATGCTAACAACAAACGCAATAACAGCAAACAACACTAACAACAATGGCAACGACAACGACAACGACTACAACTACAACTACAACGACTACATGTCCACCTTTCAGCGCATTGCATATCGAGTTGCCTTCAGAAGAGCTTGGCAAGCAATTCGAGCGCCTTGACTTGTGTCCATTGAGCTCACATAATCGCACAGACGCAGGCAGAGCAAGAGAAAGAGAGGCAGTGTGAAAGAAAGAGTGAGAGAGAGAGAGAGAGAGAGAGAGAGAGTGTGAGATAGAAAAGGTAGAGTAAGCGTGTTCAGCCTCTAGTACCCATGCCCTGCCTTGGGGTATCGCATTTTAATGACCCACTTTCGAGCTCAAGACTATTTAAGTTTCGCTCGTATTGGTTTGCTCTAATTCCGAGCAGTGCAAATCCCAGTGGAGAGCAATTAGTATGGCCATTGGCCAGCACAACTGCAGCATATATTGTCAAGGAAATTGCAAAAGAGTTGCCGAACGGTCATTGGGGGGCTTCGGGGTTGCCGCACTCACTGCAACAACAGCAGCAGCAGCAGCAGCAGACAACAGCAACAAACAATACGTGAATAAAGTACAATAGATATACAATATATGTATGTATGTACTTATGTTGCAGACAGTGAAAGTCAGCAGATGTTGACAGCAATTGAAAGACCACAAGACAGCAAAACTAAAGAGAGGCACACAAATAAATGAAAAATGAAATTAATAGAATTAACGAGTGCAACAAATTCGATTCAAGGCGCCACAAATTCAGGGACAATACTTGGCGTCGTGCCGAATTTGGGGCAGCACCTTGGAACGCAGTGCGAATGCCGAACAACAACAACAGCAACAAAAACAATAGTTGAAATGTTAAATGAAATGCGAACTTGGTCAAGGCAGGCAATTGTGCGAATTGAGTCAGTTCAATGTAAGACTTAAGAGTGTTAAAGTGTTTTCGACTTAAGGATGGCATAAAATAAATTAAAGTGAGAGTAAAAACATCTTTTATTGAAATCTGCAAAACGAAAGCAACTTTAAATAAAAGAGCTTTAAATGAATAAATAAAACTAAATTGATCAATGTTTAAACGAAGTCCATAATGTAAGAACAGCTCCCAGATCTGTATCTATATCTGTATCTGTATCTGTATATGTATCTGTATCTGTATCTGTATCTGTATCTGTATCTGTATCTGTATCTGTATCTGTATCTGTGTCTGTATCTGTATCTGTATCTGTATCTGTATCTGTATCTATATCTGTATCTGTATCTGTATCTGTATCTGTATCTGATCTGTATCTGTATCTGTATCTGTATCTGTATCTGTATCTGTATCTGTATCTGTATCTGTATCTGTATCTGTATCTGTATCTGTATCTGTATCTGTATCTGTATCTGTATCTGTATCTGTATCTGTATCTGTATCTGTATCTGTATCTGTATCTGTATCTGTATCTGTATCTGTATCTGTATCTGTATCTGTATCTGTATCTGTATCTGTATCTGTATCTGTATCTGTATCTGTATCTGTATCTGTATCTGTATCTGTATCTGTATCTGTATCTGTATCTGTATCTGTATCTGTATCTGTATCTGTATCTGTATCTGTATCTGTATCTGTATCTGTATCTGTATCTGTATCTGTATCTGTATCTGTATCTGTATCTGTATCTGTATCTGTATCTGTATCTGTATCTGTATCTGTATCTGTATCTGTATCTGTATCTGTATCTGTATCTGTATCTGTATCTGTATCTGTATCTGTATCTGTATCTGTATCTGTATCTGCATGTGTATCTAGCATTTTCTCTCTTTTCTAACAGCTATTTACATCTATATCTTCTTTCATATATACTTCATGTTTTTTTCTATATTTATCCTAAGGCAGTCCTTATCAAATCTCATACACAATATTTCGCCTACGCAGGAATTCTTCCTCTTGCTGTTCAGTTTATTAAATAGCACAAGGAACTTTAGTTGTAAATTAATTTCAGGGAAAAAATATGTGAAAATATCCTATGAGCGTTATAATTATTAATTTATATTCCTGTGTGTGTCATATAAGCCGTGTGAGTTACTTGCGTCTGGTTTGGGGCATAAATATGAATACATAATTGGAACACAAAATTCCTAAAATATTTTACAACATACTCCAACCACTAACTCAACTCTGTCTCTCTCTCTCTCTCTCTCTCTGTCTCTCTCCCTCTCTCTTTCGCACTCCCTTTCTCTGCATGTGTATGCTTGTGTCTATGAATGTTGTCCATTCTTGTTGGGCTACCAGGCATTCATTGTTCTCCTCCTTCATTTCAGAGGCAAACACTCATAGGGAGCTGCGGTCACCCACGGAGGCAAGGCGAGGCGGCCAAAGATGGAGCTAGGTATACGTAATCTAACACTGCCACCGCCAGCCGCAACAACAATTATGCTCTCGTCAACAGCAACAACAGCGCTGGCCGCCGCAATGTCCAGTGGCCCAGCGACAACAATTTCGCCAACAACAATTGACGCAACAGCAACGACAGCAACAGCAACCACAACAACAACATCCACATTTTTTACATACAGCATACCAGGCATGGACATTGCGCCGGGACCATTTATATTCACCTACGTTAGTGAATTTTTATCGCTTATCACGCCCGAAGAATTGCCGCTCGGTAGGTTTGTGGGGCGACTCTGGGTAAAGGTTCAGGGTTTTATTGTGTGTGTGTGTATGTGTATATATATGTGTGTGTTGGTATCTAGTGCTATCTGACTGCCAAGCAATTATTTGGACTATGCTTGCCTACTCAAATCATTTATACCAAAAATATATATGAAATGTAAAGTAATTAATAAAAAATTTATTGGACTATGAATAATGAAACCGTATAAAGCGATGTATTTGTATGTAAGATAAGAAAAATAAAAATTGATATCATATAGTTCTATTAGAAATTAAATATCAGCAATGAATCACATAAACAAATATTGCGATACTTACATAAAATGAATCATTATAAGAAAAGTATTAGAAAAATCTCCTAAAGCAAACGTAATACCTGATTAGAAAATTAAAGTAAATTACATGACCTTAAAAAGTCAATAACTTCTCGAAGAACTAATTTCCAAAAATTTAAGTTAAGTTAAAGAATAAGTCAAATCAGTAAACAGATGCAACATGGAACTTGGAATAAAATCAGCTAAACTCGAGGCATCATATCATCTCAGTGCTATTTCTATGACCGTAACTGTAAATACATATTCTTCTCCTATTATATATAAGGATATTACAGAAAAATACCCAACGCCACTTTATTCAACTTCATTCGCTTCCCTATTGTGAATGATTTTCATGGTCACTGCCCGGCAGCTCTTCGCATTGTGAATGCTGTGCGCTGTACGACATTGGATTAAATTATGACACTAAATTCAGCTGGCGTATATTTTATGGCTCTTAGTCGTACAAACATTACGCCGTGTACTACACGATTTTTGTCTGCAGTCCGTGGGTCGTAGGTCGCGATGGTCTGGCTGAATTCCTTATCAAATATGCTAGTCACCGCGCCGACTCGACCACAATAGAAATTTCGAAGCGTTGAAGAATTGTAGCAAAGTCAGCTTGGAGAAAGCTGGTTAGAAAAGCAAAAAAAAAAAAAAAAAAAAAGCACACAATATGAATTAATGACAAATTATTTATCAACAAAATTGATCAACGTATTGAAGGAGAAGCCCCTAGCTGGCTAGCCGCAGATGTCCGATGAGCAAAAGCTGGCAAGCTTTATGAGAAAACACAATGTACAGGAGGCGGTAGCACGTCAGTATCTGACAGCCAACAACTGGGCGCTGGACGAGGCGAGCGTCAAGTATGAGGACGACAAGGCCAAGCAGCGCAGCAACCAAACAATACCCCCCGTCCATGAGTTCCACTCACTGCAGAGTATGCTGAGCCATCAGATACGCCCAGCGGATGAGCCTGAGGCGTACTTTGGCGGCGCCTCCGATAGCTCCATGCCGCCGCCGAGTGGCAAAACGCAGTCGAAGCGCGTGATCATCGATGACTCGACGCCGGCGCTGACCACAGCGGACAGCGATCGCAGTCTGCGTGCCTGGGGCCATGGCGTGCGCTTGGGCAGCGCTCATCCGATCATTCCGCCGCCGACACGCGACTCAAATTCCGGCGTCGACACGGACTCCGACTCGGAGCTGGAGGAGCGCGAGCGAACTATTGTGGTATTGCATTTGTGGTCCGAGGGTTTCTCGCTAGACAATGGCTCGCTGCGACCGTACGAGGTGCCTGAGAACGAGCGCTTCCTGCGCGCCATCATGCGCGGCGACTTCCCGGACGAGATGCAGGAGCTCGGCCAGCGCATTGAGCTGAGTGTGAGGGATCGCACCAACGAATCGTATCGCGAATTGTCGCGCAAACAGTTCATGGGCTTCGGTCGACCGCTGTCCAGTCCGACGCCACCTATCGAGCTAGGCGCACGGCCAAGCCAACTACTATCGGCAGAGGAGCGCCAGCAGCGGCACGAAGATGACGCCCAGCAGACGGTACAGCTAAACGGACAGACTGCCACGACCACAATACAGTTTCGTCTGGCCAATGGCAGCCGCGTCGCCGCACGTTTCAACACCTCCCACCATGTGGGGGATCTCTACAGCTACCTGCGCACGGCGCGACCCCAATACGCCGCCGACAGCTTCCTGCTCATGACTGTGTTCCCACGGCATGAGCTGCACGAGACCGATCCGCGCACCCTGGCCGAGGCGAATCTGATTAATGTGCTGATCATTCAGCATATGAACGAGGAGTCCGAATACGTTGAACCATCATCTGAATCAAATTAACTAAGTGATTACGCCATAATAAATAGCTTTAAAAATATATCTATATTATTGAAATGATTTTTATTCAATATTTTTCTTTCTTTTGCATAAGAAATGCAGAAGGATATGACAAGTTATCATAATTGTGTTACTGATTATATATTTTTTCTTTTAAAAACAAATGTTGCCATAGTTAAAAATGTTCGTCTCTTTTAAAAAATTAATAATAACTATTTTTTAAATTTGTTTCTTAATTATATTAGCGTAAGTTATTATTTTTTTATTATTATTATTATTTATTATAATTGTGTAACATTGCTAAAAAATTTTAATATTTTTTTTATTTATTTATTTTATTTTTTATATTAAATATAGTACTGTAAGAAGTTTATTTACTATAATTTATCATTAATTTTTTTTATTATCATTATTTTTTTTTTTTTATTTATATTATTTATGTATTATTTTTTCTTTTTTTTATTAAGTTTTTAAACAGTAAAATATATATAAGCAAAATGAAGTCCGAAATAAACTAATTGCTGTTAAAATTTATGCATAAAATATTATATTTATTATTATTAATATTAATATATTAATTTTAATTATAAATAAAATTGAATGTGTATATAAATATCATTTAATGGTTATAAAGTAATTTCTGCATTATTCATGTCAACAATCAAACTAATAGAAAAAAAGAACAACTTTAATAAATAATAATTTCACTATTTAAATAATTATTAAAATACATTTTTTTTTTTTTTTTGCAGATTCCATACGCGATGTGCTCCACAAAAATGTCAGCTTTGTCGACTTTACCATGAATGTAAGTAAAGCTTATTATATTTCATATATGTACATATATTCAGCTCTCACTCACTCTCTACTTTCTTATGTGCAATAATTAATCATATTTTTTTTGTGCGCTCCAGGCAATTAAAATCGAGTCCGGTTTCATAGCGTTGATGAGTATTTTCGCAATATTGGCACTGGTGCCATTGATAGCCACCTGTGCATGGTGCTGCAGTCGTCGCAGCACCCAGGATGAGGTCGATCTCATACAGAACGCATCGGTGCACATACGCGACGAGTCGCTGGAGGAGAATCTGCGCTGTCGCAAGAGCGCCGGCCTGGTCACCCTCTGGATAGTGTTCATACTGCTCACGTAGGTGTCCCAGCCAAATGGGAAAGTTTCGTTCAGTCTAGCTGAAGAGTTCTCAACTCAATTTAATGGCACTTTGCAGGCTGAGCGACTTTAGCATATTTTATGCGAACAGTCGCCTTGCGGCGCGCATCGAGATGACGCCCGAGATGGTCAAGTCTGCTGTGCACGATGTGGAGGTCTTTCTAAAGGATACCCATCTACAAATCAAACACAAACTGGATAATGGCTTTCATGTTTCCGTTGAGAAAGTCGTCAAAGATCTGGAAGGTCAGTGGGTGTGCCCACAACACACACACACACACACACACACACACACACACACACACACAAAACTGCAAACAAAAAACTTTTTCCCTTGCCAACTTTATGGGCAACCACGTCGCGCACATTTTATAGTTTTCGATTCATGTATTATGCTAAAAACTTTATGCATTGCATTGTGAGTTATTGCAGTGACTGTTCCTACTCCTCCTCCTGCTCATGCTCCTGCTCCTGCTGCTACTCGTATGTGAACTCAATTTACAGTCTGTTTTCTTTTCTTTTGCCATAGACGTGGATGTTCTCCTTGGCGAGCCAATTCAAGCGGAAATATCTGCACACACTGGCCTCGAACTGGCATATGATTCATTGACGACACTTAGCCTGGGTGAGTTGTCTATTGGTTAAGTGCTCCACAGCCATTGTGTGCCTCAATGCGTCCAACTCGGACTTGACCCAAATCCGCTTGTACTACATACTTTTAGTTTTTTTGATTTTTTTTTATTGTATACGGAAGTACAAACTTATCGCAATAATAGAGCAAAGTGTTGTAAATCGTCTTAGGTATTGGAGCAGAAATAATCAAAGAGAAGTTGATGGAAAGGCAGAATTGATGCTTCATCTTTATAGCAGCAGTCAGAGTTAGCTTATCTCTCCCTAGGAATATAAACTTCAAGCTATTCCCCATACCAACTCCCAGCTACAGCGCTTTAATCTTCAGAGTCTTGACAAAGCTAGAATGTATATTGAAGTGGGAGGAGTGAAACAATTGTTTGCGGCCAATTTCATTAGGCGGAAGCTATCGGCAAATAAACGAGCACGAGTGGATGCCGCGTGCTGCCGCAATGTGACGCTCAGGCAGGTTTAGAACGGTTCAGGCAGGCTGGCAGGCTAGGAGGCTGACAGGCCTCATCCGCATCCTTAAGTTGACAGAAGCACAAATGTCACGAAGGACAACTGCATTCTGTGCGCACACAATGTGTAATTTAGTCGCAGTCAGCACCGTCCGCTCGGCCCCAAAATAAATATGCTACAATAATATTTTCATGGGATATATTCGGTTGCAGCCAACGCGGAGCTCATCTATCGCGTGCTCATGCTGCAGGAGACGGTTGGACGGGCGTTGAAGCTGTCGCAGGAGGCCGCCGCCCGCATGGAGGAGCTGCAAATCCAGCTATCCGTGCTGCAGCGCCAATGCACGTACCGGGACCGTCCGCTCTGCGACACATTGCGTATACGCAGCTTCGAGGAGAACGGCGTCGTGGACGCCCTAAAGACGGTGTGTGCTTTGAGTCAGCTTGATTGTCGCTTCATTCCCATTTAATTTGTGCATCATTTTTTCCCTTTCCATTTCATGTGCTAACTGCAAATGCAACTGCAACTGCAACTGCAACTGCAACCGTGGACTAATTCGCGGCCATCTAAAATTTCGCCTCGTTGCAATTTGTCAGCTGCAAGAGGACCAGAGCATCTTTCGCATGCGCTACTTGGGCGAAATTGAATTTGGTGCCACTGTCAAGAATCTAACATCGGAAGTTGGCGTCTCACGTTCCATTTTCAGCAATTTCCCGCAACAAGTCAAACACGACACGGCATACGAGCGCAACTGTAAGTCCAATCAAAACTCATGACAAATCAAATGATTCTCTTCTTGCTTCTTTTTCAAGGCATAAATATAGCCGAGTTTTGCTAGAAATGTAACTCGAGGAGAGCCAAAGTGTGTGTGCGTGTGTGTGTGTGTGTGTGCTAGCACTAGTTTGAGAGATATAAAGCTGGTTTACGTTTTCATATGAAATTTTGATTTTTTATTGGTTTTTCTATTCAATTTTATTTTTAGAAAGTTTTCAATAGAAAACTTTAAGCAAGTCTGGATGAACAAGCAAGAGTGATACTTAAATATATTAGGATAGTTATTTCAGTTAACTTAACTTGCCGTTGGATCATAAATTATTTTATTGACACAAGCTTAAGTAAATCAACTAAATTCGTAAAGTGTTTCTATTTAAATATTTCTTCATTTAACTATTTATCTTGATGAAAAAGAAAAGAAAGAAATATTTTCATTTAAGATATAAAGTTTCCATTTATTTTATTGTGGAATTAAATTTTATAAACAAAAATAAATAAACAAATAAAATAAAACAAATAAAAATATTTACAAATATTTAAAAATTTTATTGGCAATGAAAAATAAATAGGAAAAATGAATTTTTATAAAAATTAAAAATAAAACTGCAAAATAAATATTCAAAGCGACACACAAAATTTCTAGCTAAACAAAGAAAAATAAATAGCAAACATAAATTTCATATATGAAATATACGAAAATTGAGCTTGAGGTAAAGCAAAATATCGAAGGCAAGATATAAAATCATTTTAGCTCAACATACGAGTACACTTAAGATAATGGAGACGTTGAGGACTTTGAGTTATTTCATTGTCACTTCAGCCTTGATTACATTTATTTCTACAAGTTGCATAAACCTTTTCGAACACAAACTCGATTATGAGTTCAATTTAAATGTACAACTCAATCAGTAGCGCACGACAAGGGCCCAGGGCCAACACGTTGTGTGTGCGTTAGTGTGGGTGTGGCATGTGCTATTTGCACGTAACACACACAGCGTGTGGGACAGCTAGCCAGCATGCATGTTGGTCCAAGTTTAACACCATATTAATTACTGTCACCTGGGCTACGCAATACACTAATTGAATTGCCAAACTTGTTTCGCAGATACGCTGGAGCAGTTGGCCAGCATACGGCACAGGACGACGGCGAATGCTCAGATGCTGACGTCGACAATCAATGCACTGCTGGAGCGACTGCAGCGCACGTGGCCAGCTCTGGAGCCGGGCTACAATGAGCTGAAGGCATGGGCGAACACCTATTGGAGCATTGGCTGGATCGCTGCATTGGTCATCGTCTGGGTGATGCTCTTCATGCTGATGTCCTACTGCTGCTTCCTGTGCGAGTCGAATGTCAAGTCGGGCGTGGTCTTTCTCATTGCTGTTCTGATCATATGCATCGCCAGCATTTGCCTCACCTTCTACGGCGTCTTCTCGCTGGCCGTTGGCGGCAACACAGAGGTCTTCCTGTGCCGCTCTCTCAACAGCAAGAACTACGAGATGCTGGGTAAGCTATTCGATAAGCCCGGCTATGTCTATGCTGAGGAACCCCAAACGGGCATCATCGGCGAACTGCTACGTCCAGCTGGCGTCAATCGATCTGTGGTTAATGTCAGTCTGGGCACAGCGCTCAGGTGAGTGGATTCTCTTCCTTTATCTCTCTCTATCTTAACCATGTCCACTAATATGTGTGCGCTTAGACCTCCCCAGATAAGCCCCTCAGATATTGTACGTCCACAAGCAACTTAAGTAACGAATTCTCTTATCCAATTACTTTGATACTGTACGTGCCTGTAATTTTGATAGCCCACCAATCCATGCAGAAGATATACTTACTTCCCTTGACCCGCCAAACAGATGAGTATTTAGGTAGCTGTCAATATGCCAACTGCTCTTGCCCACAATTCCTTATAAAAATGAACAACTGAGATATAATTATATAATGACAGCACATAAACTTTATTACTTTAATGAATACTTTCATATGTACACAGAATTTCTTATAGTCAAAATATGAAATCTCTAGACAAAAACCTGAAAAATTCTTAAAAATGTCGATCTCAAATTATAAATGCAAAACAACATATTCATCATTTATTAGTTTGATTTATTTATTTTTATTTTTATTTCAATTTTTTGTTTTAGTATTTATTTTTTATGTTTATACCCTAAACTCATTGCAAATGGGAAATCAAGGTATAATGGTTTTGTTGAAATGTAAGTAACATACAGAAGGAGGCGTGGCAGACTCCATATATATTCTTGATAAGAGCGACGAGCTGAGTCGACTTAGCCCTCTCCGTCTGTTTGAACGAATTGTAGCATTCAGCTTTTGTCATGCAGCTGCCCTAGCTCAAGTTTCAAGTTTTGTTTTTGTCACGGTTTCTGAGGCATTCATGGGGCTATATTATTTTTCTAAACGAGCAATTTATGATCAATATTATTACAATTTTTATTTATGCACCTTCCATCGAGTCTCGTAGCATTCAGCCTTTGTCATGCAGCTGCCTTAACTATGAGAAGAATTATTAATATATCAGTTCCTCGTAGGGTTCAGGGGATTTCGTAGTCGAGCAGTCTCGACTAGAGCTTTCTTATTATTTTATTTTTTTTTTTTATTTTATAAGAGATTTTATTTACTTCACTTAGAAATTTTCGCAAAAATTCTAAATGTTAAATATTTAATTCCCAATATAAACTAAGATTCAGTAGATCAATTTAATTATTTTTTATTATTCTATTCAACTACTCTGATATCTGTTATATATATGTTATATATATATAGCAATTGACAAGTTAGTTGATATCCAAATTGACACAATTGACGGTTCAATTCCGAGAAACCAACCCATGTAAATTCCCCGCCCCAATGGGCGTCTCTATTGATTGTCGCAAAGCCGCTTGTTAGCCACACTTGACTATCGAGAGCTTATGCAAAGTTTCTTGAGAGCACTATCAGAAGTTTGCACTTGGCGAACTACTGCTACTATGTATGTGTGCCGCAAGTAGACCTGACCTGCCATCAAATTTTGCGTCACTGTTGAGCACTCTTATTATTCACAACCGCAGAGCACTGAGTCCAAAGACTACATAGAATTTAGATGCCCCTATATATGGACAACCGGCCGCAAAGTTTTGAAAGCCCAATGAAATTTTGCTAGCCACCGCATGGCACTTAATTTTACGCAGCATACGAGAGCACAAACACGTATACACACACACACACACAGACAGACACATAGTCACAAACGCCCACAGCCCTTGTAGCCACAAAATTTAAGCCCAATTCCAATTATCTGCACAGATACAAATACGCACACATGCGCCCCGTTGCAGAATATGCATGACCGCATGGGCCATGCCCATTCACAGCTACGCCCGCTTGCACCACCCACCCTTGAATGCAACTGCCAGCTAGCTGTGCTGTGTGTGCGAGCGTATCTGGTTTTTTGGCCCCATAAGTAGAACCCGAAACTCAACGCATATTGAAGCTGGCAAGCAAACATAAAGAAAACTAAAAATTTTGTGACATTTCTTTGCAACGAACCAACTTATAACTCTCTCTGCAACTACACTCACTCACACTCACACACACACTTAAACTCACACTCACTGAAATGACCGACTGGCAACACGCGGCGTATACGCAATCAGGGGCTGCGAACAAAATCAAGCATCGTACAATGTCTTTCAATTGGATGCGTTCGTTAATACCACAAAAATAGCCGATTTAAAACAATTCCCAAAAGTCTCAACAGCCATCGATGCCATTACCGTATCGGAGCGCACGCTGCTCTCGTTAACCCAGTCGATTCAGCACATATTGGAGAATATGCTGCAAACATCCGCGTTCAATTTAACCACATACCGCAACAGCGTGGGCGCACCCACACCCGAAAAGGATTTGGCCACATTCATTGATCAAATGCAGCGTGTCGCCCTTCAGGTGAGCGAACACAACAACAACAGCAACAACAGCAACAAATCGATTTCCATTTAAGTCCTTTAGCACATGTCCATTTATACAAAGAGCTGCACATTTATATACCATATAAATATATATTTATAGTAAAAGGAATTTTTTGTGCGCATAAAATAAATTTAGATTTAATGGGTTGGGAGCGTATATTAAGCATTTAAATTTATTTTACTTAAAACATAATCAAATATAATAAAAAAAATAATAATAATAAATAAAATTAATATACAAATTTAATATTAAAAAAATAATATTAAAAAATAAAAATAAATAAATAAAATATAAAAAAAAAAAAACAATGAATAATGATCCATAAAAAAAAATTTATTAATTAGTGAAAAATATATTAAAATAACAAAAAATAAATAAAGACTAAACATAAATGTAATAACAAATTATACCAAATTAATTTAAGTTTACAAAATCATACAAACAAAACTTTTAAAAATAATATTAATACCAAAATAATAATTAAATAATTCCTGTTATAATAATATAATAATTAAAATTTAATCAATAAGACTAATAAATTATTTATACATCATCTAAAATAAATTCTTGAAAATTATTATTTGTCAAAAGAAATGGTAGTACTTAATATAAAAATTATACTATATATACTAATTGAGAATTCAGATATAATTTTTATATTATGCCAATCAATAATTTAATAATAATAATTAAAGCGAAAATAAATTTGAAATTATAATAATAGCAAAAATTTAAATATAATTTGTCAAACCATATTCTTATTAATAATAATATAATATTAATATAATATAATAATTAGAAATATACTGCTATAAATCGTTGCTAAAATGTTAAGCAGCCATCTTATTTATTATATTTTTTATTAATATTATATAATATTTTATTATTTTTTTTATTTTATATTAATCATACGAATCAATAGCTGATTCGTCCACTCGTCCAAACGTTTTCCCAACTCAATAAATCACTCATTAAATATCCGACTCCTCGGTCAAGCCAACCGCCTGGCAAGACTCAACGTAATCTTCCAGCAGTCTCTAATCCTTTGGCAATCCTTCGCATTTCAGATTCAGGACGTGGCCACATCGTCTCGCATGACGACGCTGGGCAGTCGCTCGAAACGTTTGCAGGCAGCCATACTGCAGCCGCTGGAGAATCTGCAGAACGAGATACTCTACCATCTGACAGCGCTGGAGCTGCAAAGGGATCCCTGGGCCAAGCAGGTCAATCAGACGCTCAATCACTTGAAAAGCATTCAGGGCTATTTGGAGAACAAGGCCGGCGAGATCTGTCACAATTTGACGCGCGTCTACACTGAGCGGTAAGTGGAAGTGCGATGCGAGCCAACATGCAACATGCCGCATGCAACATGGCCACAAACGCACACACACACACACGCATGCACACACTTGCAAGAAATTATCGGGTTAATTGCACTGAAATCTGAGTGATTTTCAATGGGGCCAACCTCAACTGGCACGCCTTGCCCTACGCCTCTGGCTGAACAAGTCCCAACTTGTATGTATGTGTGTGTGTGAGTGTGCGTGTGTGTTTGTTTTATTGTTGTGTTGCTCTTTTCACAAGAGGCAAGCCAACAAACGAGCAAACAATCTCAACTCAGCTCCAGTGCTCCAGTGTGGTACATAGTTTTTGTTCCGTTTTATCAGATAATTGAAAGTCGTAATCGTTTGATTAAGTTTGCCAAGTGTCATGATTGCATTTCCCTTTTCGTGTGTGTGTGTGTGTGGCATCAGCAGCAGCAGTAGCAATCTCTGCTTGTACGGTCCACAGTTAGGGTAAATACATGTCTCGGCTGGAGCCGAATGAATGACCAAACCAAGTCAAGAGTGCACAGATGCTTGAGTGTATGTGTGTGTGTGTGTGAAGAATACCCTGAGAGCTGTTTGAAATTATTGTAATGAAATGATATACTTCTGCCTTGCACATACATCATCTCTATGCCCGACCAGCCTCAAGACCTATTTGACCAGCAGTCGAGCCACCATGGAGTCACAGCTGGGCGATACGACCACCAAGTGCCGCCCCTTCTACGATACGTTCGATGCGAGTCGCATCTTTCTGTGCCGCAATCTGGTGGACTTTGTCAATGGGCTGTCGTTCTTCATCTTCCTGACGCTGCTGCTCTGGGCGATTGGCACGCCCGTGGGTCTCAATCTGATCACGATAGAGACGCGGCTGAATGCCATGCAGCGGGCTCAGGCACGCAGCAAGGGCAAGCGACGGCAGCGTAGCGACAGAAGCGATCGGAGCGATGAGCGGGATCGGGATCGGCGCAGTGAGAGTCGTGGCCGGCCGAAGCAGCGCACGACCAGCTCGGCAAAGCGGGATCAGCAGCGGGAACGCAGCACCAGCAGCACAGCAAGAGCCAGACCGCAACTGTGAGTGAATGGAAGGGAGAGGGCGAGAGTGGGATAGCTATAGCAACACTGTATATAATTCTAATAACTCCTCGCGACAGACGACGCACTGCCACCGAGGAGACACTGGACATAGCCGATGAGGAATCAACTCCAACTCCAACAAGACCATCCCAACAGCAGCAGCAGCATCCGCAGCATCAGCAGCAACGGCGGCAGGAGTCGGAGCAGCGTGAGCTGGAGCGTGGCCGTGAGCGAGAGCGTGACCAGCGCAGTCGTGAGCGTGAGCTGAGCCGTGCACGTGAAATGGCCACCATCAATACGCCAGTGCGCAATCGCCAGCAACTGTGAGTGAGACCCAAGCACAGACGCATCTGCATGCACAAACACATCCTCATCGGCTTTCACTCATCTCGCATTTCATGTCTGAGCAGGCGTCGCGGCGGCACCTTGCCCGATGATGACAATTGGGGCTCATCCAGTGCGCCCAGTAGAGCCAACTCCAATGAGCGTGAGAGCAGTCAGTCTAGAAAGATCATCAACCTTTGGCAGTCCCGTAATAAGGTCAAGCCGCCGCTGTAAGTCCCCCGCCCCTCTTTGCCCAGCCCAATCTACTCCACCCAAAGCTGACCCCGACTCTCTGTTGTTATTATTATTCTTACGGCTGCTGGCAGCCAGCGCCACAGCACTGAGGAGCTTGACTTTGAGGACGATCAGCGCGACAGTGGCTGGCGCACCAAGAACAGCGCCAGTCCCGAGCAGCGCCCACAGCCCGCTGAGACCCGTAGGCAGCAGTCGGATAGCCGTACCCAATTGCGTATTAAGCCCAAATTGTAAGTGCTAAAATCCACGTGCAGGCGACTCATGCGACTCATTTCTCGTTTCTCAAGACGTAGTAACAATGTGGATAGATCGGGTAGCGAACCGTTTCGTCGTCCGGTCACGCCCGTACTGAGCGTCAATCCGGATATACCCGCTGCCGTGCCCATGCCCCGCACGCCCATGCGCTTGCGTAACAAAGTCTCCCTGACAGCCCGAGCCGTGCAGGACATTATGAACAAGCGGAGTCAGCGTCTGTGAGTTGCCCCAAAGCTCCCCCTTTAAAAATAAAAGCTGCCTCTATGCCGGCTCAATGAACATTTCACATTTCAATTACAAATTATTAGCAATTATTTTTCAATTGATACTGATTCGAGAGCCAATTAGCTGACCCAATCTGATCTGTCTTTGCATTTTTAAA
The DNA here is from genome assembly GCF_054131065.1 of Drosophila arizonae. Lineage (NCBI taxonomy): Eukaryota > Metazoa > Arthropoda > Insecta > Diptera > Drosophilidae > Drosophila > Drosophila arizonae. The sequence continues at coordinate 14,381,027 of NC_142925.1, read as the reverse complement.
TAAACCTACAAAATTTCACTAATCCCCGCCCCACAATTTCTTATCAGCCAAAACATTTCAAGCGCCCTCATCCGTTAAATATAACTGCTTTGCCAAAGCTTGCACTGCTTTGAATTAACAGACTGTTAGCTGTTGGTATACACAGGTTATGTTAACTGACAGACATGTTAACAGAGCATGCCACACGTTAAACAGTGTATGAGTGAATGAATAAACGAATTTATATTTTATACACAAATTATATTAAAAAACAAAACAAAAATTAAAATTAGTTTATTTTTGTTCACAAAATTACAAAATTATAGCTTAAATTAACCTAGTCAATTATATATATTTTTTCTTTAGCCAAAAACTACCTAAAGCAAGCGGCAGCCGACTGTAAAGTAATAAATTTTTATAGATATAATTTTTAGCTCCGTACTGGTTTGCTTACATGGCTTCCTGATTCTAACTCTAAAACTATAGAGAATGGCTTTTCTTTCATTTTCTATCATACCCCTAATGATTAAAGCTATATAGAACGTATATCCTTATAGGAGAAGTATATATTGATATATATTTCCAGTTTTAAAAGCGACAAGAGAAATCTAGATAGACAGTAAGAGACGAATCGAAGCAACACTTGGACAAATATGGGACTAATATACTAGTTTGAGAAGAAGTATAACAATTAACGAAATTATATATACAGATTATAAGACATTATTTGCCAAGTGATCAGGGATCCAAAACTGTTAAGGCTGTTAAGCTTTACAGCATTGCAAGCTTTATAACTAATTAAATACCAACTCCTATGAAGAAGTCTCAGTAAAGGCAAAATCTCAATTATTTCTCCGCTTCTCTTCACAGCACTCGCGCTGGTACCGATGAGTTCGACATGGACGAGAGCGATACATATGGTACTGGTGCGCACATGGACGCTGACGCTATGGCGGCGTAAGACTACAGCAATACCACCATCCTGCAGATAATAACACTAACTAATAACAATTTTTAAATTTCCATTTGCAGCGCACGTCGCACTCCGCCACGCGGTGCGCCGCCTCCGCCACCCCCTCCTGCGGCCGGCTTGAACAGGTTCTACCAACGTTATTAACTATTTTATTTCGATGTGTTTTTTGGTTTATTTTGTTTTTCTTTCATTTGATTTTTGACAAGAGAAAGTAACAATCGAAACACACACAAATTCTTATGTGTTCACAGCGACAAAGTCTATATATTCTGAACTTACTTTTTTTCTCGTACTGCCAACCGATAACTAATCATAAACAAAAACAAAACACGATGGTACGATCGACATGATACCCTGTAATATGCAGATTTAGCAGTAACGAGCGCAGCGTGCGCTGGCACGAAGAGGAGGAGGACTTTGTCTTCGAGGATGCCGACTCACCGAACCCAAACACGAGCCGTAAAATCCACTAAATTCACGCATACTCTATATAGTGTGCCTCTCCGTCGTCTTAGTCAGCCTCTAGCTATATATTTATTTTGTATTCGATTAATCAATTTGTAAGTTCAACGTAGTCTAGTTTCAAATTGCTAGCATCAACGATTCAATATTTATTATAAGCATTTACGATTGCCTTCAATCACAAATAAAGTTATAGAACAATATAAACAAAGCAATGGTCTATTTATATATGGATTACTTCTAAGGAAATTCGATGAAAAACCGGAGGAAATGTAAAGCTGAAATAAGAGAAAGCTAACTTTATATCAGAGAGGTCTTTTTAGCGGGCTTTTGTCATATAGATGGAATAATAGTAAATAATATATAATAATTAATATATAGTATTCAAGCTACTCTTAGAGTAAGCAATTCAACTATCGACTATTATCGATAACGACAAAATGTCGTATAGAGATTTAAGCTTTGATCGTCTGTCACGCCTTCTTCTGCCTTTTACCACTATCACTTCTATGGTTAATGCTTGTATGTACATTTCCATAAAACAATTATACTTAGAATTTTCATTTAAAATAAAATAAAACTTCAAGTCCACAAATTTCGCAAACAACTAAAAAGCATTAAAGCTTACCTGAATAAATATATAAATATATATTTTTAAAAATATATCTAATTATTCAATTAGCTGCACATTTGGATAGCCTAAGTAAGTATATCTCAGCTCTAGAACTATAAAGAACTTCTCAGTCAATCACCTCTTATTCGACACTTACCTCAATGGACCAACAATTTGATAAACCTGCTCAGTTCTTGCAAGCTGTTTATAGACTTTTGCTTTTCTGCCAATTCTTTTCTTTTTCACTTTGTCATTTACTTTTATGCTGTCAAACAAACGCAGATATTATTTAATTCCCAGTTTGAGTTGTCGCCAAAAATGAGAAAAAGCTGGCAAAACATGAAATGGAAAATATTAATCCATTTGACACGCCGCGTCAAACATTTGGCTATCGTAGGTCCGAATTCCGTACAAGGCGCGGCATCCGCGTTCATTGAACGTAATCAATAAAATAATATATTATAAACAATAATAATGAAATAGAGTACTGCCGAAATTCTCATTGCGTGTTCATTGTGTTCTAATTCTGCCTAAGCCCCAAACTTGTTTCGGGCCAAAGGCGGCGCAGTCGATCGCTGGGCTATAAAACAGTTCGGCCAATTGGCCAACAGCATCAGTCGCTGACAACTCAGGCAACCAAACAACCCAATCAACAACAATATGAAAGTAAGTGTAGCTATCTGCATCTCTCTCTCTCTGTCTCCCCCTCTCTCTCTCTCACTCTTCACCCACTAATTCTCTCACTTCTTTTCTTGCAGTTCCTCATCTGCTTGGCTCTCTGCTTCGCCGTCGCTCAGGCTGGCTACCTGGCATCACCTGTGGCCACTTATGCCGCCACCTATGCTGCGGCGCCCAGCTATGCGGCCACCTATGCCGCTGCTGCTCCAGTGACCACCTACTCGGTGCCCGCTGCCTACTCCACCTATGCTGCTCCCGCCTACGCTCCGTCCGTCTACAGCGCTGCCACGTACTCAGCTCCCGTTGCCACCTATGCCGCACCCGCCTACACCGCCCCCGTTGCTACCTATGCTGCGCCCGCTGTCTTCAGCCCCTTCCTGAAGAAGAAGTAAACTAACTGTGTCGACAACCATATCCCAAATATTTGCTTTAATGATCCACTGAATAAACTTTTGAGAAAACTCAAAATATACTCCTGTTTTTATTAAGAGAAGAGAATTTTTAACACTTTGTTCTCAGGTTTCTTTAGGCAATCGTGGTCCAAGAAATATCCTTAGGTATCCTCTAAAACAAACTTGTTAAGCTATAATAGACTATACAAATATGCCTAAAAATCTGATACACAATAATTTTAATGAATTTCATATGAAGCAAATATGATCTGCCCAAACTATACGAGCAGCATATGAAGTCTACGGCTCTTATTAGTCGCAGGATCAAGTCTTATATATATACAATCAGGCTGAAGATAGCAAGGGCTGACATCTTTTCTGCTTGGACTTGACCACGCCTTCATTTGCATATAATCAATTATCACCAAGTCAATATACCCTATATGGGGTATTCTTCAAACTCATAAAATAAATTTCGAATCAATTTGTATATAATTTTCATTTTATATATTTATTTTTTAATATAACTTTATTTTTTTTTTTTATTTTTTTATTATATATTTTTTTTTCTTACTATATTTGATAGAATGTTCACGCCTTCTTTTGCATGTGACATAAATTTTTACCAAGCCATTTCTTAATTAAAAATAATATTTTCAATAAAAAAAAATTGTATATATATATATATATTTTTTTTCAATTAAATTTTAATTTATATTTAAGCTTAACAATTAGAATGCACATTTAACAGAATAAAAATTTTTTTTAATACTCAACGCAACTAATTTAATCTTTATCAAAAAAATTAAAATGAAAATTTAATAAAAATATAATATATATTACAAATTTTATATGAGATCGACAAAGGTTTTATTTTTAATAGTTTTCAAGTAATAATTTAGAATTTCGTCTTAGTTGTAGTTTGTGTTTGCAAGCAGGAATGTTATGCGTATAGAATGTCTTTGTATTTGGTTAATTTTATCTTTTTAGCTTTTGCATGTGTATGTGTGAAAAATTGTTATAAAAATGATGCCTTTCGTGACTAGAGTTACAAATAGTTGATGCCAACAAGAATTTAGTTGAATGCTTAGCTTATGCTTTGGTTTAAGACACTCATGCGACAGTTATGGCATGGCCACGCCCCCTGCCCACAATTACGCCGTGGACTCGGGTAGAGGCGTCGTGTTCACATCGATTGTGTGCGTGAGTGCCCGCGTCTGCTTGCGCCGCACATCGATCTCGTAGAGCGCCAGTCCAAACTGATGCACAAACGAGCTGAACTGACGGCTGAGGTAGGCGAAGCTTAGCGTGGGAGGCTGCTCCACGTCGCAGGTGCCGCGCAGATCATCGTGCGACCAATGTGGCGCATCCACATCGCAGGGATGTCGGCCCCGCAGACGGGGAAACGCCTCCGTGGACAGATGCGGATAGAGTACGGAGAGCAGCTCGAAATGCAGATAGCTGCTGGCATTGGAGCGCTGCAGCGCCTCGTGCAGTTCGTCGCTGAGCGGCGCCGGTATGGCCAGGTACATCTTGTAGCGCAGTCGCGTGGCGCCGTTGCGCTTCAGTTCGCAGTTGCCCGCAATGAGCTTCACCTTGTCCAGAAGGCTCTTCATTGGCAGGCCGCCGTATTCATACAGATAGAAGTCGCGCGGGCGTCGATAGCGTTGATGTGTCTGTGGATTGAAGTGCAGCTCCCTGGAGCTTGGAACATTGACCAGATGCAGCGGCAGGCTGTACGTGTGCGAGGTAAGCAGATGGACATGGGTGGCCATCGGCTTTGTGGCCACCACATGCGCCATGCGCTGGGCCAGCGGAAAGATGCCCGCCTGATGTATGAATCCAAAGAAGACCGTGAACACCACATTGCACACATACCAAATGCGCAGCAGATGCGGCGCCGAGGCTCGGCTACAGAGGACATTATCGTAGAGCCAGCGCAGCATCGGATGCTGCGTCTGGAACGGATATGTGGCACTGAATCCGGTGATGAGCTTCGGCGCATGCAGCAGCAGCAGTGGAAATGTCAGCGGCAGCAAAAAGCGCGGCTCCTGATGATTGATGAGCGAGAGGAAGAAGAGCGGCACAAATATCGCACCCGACATCAGCGACACAATGCTCTGGAAGCGCGGCAGAAGCTGATACTCGGCACAGAAAAAGCGCAGCAGCAGCTGGGCAAAGGCCACCAGAGCAGTGAGTCCGAGTATATTGAAGAGCATCGGCACATTGACCAGCAAATGGACATAGCACGGATGCACGCCGTGCGTGGCCGTGTGCGACGGGTCCAGGTTGTACTTGATGAAGTTCCACGGCGTGAATACGAAATTGTCGATGCCCACCTGCAGCATGTGCAGCTCGCCCACGGTCAGGTGCTTATAGTAGAGCGAGTCGCAGAAGATGAACAGCAGCAGAGCCGGCAGGGCGCACAGGCAGAAGAGTCCAATGCGCAGATTAAAGTCCCGAAAGCTGACGCTGCGCGTTCCCATGCCGCGCAGCAGCCAGAAGAAGACCATCGGCGCTCCGAAGAGCAGGAAAGTGGGACGATTGAAGACGCCAGCCACACAGATGCTGGACATAGCGAACAGATGCTGCAGATTGTGTGCGGGTAGCGAGTTCTTCAACTTCCAGATCTTGACACGCTCACTGATCGACGCTGCCTTGTCGTACTTCTCCTCGAGGTACTCCTTCTTGTAGACGATGGTGTTTGTCTTTAACATGCACTCGGCCACCAGACAGAGCAGCCAGGAGCACATGGCCAGCTCAAGAGTGTTGGAAAAAGTGCGTGTGCCGAACACCAGCAGCACCCAACTGCTGCCCAGCGCCAGCAACCGGATCTCATGACGCAGCCCGTAGAGTCGGCAAATGCGATACAAACACCAATCGTTGCTATACGAGATGAGCGTGTAGATGAGGCGGGGAAATACCAAAAACGCATAGCTATTAATCAGCTCCACCTGCCACCAGTCACGCACGTACAATGCCAAGAACTCGTAGAAGCTCCACGGCACACGCATCAGCATCCAGGGCAACGTGATGCTACGCACCGGCATTGAGTTATTGAACTCCCAGGTGCGCGTGTGCTCCAAACGGAAGTGATCACCTATGCGAATGAATTTTGTGGTATGACTAGCCTTCCATTTTCTATGCAATTCCGCTTACCCGTCATCACCTCGACACTCTGGAAAAACTCATCTGGATGTATATAGCCCAACTGGGGCACAAACACCAGGACTAAACGCAGCAGCGCAAAGAAGAAATAAGTACCTAGGTGGCCGGCAGTGGGGTTGCGCTTCTCCCACAATTGCGAAAAGTGGCGGCTAATTCGCATTGTTTCGGTGAATTTAATTAAATAAAATTAATTTTAACTTTAGTTTGTTTACAAACTACTACATAATTTCGAAAATCCGGCAGCACTGAGTGACAAGTATAGAGATGACAGCGAAACCGATACATAGGATGTACTCATAATGGCAATGCTATTTAACAGAATTTAAAACCATTCCCACTGTTAAAAAAGCACTTCTTCCTGGCACTGTTAAAAGGCACAAGAGACTGTTCACACAATGGGCCCTTCAAAGAGCATTTCTTCTACTTTTAAAATTAGTTAACAATTTCCGTTAGCAGTTTTATATGTTACTGTTGTGCTCTGCTATGCTATTTGAATTGTGGCGCGCAGTCGATCCATACTTTTGCTATAGCTCAAAAATAAATTTAATTTAACTTTAATTTAATGGTTCTTAAAAGAGGAAACTAGAAAACTAAATTGATCTATTTTAATGTACGCGCACACAAATTGTGACGTCACACAGTTGAGCCAGCAGACCACCTTGTTGTGCCTAAACCTGGATGCAACACAAGCATCAATGCAGCTGACAGCTGCAGGTAGCCGGCTTAGAGTCGAGATTTTATGGGTAGAGATTAGTATCGGAGTTTGTATTTTAGAGAATTTTTAAAATTTCAAAATTTTCATTTACTGCTTGGCATTGCTGTCGTCCTGTTCGTTTTTGCACTGAGGTCACGCTTCATTGATTCTGAAATTGTGTTCAATCGATTATCGTTAATCTTATTTAAATTGTGTTGAATAATATTCAATTAACAGAAAGGGTCAAAGGCTTAAACTGGTGCAATCGAATAGGCAAACAGCAATTTCTAGCAGGTTAGCCAACTCAGATCTCTAAATCTTTAGGTCACAGACATTTAGATAATTCAACGACAACTCCCACCTTATGGCAGGATTCTGGGCACCTGTGCATTCGTTCAGCTTGATTACATTTGGAAACCACATCCCATTGTCTGCATCACTAATCCGCTGTCTGTCCCTATGTCAGTCCCTGTCTCATTATCTCCCTCTCTCTCTCGCGCTCTTTTTGAAACCTTTGATTTATGATCTTTGTGTTTGCTTTCCTAATTGATTTCGAACAGGTCAGCAGCAGCATCAGCGCAGCTACCTGCGTGCAAGAAATGCCTCACTCAGCTCTCAGATCGAGCATTATGAGTTCTGAGCGTTCGCTCGCCTAGCTCAATTCCTGTTCTCCTATTCGTTTGCTACAGTTCTTAACTCTTTTCGTGTTCACAAATATCCAGATTTGTTGTTTATTTTAATTAGATGCAGAAGTCAGTGTAGGCATGTTGAGAGTGACGGACTAGCAGTTACCCTGTGAGGTATAGTAAACATATTTGAATATGCCAGGGTATAGTTTGATGTAATTGAATTGAAAATAAGATAAGATAAGATATGAATACGAAAATAATATTTATTTATAAGTATACGGTAATTATCAATATTACTATTATTATTTTATTTTTGATTAATATGAATAACTCATTTTTTACATTTTTTTTTCTCATTATATTCTATTTGTATTGAATTTACAAAAGATTTTAAAATTTGTGTATTCGCTAAGAAACCAATATACCCCACTTTCTACGCGATCCATGAGCTCAGAATATAATGAAATGAACAAAGGCTTTGTGAGAGAAAATCAATTGAATGTAATTTAATACACACTCCACGCATGCAGCGTCTATTAGGGTCTTCTTCTTGGCAAGTGTGTGAATGAGTGTGTGTGTGTGTGTGTGTGTGCGCTCTAACGAGTTATATTTGACTTGAGAGCTTGCTGCTGCTGAGTTCTGTATGCCTGCTCGAAAACATGAAATTATCGTGACAATCAACAGGGCTGTTCCATGAAGCGGAACGACCTACTCGAAGACAGCGTGATATTGAAAGAGAGAGGGAGTGAGAGATAGAGAGAGAGACAGAGGGAGCATAAGTGAGCGAGCAAGATCGTCCCTAAATGCTCCTAATGATGATCGCAAATTGGCTGTCAATTTAACAGGCCCACAGCCGCACTTGACAGTTGCTGACAAACACATTTGAGCTGCGCTAAGATTCTTGAAATTCTCTAAACATTCTATGCCAGAAAAACTCTCTGTCTCTCTCTCTACGTCGACTGCTGTTCACCTGGTAATCTAACGTCATTTGGCGTGAAAAATTCTCACGCTCATTTTCGTGTGAGTTTTGTATCTTGTAACTGCAGCTGGGCCTAGGTTTAACATTGTCTAAGGTAACAAACGTTACACACACACACGCACAGACATTCTTAATAGTCCGTTACATTCCGCCCATTTCCGTTAAACATGGCCAGCAAACACGTCGAGGATCTGCTCAAGAATCTTCAGCGTGGGAATTTCACAGTACAATTTCATCTGTTCGCCTGTTCAGAATTTCGAGATATTTTCGAAAAATTCTCACAGAAACCAAAAAGTTCTCATGGTTCCCATGGCTGGGAACCAATCTGTTAAGATCCTTACCTGCTGCACCTCTGAGAGAAAACACATTTCTACTTTTTTATTTCTTTCATTGATCTTTGAATTGTTTTTTCTTTTTTTCACACGCCCATCATAATTAGGAAGAAAACAGAAGATGTTGAAAGTGCCGGACTAAGAGATACCATGCAATCGTAATTGAGATGGGGTTGATGCTGATAAATATAATGGAAGAGATGAGCGTCAATGAAAATGATGATAATGTAATATTCAGAGAATGAAGGTAATGATGTTGATGATGTTATAATAATGCTCATAATGATGATTTTCAAATAGTATTCATAATGATGACAACATGCTGATAATAGTGATGATGATCAGCACAGCTTATCATGCATATTCAAGAATGTATTTATTTAAATGTACTTAATTATTATATTAGTATTATATATTCAGCCTTTTTAGAAGTCATAGATCAAAACATTCTCAACTCTTTTCCTTTGATTAGCGAAGATGGATTAACTCTTCAAAATCTCAAGAAACTATGTCTTCCTCATAAGGATTTCTCATTCTGCCTGTTGCACATTATCATGAACTCAACTAGTCTACCCTATTGCTTACACTCACTGGAGTCGGGGTATAAGAAGAAATTTTACCTGTGATCGCTTGCTCCTACCTAGCCCTCTTAGCATTCCAAGCCATTGTTTATACGGCTTCAACTTTTTTTTATTGACTATTCGGATGAAGACAGTTTCATCCCTTCTTTGCCTGGGTTTTGTGGCTTCTTGAGATTTTTCTTGAACGAGCAACTGGCAAAGCTGTTCGCCTGATACCACCGAAGACGTTGCACAGTAGATTGCATCTTGTAAGAAATCCAAAAAGGTGGTTGCTTGTGGCCAGGTAGGCCAGCCAGGTGTTGATTGCGAATGAACCCTTAGCTGCTGCTGGAATTGCTGTTGCCCTGGTAACCACCAAGACATTTTTGTTTACACAATGTCCTCGAAGGAGGGTTGAAATCGCCTTTAACTTTCTTAAAAGAAACGAACTCCTCGCAATAAACAGATGGTGGTAGTTTTTAATCTATCAGGTAAATCAGTACCTGCATGAGGTAAATATCCTTGCTTGGCAGCAACGTGCTGGAAATTCTGTTCGCCTGTTGATATATTTAATTAGATTATTGATGCTCATTCAAACATTTCTGATTACATTTGCATATAAACGATCAAAATTGGTATTGTCTTAGCGAGATGTGAACGGTGCTGTTTACCTGTTCCCAAAAATCACTCAGGTTTGCTATGTTTACAGCTCGTTTCCCACGCTACAAACGCCTGATTCATGAAGGAAGGTAATCTCACGGAACTTCTTTGAAGACTTAGCTCAAATATCATTGCATTGATACCTTCTGCTCACCTAGTAGATAATTGCTACCTGTGGAAAACAACCCTAATTTCAGTTGGAATTCAGGTGATAAACATAAATATTGATTTTATATTAATTAGAAAAACTAGCTTACGAGCTGGTGAAACAAGATCAAGATCTTTATAGATAGAAATCACACGCGCGTGCATATTATGAATAAAAGCATATATACAGTTATTATATAGATAAACATGAACACCATGAAGAATGAAGCTTAATGTGGACTAAGTCTACTGGGAATTATCTCTAATCGTAGATGGCAAGAAACCACCTGATTCATTAGAGCGAAATTCATTTTAGCCCGCTGCAGCTGAAACACTTTCAGGTGTGCCCTAATTGTATATTTGATAGACTATATATTTGTACATACTATATGTATATGTATGTTTATCTGCTGTTGGTTTATGCTCTGGCTTACATTTATGAATTCTCAGTATTTAGCGACAATGGCGCCTCAGATAATCGCGGTTATTATAGGGATTTACAATTTGTCTCTGCTGGGTGGTGCATATAAAAATAGATTAGGGCGGACCAATAAAAATTATGGATTTATAATTAGTATTATAATTTCATGCACACACATGAGGCTGCAATCAGTGTTGCCAGTTTAACCTAGATCGGGCTAGTGAAGGTGGTCTAGCCTATTGATAATAAGTCTGCTGCAGTAGGCTTATCCCTTAAGATAACTATAGAGCAGAAGAAACTGCCGCAGCTGATGTACATAAGCTAACTATGCGTGTTTGTATGCCTACATATATATGTATATATCTGCTCGTATGTCTCTCGGTAAATCTGTCGCTCTATTTGTTTCCCTCTCTAAGCAAGGAACGAAGGGGAACTACGCACATTAAGCTCTCTATATGTATGCAGTATTCATTCGGTATACGAAGCCAAAGCGCTTGACGAAGCAGAGAGTGTTCCCATTGGTCGACTGCAACGCCCTCTACCTGGCGTCAGGCTCAACATTTGAGCGCGACCTAGGCTTTGAGTGAAAGTTGCCCTATATAAAGGGCAGCAGCTGCAGCATTTCTTCAGTCACCCAGACCGGGTGGGGGTCAGTCGTGCAGTTCAGTAAACTGAAGTGAAGTGTGTGATCGATTAGCTAAGCATTAAAGACTTGGAGGACACTTTTAGAGGAAATTCGCTGATTCGTTCTGAAAAATGGATAGAGGAAATTCGCAGAGGAAATACTTAGAATAAATCCTTAGAAGAAATTCTTATAGGAAATAAAACAGTCTAATAGAAAAGCTAATTGTAGGACATTAGCTCAAATAATATAGCATTTCTTTGCTTTCTCAATGAGATATTACTTTATTATTGTGCATAGCAAAATTGTTGAACAGAACAGTGTTATATATGTGTACATATATACAAATTATATGTTAGGATATGTCTCAAGCCACCTTCACATATTGCATATGCTTAATTCTTGAACTTCATCTCGATGCAACCAAGTTTACTATTCAAGCCGATGAAGGGATTCTTGATGGTCTCGTTATTGAAGTCGTTTTCCTTCAAGCTGATGACCATGTGATTGCTGCAGCCGGTAGTGCAGGTCACTGAGGCACAGGCCAATTGATTAAAAATGCAATCATCGATGAGACGCACAGCCGTGCTCACTGCAGATACTGTGTTATAGATCGAGGTAAAGGCACACTCCCAGGCCTGGTTGATGCGTATGTCCGCTGCACACTTTGCCTGCTGCATGTACGTGTTGAAGCTCTTCTGATTGCTTATGGTATACGTGTTGACTGTAGAGATCTGGAGTTAAAAGTGATTATTAAATTGGATGTCAAATGCTAATAAGGAACAAAAACACAACAAAAACGTCTCTGTCCGATCGCTTACGAGCCGACGCAAAAGTGTGAGTGAAAGGGAATTATTTACAGCATTTGCGAAATGTTCAACAGTTATTTGTGAGCTATGCTCTTAATACATATACAAACTGGTGTATGCATGTGTATAACATGCGAATACTATGTAAGTTAGAGCGAGATGATGCCTGGTCAGCTGTATTTGCGTCAGTGCTGTCATTTTTCTAGCGCTTAAAAAGCTAGATTTCACGCTTGCCGCTGCATTCAATTCTTTCCGCATTCAAATTAAAAAAAAAAACAATGCCAGATTTGACGAGAAAAAAAGCGGAAATATCAACACTAATTTGCTGGTTATTGAGGGAATGGTTCCGCTGTAGTTTTGCACGCATTGCTTGTGCCACGAGTCGATTAACTCGATTGGATCTAGACGCGCTTTCACCTCCTCCAGCTTGAGCTCCATCTGATCGCCCTGGATGCTGATTGCGCGCAGTCCGCTGGCGAAGATGGATCGAACTGTGTCCAATTCATTCTCAATCTGAGCCAGTCTAGCATCATTTTGTCTCTGGTTCTGAATTATATAGTCCTCCAGGTAAATTGTCAAATTCTCCGCAGATATCGCGCCAAAAGGCGCAAGGCAGACCAATAAGGCGAGGAATAGAACTGAGTTTTGCATCTTGTCAGCAGTGTAACTTAATACTGAATGTAGATTGGGGAGCTCTCTGCTTTTCTTATATATATGTACGTACATTTATGGAAATCGCACTGCTCTTTATCAGGGATGTCGTTGAGTGCTTCCCCCGCCAGCAGCCGCAATCAGCATTTAGCATTTCTCAAAATTCCCTAGCAAATTATCAGTATCAGTATTTATTTAATTTTACGTTTTGTTTATAAATACAAGTATATGGTATACTTTCGTGAAAGAACTTTAAAACAATAAAAAATAAGCATGTACATAAAGTGGTATATGGGCAATATAATTATTTGCATTTTGGCTTTAATTAATTTAACTAATTGTATGGACTGTAAATAGAGGAGACAAGCCTTTTGCACATGAACAGCATTATTTATAATCCAAAGTCAATAATGTAATTAAAGAGGTCTGTCGGCAAGCTGGCATTATTTAGCTTAGAAGCGAGCATGTGATACCTCTGTCGCAGCAGATACGCTGAATATTTCGGCTGCCGGTTACGGGTGAAAACGCCCTTCTTATTGCCACCGACCCGCGTATAGGCTATCAACAGAAAGAGAGAATGATTATTCTATATTTATTGAATATTTGAATCGAACCTACTCTGCTCAGTTTTAAAGTCCGCAAAATTCCAGACAAATTCGCCAATGAACCATTTGAGCTTGCGCAGTTTGTCGAACGCCTGGAAATGCTTTGATAGCATCGTCGTCTGATATTCCTCCGACCAAATAAACGTGGGCAGCTGTTAAAAAATGATTGGAGAATTAGCAAGTAATATTCGTCTATGCTATTCTAGCTCTGTATTCTCACTGTATGATATCCCTCGAGGGTATCAGCGCCATATTCGAACACAATGACCGGCTTTTGGTGCAGTTGCCGCCAGCTCAAGGCCTCTTCAAACATTGGATTTATAATCATGTCCGTGCGACCGGGATTGTGATACCAGGAATTGTAGCGATTGAAGCCAATGATATCCAAAAATGCAGACATCATGCACTTGATCGGCTTGTCAACATTCGAAGCAGCCGTTAGGGGGCGTCCCTGCGCAATGCTTCGTGTATAATTCGCCAATTTTCTGCCGAAAGAGAATAGTTTATACTATTGGCATATGGAATAATTGCTGATTGACTCACCCGAAATAATCCTTGGCTTCTGGCTTCTGTGTGCGCGGCTCGTTGGCTATTGACCAGGCTATCACGGACGCATGATTGCGATCGCGATGTATCAGCTGCTCCAAGTAGGACATGTGGTTCTGCAACAGCTCTGGCTGGAACAAATCCGTATTCACACTGGCGCACTCATCGATGATCATGATGCCGTGCTCATCGGCAAACTCCATCGATTCCTCCGAGTAGGGATAGTGGGAGGTGCGATAGGCATTAGCTCCCACCCACTTAAGCAGGCTAAAGTCGCGGGTAAGCAAGGCATTGTCCAAGCCTTTGCCGCGTATCTGAAAGGGAATTATTATTGAAGATCATGGATACAAGTGCCTTCAAGCCAACTTACATCGGAATCTTCGTGCTTGCCAAAGCCGCGCAAATAGATCGGCTGGCCATTGATGTATATGCTGTTATTGTCCCAGTTGAGACTGCGAATGCCAACGGGTAGCTGATAGCTGTCCAGCAACAGATCATTCTCAGCCATCAACTGGAATTCCAGCGTATACATATAGCCGGGCTCCGGATGCATTAGATAGGGCCACCAAGGCTTCACATTAGGTATTAACAAAGTGCCATTGTGATAATTCCGATTTAGTTGATGTGTCACCACATTGCGATCTCTATCCAGCAGTTTGACGTTGATGTACTTGGACACATCCTGTTCCTGCTCATTGCCAATCCACAAGCGATAGTCGATGCGACCCATTTGCTTGTTCACCTGCGTCTTAAGCTCAATGTCCTTGATGTATTTCGCCGGCGTGGTATAAAGTTGAACGGAACGATGTATCCCGGCGTAGTTGAAAAAGTCAAATGTGAAGGTTTGAACAGCGACGGAACCATTGTCACTAGACTCATTAATCACTGCACCCTGGGGAATAGTGGAATTGCTTAGCCGATTGTCAACCATGATTGTGATTCGATTCTCCTGGCCATATTTGACCAATCTTCCGATCTCCACTTCAAAGGGCAAATGGCCAAAGCTGTGCTTAACAGCCCTCTGACCATTGATCCAAGCGATGCATGCGTAGTGGATGCTGCCGAAACGTATCCAGGTGCGTGTGCCACTCATATTCCAACTGCTGGGCACAAAGAAGTGTCGTTCATACCAAACTGTGCCCACATGGTCGCGTAGTTCCTGATCCACGGTCAGATCATTATACGATGCTGGCACAGGTACTTTGATTATTTCACGACCTGTGGAGCGGAGACTACGACCAAACCACTTTTCACGTATGCCCTGGAGAGGATCACTGGCATTGCCACGGACCAGTTCCCAAACACCGTCCAGAGAGTTTACCTCCCGCGTCTCGGATGCGCGAGGATACAACAGGCCCACAGTGGGCTTTGGCAGCTGGACATCGTCATAGCAATAAATCTGCTCAAAGCTGCACTTGTGCGCAAATCCATGGGTTGTACTTAGTTCATCTTCAACATTGTGAGACAATATTGTATCCAAAATGCACACACATATTAAAGTTATGGCGAAACATATTATTGTTCGCATTTTAATACTGTTTCTTGTCACTCGCATTCCTGAGCAAAACGCCCTTTTTGCTGCGATATCAAACTTTCCAATAGCTGACAATGCCTAAAAAGAAAACGATAACAACAAATTTAAAAGCAAAGAATGTAGAAACAAAACAAAAAGAAAATACCTTCAATGATTCACATTTCAATATATTTCGTCGATTTTAAATGCGGCTGGTTGTGTCTGCTATATCGATTATAAACGATGATTTACAACTTTACATTTCGTTAATTTTATACGCTGTATCGATAACAAACGAAAGTAATCGATATGACTGATTTAATGTAAACAAAAATCAGCTGTTCTAGAGCTTCAAATTTGAAGTATTCGTAAATAAAAGCAATTGAACCAATTAATCTGAGGCAAAATCAAAAACTCTTTATTACAAAAACAGAAATAAGACTTATGCTACTGAAATGTGCTTAAGTTCAGTTCCAGCATAACAATTATTACAAAAACAGTATAAATAGCTAAAATACTTGGTTTTCGCATGGACTTAGATGTAGACGTGAATGTATATAAAATATTGTACTGTCTTGTTGTCTTGTCAGCTTAAGTGTCTTACAGTCGTCGATGATGTACTCATAAATCTGCGGAATCATGCTTCACATTGGACCCGCCCACATCAGCAATGTAGGTGAACAAATCATTTGGCACATTACACTGATCCACCTCACGCCCCAGAGCAAAGTATCGCTGGCGCAGCAGGTGAGCGGCCGCCTTTGGCTGCCGTGCGCGCGTAAAGACGCCTTTCTTATTGCCACCGACCCGCGTGTAAGCTGGAAAGAAAATTCGCACATTTAATATGGTAATCTATGACTCTTCGAACTTTGATACTAACTTTGCGCCGTCTTAAAGTCGGCAAAGTTCCACACGAACTCGCCAATAAACCATTTTTGACGCCGCAAAGCATCAAAGGCTTTGAAGTGCCGTGAAAATACTTCAGTTTGGAATTCCTCGGACCAAACAAAGGCCGGTTGCTGTAAGGAAATAAATTGAGTCTATAAATTCCACAAATGAATCTCTTCTCTATATTACCAGATGGAGACCTTCCAGCGTGTCGGCTCCATATTCCGACATAAGAACCGGCTTGTCATACTTCTTATTCCATCCGGTTGCTTCACTTATCACACGCTGTGTGACCATATCCAAGCGACCCGTGTTGCTGTACCACGCGTTGTAGCGATTAAAGCTAATTATGTCTAAATGGCGGCCCTGCTTATGACAATGGCATTAAGCGGATGTAATTCAATCAGTATGCGTAGCCTGCTTACCGCTTTGTCGTCATTCGAGGGCACTGCAATGGCAGCCGTTATGGGTCTCGTACTATCCAAGGAGCGTGTGTAGTTGGCCACAAATCTATCGAAGATGCAGAGGCTACAGATGTATAGATCAAATAAATGCTCATTCACTCACTGAAAATATGTGTCGGCATTCACTTGACCTGTGCGCGGCTCATTGGCAATGGACCACATCACGACGCTGGGATGATTGCGATCGCGATGCACCAGCTGCTCCAGCGAGGACTTATGCCGGTCCAGCAGGACTTGATTGAAGTTCCTGTAGAAGAAGAAGTCCATATAATTAATAATCATTATGTATTCCAGACTAATTCTCATATCATTTACTCTGTATCGACGCTGGGGCATTCGTCGATAATCATGATGCCATGCTGATCGGCGAACTGCATGGACTCCTCCGAGTAAGGATAATGTGAGGTGCGATAGGCATTGGCGCCAATCCACTTAAGCAGATTGAAGTCACGCGCCATCAACGCATTATCCAGACCCCTGCCACGCACATCCGCATCCTCGTGCCGCCCAAAACCACGGAAATAGATCGGCTTGCCATTGATCAGAAACGTCGTATTCGTCCAGCTTAGCGTACGGATGCCCACTTTCAGACGATAGACATCCAACAGCTGCTCCTTGGCTGCATACAGTCGAATCTCCAGCTCGTATAGATAGCCTGGATCCGAATGCATAAGATATGGCCACCAGGGCTTCACATTATCCACTTGCAACGAGCCCACCAGCTTGCTGTCCGACGTCACATTGGCAACTTGCACGCCCTCTCGATTGTAGATCTGCAGCCGTGCGAGGAGCGTATTCTCCGCCTCGTTGGCCGCTGTACCATTCACTGTGATGCTGTAATCCACGGTGCCCACTGGAATGACAGGGATTTTGTTATCTATATAAAGATATATTCTAGAATATATATCACAATTTGATAGGAGCCATCAAAGAGATAAACCTAATTAATTCTAACACTATTTTATTCTTACCGCTATTATTCTGTGACAGATTCGTTTTGACCTCCACCTCCTCAATGAACGTTTTAGGCGTCGTATACAGATGCACGGATCGATGGATGCCCGCGTAATTGAAGAAATCAAATGTATAGCTCTGTATGATAGTGACGCCTTCGTCGTTGGCCACCTCCGAGATTTTGCCCTGCGGCACCGTCGTCTGGATCAATGCATTGTCGCACATAACGGTAATGCGATTCTCTGCGCCATACTTGAGCAAGTGCGTGACCTCCGTCTCGAAGGGCAAGTGCCCCATCTCATGCTTAACAGCCGAGCGTCCATTGATCCACTAAAGAAATATAGATATACATATACATATATAGTATTATTATATAGAGTATTGACCTACCACATAGGCCTCGTAGTGCACACTGCCGAAGCGCAGCCAAACCCGTTGATCCTGTCCCCAGGAGCGTGGCACAAAAAATTTGCGATCATACCAAACGGTGCCCACATGATCGCGCAGCGTCTGCTCCGTGGTGATGTCGTTGTACGAGGCCGGCACTGGCATGGGAATGGTGGGCATGCTCTTGCTCAGGTCATCCTTGAACCAGCCGTCGCGTATGCCCTGTGTCGGATTCGTCTCGTCCGAGCGCACAAAGTTCCAGATGCCATCGAGCGTACGCACTTCCCGCGTCTCCGACTCACGTGGATAAAGCATGCCTCGCGATGTTTCGATTTCCTTGTTTAGTATGATGAGTGCTAAAGTGAATTTCAGAATATAGCAGACGAGAAAAAGTGAGGACAGTGAAAAAGCTGAAAGTAAAGAGGCAGACCAATAAAACGATTAATCATTACAAAATAGTGCAACAACAGCAAATAGAAGATAAGCAGTCTATGTATGTCATCGACTTTTATTCTCATTATTGATAAGATATATCCGAATCGACCAAATTTTCCACATACATAATTATATGTGGAATATATGTGAAACCAACTTGGTAGCGAGTTTCTGTCAATGCCAATGTCAACTTAATTCAAATAAATGCAATAAAAGAAACTATTTAGCTTTGTTTTATTCTTCATTTCTTATTCTGTGAAATATACTCACATTTGCATTTGTTATGTTGAAAATCAGAGTGCGAAACGTAACGGAAATGAAATGGAATCCAATATTAATTGTCAAGTCTTATGATAATGTAGCTGAATGCATTGAATGTGCGTGTCCATGTCGCGTATGCTTAACAAAAGCCAAACAAAATGTTGCAAACAATGCAAATTCTAAAGAGCGCATCAAAGCTAAGCCGTTCTAAGCTCTTTACAACATTTCAACAGGTGCAGACAGAGAACAGCTGTTAGGCTCTCTCACTCTTTCACGTACACACACACACACTCACTCACTCATGCACCCGCTCGCATTCACGCTCTTGCACACATTTCGTTTTTTGCTTTTTTTTTCTTTTTTAATAACTGCACAAAAAGAATGTGGCGCATTTGGTTAAAGACATTTCGAAGCACGTGCAGCATAAGAACAACATTAAATTAGCTCAAAACAAACATTTAAATATTCTCTTCAAGCCCATAATAGTACAACTGTTATATGCTGATGATGTGATATACGCGAGCTTTGTTGTTGCTGCCCTCTCGCTCGCTCGCCCGCCAAAAGCACACTGAGGCTCACTGCTCACGCTCACGACGGCAGCGGCGTGCACTCCTTTTATTTTTATCTTCTCCAATATGCTTATCGGCTGGCAGACAAAAAAGCACAAAACTATTAGAGCAAAAAGCTGCGCTGGAAAGCGCGCACCAATTTGACAGTTAATTATTTGAAAATATGGCGCCGATATGGGAGTGCAAAGTGTGGCACTATTTAACGGATAATTTTAAATTGAGAAAAGCTAATTATTTACTTTCCTTTTTCTAACTCATTAATTTTAAATTGACTTCTGTATTATATATAAAAGATAATTTTAAATTGGCAAAAGTTAATTATTTATTATTGGTTATTTTATCTTTTTCTCATTAATTTGAGATTGACTTGTGTGTATATTATATACTCTAGTTTTATATTTTAGAGCATTCACTTATCCACTGCACACTTACACATTTTTTCAGCTCTTCGAGCTTCTTAAAGCTGCAACTTCTGCCAACTAACTGCAACTCCAGCGGCCTTTGCAGCTCCTTTTTAAAGACAGTCGTCGCTGGAGTAAATGCTTAAAATGCCAAACATGGACAGCAAATTTGCATACGTTCTAAAATGCGTGCCACAAGCAGCAGACATTTGCATGCCAACTTTTTTCTTTTGAGGGCTCTAAGTTAATTAAAACAACAACAGCAACAACAACAACAACAACAACAATCTTACCCCAGATTTCAAATTTCCGACACTTTAGGTTTATCGTCAAATGCATTGTTCTACTGAACTGCAGCGTATGATTGGTCAATGCGAACTGAATTTAAATAAGTTGTGCGCCCAGTAGATGGTGGATGATGGTCAGCTGTTTGATTGACTCATTGAGTCATTGACTGACTGGCTACGGGATCACAAATGTCCGTAGCCATAGCCGTAGCCGCAGCCGTAGTCGTTGTAACCGCACCCGACGTGAGCCAGTTTCTTGCGGCTTCTATAATGAGTTAGTCACACAAATCCGCCGAAACGCTCAACGGATGTCATTAAGCAAGGTAATTGTGGGACGCAGTGCAGCTACATAAAGGTCGCCCTCAGCGTTCCCGCTTTACCGGTGCTGACTAGGTTTAGGCGCATGGACGGGAAGCTCACGCACGACAACCACACACACACACAGAGAGAGAGAGACATACATGCACACGCACACAGCCTGCTGAGCCGCTGTCGGAGCGACAGTTCTTAATGCATTGAATGTGCCCCTAATAAGGCCCCACACACACACAGACATGAGCATACACATGCACACACAGACGATAAGCTGTTCGCTCCAAATCCCAAAGTGTGTTCATCGTGTGGGGGGAGGTCAACAACAAAGAAATCTAAAATAACAATCGAAACATATACAACAACAACAACAACAATACAAATAATAAAAAAACAAGTCTGAACTGCTTTGGACAGCAAATTAAAGGAACTACCAGGAATAAGCAGGCTTTCATTTCATTCCGTTTAAATGAACTTGTTCACTGCAAAGTCGTTTACTTGAATTTGATTTGTCATTTGAAGATGCACCTGATTTATTATTCTTAATTTTGTATTCATTGTATAGAGTAATTAAATAAAAAAAAACGTAAAGAATCAAGAAGAAATCAAGTTTAATACTGGAACTATAAAGCAATAATAAATATACGTAATTACAATTTTACGCAGTCATTAATCACGAATAAAACTTCTGCACGAGCCTTTCACATAATTTGCAAAACATTTATTCACAATTATATAACGTCATTGTTCTAAAAGAAAATGAAATTCATAAATATGCAAATATGTAAATATAACTTAAAACGTATTAAAAAAAAATATCTATGTGTATATATGTATATTGAAATACCTTGATTATAGATTAGTAAATTAAATACGGATTATATGTATGTGAGTTTTTATTTGTTTATTTGTTAAATATTTATTGAAAGCAAAATAAGACGAAAATAAACAATTGAAACAGGTCTAGCTAACGACGTTTGAATATAAAATATTAATATTTGCCATGATACTTTACCCATTTTCACTTTTATTGCTCGGGTGCTTTCTAAAACTTTTGAATTCGTCAAGTTGTGTGCAATGTAATTTTTCAAGTTCCGTTACAAGTTTAATTAAGTTATGGATAATTTCATTATTGGTCTAATTAAGTGTGATCGCAACGCATTTAATTAGTTTAACACTTTAACACTTTGCCACACAGATCAACTGCCGGTCAAATGCGAAAGAAACTACGCGCAAATAAACAAACAGCCACTCACGCACATACACTCACACACACCCACTCACACGTGCATACGCATAGGCAGCAAGTTAAAGACTGCGATTACAAGCTGGGCTAACGTACGCAGTTGAGCTGGGAAACCATCGCTGCAACCATCGATATAATCGATTATTTTTTCCATCGATGGTTTCCTCAACTCTAGTACGCAGACCTATTGATTTAAAAGCTTGGATTTGACTTGCGATGATGTATGTGCATGTCCATGTATTGGTGTGTATGTATTGGTGTACGGTTCAACTATGTATAATACTTGTTGCATTACACGGCCATAGCTTACAATAGGAATTCTAATTGCTAAATATCCATACTCCTAATTCCTTATTTTCACATATTTTTATAAACCCATGTTTTAAAATTTGTAACTAGATTTTATTTTATTTAAATGCACCTAACATAAAATAGAATTAAACAACAAATTTTACCGGCTCATATTTTTTAAAAATAAACATGGCTGTTTTCTAAAACAATAATAATGAAATGTAAACAAAGTCAGCTGTGTTGCAGCAGCGGTTTTATGGTCTGACAACTCAATACTATGAATATATTGACGCAGCATGAGTAAACAAACAAAATCAGCTGTACGGGTCATTTAGTGGTTTCTCGGTCTGGCAGCTCAAATAATATATCGCAAGCTTAAAATTATCGATGACGTCGATATATTTATTCAGTACTTTTAAGAAATCATGTATTGTTGTTCAATGTGTGGTAAAAGTAGAAAAACTTAATAATTGTAGACTTGAAGCAAGGCTGCAACATGTCCCTCGCCTTTGACGTGGACAATACAAGTGGCAGCACTGCTTATCAAAGCTTAACACAGGACTCAAGTGATAAAATCAAATCCACAACAGCGCCAGCATCCGTGCATCTGAGATACAACATGAGTACGGCGTGGATGCGACAATGCCGCTCATATAAGCTAACGATACTAATACTGCTACTCCTAATACTGCTACCCCTGCTGGCGCACCGCAAATTGCTAAATGTGAGTAGAAATTATATAATATTAAATGCAAATAACTAATCATTGTCTGGCCAGGCCGAGTTGGATGCGCCCCCAACAGATGTGCATCGCTCCCGACCTCTGCTGGATGCCTATGAGGACTTCAGTGCGATGCGAGCCAGTGATCTAAAGATGCGCATAGAAGAAATGCTGAGAATTAAGGTGAGTGCAAAGCGGCCATAGAGAAGTGAATAAATATTTTCAATTCATTTCAGAGCACCGTCTCTGTGGAGCTACGTGAGTTGGAATCTCGTCGTCAAAAGCTGCAGTCGGACATCAGTCAGTACAATCAAAAGCTTGAGGAACTCAAGCAGGAGCTGTTGCGCGAACAAACAGAACTCGAGCGGCTAAAGATCTCTGTGGAGCAGGCACAAGTGGCACAGCGGGAAGCCGTACAGCGCAACACTCCGGAATTGGCGCTTCCTCGCACTTTGACTCCCAATTCGCTGCCTCGCAGAATGAATGGCATTAGCGATGGAGTTGCAGCTGCCTGCGAGATGCACAATTGCTTCGATCACTCACGTTGTAGTCTCACGTCCGGCTTCCCCGTCTATCTATACGATCCGGACGTCTACAACGTACAGCGCTCGGGCTACGATATCGATGGATTCCTAAAGACGACCATAAAACAAACTTTGGGCTACAATGCGCACATTGTGCGAGATCCCAAACAGGCTTGCATCTACCTTGTGCTTGTGGGAGAGGCTCTCCTCGAGGAGGATTTGCTGCGCAACAATCGATACGCCGCCCAGGAGGAGGTGGCACAACACCCTCACATTCTGTCCAATTCGATGGCTGCCAACAGCTCGCCCATAGATTTGGGAAAGCTGTATCAGTTGCCCTATTGGGGCGGCGACGGAAGGAATCATGTTCTGTTGAATCTGGCGCGTCGCGATTTGAATTCTGCTAGGACTAATCCGCTGCTGCAGCAAAACACGATGCGTGCGATTATAGTGCAGAGCACGTTTGAACGAGATCAATTTCGGCCCAATTACGATTTGATTGTGCCCCCCATTCTGGGTCCGCCGGGTGGCGATGTTTGGCAGGAGTGCGCCAGCATGGTGCCGGCACGTCGCAAATACTTGCTCACCTTCCAGGGTGAGCTGCGACCCTCACAGGCGGCTCTTCAGCCCCTAGACGACTTCATCATGGAGCACCTGAAGGACATGTCGCGTTCTTCGACGCAGGATCAGTTTTTGCTGCAATTCCAATGTGTGCCCGCCACAGAGCAGCAGGAGGCGGGCTCCTTGGGCGACTGGACTCTCTGTGGCTCCGACAGCTCTCGCAAGCAACTGCTCAAGGACTCAACCTACGTGCTCATACTGCCACCATTGGGCCAACGGGTCAGCTCGACGCTGATGTTGGCACGTCTCTATGAAGCGCTGCGTTCGGGCGCTGTGCCCGTAATCCTTGGCGCTGATGAATTGCGTCTGCCATACGCCGAGACCATTGACTGGCGTCGCACTGCCCTGCTGCTGCCGAAAGCTCGGATTACGGAGCTCCATTTCCTGCTCCGCGCCGTGCAGGACTCAGATTTGCTGCTGTTGCGTCGCCAAGGACGTCTCATCTGGGAGCGATATCTTAGCTCGGTGCAGGCCACAGTGGACACGGTCATAGCCAGCATGCGTGATCGACTGGGTATACCGCCACGTCCGGTGCCACCTGTTGTCGCTCAGAGCGTTTTCAACAGCACGTTTATTCCCCTGAAATCGGAGCCACCTGTTGGAATGGATACGGAGCCAGAGGAGTCGTTGGGACCGATTGAGCCGCCCTATCCAAGCCCATCGTTTCGTCGCAACTATACAATACTCCGCATACAATCGAAGGAGGCATGGAACGATTGGATGGATCCATTTTTCCTTTACCCCCAATTACCCTTCGATCCGGCCTTGCCGTCGGAGGCAAAGTTCATAGGCTCCCACACGGGCTTTCGGCCCATTGGCAAGGGCATTGGTGGCGCTGGCAAGGAGTTCAGTGAAGCGCTCGGTGGCAACTATCCGCGCGAGCAATTCACCATTGTCATACTCACGTACGAGCGGGAACAGGTGCTAATGGAGTCACTGGGTCGCCTCTACGGTCTGCCCTATCTACATAAAGTCGTTGTCGTTTGGAACTCACCCAAGCCGCCGTTGGACGATCTGCGTTGGCCCGACATTGGTGTGCCCGTGTCTGTGGTGCGTGCGCCACGCAATTCGCTCAATAATCGCTTTCTGCCCTTCGATGTTATCGAGACGGAGGCGGTGCTATCAGTGGATGACGATGCTCACTTGCGGCACGATGAGATTCTCTTCGGCTTTCGTGTCTGGCGCGAGCATCGCGATCGGGTGGTCGGCTTCCCGGGTCGCTATCATGCCTGGGACCTGAGCAGCAACAACCTGTGGCACTACAACTCCAACTACAGCTGCGAGCTGAGCATGGTGCTCACTGGCGCTGCGTTCATACACAAGTATTACATGTTCCTGTACACGTATCAGCTGCCGCAGGCCATACGCGACAAGGTGGACGAGTACATGAACTGTGAGGATATCGCTATGAATTTTCTTGTCTCCCATTTGACGCGACGACCGCCTGTTAAAGTGACCTCACGCTGGACATTCCGCTGTCCCGGCTGCGCAGCGTCCCTGAGCGAGGATGACACCCACTTTCAGGAGCGCCACAAATGCATCAACTTCTTTAGCCAGGTCTTTGGCTATACGCCGCTGCTGAACACCCAATATCGGGCCGACTCAATACTATTTAAGACGCGTATTCCGCATGACAAGCAGAAATGCTTCAAGTATATATAGACGCCGCATATCATTATCATTGAACGGACGTACTTATACAGACTCTTTTTTCTTCTTCTTAGACCGTAAGCATATAGTTGTGGCCATAATAGTAGTTGGCCAGCTGGTGAGATTATCGAGAAGTGGTTTATGTAAATACGTTTATATAGCTGCCATAATAACGGAATTTCAATTCGATTTTCGAATTCGAAAGCGAACAGAAGTTGTCCAAAGAGTTTTCGAAGACTTCTTAACTACCTTAAGTTCATGTGACTTTGTATATAGCCTTGTATTAGAATTAATTGTTTAATTGTAGTCGTTTCATTTGAATAACAGTAATATAATTTTTTATAAATGTCCGGAGAGAAATCCCAAAAACCAAAAAAAAAAAATTCGTTTTATTTGGAGTAAATGCACCCATAATTTATATAGATTTTACTTTTCATATATGTATATAATATATATATATAAATATATATATTTGGATTTTCACAAAAAATGTTCAGTTGATAATGCTGATTAGTAAATTAATAGAATAGTTTGAATGTGTATAAATAAAAGAGAATGCTCGAAAAGTTTTCCTGCTCTGGCAACCGAAGTTTGACAAATGTTCTAATTAAACCTTCTCTGTTCTTAATATAAATATATGTATATGTATAGTTAGCAAGAGCTATTACATAAATTTAATATGTATATTATGTGATATATGTATACATATATATATATAAATCTACATGTTTATATATATGTATATGTATATAATGGAGATGTCGCGCGAGTTTCCGAGTTGAGACCTTTGATGAGGGAAATTCTAATTGTTTTTCCGCTTTGGGTTTTCTTCCGTTTCTTTTTGTGTTCAGTTTAGTTCAATATCACATTATAAATAAAAAAAAGTAAAAATAAAAAAATAAAAAAAAAAACAACAAATTAAATTTGCAACTTTACAACATAGGCATAATTTTTACATACTAGAATTACATATATAGATAAACTATTTCCAATTTTGGTATCGACAAAAATGACTTTCCCTCTCATTTGATTGACGCCAGGCTTGTGACTGCTGATTGATTGATTGATTGATTGGTTGGTTTTGGTTAGATTTGGTTAACTAATTGGTTCAATGGCTAGTTCTCCTGCAGGCTGAGCTTGAGCGCCTGCTCGATCATCTCCTGCTCGCGCTGTCGCTCCAGCTCGTACTTCTGCTGCTCCTGCTGGGAGAGGCGCATGGCCATGGCCAGGTCGGAGTCCATGTAGCGAAAGCCTCCATCGTCATCATCCTCAGAGACGGGCGAGCCGCTCGCATTGCCCTGCGCACCCATCAGTGACTCGTGCAGCACGCTGTGAATAATATAAACAGAGGACACACACACACACACACACACACACACACGCGCGCGCACACACACACACACACAAAAGCTTGGGTAAGATGATAGCTAGCAATACGTTGAGGGTGATGCAAGGTGTGGGGATCTATTTGAAGATCTTCTTCATATAGCTAAGATCGTTTTTGAACTGCGCCCCCGCCGAGGCAGAGCGACTGCGCTGCTGCGGCTCAAAGGCGGGCGCGGGCGGTGCCAGGTGCGAACTGTGCCCAGGTGAGGGGGAATGGCGACCGTAAATGTGGTGACTGGGTGCGAGCAAATTGCGCTTATTTGAACAGAAGCGGGCATTACTAGCATTACACGTAACGCTCGTTAAAATCTGAGAATGTCCAGAGATCGAAAGAGTTTGGATTGAGGATTACTTACCGCTGCAGCTGCTCGTCGTCCTCGGGCAGCAGTTCGGTGCCCACGGCATTTTGGCCGCGCAGCACCTCCCAGATGTCCACTTTGTCGGTATCGCTATCCAGGCCACAGGCGCCGCCAGCGCCGCTTGTCTCCGCCAGGCTCTGTTCGATGGCATATTGCAGCATGTCATCCTCGTCCAGGGGGATTTGACGGCGGGCATCGGCGCCACGATTCACATAACTGCTGGGTATATCGAAGCAACGATCATCCACCAGGCAGGTGGTGCGATCGTCCTCCTGCAGCGTGGCCACGTGCTCCACCGGCGTGGTCATGGCGAACACATTGCCAAACGTGATGCAGGCGTTGAGGACATGGAAGAGCGGTATCTCCACCTTGACCGGAAAGCCGGAAGGCAGTTGCATCGTTATAAAGTCTTTCAATTTGGACACATGCGGACTGGCCATTGTGGACATGAGATCCAGTATGGGAAGCACTTGTTCCTGGAGACGGATGGGATGCTCTTCGGCCAGCCAGAGATTGGCCTTGAAGCGTTGCACCTTTGTGCTTAGGTTTTTTGGTCTGCCAATGTCGCGACCCTGCAAATCCACATCGGCACTGAAGTACTCCTCGGGCGTGATCTGTTGCAAATGGGGCGTGCTCGTGCCCGAGCAGCAGGCGGAGCTGCCATTGCTCTCAGCCTGAGCTGGAACAGTGGGCGACGCACGATCACCGTTCACACTGGGCGCAATCAAAGGAGCTGACTCCGATGTCTGTGGGAAGGAATGCTAATTGAGTATCTAATTGTCTTTATAGTGTTTGGGCTTACGCGATCTTTGATTGAAGCAGGCACATCCGCAGGAGGCACGTAATCCTCGTCAGCAATGCCCAATAGACTGTGAAGCGGCGTCCGAGCCGTTTTGTTCTGTATAAATGGAGAACAAATTCAATTCCAATTAATATGTATATTATTCCCGTCACATTCCATGCGGAACTCAGAGCATCTCTTGGTCGGGCCACTCCAGACTAGAGCACACTTACATCTTTGATTGTTACCTTGATTTGCTCTTCGCTGAGGTGATCCATGCGCGTCTTGGTGACAAACTCCACATTGCTGGCGCCATACACTTTGCAATTGTAGCCATTGATGACCTCCGACTTTTCGCTGCGCCAGCCCCAGATGCCAGACTTGTTGCGCTCGAAGCTGATCTTCTCCATTTCGATGTTGTTGGTGATGACGGGCGCAGCCAGGCGAGCACGAACGGTGCCAATTGGTGGCGGAATGGCCACAATGTCACCAATATCGCTGCTCATCTGCTCCACCATCACCTCGTGGGTGTCATGATCGATCTCGATCATTGTAGCCGTCTCCTCTACAAAGTCCCAGGAGTATTAGGTATACTATAATATAATATTGCTATGTCTTTAGCACTCACTGCCGCCTTTGAATATGTAGGATCGATTGCCGCGCTGCCAGGTGTTGTTGTCGAAGCCCAACAAGGTTGTGTCGATGCGCACGTTGGCGCCGCGCTTGTACACCTTGTAGGTGTCGCTGGGACAGAGGCGTGACATCAGCGGCACCCACGACGTGAACTCCCACTTCATTTCAATGTAGAAGTCGGGCGCATCCAGCAGATGCTGTAACAGCTTCGGCACATGCGTCACGCGCTGCACATGACGCTGCAAGTCGCGTACCTCGATAATCGCCGTTAAGATCTCCTCGTCGCCCGTGCAAACGGCCTCCTGGACAACTGATTGAAGTGAGCGTTAGAGAGAAAATTGATTTGCTGATACAAATCTTAACGGTACTCACTTGACCAGCCTGCATGCTCGTAGGTTGCATTGCATTTGGCAGCTAAAAGGCACTTAACACATTGCAGATTCGCCAGACGAACGGCCAACATCAATGGTGTGCGGCCCCGCGGATCGATTTTTTCCTTATCAATCTGAAAGTTGAGTTATTAACATTGCTATTGTCATTGCTGTTGTTTTTGTTTTTGGAATAGAATCACTAATTCAATTAGCAGTACACACAAACACACACACACGGTCACCCACACCATCGCACACCCACCTGTCCCTGCTCCCATTCCCTAGCCAATCAATCACCCAACCGATGACAAACCTGTTCGGTGAGCAACTGCTGTTGCAGCTCCTCAACGTTCCCATTCCAGATCTGCCAGTGCAGTGGATATTCTAACTTAATTTCTTCCAAACTCTTCATTCTCTC
Source organism: Drosophila arizonae (assembly GCF_054131065.1). NCBI lineage: Eukaryota > Metazoa > Arthropoda > Insecta > Diptera > Drosophilidae > Drosophila > Drosophila arizonae. The sequence continues at coordinate 14,351,635 of NC_142925.1, read as the reverse complement.
TCTCGCTCGCTCTCTTTCTCTCTGGTTGCGGCACTGCCGTTGCGTTCAACTAAATTTCTAACTAGAATTGTATCGGAATAAGTTCGGTCAAACGGTGTACGAACTGAGTCGCTAATTGTCGTTCATTTAGTTCTTAATTGCACTTTCACTGTTTATTTACGGTAGCCAAAAACTTAACATTTGCCATTTGCTATTTGCAGTGCTGTCTTTAACAGTACTGGCATTACTAATCGAATGGGCGAAATTAATCGAAACCCGAACAGGGTGGGACAACTGTAGCTATAAACAGACTGTGTCAACTTGATTTATTTTAGCGCTAAGTAAACAAAAAATATAATACAAGTCTGCAGAGCTAAATACTATATGTTGCAAGTTTAAAATAATGTTATTGAAAAAGATTTGGTAGCATCTGTTAAAGATACATTATCAGCTGTTCTAAAAGCCGGGTGCACACACTGGCAGCCGCTGTTCTTAATAAAAAGAAAAACTAATCCAATATTCTTAATTACCAAAAATATTTAAACTGTGAAATGCACAAGTGAAGCCACAGAGTCTCCAATTAACGAGTTACTTGGTAAATTTATCCCAAATTACAAGTTAGTGTAATAAAGAATGGTTTTTACTCCTGTTAATTAGTGACATAAATTATATAAATTAGATTTGAATCATAAGCACATTGTTCATGAATAAATCAATGCTAACATAAAAACTAATCTCTTGCAACTTCCAGCTCGGACCCAACAAAAAACTATGCCTTAGACGAGAAATATATGTATGTAAATATTTTGATTGAAACTGATTTTTATACTTTCTACATTCGCCACGTTAACTGCCTAAGAAAGACGCCGGTAAGTGACAAGCATCAAGAGATCAACTCAATTAGTGTTAATTGAAGCGTTAAGCGACAAGTGCATACAATATTTACCATTCAAATTCAATTCAAGTTCAGAAAGAATGCAAACAAAAAAAAAAGACGGCAGAGCAAATGTTAACAGTTGCCGCACGCGATCAGCTGGCCGGCGGGAGAGAGAGAGAGAGTGTGTGTGTGTGAGAGTGGGAGAGGGTGTGGAAGAGATCGCGTTCTGGCTCACGCTCAGTTAAAGCTTTTTCATTTGTTTTGCTTTTTTGGTGTGCCCGCCCAGTCAGTCGCATAAAATCAAACGCGCAGGCCGCTACGGTTCTTTTTTTCTGCTACACCGCAAATTGTTTGTGCATATGTAGTTACAATTATTAGTAAGCTAGTTAAGCAATAATATTAAAACGGTTCATTATTATGTTAACGTTGAAATTGCTTGCTTGCGTTTTCCAGTCTCTCCACTCTCTACATTCTCCACTCTGCACTTTTCATTCTCCAGTAAACGTTTGCTGATGCCCGTGTTTGTTTGTTGATTTAAAAAAAATGTCTAACTTAATGTTTTGTATCTCTTTCTTCCTCTTGACGTTCGACTATTTGCAGTTATGCTCTTTGCGCGTAGGCGGCATTTCTTCAAGAGGTGAATTCTAGTGATTTCTTTAACTAACGCGTAATTAACCATTTAATATTTTAGTCGCTTCTTTAAGGCTGCATAAATCACAATTCATTTATGTTTATAAATCTGTTTATACATACATACATATGTACTTATTCACATGTTTTATGAGTAATCTGTTGCTGATTATGGCAAGTCGGTCGGTCGGTCGACGAGCACTCGATTCGTTATCTACATATGTGTCATTATTTATCGATATACGATATATCACATAATAGCTAATGTAGTTAATACCGCCATCCGCCTTATCAGCAGCAGGGTACAAAGTTTGTTCACAGCTCATTTGTCTGTTGTTGTTAGTTTAAGTGTTTGCTGTTTTGGGCTTGGGCAATTTCACAGTTGAATGCTTAGATTTTTGGCCTTTGCATGCTTTAATCTACACTATATTTGTATAAGCTAATAATCAAGTAACTTTGTTTATTCTCTTCCCTACGTTCGGCTAGACGCTTAGTACGTTCATAAAAAAAACCAAAAGAAAAACAAAAAACCGAAACAATATCCGTGAATCTCACTCGAAACAAAAAAAGAAAATCTATTTTGCACAGAAAACAAAAACCAAGCCCATTAATATTAATAACGCTCTCGCTAAAAATTAACCACAGGCTCGAACGCTAAAAAACGATATACATATAATATCGTTGATCACAAACAATTTAAATTAGCTGTAATCGAAGGGACAATCGATAAACGTCACAATGTACGAGCTTCATAGTTGTTTAAATTTAGTTTTTTATGCAACGATCATTCCCGGAACGATTCTCATTAGTTGGCTGACTGGGCTGTAAGTATTTATGCTCGATCGAAGAAAAAACAAAAACCAATAATTAATTCAAGTTAATGTTAATTTCTAATGAAATTTGTATGAAATTTGCCTGCTTTCTGACTGATACTAAAATATATACTTCTTATTATTATTATAATTATCATTTGATTTGATTTTTCACGTTGTTTTCAACATAAATTTTGCATCGTGGCATAAATATTTAGCATATTGTCGATGGGAATATTCCATATTCCCTTGGCTCTGCTCCACCTCAGCTGGGCTTCGAAAGAAAAAAAAAATAAAAGAACGAAAATAATAAGTTGACAAGCAACAAATGCTCAGCTGGCTCAAATTTACATTTTCTACATTTGTACATATACATGTGTATTTAATTAAATTTCAATTTTGTATGTAGTATTTGCTTTTGTAGATTTTTATGTTTTTTAGTATCCTTTGTAATGTCTCCGTTTAGTTAGTTAATTAATAATAACAACAACAACCATCATGCAATCCATTCTCAGAGTCGGTCTACCCTGCCTGGTGATAGCTTTGCTGGTGTTCTTCCTCTTCTTTGTGCTGCTGCCGTTGGCTTTCCGGACATCGGTGACGCTGCAGCGTGGCATTCTGTTCCTCACATTTAGTAAGTGGCGAGCTCTTTAAACAGCAGAGGTTGATCCTAACATGTTCGTCTGCTTCCTTTGTAGTCACCTATCCGAAGGGCCTTGACCTGAGCAAACCGCACAGCATTGGACTTTTTGCCACACGGAATTTCTACATCACTGTCAAGGATCACGATGAGGACGAGGATGGTGTGCGCATTGGCGTCTGGCATGTGCTGCCCAGGTATGCTGTGCATCGATTCCGCCGAGAGCTCCGCGTGGAAGCTGACGTGGAGACGGCTTTTTCCAATAGCCAGCAATTTATGCCCACTCACCAGAGTCCCGACAGCCATGAGCTGGAACGTCTAGCGCCAGAGCTGCGTGCCGAATTTCCTGTAATTGTGCCGGAAAACGAGCAGCTCTTCTACGAGCGGCTGCTGCGAGTGCCTGGCGGCACTGTGGTTCTCTATTTGCATGGCAATACGGCCACGAGGGGCAGTGGCCATCGTTCCGAGGTGTACAAGCTGTTGCGGCATCTGAATTATCACGTTTTCTCGTTTGACTATCGGGGCTATGCTGACTCGGATCCAGTGCCTCCGTCAGAGGATGGCGTGGTGCGGGATGCTCTGATGGTCTTTGAGTACATTGCCAATTTGACGTCGAATCCGATCTTCATCTGGGGCCACTCCTTGGGCACGGGCGTGGCGACGCACATGTGTGCCAAACTGGCCCACATGAAGGAGCGTGGACCACGCGGCGTTATACTTGAGAGTCCGTTCACCAACATTCGTGATGAGATTCGTTTGCATCCGTTCTCCCGGCCGTTCCGACATTTGCCTTGGTTCGACTATATGATCTCGCAGCCCATGTATGACAACCGACTGCGCTTCGAGTCGGACAAGCATGTTGGCGAGTTTCCTCAGCCAATTATGATAATGCACGCCGAGGACGATGTTGTGGTGCCCTTCCGTTTGGGCTACCAACTCTATAGAACTGCCCTGGATACGCGCAGGCGCTCCTGGGGGCCAGTGGAATTCCATCGGTTTGACCGGACACATGGATACGGGCACAAGTATTTGTGCCGGGCTCCAGAGCTGCCTGGTCTGGTGGAACAATTTATAGAGAGCTATCGCAATACAATCTACTAGACAAAATGTGCCGCGGAAGAAGTCTTAATTTATTTATTAACAATTAACGGAGTATTTTAATTTAATTTTATACCGCCGCAATGTTACAAAATTTATCGCACGGTGCATACAAATTAAAATAGTCATTTCTAGGATACACAAGCAATGGACTTTTATTTATTAACTTGGCGCGCTTGACATTAGTGTGTCCACTAGATTTTCGTTTATGTCAGACAAGCTATCGATTGTAACTTGAATTTAGATCAAATTTATGATTTCAGTTGGCTGCGATTGGCTTCAGTGTGTGCACTCTTTTTTTTCTGCAATTTATCGAAATCTATCAGATACTAGCAATAACAGAAAAATCAAATTGTCGACGGGAGTGAACTGTTCAATAACATTATTCTGTTATTTGGATTCAGACAACAGCTGTTAAAGACTAATGTTTATTTTAATCTAATAAAATCTTGACATTTATGTGACTTTTCACATCGTTTAAAATAAAGTACATGATCACTTTAAGTTTTTAAAAACTCACATTTTAATTATTGTACAGTGATAACAGCATCGGCAACTCACTGTTAAGGCTTTAGAAAATGTTAATAACATTGTAGCTGTCGGGCTAACTGCTAAACCAGGGCTGCCCTGGTACATTACTTTTACATCAGATCAAATATGGCGCTGGTGTGTTGTTGTCGCTGTCGCAATTTGGCCAAAATTAATTCGCATTAGACGCGTCGAACGAAACAAAAAAAATTAAAAAAAATAAAATCGTTGTCGCAGGAAGGCGAACAAAAGCAATATCCATCTGTGCAAAACACATGTAAAGTTTCTTTGAAAGCTGCAACGAAAAAACGGAGTTGCAGTTGAAAACGAAGTAGCCGAAAAAAAATTGTGTCTACTCCTTGAAAAGGAGTTTAGTTGTTCGCTCTTCGTTCATGTTTGTGCGTGTGTGTGTGTTTGTTTGTGTGAGTGCTGTTCAAGTAAAGTGCTGCCGAAAACTAAATAAATTGAATTAAAATAGCGGCTTCCTTTCTGTCTTCACAAAAATAGTGAGAAAGAAAACGCTGAAGAAACCTGGAAAAGTATAAAATACAAACAGTTTTATCGGCGATTCGGCCGCCGCCGCTCGATTTGAGTGTGTGTGTGTTTGTGTGCGTCATTGCCGCTTGCTGCAGCAGCAGAAGGAAAAGGGAGTAGCTGCCAGGCAGCAGACACCAACACCAACGCATTTTCACTCTGGTGTTAAGGAAAATGTTGTGGTAAGTTTCTTTTTGTTTTTGTTATTCCTTTCTTTTTCGTTGCTTTGCATTTATTTATAATTGCGTCTGCAGAGATTTTGAGGCGAATCTCCGACTCCGAGTTGGCCCAGTCGGCAGCAGTTGCATTTTCTGCGCATGTTTTTGCCCACGACTTCCGCTTTTTGCTCCCTTTTTAATGCGACGGCTGCTGTGGCAGCGGCGTCGCTAGCTGCTGCTGCTGCTGCTGCTTTATTTCTGCTCCCCTTTTAGCCTCTTCTTCTTTTACACAACACGCCCTTTTTCGCATGCCTCTCTGTATATGTGTGCATGTGTGTGAATTGGCGAATAATTATGTTTTATTCTTTGCTTGAATGATTAAAATTCGTGTACAAATTTCGCATTTGCATTTTTGTCTTCCTTTTATCTACCTTTAACAGCTGTCACTTCTGTAGATTCTAAACCAGTTTTTGCATTCATTTAACATAATTGTGTGAGTGTGAGTGTTAGTGAGTGTGTTTGTGTGTGCCAGCTGTGTCCTGTGCTCGCTTTAATTGTTTTTAATGCATTTCCCCTCGGCTGCTCCAGCTTCTTGACCAGCTCGTTCTCTTCCTCTTCTTTGGTTTTGCTCATTTTGGATGCTTGTTTTTGTGTGTTGCTGGGCGCAGGCTCTCATTCTCTGTCTCTCTCTCTCTCTCTCTCACTTGCTCTCTCTCCAACTCCTTTTGAATGTTGCCAAACAAACAAAATCCAGCGTTGCCAATTTAAGAGCATGTGTGTGAGAGAGGGAGAGAAAAAGGCGAGAGAGAGAGAGAGAGCGACTGATAAAGAGAGCGAAGCGACGCGGGTGGGGCTATTGATATTTCCACTTCTCTTTCATCTTTATCTTGTTTGTTTGAACTTTAATTTATGCCAGCCAAAGTTGGCTTTGGTTTCTTCTCTTTGCAACTATTTAAATGTCAATGCACCGCGGAGGCCCGATCCCGGTCGCCCCTCTCGCTCCTTTGCCACCCACGAAATGACAGCGCCAAGTTGCATCACTGAACTCGCCACATGACTCACTTTTTTTTATTTTTTATTTTTTTTTCTGTTCGTTCCCTGCCAAATGAAGCGGGCCAAAGACCCGCAGCTAACTCACACATACATATTGCTGGACTACAAAGAAAAAAAAAAAAACCCAAAGCTATAGGTAAAACCAGTTCCCAAACAAAAACAATCTATATCAAAGTACAAATTTTGCTATTAAAGTTTGCAGAGTTGAATTTATTTTGCATTTCAATAGCCCTTGTTTTTGTAACTGTTAATGCCAGTGTTGCATCGCTGCTGTTGCTACTCCTCTACTGAGTTTATTATGGTGCTTGGTGCTCCATGGCTTGCTGTTGCTGTGATTGCCAGTGTTGCATAGCAGCTGCCGCGACTACATATTTTGATATTCTCCCATTTATTAATAATTCAATTTCAAAAGAAATTCAAGTTAAACAATATTAGCTTAGTTTTTGTACCAAGTCGAGGCAGCAGCTGCAATTGGGGTCGCGCCACCGATAGATAAGATAAGAAGTAAAACTGAAATATTTATGTACATATGTATGTGTGTGTATCATACAAATTTCTTGTTTTTATCAGCCATGCGTCCCCCTTCGGTATCTTTGCTCCCTATTTGCTTGCGTAGTTGTTGTGTTTACGTTAAGTTTGCCGCTTGTTCTTCTTCTTTGGATATTTTAACGATGACTAAAACTTTTGGAGAAAGGAAAAAAAACACACAAAATTCAAGAAATTGCTACAAAAATTTCCAAGTATTCAACTATATTCACATTGTGGCTCACCTCCGTCTCTTGTTTATGTTTTGTTTATGCGTTCGCATCGTCGACGTCAACGTCGACGACGACGGCGACTGCACTGAATCATAAACTTGCTTCGGGCTTTGCAGTGACTAAACTTTAGTGCGTGTCATAGCAGCCAGCCTGCGCTACAGATTGCATTGAACTCGGCCTGCGTCGCGCAAATCTAATTAACATTTCCGCTTTGCTGGTTAGTGCGACCCCTCCTGCCCCTCCTCATCCTACACAGCATCCAATAAAACTACATTCCATTTGGTTTTGTGTGCATCCGTGCTCGTTGACAATGCGGGTAAACCCACAAAAATATATATCGTAGCCTGCTTTTGGTTTATCTGTCTGGGAAATGATGCTGGGTGGTCAGTTGCATCTGGATGCCTGTCGAATGACTTTATTGGAAAAGAACAAAAATAAAACAATTGCATTGCTATTTTATTTACTTACAATATATGTATATGGAATATATATGTATGAATGTTTCATCAATTTTATGGTGTGCCAAACGCCAGCTGCATAATTCATAGGCCTTCGTAAGTCTTGGGCCTGTCTTCATCGCCTTCGCCTTTGCTCATCGGATGCATGGCACGTGTTTTGATTTTCATTATGGCTCACAACCATATAATCGCTTTGAGCTAAATAATTTCTATATGATTTTATTTATTATTTGGTTTCTGTTCATTTACTTTGTTTAATTGAGCAAAGTAAGGAAATGACTCCTCCTCTCGCTTGTATTTCAAACGGTTTTGATATCAGCTATCGGCATGGAATGTTTTTTAGTTACACATACATACAAATGTATATATAGTTGTATATTCCCGTTTAAAAGTTGAGAATTTCTATGACGAACAAAAGAATAGCTCCGCGGCCATATCAAGCGCAAATTGTGTGGCCTAAAGTATTGAGGAAAAGCTGTTTGCCTTATTTAGTGCGCATTAACCGCAGAGGAGGAGAGAAGCAAGGCAGCGCAGATTATGCACTGTGCACATGAATACCGATGAGTCTAGAGAGTCTGACTGCACAGATATATGCATATATATATATATAAGTGTAATATATTCGTATGCGTGATAAACATGTACCGCTCATATGGCATAAATTGTAGATACAAATACAAAATATGAACGAACTGAACTGCACAGATAAGCAGAACGGAGAATGAAATTCGCTTAAGTGGCAGCTTTTCAGGCGTTTCGTTCCATTGTCTTGGCTATGCATTGGAGGCCAGCGCAGTGGCTCAAGTACGGGCAGACACACAGACGCAAATATAATATATATACACTATATATATACATATATATATATATCAAGAAAATCATCATTCACAATCCTAAACACTGCAAACTGTATGCCGTGAAATTTGAGTTCAAATTTGCAGTACACTTAGCGAAATTCTAGAGTAGCAATTAAAATTCTTAAATACCGGGATTTCTAAATAATTGTGTAAATATTTAGCGATTATATGTAAGTAGAGTAAAGTCTGTTTTAAGGGATAACTCTTTGTAGAATTTCTTAATATTATTCGATATAAAGATATTTGTTTAATTTTTTAGTTACGTTCTACAGATCTTTGACTATGATTTATATGTATACTCTGCATGTTTTATGTTATATTTATATCTTTTTGCCCCACAATCTTTTGTTCTCAATGAGTTGCACTTAAAGGCCAGCCACAATTTTTTACGGCCTAAAAATTTTACCACAACAAACAACAGACTTTAACATAGTAGAGAGAACTTGAATTTAGATTCCATGTGTTGCCCCGCCCGCTGGTTCCTTTTCAGTAACTTTTCGGTCTGACGCTTGGTAAAGCACAGTTACACACAGATATTCACAGATATATATATACATAGGTGTATGCGTATATACGCTTAAAAAGCATTAGGATGTGTCTTTGCTGAACCTGGCAGCAAATTCATTTTAATGAAATCCAAATATGTTTTTAGTTAGCGGCTAATTTAAAAATTTCTATAAGAGATCTAGAATGTCCAGCATATGTAATTAATTAATAAATTATTTATAAATACATTATTTATTCATTCAAAAATAAACATGATCAGATAATTGTATAAGTGATTAGCTAAAATATATAAATATAAAAAATATAAAAATTATATGAGCAGCCTTTGCTATCGAACTTATTCTTAGTTTGAGCATCACATATAGTCGATGATATATAACTCTGGAAGTAGATAGTATTCCACGCTTTAACTTAGTATCAGTATTTATTTCAGCAAAAATATATAAAAAATATAATAAAAATAAAAGATAAATGTATATATTGCTAATTTAACTAAAAATGAAAATGATAATAAAAAAAATAATAATGATAAATTTAAAATATCATGCACTTTTTAGATTGCATTTCGTACTTCCTCCCGTTCATTTGTCCGGGAAGTGCCGCATGTGCTGATTAAATAGAAATCTGTGGAGTGGGCAGAAATTATAATAAAATTGACCGAGGCTGATATGAAGTCAATAGCTTGCATGATTCACATAGCCCATTCCCCTTTGGTGGGTCCCTTAGTCTCCATTTAAAGTTCTTCGGTTCGCACTGCGCCACAAAGAGGAATTGCAAGCACTTGAAGTGCTTCCGCTCGCTGTAGTTGGAGCTGGGGCTGGGGCCGGGATTGGGGCTGGGGCTGCAGTCTGAATTTTCACAGCCATCCAACGGGTTTCGTTTTGTTTTTACTCGCTAAAAGCTGACGTTGAAGTTTTCATCTTGTTTTGATTGCATACAAATACTAGGCTGCAATTTAGCCCCTGACACACACACACACATGCATGCACACACACACACCCATACAGAAGCACAACTAAGTTGTCGACTCTTTGGGGAAACGTTGGCTAAGTGCCGGGACTTTCGGGAGCGATTTCCTCCCCAATACTTGAGACGAACATAAATAAATTGCTTGCAAGTTACCTGCACTTTTCTTTTTCTGCAGAAGGATGATACCCTGTAATATGACAAGTGTGCATGAGGCATTTTAATAATACCAATTTCGAATCATGCGAGTCATGACATATCAATATTTGACTCACAACATACTGATTACTTTTTGTTTGTATCAATTTTTAAACATTTCCGTTTTGCTTGGAATGTCGCACTCGCGTCCCGATTATAATTGCGTGTCATAGCAGCCAGCTTGCACATGAATGCTTTGCATTTCTGTCTGGACTGCTAAATCTTCTGCTTTACCTGCCAGTGTGACCTTACTGCTGTTCTAATTAATTCAGTGGCTTAATATAACTTGGGTAATTTATATGAAATGGTTGAGTAATATTATATTGATATTGATATATTATATATATGAGGCAGCTCACTGATATGTTTTTGAATGATTTCTTCTTTTACACGAAGTGGCTAAACCTTGACCTTTATGCAGCTATAAATCGGGCATAGTATAGAGCGTAGTATTCAATGATATTTCACTCTATATTTTCCAATTTTGCAATCAAATCTTTTAAACTTTTGCATAGCTAACTCTAAACCAGCTTTAAATAGACAATCTGGGTCGCTTCTACCGTAAGTTATTTCGTGCTAAATTGATGTTTATCGCTGCTGTCCACTTCTCTGTTTTCCCAGCAGCCGTCTATCCCTGAACGAGCTGATTTTGTTATGATTGAGATAGTTTTATGTCCGCTTCTTAGTTCAACTCCATGGACAAGCTGAGAGGCGATAGCTAGGTTACGGGAAGTTGTTGTTGTTGTTGCTGTTGCCCCATTGTGTCGTGTGTGTAATGTAATAATAGATCTCTTAGGTCTATTGTTGCGCCCTAATTCGTTTTATTTGTTATTGAAATATTTGTTTGTATCTGCATTCGTGAGTGAAGATTGTGTGTAATTGAGTATCGCATGTCTGGTGTGTGTGTGTGTGTGTGAAAAGTATTATTCAATAATTATCGAAGAGTTTCGGCTCGAGTTGCCCCGCTTCATTTAATTGACGCGCTGTCTGTCCGCCAGTGAAGCAAAACACCAACTGCAACATGTTGTACATGTTGTTTAATAATAAATTTGTACACACCCCACACTCACACTCACACACACATATGCACACTCAGACATACATTACTCATAGTCTGGCCAAAGATCGGGCACGAAATGGAGCGTGCCAGAGAAAATTCATATGCGTGGTTGGCTGATTCCCCGATTCTCTTTAAGGGTCAATTTCGGCTACAGTCGAAAACAGAAACAAAAGCAAGCAAAGTTCAAGCTGAGAGTGAAGATGTGATTACAAATTAATTGCTTGTGGATGCAAAACATTGTTTATATTGCCAGCTGAGAAGCCGCAGTCATGGTAAAAAGCAAAAATCTCGTAACGCTTGGCTGACGATGTCAATATTTTGATATGCCTGGGAGTTTTTGCTTTTAAAAGAGTTTCTGAATGATTTAGCTTAGGATTTTAGGTAATTTAAGAAGAAGAGCTGGACAGATCAAATAAGAACAAGGCAGAAAAGAGCTAAAATATATGTGGGTCATTTACCTAGAAAAATAGGACAGATCGAAGATATAAAGAACTCAAATAATTGATTTGATTAATTGATTTTGTAAAGACTCTGAATGATTCAGCTGATATTCAGGACGAATGGAAATTAAAATGAACAGAAATACATTTAAAAGTAATTGCAAATTATACGTATTTCCAATATTTTGCTTCAAAAGAGGTCAAATGGCTGAGAGCTGCAGAAACCCGATAAATTCTTGTTGACTAACTGAACAAGTATATTAACATCTGCAGTTTTTTTTTCTCTTACAGAGCTCATGCGATTTTTAATCACGCTGAGCTATTTAAGAGGGGACAGAACTCTTCCGGAAAAGGTTAAATTGCCAACACGGGCTCAATTAGCGGTCTTGTAGCAGGCAGCTATGGCACTTCAATGCAAATGCCGCAGCAAAGTTAAAAGTTGAAGCCCTGACGGCGACTTTGAAGTTGCGACCCAAATTCAGTCGCAATTCAAATTAAAGCACAATTTTTTTTTTTGGCCAACTCCAATTCAAGAGAGAGAGAGAGAGAACCTAAGATATTGAGGGACAGACTGACGCAGAGACAAAGTCAAAGACAAAAGGGTCCGCATGCGCTGGCTCGAATATGAAAAAAACCCGTTTTGGAATCTAGCCGACCATGGCAACTGCGACACAGTCGCCAGTCTCGCCTTGGCCAAAACGAGTGCTAAAAAGATAAATGGATGGCGGCGACAAACAAGTAAAACAAAAAAAAAAAAGTTAAGCGGGATTTGTTTAGAGGCGATTCGCCGTCTGCTCGAAGGCAGGGATTATGCTCTCCAGTCAGTGACGTTGATTCAATGTTTGTTTTGAACCTGCTGAATTACAAATCCAACCAAGTCACGCGAACAACCACAACAGAACGAAAATGGGGCGGAAATTTCCATGTGCAATATGCGACCAAACAATTTGTTTTTGATTTGTGTGTGTGTGTATTTTTTTTCTGTATGCAAACATTTTGTTGTCCTTTGCGAAAGCGTAAAACTGGAACTGAAGTTGAGAAATATGGGGTTAAAGCTCTGACATCATTCTTGAATAAACGCCACGTAGGAGTCATGAAAATTCCTGGAAATGTGCCCTTTCGCATGAATGACAAGAACGTGTCGAACACCCGGCAGACGATGAGTGTTTTATAACCGATTAGATGTGAGTGTCTAACCAGTCAGAGATGATCCACTTGAGTTCCTAGCTAGAGCTTATAGTCTTATACTAAGCTAGCTGTGAATTTTGTATAGCTGATTGGAGAGTAATGATGAGCAGTTAAGAGTACGAATGTAGCGATGTATGTCATAGGTATAATCAGCTAGGGATGAGTGTCTTATATCCTCTTATACATATTCTTAGATCTTATACTCGGCTAGCTGTGAAACTTGTATACCTGATTGGAGGGTAGAGAGTAGAGTGTAGTAGGGTAGAGCTGAGTGCCTTATCCTCTTATATGCTCAGTAGAGCATGTCTTATACTAATTTATAGCTTATTAGAGTAGTAAAGCAAAGGCGAGCAGTTTAGAGAAGTAGTGTAGAGCTGAATGTCTTATACCCAACTAGAGCTGACAGTAATACTTAAAGCTGTAGAAGTCTAATACTTGATTAGGGAGTATGTATGAGTAATTGAGAATAGTAGAGATGAGTTCTTTATATATATTTGCTGTGTGACTTTAAAGACTTATCCTCATTGCATATCAGTGTCTAATACTAGGTTAGTGAGTAGAGATGATTTCTGACTTTAGACTTATAGAGTAGAGATTATGTTGTTATCCACTTATATTCTCAGCTAGAGTTATAGTCTTATACTCAAATGGCAATGAATGTCTTATAACTCATTAAAGAATAAAGTAGTTAGGAATAGTAGAGTAGAGATGAATCTCCCATAATCGATTGGAGATGAGTGCTAGAGCGTAGAGAAGACCGTTTTGTACTTACTAATGCTCCATTAGAGATGTGATTATCCATTTAAAAATAGGTTTCCTATACCCAGCTACACATAAAAGTCGTATGCCCGTCTCGAAAGCAATGCAGGGTATTTCGAAATTGTTGACCCCTGCGGTGTATATTCATTGCCTTCAGGTTAAATGCGAAAACAGTCCGTAAGTCCGTCCGTCTGTCTGTCTGTTTGTCATCCACCCAAAAAGGAAGTGCAAAGTGTGAAGTAACTTAACAGCGGAGTGGGAGTAAGTGACAATGGCCGGTTTGCAGGGATGTTTGTGAAACCCTCTTGAGTGCACATTTCACGAAATTGAACTTTTTAATTGGCCACCAGGCGAAGGGAGGATATCAGGAAGCAGCACATGTGCCCGAGCCTGTCTCACTTAACGAGTCCTTCAATGGCTTTGTGCGAATTGTTGTTTCGCCAACACAAAGAATTTTTCATTTGTGAAAATTAGTAATGGAATAATGACACTTTTTGAATCGTATTTCCTATCCCGTATTTCTCTACCAAATTTCATAGCAAAGCCAAATGATTAATGCAACCTTGATAAGAAATAAATAATATTAAATAAAAATTAATAAAAATGTAATAGTACAATAATAAAAAAAAAAAATAGTTTAAAAATAAAATAATAATTAATAAATAGTAAAAATTTAAAAATCCTAAACATTTCAAAGAATTAAATAGTTCTAAACAAATAATAATATTTAATTACACTATAATAGAAAATAAAAAAATAATAATTAATATATCATAAAAATTAATAATAATAATAATAAAAAGCAATTTATTTATAATAATTAAAAATAAAAAGTAATTTAAAAATATTAAATTCATTAATATAAACATAACTATATATCAAATAATATTCTTCATGTAATATAAATATTCACAAGAATATATAATAAAAAATAAATTATAATTTTTATAAGGTTTCACTTGTTCTGTCTATAACGAAAAGTTTAATTTAGCTGATTATTTGTGTGAGTCGCACAGTAAAATGTTTTTGAGCGTACTTCATTAAGCCAACATCTTCATCAAAAGCCCCGAACATCACTTCAAGTAATGCGTAAATATGCTCTACTTTCGCGTCGGCTATAAAAAAAGGGAGAATGTTTGCCTGTTGTCCGCACAGCTTAACTGAAACGATGAAAGTTCATCAAGTGTCTCCAGTGTAGTTACTTTCGCGGATGTGGTCACAGCGTTGATTATGCTGAATGAATTCTACGCCCATAAACAAAACGCACGGCGTACTTACCAAAGGGCAGACTTTTGGCCAAAATGTATGACGCAAGTGATGCTCTACCAGGCTTCGTGGACAATTAGAGAGGAGGGGGCGACGTGTGCCGTGAGGTGGCCCAAAAGTGGGTCAAAAATCTTTCTAAGCAGCGTGACACAAATTTCGCTTAGTTCTTAGTTCTAGTTCTACATTTATTATGTAAATGGGCTTAGCTTTCCGTCGGCGACTTCATATCACAAAAGATATTGGAAGGGGCCAAAAGAAAGAAAAAGTAAATAGGCCATGAAAGAGAAGCTTCATTGTCTTTTATCAATGACAGTATTTAGTACGAGGTTTTGATATAGGTATATGATTAAAAAATATCTATAAATATGTGCATATGTGTGTATAGAGTTTGCGGTTTCTGTTTTTTTTTTTACACCTTGATTTTGCATTGATTCTGATTATCATTTATGCATTCAGCAGCTGTTTTCACTTGATTGGCTTGGCTTTCGATTCAAGGTCTGCTTTCATTGATTTATCAACAGCTAAATATAGTTGATTAATGTACGTCAACTTCCTCTATGAGTGGTAATTCTAACCGAAACTTTTCTGTTCTGTTCTGCTCCTCAATTACAGATCTCATTATTATAATTAACAAGCCAGCTGATTGGAGACGGCGCAGCACCTGGGCGGCGGATACCAGGAGAAATTCAGCGGAAACATCTCTCTCTCTCTCACTCTCTTTATCACTCTTCCTCTCTACATACTTCAAAATATCACACAAAACGTTTTGCGCCCTTAAGCGACAGCAACAACAACAACAAACCAAAACGAAATGACGTAAGTTACAAGTCTAACTTCTGATAAAAATAACATAAATAAATATATATATATATATTGCATAATGAATATATTCCGAAACATGTTACATTGTCGTTGTAATCAAGAGCTGAGTCTAGACTTTTTTCTCTCGATTTTTGATTTGATTGAAGGACATTTCAATTATGACGCTTGACTCTGGCTCTTATTCAAATTGCTTTCGGTTAACTCAATTGCCAATCAATGAGATGCTGCTCAATTGATGTCTGCAGTCGGTCTCTTAATTTCACCTGTATAAGATGTCACGTGCCAGCCAAAAAAAGAAAAATAAGCCCATTTATAGGTCATCAGCAGAATTTGGGTGTAGCCCAGCCCAGCTTGTTTAATGCCCATAATTTGTTTGACGTTTTACTTCAGGCGGGGAGTGGCCCATCCGCTCGCTTCCTGACACGACGTCCCCAAAGTTTGCTTAGTCAGGGCTTTTGTCGAGCTGACTGACGGACTGACTGACAGAGTGACGGACTGACTGCCCGGCTAACTGATTCATAAGCACAAAACGCAGTCAGTTTTTCGGTGCTAATTTTCTGGGTGTGTCATCATATATATATATATATATAGAGTAATATATATAACACGTCGTTGCCCCATTGTCTCTGAGGGAATTCGCTTTAAAACTGGCCAACCGACTGCTTTGGCCCAGCTCGGTTTTAGCCCAGTTTGGCTTGCGCAGCTCAATGGGTAACATTTGTCCGGCAACTGCAGCAGACGCGCCGCACTTGGAGCAGCTGTTGCACTTGAATTTCCAGCTAATGAGGTATATGCCCCAAAGTAGGCTATACTCGAGCTTTCTCTCGCTCTCGCTCTCTCTCGCCCTCTCTTGGACTCACTCGCTGCACAAACATTTTTTGGTTCTGCTTTAATAGTTTTTAATTGATTTGAAGTGCGCTCTAGGAACTTCAACTCTAATTGAAATGCATTAAACCAATATTTTGAGTAATGTTAAAAGGTGAAGAGCTTCGAATGCTGACGCGCATTGCTGAATCATATGTCTATGTGAACCTTATCGAAATCAATATTTGATAACATGTGTGTGTGTGTGTGTGTGTTTGAGCAGCTTAAATGATTTCATATGGCTGTCTGTGAGTGATCGAGGCAAAATATGGCCAAAAAATTGCCAAATCATTTAAGCAACGGCATGATCTATAGAGCGTTGTTCTTACAAAGCCATTAAAGCCGCACAATAATCGCAGCTCGAATCAGACAGCATTAAAGGCCAGACGCGCGCTTTATAACGAGCTGTAACAGCAACAATATTCTCAATAGACAAATGCCATGTTAATTGGAAATGTACGCTTAAGAATTGTTGTAGTAAAAAAAAAAAAAAAAAAATAGGAAAAAAAAGAATTCAAACTGATTCAGTCAGCTCTACAGCACTCAGCTCAGCTCAGTTCAGCTAAACAGACTTAGACTTACGTTTCTGTAGTTGTATGAATTTTTCATGGCATGCCACAAGCACTATGTATTGCTCCTATAAGAGAGAGTGAGAGAGATAGAGAATAAAACACACTTAATAGACGCAGCGCCGGGGGGAAATATAAATTATTGAGCTCGTTTCTTAAGTAATTATCGCAGCACAGCAGCGCCGAGCGAGACAGGCGGACGGACGGACGGATCGAGTGAGCGACTGACAGAATAGACAATTGAGGCACATGAACTGTGTCTGTCTGTGTGTCTGTGTCTGTGAAGGGCTCGGCTGTCTACAGCTAAGCTGAGCCGAGTCTAAGCTCTGTTTTTAATTGCAACGTCAAGTGGGAAACCGAATAATTCTGTTCGGCTCTGCTCTGCTCTGTTCCGTTCCGTTTGGGGCCAGAGACTAAACGCTGTGGGGCTCTTGACTCTCGCGACTCGGGTCTTCTTCGTAGCACACATCTCATTATTTTATTGCCTTGAAGTGTAATTATTTAGCTTTTAGCCCAATTCGATGCCGCAGACACTCAGCGGCGAGTAAAGCCGCCTCGATCAGCGATCGGCGGCTCACTTAGGCTGGCTCTCGCTCTCTTTGCACTCTTGATAACCATTGCAAGTGGTGAGGGGTTTGTTTGGGGGGCTCATGTGAGTGTGAGTGGCAGTAGGAGATGTGATTGATAGGGCATATATATAGAAATATATATACAAATATTTTATTTTATTTTATATTTTTATTATTTTATATTTTTAAATATATATTTTTATCCAAAACCTACTGTGATATTTTTTTGTTTTTATACATTTTTATTTGCGCAAAAAATTTTTAAAATTTTTGTTTGCTTATAAATTATAGTAATATTAATATAAAATAATCAAATAAATATATATAAGAGTATATATTCTTGAATTGAATCAA
The DNA here is from genome assembly GCF_054131065.1 of Drosophila arizonae. Taxonomy (NCBI): domain Eukaryota; kingdom Metazoa; phylum Arthropoda; class Insecta; order Diptera; family Drosophilidae; genus Drosophila; species Drosophila arizonae. Next base: position 14,333,691 of record NC_142925.1, on the reverse strand, counting down.
CAGTCAACTTGATCGATTTCAAATCATATAAAATCAATTAATAATTGATCATTTTAAATATTTTTTTAGTTTTATCAATCTATACAAATCAGTTAAAATTCTATACATTTTATATAAAATCAATAAAATTTTGATAAATTTTTTTATATTTTTTATAGTTATATCAAACTACAAAAATCAATTAAAATATTGTACATTTTATATAAAATCATTTAAAATAATAGTTAAAATTTCATATATATTTTTTATTTTTTCAATTCCATTTTGTTGAAAATATAAAAAACATTTTCTTTAATTTAGTTATCAGCTATAAATATTTATAGTTAACAATGAATAGTTAAATATATATATTTGCATTTTAGGGTATCTGCTAGTCGTGCACTTCCAACTTTGCACTTCTGTTTGCTGTTACTTCATTGTCTTTGACACACACCGCTCGAGTCAAGCCAAGCCGAGTCGAGGCGAGTCTCGAGGCCTGTGAGTGGCTCACAAGACTCCACGCGCTCTGCCTCTACATCTCTCTTGATCTTAGTCTCTCCCTCTCTCTCACTCTCTCTTGCTCTCTCACTCTCTTTGGGTCTGTGGAACCAAGTCTCGAGCGAGACTTGTTTGGCGCGTTCAGTCTGACTTGAGGTTCGATTTCGATCAGCCGCAAGTAGCAGTCGCCGCAGCTGCAGCTACGAGAGTGTTTTTTGCTTCGAGCAAAGCGAACCTAGACAAACATAAATTCCATTTACTTATTTAGTGCTGTGATCGTGTGACCGAACACTTGTGTGTGGGATCGCTGTTTAGAGTGTGTGTGCGTCTGTGTGTGTTGTATCACAGTGCGCGCGCGTGTGTGTGTGGCCGCCTCTGCAAATGTTTACTGTTAGCTAATGGCCATGAAGAAACTCTATGCCAAAACCTCGTTCAGCAGCAACAAGAAGTCCAATGGCAGCGTTGTCGCCTCTGGTCCCATTCTGGCCTATCATCAGCCCGCCAATGCGATGCTCGCCATGTGCGAGTTCCAGGCAAATCAGGAACTGCAGCAGCACCACCATCAGCAGTCCGACTCTCAGCTGCTGATGATCAAGCGCTCCCAGAGTCTGTGCAGCAAGGCAGCGCCCAAGGGCCGCTCGCTGCCGGCTGCTGTGGGCGAATACTACAGCATTGAGGAGCTGCAGGAATTGGATTTGCTGGACTATCGCCATCCCATGTACCACCATTACCAACATCATCAACAGCAGCAGCGCAGTGCCACCGCCTATCATGAGCATGAGCAGCTGGTGCTGCAGCTGCCCTTGGCGCATGCCACGCCCACGAGCACTGCCATCTATGAGGCGCCCACCTGGACACAATCGCTACTCAATGACCAGTCCTTGTACGTAACATCCAAGGGCGTAGGTAGCCGACATGTCGATGCTTCATTATCAACAACAAACACATCCACAACAACAACAACCACCACATCCACATCATCATCTCCATCAACATTATCATCATCATGCACAACAGCCACCAGCTCTGTCTCGACTCTAGTCTCCAGTCCAGCCTCTACCTCATCCATTCTGCCTCTGTCCACATCCAGCGCTATATTTTCCACTCTGCGCAAATGCGTACCTCTGCCCCAGTCACAGCCACAGTCACAGCCACAGCCGCAATCCCAGTCACAGTCACAGTCACAGCCGCCGTCCCAGCTTCCGTTCTCTTCCAACTCTGGTCCCGGTTCCACTTCCACTTGTTCCACTGTTCCGCCTAGACTCACCAGCTCCCTGTCCTTCTCAATTAGAGCGCCAGCCACGACAGCAGCAACGGCAGCATCAGCTACGAGTCACCATCTCTATAGCAATATACATCATTTTTTTCTACTGCAACAACAACATAGACATAAAACACAACAACAACAACAACATCTACAACAACAACAACAGCAACACATACAACGCATCCCTCAACGTCGTCATAACTCGGTCAAAGATAAACCAAGTTTAACGTATGTTTCTTGTTTCCCTGTTTTTTCCCAGTTTTTACCCAGTTTTTCCTTTACCATTCAGTTTTATTTCACTCAGAGGCAAAGTCCTGGAGCTAAAGATCACAGATCTCAGATTAACCAAGGTTTTCCTTTATGATAAACATTTCCACTCCAAAGAAATGTCGTCTTCAACAGAGATCTCCAGTAGATCAGAGATCTTGAAGTATAATTCCTGCTGTTCCCAAGTTCTCTCAATTCAGAAACTTTCAGGAAATAATTGACCTATTTGTCTGGTTACCCCACCCCAATGTTTCCTTTATTATAAACATTTATTCCACTCCACTCTCGATCTGCAACGTCCTTGAGCTAAAGGTCACAGATCTTGAAGCGTGATTGAATTCAAATTTCTGCATAAAAAAAACCTTCAGGAAATTGACCTACGGCAGGCAGGGTCACACATTGTTTTTCTTGTTTTTTTCTCCATATCCCTTTTCAGCACGTTTCGAGGCGAGGCGAGGCGGGATTACCTTTGCCCTATATCGAATTGGAATTGGAATCCCCGCCAGGCTGCAGGGTTTTCCCATGTCAATGTGCGCCCGTCAAGCTGCGGCCAATTTAACGCCAATTAGAAACTGAAAAAAAAAAAAAAAAAAGAAAATTGAGTGCTTTGTGTGTTCGTGTTGGAAATGTGCGCATTCAACTTAACGCACGAATTCATCCACAACACGAGCGAAATGAAAACACACAACACAAATTTCACCTGCATTCGGTGTAATGAAGTCTTTGTGTATACAAGCGACCCATATGGAATGATGGAATGCAATTTGCATTGCAACTCATTAGCTGACCACATGCTCAAACGTGACTGAGGGAGGGGGTGGGAGTGCGAGTGGGGGCGTGGGGGAGAGAGGGAGCAGTAGAGTGAGACTTATGCCCGATTAATTTAAGTAGAGTATGATTAATCCTCATAGTGGTCCACGTCGTCGTCCACGTCGTCGTCGTCGTCTCCTTGGTACTTAACAAATTACACGTATCTCACATAGATAAACTTCACTTTCGTTCCACGAAACACATTACATTGTCAGAGCCTGGTCAGGTTATATAAGTCGGGGCACAGCTGTGTCTGCGCTATGGACTAGCTGCCGTTGCCGTTGCCCGCTGCCCGCTACCCGTGTCCCGCTCTCCTTGCCTCTCCTTGTCGGTCTCCATTTAAGTGCAAAACTAGTCAAGTTTTGAGCCAGATCGAGCCGAGAATTCAGCGCTTTGTCTGTCTGGCCAACAGAAAGCAAAAAAGGCAAACAAACCGCGAGCACAACTCGTTTTGCTGCTGCTGTTGTTGTTGGCTTTGCCTTTGGCTTTGGCTCTAGCTTTAGCTTTAGCTGTCATTAAGTCTTGGCCAGTAGCACACAGGCCAAGTTCTTGTCAGCAGCGTCATTGCAGGCATGTTTCACGATTTTTCTATTGCAGTCGGTGTCTGCTTTTCCGGTGCCCTTTAATTGTCAACGCTGGCATCATAAAAAATATGCTAAAGGTTGCATAAAAGATCATTAGAATTATTTAATCGGCGACGGCGACGGCGACGATGACAACTGCATGACAGGTGTGCGCTTTTTTTTTCTTTATTCTCAGTCGGCTGCACGATATATTCTACGCAATGCGTTTCCTGTCCAGTTCCCAGCTGCGAGAGATCACTGCACTCGAGGCAATCGTGTGAAACAGTGTGTGAAAGCCGAGATCGAGACCGAGACCGAGACGGAGATGGAGTGGGAGACGGCGACGGCGACGGAGATTGAGAATAGGAAAACATAGCTGTGGTTGGGGGGAAATCAAGTCGAGTCAAGTCAAGTCAAGTCAAGTCGAGTTGCTCTTTGTACGAAAAAGCGCATCTAATGCTTTTCTGATGAATCATTAAAGTCAGCTCAGAGTCTTTATAGGTTTTGCCTACCAGTTGAAATTGTTGTAATCGCTTGCTGATCCATTTCAAATTCATCTAATCCCTTGCAGTGAGCAAAGCATTATTGGCGCACGCGCCTCGGTGATGGTGTACGATGACAACCAGAAGAAGTGGGTGCCATCGGGCAGCTCCTCGGGCCTGAGCAAGGTGCAGATCTATCATCATCAGCAGAACAACACATTCCGTGTGGTGGGACGCAAGTTGCAGGACCATGAGGTGGTCATCAACTGTTCCATATTGAAGGGTCTCAAATACAATCAGGCTACGGCCACGTTCCATCAATGGCGCGACTCCAAATTTGTGTACGGTCTCAACTTTTCCAGCCAGAGCGATGCGGAGAATTTCGCGCGTGCCATGATGCATGCCCTAGAGGTAAGTGCTGGATGACTACAAAATATACGCTATAGACTATGATTAACTCTCTCTCTCTCTCTCTCTCTCTTTGTCTTCTCTTCTCCTCCACTCCGTGTTCAGGTTCTGAGCGGTCGCGTGATCAACAATCCTGCCGGCCAGCCCACAAATGGCAATGGCTATGAGGAAGATATGGGCTATCGTACAATGACCAGCGAGGATGCGGCCATATTGCGGCAAAATAATGGCATTGGCGGCCACATAACGCCCTCGGCCCAGACGCCCACCTCGCAGACAAATCAAAATAACATACCACAGAGTCCACCAACGCCGCAGGGACATCATCGCACTAGCAGGTGGGTCACGCAGCTTCATTTGACGCATCATCAGTGCAGTTAGTCGACATATGAATTTTGATTTTGTTCATTTCTCTTCTCTCTTTCACACACACACAAACACACACACATATATATATCTTCTCTAACTGTAACATGCACATCGTTCTGTTTGTTGTCGTCGTACTCGATGCTTGACACTTGATATTCGTTATACGATATTTAATCTCTAATACACACACACACACATATATATACACACACGCACACTCACACATTCTCATCGATCTTACGTCGTATCACATCACAAATTGCTCAAAAACTAAAGGAATTCCCTCAGCGCACCACCGGCACCACAGCCGCAGCAACAGCAACAACAACAGCAGCAGCAGCAACAACAACAACAGCAATTGGGAGCACAGCCGGGCTCACACTACGGACCCACTGGAAACGGGCCAACGTCCAATGGCCTGCCACAGCAGCAGGGTAATCCACAAATGCAAATACCACCGGCACCTGGTCAGACACAGCAACAACAACAGCAGCAGCAACAACAACAACAACAGCAGCATCAGCCATACCAACAGCAGCAGCCCGTCTACACAACTGCGCAGCAGCAACAGCAGCAGCAGCAGCAGCAACAGATGGTCCAAGCGGGCTATGCGCCCCCACAGGTAGGTCTGACTGACTCCTGGAGCCAGTGTCTGTTGTTCCTCCACTTATGGCGCTACGTTTACCTACCTATTTCTGTTTCATTTCATTCCAAACATTCGTACGTCCGCAATTGGCTTGAAATGCTCCCAAAAAAATATATATTAATATATATGTATATATAAAACGAACCCAAACCACCAACACAACAATTACCACCACCACCACCACCACCACAACCACCATCGCCACCACCGCTACAACCATCACCCGCCAGCAGTACCAGCAGCCCCACTATGTGCTCTCAAACTCTAATCCCAATCTCAATCTACATCAATACCCGACACAGCCACAGCCGCCGATGCCCATGCCGCCGGTGCATCAGAATGGAGGCGGACCCATTTACGGGGCTGCCACACAGCCGGCCCACATACCCAGCTCGGCCAGCTCCAACAGCGTTGTCTACTCCAGTCAACAGCAGCTGATGGCGCCACAGCCACCGCAGGCGCCTGGCATGCCCGCGTCCGGCTATGTGCAGCTGAATGGCCAGCAGGCGCAGCAGCAGCAGCAGCCGGAGAATCCGTATGGACAAGTGCCGCTGGCACCGCCCATGATGCAGCAGCAGCAGCAGCCGGGCGGTGGTGTGCCCATGCCGCCGCCACTGAATCGCATGAGCAGCACGGGAACAGGAGGAGCAGTGGCTGCGCCGGCGCCACCACCACCGCCACCCACATTCGGTGGTGCACCGCCAGCGCCGCCACAAATGTTTAATGGAGCCCCAGCGCCGCCACAGCCACCCGCACCGCCAGCACCACCGGCTATGGGTGGACCGCCAGGCGCACCTGGTGGACCAGGTGGTCCTGGCGCACCACCACCGCCGCCGCCGCCTCCAGGCTTGGGTGCCGGCGGTGCAGGCAAGAAAGATGATCCGCAGGCTGATCTAATGGGCTCGCTGGCCTCCCAGCTGCAGCAGTTCAAGCTCAAGAAGAACAAGGTAAGAGATCCTAGTGGAAGCTAAGGCAGCTCATCTAATTGACCAACTCTCTTTATTGTAGTCCACCACATCGGCTCCTGAGAACAGCGGCAGCAGCACCTCCAGCGCCGGCAGCGGCAATTATGGCACCATTGGGCGTAGCTCCAATGGCATGGCCTCCATGATGGACGAGATGGCCAAGACGCTGGCCAGGCGTCGCGCGCAGGCCGAGAAGAAGGAGGTGAGTGAAATTTGAAATACATGTATAACAGTTGAAGTATTTCAATTGATATTGACGCATCTCTCCATGCAGCCTGACCCTGAACCGGAAGTTAAGCAACGGCCGTGGGAAAAGTCAAATACGCTGCCCCACAAGCTGAGCAGTGGCGGCGGCAGCAGCAGCAGCTCCACATCAACCACATCCAATGCCCAATGTGGCGCCAATGGCAACAATACATCGAACAGTGGCGGCGAATCGCCCCGTCCCATGCGCAAACGTTTCGGCAGTGCCAGCGAGGAGACCATACTCAAGGTGAGTTCGAATTCGTTTACTTTGTTGAGAAACTTAAGATCTAATCCGATTCCCGCTTTGCATAGCAGGTCAATGGCGATGGTCTGTCGCTGGCACTGTCCAACAGCGATCTGGACACCCTGAAAGCTGAGATAGTGCGCGAGATGCGACTGGAGATACAGAAAGTGAAAAACGAAATCATAGATGGTAAGCTCCCTCAATTCTCTGCCATGATTGCATTGATGAACCATCTGCTCTCCTCGCTTGCAGCTATCAAATCGGAGTTCAATCGTAGATAGATCAATAATATCGACTTAGCCTCGAAGCAGCCTCTTATAATACTGTCTACTGCCTACATCATCAAGGGTATATCATGAAAACGATTAACAGCAGCAACTAGAAGAAGAAGAAGATACACAGTCCTGCAAGTGAGCTCGCCCCATGCACATGGGGGGCGGCAGGGCGTGTCTCTGAACACGAATCACGAACTGAGTTATATATTGCATGTAAACAGAAATCGCGTCAAATATTTAAATGTGTAATTTTTAAATATTTTAATTGTATTTAATTCAAATATTCTAATAGCGCCCAACGTAATGGGCATATATACAAGCATATACATATATACAAATTTATATATATATCTACATAGATATATAGACAACTATATATATACACATATGTATAACTATATATATCTCTATATATATATATATACGTACACGTATGCATATACAAGTATGCAATTATGATGTATCAGCTTTTTACAAAAAGGAAGTTTAGTCAAAAAAAAAAAACAAGTAATTTTAATTCTAATTGATTTTTAAGTTACGCAAACTGTAAACAAATTTTGTGCGATGCAACAAATTGTAGTGTGTAAATTTACAAACTGTACAATATTTTTACATAAGGATAAACAATTTCAAAATGTGAACAACAGCAACAAAAACAACAAGAAAATGCAATGTATACTTTTGCTCTGTGTTTAACCTTTCGTCTCCCCCTTTTGAAACCCTTTCCCAACTGGCCTCTGAGCACTTATTTCAAATGCATTTCGTTTTCGCTTTTCTAAAATACCAAAAACAAAAACAAAAAATCAAAATCTCGTAAATATTAACATATAAACATAAGCCAAAAATAAACCCACAAAGGAGAAAAAATACAAAAAAAAAGAAAAGAAAAGAAAAGAAAACAATTTTAACAAGCATCTATCTATTCTACATATACGTATACCAATACAGACACTAACACACACACATACACATGCATACATGTTAAAATACACGCATTGTAAGCAGTATAGTATTAAAGAATGAAAGAAAATGAAGAAAGACGAATGCAGATTTAGGAGAGTCACAATTCCATGGATGCGCTCCATAAGGTAATCAAATTAATCAGTCGTTGCATTTGAGAGCTCTACACAACATTTCCCCAGTCGACAAACTGACAAGAAAACAAAAACAAAAAACATTTTCCTAAGTAACGATCTCATTAAAACAAAACACAAGCAAATTTGTGTGTAAATCAAACTTAAAAATCAGAAATTTACTCAAAACAAATACAACAAGCAAAAAGTCTTCAAAAACATTTCAAAGCGGAATTGAGTGTGGGTGTTCAGCATTAGCGTTATATACATACATAAACAAATACTTACAATAAATACAACTAGATAAAACACAGATATTGATAATCTATCTATCTATTAAAACGCCCCACTCTCCACTTACCAGAGAGTGGGCGCAAGTATTACCTAAACGTGCATAAATACCAATACCAATACCAATTAGCAAGTAACATGGATACACACCTGCTCCTCTCCTCCAACTCCATTATATAGTAGAGACCCGAATTGTTTTCCTAGTTGATTGAATTCTGAACATATTTCAACTTCCATATACAATTAAGACTAAATAGTGAAATTTATACAACAACTTGACGAGAAGAAAGAAAAGAAATAACATACGAAATATGAAATCGTTTGGAGATGATGAATTTAGTTCTTAAGGCATATAAATATATATATGTATAACGAAGTGAAATTGTTTATTAAGTGAAACATTTATTTATACAACAATGCGGAGGGACATTAATTTTAAATAATAATAATTTTTGATATTGATTGTGCAAGGTCGATTTAGAGATATTTAATCCTAGTTCTATATGTATTGTATATGGGGCGGTGTATATGAAAATGTTATGATTTTTTGTATTTTTATATATGATCTTTGCATTGGCTAAAAAACTGCAACAAAAACAACAAACAAACAAAAAAAAAAAAAAAAAGGAACTATTTTAAAGAAGAACCAACAAGATGATTATAAAGTTAATCAGGCTTGTGCAGTGGGAAGCGCGTAATTTTTATGTATTAAATTAAATATATATATACATATATATATTATACACTTATATATACAAGAAATATTCAATATACAAGCATATAACAAAACAAGCCTCGGAGAGTCGAAAGCAGCGGCATCAGTGGCAACGGCAGCAGCAAAGAAATAAATTCTGGACTTGAGATCAAAATAAAAATCAGCAACGGATTCATTTAGACATCTAAGTGGCATAAGTTATAAGCAGATATCGTATCGGAAGCGAAATGGAATAGAATGCATAATAAGCAAAAATTAAAAGAACGTCAAGTGAAATAAACAAGCGTTTGTATGTATAAAAACACCTTGTTTTATTTTAAATTGGGCCCCAGATAAAGTAAAACAAATATCTGAATGTATTTTTTGAATTTCTGTTAACAACTGGCACTTTTATAGCAGTCAGCTTGTGTGCGTTACTGAAAGCTTATCAGAATCTTGTTAGAGCTGCGCATGCGGTGTGGCAACGACTATGAATTAAATGTCAGAATTTCTGTTTATTCAAAATACATTTATTACTAAGCTATTTATAATCATAAAAACCACAGGAAAACAAATAATATTCTATTTAACATTTAAATTACACTGCCTATACGGAAACTAGTTCGCAAACATGTATGAACTGAGCTGCGTTCGTGCTCGTACCGAACTGGTTCGATGTGGGACTCGTCATCGTTATCGAACTTTTTGACTTGCAAACAGTTAGTCTTATTGGACAGCTGAGCGCGAACGGGTGGTACGAACGCACAAAATTTCTTTTGTATATACTTTAAACCACAAACTGAAATCGAGAAAACTTCAAGTGAAAAATTCGAATTAATCAACGCATCATATAGATTTAGTGCTGCATAAGTGACAATCCTCTCTCTTTCTCTAACTCTCCCTCTCTAATTGGAACTAATCACAACTGTGCTGTGTTGCGTGTGTGTATATGTGTGTGCGTGCGTGTGTTTATGCTTGGGGCTACAGTAAAACAGCGGCAAATCTTGTTGTTGGTTGCACCTATTAGAGAATCACCCACAAAATACGATGCAAAAAGGAAAGAGCAAGAACTGCCAGTAACAACAACAATAACAACAACAACAACAGCAACAAGAACCCGTATGTTTAGCCTGCCATTGTATGTGTGTGTGTGTGTGTATATAGCTTGTGGTTGAATTTTGGCAGCTAGCGACAAAATATGTAGAAAATAAATATATTGTACATATGTATATATTTGATAGCTATGCAAAAATTAAATACAATTTGTACATATTCTGTCTGTAAATACCGAAATGCGGTAAACAATAATGTGAGCAACAATACAATAGTGTGTGTGCGTGTGCTTAAATGCTGGCATGTATTTATTTTGGTGTGTGTGCGTGCGTATAGACAATCAGTTGTCAATGAAGCTGTGCAGTTAGCCGCTGCCGGCGCTTCGCTGTTGTTTATGTTGCTCTGCTCTAACAGCGGCTCAAAGCTTGCGTGCATGTGTTTTTGTGTGCGTGTGTATTGGTATGCCCTGGCTGCGCTGCCAATAGTCAACGTTTCAATCATAAGGGCAACCTAATTTGTATTTTGTTTGTCGAACTTATCAGCGCGACATTGAAAAGTTGAACAATATGTTAAAAGCTAGAGTTGGGCGCGTGCTTTATATTCTTATAAGACTTTATTGCTCTGATTCGAATTTGCGTTATCAATATCTTTTATTTGTATACAAATTTAAATGTAGGTTTCCTTATCAAGTTCAACACAATTATACACATATGTATATTATATGTTAAACGTATTATGAATGATTTATATATTATTACATTTTTTTTGCCGACCGCAAATCGAATTCCCTTGAACAGTTCTATGATTCGTGCTGAAATCACGCGCCCATCTCTAACTTCTAACTGAGTCTAGCTTAAATTCAAATTCAAGCTAAACAATATGTGTATTTCTTTCAGTTAATTTTACGACTTTTGTAAAATTCATCACACGTCGAAGTCGACTAATGAAACAGCAACGAAACAGAAACAATAATAATACAATCGACATAAATTGTCAACAATAGAAAGAAACAATCAACTCCAACTGAATCTCATGAAACAGCAAAACCTAAAACAAAATATAATAATAATAAAAATACATACTAAACGGCTTTATTTTTAAATGTTTGGAAAATAAGCGACTGTGTTTTAGTTAATTGGAAAGTAGTTAGAAAATTTGTTGTGTGTTTTGTAATTTGTTATCAAGTGTATAAAAAGCAATTAAAAGCAAAAGAAAAAAAAAATTGATTTTTTTTTTAAACGATCTAAAAGTGCGCTAAAACATTTGTGACTCAAGTGTGAGTAGACGAAAGATTTAACTTTCGCCAATTTGCTTTAAATATATATGTATGTATATAAAATTATAAATGTATATGTACATATGTATTCCATATGTTGCTTAAGCATTGCCCCCAGTTACTTTCATAACCGCCTTCTCCTGCCACCCACTCCTACATTTGTTTTTATTTATATTTTGCTAAACGCCCACATACACATACATAAGTGTGGCAAACACTCAGCTGCACTACACACACACACACACACACACACACACACACACACACACTTATTCCTGCTTGACTGCCACTAACCAATGCCCCCAAAACCGCGTCTAACCAATGCAATCAAAACTTTCGTTCCACTTGCATTTATACAAATGTTGTTGTTGTTTCTTCTTCCAATATAAAATCCTGCAAAATAAAATCGAAATATGTTAAACTGCGCATTTACGGAAACTAACTCACAACGCAAATTCCTGCATACAACACTACAACAAAAACAACAAACGGATATTTATGGTGAGTACATATGTGAGGCGACTCGCAACCCCCATAGATGTAATGTACTTATCCCATTTACAGTTAACTGGGCACGGCATTTTGGGTGTGTGTGTGTGCGCTCGAGAGCTTATTTTCTATTTATGTTTTTATTTACGTTGTTTTTGATGCCAACTTCAAAGAACTGTTACAGGATAACAGGCGAGTCGACCCGAAAGTTGTTTAGCTTTTTGGCTAGAGCTCTGCGTGCGTTATCGCATTAGACGCGTGACGTTACCCTACCCTTGAGACAACAGTTGCCACGCCTCGCATTTAGTTAACAGCTAAGCATTTGCAACCCCACTTTTCACTGGAAAATCATCACACTCCCTCTCTCTTTGCCTCTCTCTCTCTCTCTCCCCCACTCTCTCGCTCTGTTCGTGAGGCAAAAAGTGTGTCACGGCATTTGCTTTAAGAGTCTGTCCCCCGCTTCACCCCCCATCTCCATTCGCCTGCACATTGACAACCCCCCGCGAGCCATGCTGGGCTTTGTCTTCTCAGCTGAAAATATTGAAATATTGTTATAAGTACTATATGTATTTCTTAATAAATCAATTCGCCCTTTCGCGTTGCCCTGACAACGCGGTCAAAACATTTAACACAAAGTTCAAATACCTTTCTTGCATCTAATATTAAGCTATTCGATTTGAGAGGGAGAGACAGAGAGGGAGAGAGACACTAGCACCAGCTGTTTGGCAAATATTTTCGGCTGATGTCAGCTTGGGGCTTGGCGCTTGCTGCTTGCTGCTTGGCGCGAGGTCTCGCTTTTTGGGTGCCAGCCTTGTGTGTCGCCAGAGCCAAAAATCAATATTAAAAAACTGAAATCGAAGTCGAACAAAAACAAAAGATGTTGTTGAATGCTAAATACGTGGGCAATAAGCATATATATCTATATAATTATATATTATATATGTAAATAATTATGGACACATACAAACATATACAGGTGTCATCGAAGCAGCTGCAAAACATAGACGAAATGAATCGATTCCTTTCCCTTGTAGAATTAAAGTATGCCCAGTTGTGATATGGCTTACGAATATACATATATAAAAAATGTGGTGATCGCACACAGAAATAGTAGTGGCCATAGAAATAGTAGTCATAGAAATAATATATCTATATAATATAATAATATATCCAGAAATAGTAGTAGCTCTAGAAATAATAAAGGAAATAGAAATAGAAATATGAACAGTAGGTCTCGTAGAAATAGTAGCAGTTGCAAAAATAGTAGTGGTCGTTAAAATAGTAGTAGTAAATACCTATAGAAATAGGAGTAGCACGAATAGTGGTCATAGAAATAGCATTAGCTCTTGACATAGTAGTAGCCCTAGGGAAAATAGAAGTAGCTCTATAAATAATAGAGGCTGTATAAATAGTAGTGAACATTCAAAGAGTAGTAGTGGGCATAGAAATAATAAGCGCTCTAAAAATAGTAGTAGCTGTAAAAATAGTAGTGGTGATTATAGTAATAGTAGTAGTAACACAAAGAGTGACCATTGAAATAGTAGTAGCCATAGAAATAGTAGTGAACATACAAAGAGTAGTAAAGAAAGGCCATGGAAATAATAGTAACTCTAAAAATAGTAGTAGCCATAGAAATAGTAGCGAACATACAAAGAGTAGCAATAAAAGGCCATGGAAATAATAGTAACTCTAAAAATAGTAGTAGCCATAGAAATAGTAGCGAACATACAAAGAGTAGCAATGAAAGGCCATAGAAATAGTAGTAGCTTTAGAAATAGTAGTAGCCCTAGAAATAGTAGTAGTCCTAGAAATAATAGTAGTCCTAGAAATAATAGTAGCTCTAAAAATAGTAGTAGTCATAGAAATAGTAGTGCTGGCAATTAGAAGTTAAAAGTTAAGTTAAGTTTTAACTTAAAACTCATCATACTATTTGATAATTTGAGTATGAAAATTTACTGTAATATAAAAAATTTACTGTAATATTAAAATTAACAAATGAAAATTGATTGGAATCGCAAAAAGAGATCAATTTTACAGCATAGAGCAGCTCGGCAAAGATTTTCAGTTAAGAATTACAATTTGCCCGAGCCCTGCAAAATATTCCCACTCGTTGCCTGTGGCGTTGTCAACTTGCCTGACAGACAGCCCATCCTGAGTGCTTATTGTCCTAGCTGGGCAATCGATAAGCTGAGGCGACGGCAGCAAAAACCAGCTGCGAAAGCTGTGTGAACTTTGCAGCTGAACTTTGCTCGCAACGCGAACGAGCAGCAGCAGCAGCAGCAGCAGCAGCTGGGGCGGCTCAACTTGAACTTTGCTTACACAACAATTGTTGTCAGACACGAAAATAACATAAGGCGACTGGGTCATTCATTGGGTGATTCAAATAGAGAGAGAGAGAGAAAACAAGTAAAGACGCACTTTCATAATCAGTTGTAGTCATTCCACCAATTACAGCCGCTTTGCGGCAACAGTGCGTATGCGTAATGCAAGAGTCATTAGCGCGTAATGCGCATACGCCGTGTGGGACAAGCAATAGATTCGCCATTTCCGCTGTTGAATAATGATGATGACGAGACGAGATGACCAAAAATTGAAGATTTCATGCGCCATTGACAATGAGCTCAGCGAGAGAGAGAGAGAGAGGGAGAGAGCATAAGTCTGTACTAAAGGTCAGCTTGATTTGTTTATAAATATAGCTCGCATGCGGCTAATTATTGCTGGTTTTAAAGTTGAATTGAACAGCAATTGAAATGAGTATTTATGACTTTGCCGCAGCTGCCAATCAACTTTAATAACTGCATTAAATGAAATGCGAATTGCGCTGATAAGCAGTGCTCGTATATAGAAACCTCTTTTTGGCATTGAATCACAACTCAAGCTAGACAAAGGTCTCTCTCTCTCTCTCTCTGTCTGTGTCTTTGTCTATGTGAGATTTCGCATTCTTTGCACCTAGACAACACCCATTTGTTTACGATGACGTCCTCCCAATTGACAACAAATATTCAACGCTTGTTAAAATGACATCAGCACGTGTGTTTCAACTACACTACATATACATTGTATATATATACATATATAAATTTGTATACCAATATTTGGTGGTTCCATTCACTGGGGGCGCCAACTTTCACTGTGATATAGCCACAGAGATAAGATAAGCGCTGTTTAGTGAATGAATCAGGCTTCGCTCTTGTAGATTTCGTCTTTGATTGTCACGTTAATGTCTAATCAATTAATATAAATTGCCAATACCTTAAGCACTTTTCTCAGGGGTGGCCTTGGCTATCTGTCTGTCTGTCTGCCTGGCTTTGCGGTTAGCTATATCGTCTTACTGAATCTCTATATTTAGTGCCAGGCCAACGAATACAGCTAATAAGCTGTACAGTGGCTGGAAGGGCTCCTCAGTAATTAATTTGCTGCAGCTCGCATGGTCTTAACGGAGGGCCAGATCTGTCAGCTCGGCTTGTTCTCGTTATTTAATTACTGCGTCATATTCAGATGGCGTAATGCATGAGCACATGGAACTCCATGGCAGCCCCGGCAGGCCATTAACAGTGCTGCTTATGACCCGCCTAACGGTTTGTGCGGGCAATTAAAAACGGGAAACACGAACCATGGAGCTCGTGTCTCTTGCCAACCTGTTGCAGATCGACGGCCCATTGCAAATGTTCACATATCATTTCATTTAATTATAGTTTCAAGAGACTTGATCTACTATATTCTAGATGGGAAATTTGCTAAAATTTACTTTAAAAAAATATTATGATTAATGCATTATCTGCGTATCAGCTAATTAAATTCAAATTTTAGGAAATTTATTATATTATATTTTATATAATAAATCATATTATTCAAATTAAGTTAATTTTTTTCCCATTTCTATTTAAAGCTTTCTTCGGGTTATCTAAGAGTTATCGGGTTATCTACATAAATTAGACATTTAAAAAAATTTTTTAAATTATAATATATAGGAAATTATATATAAATTATATAAATATAGTATAGTATAGTATAGTATATAATATATATAATATACTATATATAATATATTAATATATATAATATATTATATATAATATTAGAAAGGAAAAATGATTTGATTTTAATTTTAAAATATTTATTTTATTTAATTTAAATTATTCATTCTTATTTATCTTGATCTTAAACATTAAATTCACTGAAATTAAATTTCTGAACATTTCATAATTATTTATTGAAAATACATTTATGTATTTTACATTTTCAACTGTATGAAACATTTTCAACTGATTAAGGTATGTGGCCTAAGGCTTTTTGTTTTGTTTTTGAATTTAGCAAAATTGTTGATCTTAATGAGCATCGATTCATTCTCATTCATTCATACGTTTTACCTGCAATTATCCAACTGTTTTTCAAAACCTAATGTGATTCAAGATATCCATGAATCTTCTCTCTTAAACTCTTAGTGAGACTTTTAATTCAATTAAAATACATCAATTAAAGAAAGAGATTTTTAATTAAATAAAAATACATAAATAAATACATAAACAAGAAAAGATTTTTAATTAAATTAAAATACAATTGAAATAAAAAAGTATAAATTAAAATTTATCAAATTTTTAATTTTTAATAGTTGAATTCATATTTCTATTATAATTTAAAATTTCTGAACAAAAATTGAATATTATTAAAGTCATAATTAACATTCATTCAGTGTCTATTTGAAATCCTTTTGTTAATGTACAATTTAATAGTCTTAGAATTCAACAAATATAATATTCATTAAAGAACTCTTTTCTTTCCTTTTCCTTGCATAAAATGTAATTATTATGCCATTCTCTCTATCTCAAGCCAAATGCATATCTAGCCACATTTCTCTGCTTAAACGTTCACATTTGTTGGCTGTATATACATATGTATGTATATATAAATGTGTACTTATGTACTATACATATATATATATTTATATGTTGCTAATGAATTGGGAAAAAATCTGGTGGCATCGCATCGCCGGCGTTTCCTTAACAAACAATGAAGAACATTTGTTCATTGTTAACACTTGTAAATTCTGTTGGCAGCAGTCTAGGCACAGTGGATAAACATATAATAAATTGTTAATTTTTAATAAAAAAATTGTAAGTTTGTAAATCATACTTCTTAAACAATAAACGGAATAGTTGTTTATTATTATTTTATTAAAAAAAAATAAATAAATTCGGTATTTGTATTGTCAATGTTTGGTACCACTGTGCAGCAGCGAAAGATGCGTTCGGTATTTTCATCATTCAGCTGTTTGGCGTTGCTTTTGTATTTTGCTTTCTGTTTTACTTGTTTTGCTATTGTTCTATGCTTAAAAATATCCACGAATACTTGTTGCTCTCGTAAGAGCTCTTGGTCCGCGCCCCCCTCCCGCCCACCTGCCCGCCTGCCCACAGTGGGGTCAATAGACGAGCCGTTAAGTCAAAGTCAACGGCGCATTTAAAGCAGCCAAGTAGCATTTAAATGCAAGTGTGCATATATGTGTGCACAGAGGTGTATATAGATAGCACATATGTATGTATGTATGTATGTATGTACGTATTCATGTATGTGAATGAATTGTATCTCTGTTTTTTTTTTCATTCGGAAGCAATTCGCAAATGACATGAAACAGATTCCAGGAGTGAGATACAAATATATACATATATGTATATATGAATATATATGTGTATATATGTATATATCTCTGCTTGTCGAATTGTGGCCATTGGGTCGATTCGTTCGTTTGCCAAGAAATTTAACAACTAGCAATTGTTTAAACATTAACTGCATCGAGTGCCAAATAAGCGCTCAAGTGGAGGCGACACGTGTCTAGGTCTTTAGTTGTTGTTGCGCTTCCAATTGGAATTTGCATCTCCCAACTAAGAATTTCTTATTTGATTCTATGTTTCAGCTTGAATAGAAAGTGCCTTAAAGGGCTGGCAATTGGGCATTTTTGCTTTTACTTTTGCTTTGGCTTTGCTACCAAACAGAAGTCTTACGTCATTTCTTTTTGTGTTTTTGTTGCGTCTCTGTTGAATGAGAATTTATGTATGTATTTATTTATTTACATACAATAGGCGCAGGCTACTGCGACTGACTCTTTAAGAGCATTATAATTTTGCTATGAATTTCGTTGCGCAGCAGTCAAAATAATAATTGGGTTCAAGCACTTTACCAAGAATTTTTGGGCTGGCCAAATAATATAAGTGAGAGCTATAGAAATGTGCAATAAAATAAAAACTTTGTGAGTTATGGTTTTGATTGTAGTTTTATTTGGAAAATATCCCATTAGCCAAATATGCGCAGCGGCTTTGCGCTTCTTTCAGCCTGACTGTAGCAGCCACTTATATATCTTTTATGTATTCTCTGCACTTCACATGAAACTCCATCTAAATGTTGACTGAAGTTGCTAAAGACTTCTCTCATACTTTAACTGTTCAATTGCTGAGCTGCTAGCTCAATCAGCTCAGACAATTCAGAAAATTTACATTGCGTACTAAAAGCCGAGCCTCTATTTATAAAATGTTTTTAAAATGATTTACACATGTTCAGCAGGCGTAAGACAATGCTCAAGTAAATGCCAATATCTACTATATAATTTCAATTCAAAATGTTATCGATAACTTAAGCAGTTGCTGTACCATCGAGTCCCGATAATACGAAATGGCAAAAATATCTTTTTTTTCGATTTACACAGAAATCGAAATATCGAGATCTAACGAGATTTATGGAAAACAAATTTTTTCAAGGGCATAGAATTTTTTTCGATTTAGCAGAGTATAAATTATGGATACCTTTATTCAATTTTTATTACATGTTTCTTATTAGTGCATTCAGCATTCGGCATTTTGTTGTTTGCTTTGGTTTATTGCTCTTCAATATTGTGTGTGTTTTTTTTTTTTTTTTTTTTTTTTTTTTAATTTCGTTTCTTTTGTGTTTTTGGCATGTTCTTTGAGCACGTCGCGACCTCAAAAAGTTATGACGTCAATAGTTGCCTGCCTGCCTGCTCCAGTGTCTCTACAACTCGCTCTCCTTCTCTCTTATCTCTCTGTTCCTTTCTCTCTCTCTCTCTCTCTCGCTCTCTCTCTCCCTCTCTCGAGCTCTATGCGTCGGCGCATTAACGGCTTTGCCACCTTAATCGACGCTGTGTGAGATACACACGTTTGAGGGGCCCGCGAATTGTGTTCAGTTTCATTTCTGTTCGGTTTTAGAACAAAACGATTTTCATTTGAGTTTTTCTCCTTATTTGACGCACCTTTTCCGTTATTAATTTTTCGCCAAATATAATATTAATTATATAAAAAATCAATGTAAAATAGTTTTATTTAGTTTCAAGCGAGTTCATTTTGTTGTTTGTTTGTGCAATATTGAAATAGTTTTTGGGTTTTCGCTGTGAGTGGAAAGCTTTTTCATATTTTTTCTAATGAACAAAATGTTCAAAGTTCTATAAATAGACATGGCTATACACAGAGATCGCAGCAAAGCAGATCCCCGAGCCAGTGGCGCTTGTTGTTGCAATACACACACACACACACACATACGCACACACACTTAGATACATCTAAATATACTGTTATATATGGGCCAACTGTTTCGAATTACTAACTAATCCAATTCGAATTTCAGACTTTGTTGCCATTATGATGCTGCTGTCTGATCGCTGGACCTGCACCATGCTCTGCTAAACAATGGATCTAGCAGATCAAATCGATGACTATATCTGTTCGTTCGAGGGACTTGGTGACTTAACAATGGACTCCTTAGCCATCTTCATATTCTTGTGGGCCGTCTTGGCCCTATTCTCCGTTTGGCTGTGCAAGCTGCTCTACCACAAGTATCTGAATAAGGGCGCCAATGCCGCCGCCTCTACCGGCAGTGCCGGCAACAGTCGCCAGAGCAGCGTGGCTCCTGGTGCAGCTGGCAAGCCAGAGAAGCGACTGTCTGAGCCACGCGATCTGCTGGCCACCAAGAGCAAAGTGGAGGACCTATCGAAGCCACTAACCGGCGCGGCCGGGGGCGCTGCTGGCGGTGGTGCAGCGGGCCGCGGACGTTCCACAGCCTCGCCCATGGGCGGCGCAGCGGCCGGAGCGCGTCGTCGAGTGGTGCGCCAGAGCTCTACGGGACCAGAGAACCGTAAGAAACGATATGTGCCGCCGCCCTCCAATGTGGTGGGACCAGAAACGGTAAGTGAAGTAGTGCTGATTCCCCTGACCTTCGAGATCAGCTCAATTGAAATTGATCTCTTTGCAGAGCTCCGTCACATGGACCAGCCAGGTGTTTCGCTGGCTTTACAGCGATCTAGTTATAGTCAACGAACTGCTCATGTCCTGGGTGATAGCACTCAACGACACCTTGCGCAAATCCGTCGAGGAGGTGAGTGCATGACCTCACCAGCACCGGCTTGTGACGTCACTAGAATTGCTTTGCTCCCACCTAGCTCTCCCCAAGTTCTCGCCATGCGACGGCGTCCATTGAACCCAGTTCTGGTTACGTGGCCTCGACTTTCAACTTGGCTTTTTACTTGGTTTAGCTCAGGCGCTCAGCCAGTCAGGCGTAGCCGGCGTAGAAACGCGTTTTGAGCACAGCTAGCGATGCTTGTTTCTTTTTTATTTTTTTATTTATTATTTGTATTTTATTTTATTTTACCTTTATTGTTTTCTTTATCAACGTCGCTCCCCGAACGTAGGCCAAGGTCAGCAATTTTATTTGTGAGCTGTGCGTTAGTCATTCACTCGCAGCTTTATGACTTTTTCTGGCTCTGTTGTGTTTTCGCATGGCGATCACATCCATATGAACTAATTCTTTATAATCGCCGCTTACGTAATGTCGCCAAAACCAGAAACAGTCGGCGACGGCAAAGTCGTCCAACAGGTTTTCTAGCACAGAGGCTGGCTAGCCGCAAAGGCTGCCGCAAGGCTGCATCCTTCAGGCCTGAGATTGAGCGTAATCAAAGGGACAAATATCGATATAGAATGATTGTAATCTATGCCAGATTTCAGTATTACATTCACATCCTCTTCGATGTTATCGATGGCACAAATATTTATATTTGTCTTCTAATTTATGACCTTACTTTTAGACTGTGAAATTGTATGATTCAATTGATCGCGCTATTAGATATTGATGACACGCTCAACAAACCGATAAATATTGATAAGCATTATCGATTCTAAGACAATATTACAATCTTTATTGCTTGATTATATATTTCGGAATTTATTTCTGTTAGCTCACTTAGTTTTCAGTTGATGTTATTGACGATATCGATATACGTCTCAAATCCCGTATTGATGGGTCACTACTTAAATTGTCATATTTAATCATGAGATATCGTTATCGATCCGAATTGATCGATTATAGACATTTTTAATATTTTTATGCAAATATTTTGCTAGATATGGACACGATTAAATATATTATCGATTTAAAATCGATAGTTTATAGTATATAAATAATGCAATAGATGACATTAAAGTCCATATATACATATAGATAATGAATGCATAAATATGGATAAGTACTCTCACCACTTATTAGCTGTTATCGATAACTAATTGAGCACATCGATAAATACCAACTGAAATTCTCTCCATTTGCAGCATGGTGTAGCAGTTGAGGTGGTGCGCGTACTGCCCGATAGTCCAGCACCGGCTCTTAATAATATATTTTGCAATTGCGAGGAGCAGAATCCCGCTGAAATGGTAAGTGGAGTGCTGAAATAAATGATCCATCTATGCTAATTGGGACTTAACCGCTGCTTACAGCTCATCACCTTCGACTGCGATGCGATGCCGGTGCTGCAGGTGAAGACTTTTAGGCAGAAGTCGGGCAAGGTGGAGACCTCGCATTACAAGGTCACCGTGTCCCGGTTCCGTGCACGCATGTCCATACCCATCAACTACAATACGCTTAAGGGTGAGATGCGTGTGGATGGCTATCCGGACGTAAGTACATAGATACATATATGAAATGATACAATAAATGTTGAGAACTAACACAATATATATATCTATATACAGGTGCGCATTACCATGAACAGTGTGGGCGCCATCAAGCCCATGGATCAGGATGAGCAGCAGCTGCAGACAGTCATCAGCGATATATTGACGACGGCGCTGCGCGACACCGTCTATCCGGTTGACTTCTCCATCTACTCGACCTGTCCCCGCGCCGAAGTGGAGCCCCTCGAGTTGCCCGTAATCTATCCCGTGCACTATGATTCGCTGGCGGTGAGAGCGTGTGGAGAGCAGTGAGAAGCGTCTGTTCTGTGTTGCGTGTTCTTTTCGTATTCTCGTAACTCTTCCCGTTGACATCTGCCCCATTTTCAACTAGTATACACACACACACTCACAAGTGTACAGTACAGCGATGTCTCTCACTCAAGCACCACACAGACAATGAAAGACAACACTTCTCATTGTTCTAGCGCCGTAACACCAAAGGACATACAATCTTGTATCTATCATTCAGCGTTCTGTTGAAATGAATGAAATTCGCCTTTTCTGTCTCTAATTCGCCATTTGACATATTCCACTCGATGTTTTGACCATTGCCTTGGGCTCTAGTTAAACTGTTCTCTCTCTCTCTCTCTTTCTTTTGCGCTCTCTCTTTTCAGGGCAATCAATACTTTCAATATTATTACAATTACTAAATCTCTATATATATATATGAATATATGTATAAATCACCCCCTTGAGTTCCCCCTCGATTAAAGGCGAATTTCATAAGCTTCAGCTATTCTCAAAGTTCTCTCTTTCTATCTCTATCTCTCTCTCTCTCTATTTCTACTTCTTTGAGTCAATTCAATTCTGTTAATTCATTCATTGTCACTCGCTCACTTGCATGCTCGGCCCACACACAGCACAACATGGAGCATCTGGGCTCTGGCCTGCTGCGCGACGGCCAGCACATGGTATCGGGTCGTCGCCTGCTGGTGAAGATCGTCAAGGGCGAGGGACTGAAGGATGCGCACGAGCCCTATGTGGTCATCGAGATGGACGAGCCGGCGCAGAAGAACCAGACGGGCACTCAGCGAGGCAGCAAACCCTACTGGGATGAGCATTTCCTATTGTGAGTAGAGATTCTCCTGATCTTTAACTGTACTTCTTGCCTTACTGACTCTTCTTCTTCTTCTTCTTCTGCAGCGAACTCTCCCCACAATCGGCTGAAATACTGTTTGAGGTCTATGATCATCCGGTGATTGCATCGGATCCGCCCAAGTTCCTTGGCCTCGGCCTGGTCGGCATCGACGAGCTGGCCGTGGGGCCCGCCTCCACGCAGGTGCTGCAGCTGCAGCCACGCCCCTACGAGACACAGCCCGTGACGGGCGCCATCACCGTTGACTTTGTGTTCATCGAGGGCGCCGAAATACCAGCCCACGCCCGACCCAATCGCCTGAAGGAAGCCCTGCGCCTCAGCACGCCCGCCATCAATGAGCACATTCGCAACGGAGCCGACCTGGCCGACGCTGCGGTCCGTGCCCTGCAGGATGGCACCCTCTCCGGCTCCACCGGCAATGGCCAGCCCAGCAAGAGCACCCTTATCATACACAGCGTGCAGCGGGTGAGTTGCCAGCGTTCCGCCATTCCCTGTCAGATCTCCTCTTTCTTATTCTCTTTTTCCTCATTTATTTATAATTTATATTTTGATTTTCTTTCATATTTCTTTTCATTTCATTTCCCGCAGAACTCGACCAATCCACATGCATTTAAGGTAACCTATGCGCCAGTTTCCAGCTCGATTTTTCCATTTTCTTTTTCCACTTACGTATATATTTGAGTTGAATTTCCATTACACTTAATTATGTGCTAATCAGCTATCCAGATGCATACATACATATCCATTCATACAACATGTGTAGCGTCCAACGTTGAGCTAATCAGAAAAAAAATACAAATTTCGTTTCTCGTTCTGTTTATTGATCGTTTTGCCTAACCCCGCGCTTATCTAACCACCAATCGCTCCGGCCAGGTCGAGCTGAACAAAGATGGCCAGATCGAGGTCACCGAGAGTGCCTCGCCCACGGAGCTCGATCAGGTCGTCGCCCAGGCCTTCGAGCGTGCTGCCAACGAGGCTGCGGCCAACGCGAGCTCGATCGATCTGGTGGACAGCCCGGGCAGCGAATCACCCAATACAACAGGTAACACAGTTAACAGCAACGAGGAGACCACAGCCGAGGTGAGTAGCACGCAAGAGTTCCGAGTTTCACATTTGCACAGAGCATGGCATGCGCACCTGTAGTTGAGTTCGGGAGTTTAGCGATTCTAGCGAATCCTTTCCATTCGCAGTTTGGCCAGCCAAATGCCGCCTCCTCGCCCAATGGGAGTGGCTATCACAACAACTACAGCCTGAATGGCACCAACAATCTGAATGGCAGCGGCAGCGGCTACAACTCGAACAGTTTGACCCGCAATGGCGGCTCTTCGCCATTCCCAAGCCAGCAGCAGCAGCACCAGCAGCAGCAGCAGCAACAGCACTCGGGCTTGGATCTGGGCGATCGTGGTCGGAGCAAAAAACGTAATTTCTTTGGCACCCTCAAGAAGCGTCTCAGTCGTTCTAAAACCCGCACCCTATCGGCCGATCAGCCCAATAACAACAATCATAATTCACAATCAGCCAATAATACAGCAACAACAACAACAGGACTCACTCGAACAGCCACTGGAACCCTCAATGGTGATTCTTCCCGTTCATTATCTGTCGATCGTGCCACTCTGTCTAAAAGCAATTCACTTGGTAATTACCCCAAAGTCCATTTCACACCATTCATTACAATCACAAGCACACATTCACACACACACACACACACACACGCACACTCACATTCAGACAACATTAATGAACATTCACATTAGATCGTATCTAACTTTTGCACTAAACGCATGTGTTTATCAAGCGGAAAAATATTTGTACAAAAATATTCAAGTGGAACATAATTTGAAAACTTTACAACAAATTCCATAGAGCATGCACATTATTTAAAAATATTTAAAATTCATTTAGGCTGAGCTGCGGTAAAATTGATTAATAATAATTAAAACCAAACCAAAAAAAATATATTAAAAAAAAAAATTATAATAATTAAATGGAAACACAACAAATTATTAAAAATATAATATCAATAATTTTTGTTAATTTTTTTCTTAACGAAAAAATGCAAAGCTTAAATTTTAAGCTTCAATTATTAAATAAATATAAATTGTAGTACATTGAATAAAAAAAATAAAAAAAATAAATAAAAATAAAAATAAAACAAATAAAAAAAATAAATAAAAAAAAAAATATAAATAAAAATATGAATATGAATACAAAATAATAATATAATATAATAAATAATATATTTTATATTTCAATACAAAAAAATAATATGATCAAGCTATAGAATTATTAATAATACATGAATTATAATTTGTATATATAATATGCAACGAGTATAGCCAAAGAAAATTTTAGTATAGCTTTCTCATAAAAAATGTATTTATGTATATAAATATATATACATATATGTAAAAAATATATATATATATATATATTATATATATATATATATATATTATTTATTTTTTATGATAAATTAATTTTTTTTATTAATATGCTCAAAAATTCAAGACTCTACCTAGCATCTATATATTTGTGTATCATATCATATATCATACACATGTATGTCTCATTCGTTCTTGTGTTATGTCCTTAACTATACTTTTACCGTTCTTTATTCTACTTCTCTCCCCCCCAACGCTAACCAAAACCAAAAACTGTTTTCCCGCACGTAAACTTGAAAATCTGTATGTACCTCTTGTTTAATACTTTCTATGTATCTAATATGTGTCTTACACACACACACACACACCTACACACAAACACAAACACACCTGTTGAACTGAACACAAAAACGGAATTTTATTATTATAAATTATTTTCCTTATGCAATTTTTTTTTTGTTCATTTGGTTAAAATTATGTTCTTCTTTTATATTTATTTATTTTCATATATATTTTGGTGTATTCGGGTGTTTGGTGTGTGTGGATCTTATTATATAAATATCTTATATAACTGCAACAATAACAACAACAACACAACAACAACTACCAAATATATATCATCATCAACAACAACAAATGCAACAACAACAACAACAACTTGCAATTGAAGGACCCCGCATGGGCATTGGTAACTCCATCACCGACCACTCACGACGCTCTTCAATTTCAGAATCCTCAGCCATCTCCGGGTTCTCCTCGGCTAGCAACAAGACCTACGTACACGAGGCGTCCACCTTGGTCCTGGAAACTGTGGAGAATGGCGTTAAACGGTTAGCATGAATACGAATTTTATTTAGATTAGTTTTCGATTAGAGTCAAGAATCTATATAGATGACTAAAGGAAAAGCGATAGATGTCTGATAAGAGTAATCTATTAAGTCAATCCTATCAAGCAATTCTCGTAGATCAAGTTTATGCTTAAGCTTATCGATACTCGATATAATCGATAAAAATCGATGTGATAATCTGGTCATGAAGAGCTAAGAGCTTTGTACATAATATATTATCAGTCGGATACTATCGACTGAAATTCATTTGATATATTTAATGATTTACTAATGATTTGATATCTGCTTCCAGACATTTCATCGTCCCACTGGCCATTGCACAGAGGCCTCGTTGGCGTCGCAAGGGCACCAAGCTGCACATCTATAACGATCACACCTTCATAGCCAAACATCTGAGCGGGTAAGTCGCACAGAGAGATAGAGGAAGAGTGAGTGAGAGACGGGAGGAGCGTGAGAGATGAGACTGGAAGAAATAAGCAAAAAATGTGAAAGATGATTGAGAGAAAAATGAGAGAGATAGAGGACTGCAAGAGAGAGTCTAAACCTAAGAGG
Source organism: Drosophila arizonae (assembly GCF_054131065.1). NCBI lineage: Eukaryota > Metazoa > Arthropoda > Insecta > Diptera > Drosophilidae > Drosophila > Drosophila arizonae. Next base: position 14,306,915 of record NC_142925.1, on the reverse strand, counting down.
AGATTATGATAGAAGCCTGTGTGATAAATGAGAGAGCGAAGAGTGGAGCAGAGGAGTTACAGAAGTCTCTCTACTTCTGTTGAAGGAGGAAAATATAAGAGAAGAAGCAAGCAGAGTGTAAGGGGAATGAGAGAGAGAGAGTAAGAGAGAGAGTGTGTGAGAAATCAAAGAGACAGATAATAATAGAGACATCAAAGAGTGATTCCATCTGTACTCTCTGTCCCTAATCTAACATCTTGTTAACATCTTCCAATCCACAGTGGTGGCTTGCAGTGCTCGATCTGCATGAAGTCCATACCCAGGCGGCCGGGCAAGCAGGGCTACGAGTGCCGCGACTGCCAGTTGATATGTCACAAGCAATGTCACGTCCGTGCTCCACAGGCGTGTCCCAATCCTACGGTGCTCTCCATGGAACTGTAAGTTGTCCATTTCAATTGCCGATCGCTTACATATATAATACACTTCAGTTGAATATATCCATATATAATTATATCGTTTATATACGGTGGTTGGCTTTAGTAATTGAAGTACTAATTTATTGTTTTTCGTTCTTTATTTCTCTCTTCTTTTAAACACACCCACACACACACACACACACGAACAAACGTTACCCTGCCCTTGCCCAATTGACAATTTAGAACCTCATATCCGGTACTCACAGAGCGAGATTTGACTCTATAGTTAACATAACTTACACTTAAATATCCAATATGAATACTTAACATTGAATAATATTTTATTTCTATCTCTATTTTCTATTGTAATGTCCGCTTAAATGCTCCTGAATATTTACAACATTTTATTTGCAATTATTACAAATTTGAGTTTCTTTTACTTTTTTTTTTTTTTTTTTTTTAATATATATTTTTTAAGATTTGACGTCAAAATTATACAATTTTCTGTTATCTTATAATTAATTTGAAATTAAAGTTATTTTCTATTTTAGCGGAGGGCTTTAGTCTGAATTTGGTCATATTTTTATTATACAGCTGCTTTAACATACATAAGTACTGTTAAGTATATTACGCATCCTCTTTACGCGTGTCCTTTACTCTAATGTTGTCTCTTTTTTTCTATATATTAAGCAATACACACACATACACACACACGAACATCCGTATTTACTCCATTTGCAATCCACACAGCTTTCATTACATGCATTGATCTACTCACATACACACATAAACACACAGAGCATGCTTACACACACACACACGCACAGGCAGACAAGCATGTACAAGCTCTCACACAGCCATAAAACTAGTAGTTGCATACATTCATCTGTTAACTTATCTATACATCTATAAACACTCACACACACAGAAACATAAAGCACTATAATACCCGAATTCATTTTTGTTGTTACACAGTCTTCTAACATAATTTCACACATTTTTCTATTTCACTCAAAACATGGACACAGGATGCCGATTGATCAGTAAAGTTTTAAGCGCACAAATATATAAAAATAAATGTTTTATTATAATGAAGAAGAAAAGAGCAGCAACAGAATTAAGTAATTTATAATAAAATATACATTTTGACGTCAAGATCAGTTTATGTTCAACATTCACGCGATATATACATATGTATAGAGAGCAGGGAGAATATTTTTTTAGGCCAATTGTTCAGATCTTCCGTTATCGTTCACTAATTTTGGACAATGGGTAAGAATTGCAGCTGCACGCATGCTAATCTTCCAGTTAACAGTTAACAATTTACAATAAATAACAGCCTTTTCAAATAACAGCCAAAACAAAAACAAACTTTACTTCCTTTTTATCGATAAAATGAAAATTCGAATGATTTAGCATCGCTTGAAAAAAGATTTTTGTATGTTAATGAGAATGTTTTATTTTCAAATGGATTATTTGAATGTTATTTGAAATTTTCTTATTTTATTTTTTTTGAATAATTTTAATTTTGTTACTGTTATAATTAAATTTTTGATTTAGCTGCCGCCTGTAGTTCGTTGTGTTATAGTATTTTTAAGAATTCCCTCTGTTGTTAGTCAATTTGTTATTAATAATCATTTTTCTATTTATCTATGTATCTAATCTATTTTTAATTCTCTTTTCACAGAACGAAACTAAATCTAACTGCTGCGGATCGTAGCAGGAAATTATAAGGAAACCTACAATAAAACAAATTCGAATCGAAATAATATATATAATTAAAAATAGTATGCAATTTATACATATTGAGCGAAAGAGAAGTCGTCTAAAAATATTGAAACCATAAAATCAGAAAGAAACAAACTACAAACAATTTATAAACCTATAATCTATATATACTTAATTATGTTATTTATTTTATATTCGAGTGCAATAATTTGGGTTTATTTTTAAACTGTTTTCCTAACTTTACTGCAAATTATTACAAAGAACTTGGATATTTTGTATTTTTACCATCACGAATAATAATTGTGCAAATCTGAATAAATTTTTGAATAAAAATTGAATGGCAAAAAGCGAAATTCGAATCATAATTATTGGTCACACTTAACGGGCAATTCAGATGGCAACGCTAAAGCTGAACAGCTGCTTGGGCAACAATCGAATATATGTTAACCCAACAGCCACATCGATTGTTACTAACACTACCAGTTGAGCACAACAGCGGCTTGTGTTAACATCTGTAATGACAATAGTGACAATAAGAAAGAAGAAACTCTTGCAAGCTGCAAAAAGGTTTACATGCCCAGCTTTTAAGTAATATTGTAATTTGATTATATTTAAGAATATAAAAGAAACAAAAAGTAGTTTCATGGAAAACATATCTTATTAGCAACACTGTTCGTTCGGCAACATGTGGCCAAACATTGCTCGTCATCTTGGCAACATTTTCTCAACATGCTATTTAACAGCTCCTTTTGAGCACGTGAAACCTGGTTAAAAAAATGTAGGTGCGCGCATTGTATTTGTATTTGTTCTTGCGCTGCACTCGTCGGTCGGTCGGTCGCGTATGTTATTTGTGTTCTGAACGAGTGTGTGCGTTTGTAGTGCGTAAAAATTATTCATTAAATTGGAATAAATATACAACAAAAAAAAAAGTTAATCGAGTAAGCACGTGTGGATTTCAGTGCATTGATCGCATTGTGCCAATGCCAGCTTATTAGCTGGCATCAACAACAGCAGCAACAACAAATATCGCGTGCGTACCGTGTTAGTGGCCAACAGAACGTCAGACACGCCTCGCGACTGCGACTGCGACGCGACATGGAATCAAAATCATACGGCCGAAAAGCAGCAGCAGCAGCAGCAGCACAAAAAGCTGAAGAGAAGAAGAGAAGCAAGCCGCAGTAGACTTTGCTGTCGCCGTTGCCTTGTTTTTGTGTTGTTGTCGCGTTGTCTGTTTGCGCGTTGTCTGTATGTGTGCGTGTGTCGGTCTATGATTGCGTATATATGCATGTGAGTGCGTGTGTGTGCCTGCCAACGCCGCCGTGTCTGTCGCGTGTGTTAGTGCGATATATATTTCCAATTGGCATCTGTTTATATTTTTATATTAGCATATATAAAATATATAAATGTTTAAATTAATAAGGCGACACACACACAAAAGTGGCCAACAGATAACAAATGTTAAAAACAAATAAAATTTCAAAAAATATTAAGCGAACAATTTTTGGTCGTTTTCGCCGCTGTCGCAGTCGTCGCAGCTGCCGCCGCTGCTACTGCCACTTGTTTTTCCACTTTTGCGACCGCGACGCCGTTGTCGACGCCTCTGCCGTGGCCGCGGCCGCCGCCGCTCTCGCTTTCTCTCTCACAGTGCAACGCCAACGCTAACGCCGTCGCGTTTATCATTATTTTGACTATCATTGTTGTTGTTGTTGATGCGGTTACTGTTGTTGTTGTTGCTGTTTTGTTGCTGTGTGCGCTTTAATTTCGCTTCGATTCTGTTCTATTCCGTTTTATGATTATTTCTGCGTGCAAAGAGATGACCAATATTTTGTTATGCATGTGTGTGTGCGTGTGTGTTAGTGTGTTAAAAGCTAATTCTCAATATTAATTGAAATTCCAGTTCTATAAATACGGCAATTGTTAACCGTTACGCAACTTTGCATATAAGCACACATATATTTTACTTCGAGAAGTTTTCCAAATCACCCCCTCCCCTACGCACCACAACGAAAATGCAACAAATTCTGAAATTTTACGATATTTGAAATTGATCCACTACTTACCACAACAACAGCAGCAGCAACAACAACAACAATATTAACAGTAAAGGCAGCGCCACTTGCAAAAAGCACAACATAAAATACTGAAAGAGAGAGATAGAGACAGTGGGACATAGAGGGAGATAGACAAAGACAAAGACAGGCAGACAGACAGATAGGCAGGCAGCGAGCGCTGCTGCCTAGTGAATTCCGCTCTCGTCATGGCCGCTGCTCACAGTCACCACAATGCCAATTTGCTCAGCTCGGACATATCCCGGCGCAATCCGCAGGACGAGTACGATCTCATACAGAAAATTGGCTCTGGCACCTATGGCGATGTTTATAAGGTAAGTTCTTTTCTACTTTGCTCATTTTATGCTGCGGGCTGCCAATTTGCCAGTTGCGGCACACATCCACAACCACACCCACACACTTACACGCACACACTTAGCGCCACTTTGCTTTAAAGAATGAATTCCTCTTTATTTCTATTTCTCTCTCTCACTCAAACACGCACAAAGCCATTGCCAGAAGAACCAAATGAAAGCATGCTTGCAATTCCAAATACATATGTATATGAATAACATATTAGTATCTATGTGTGTGTGTGTGTGTGTTGAACTCCACTTCGACTTTTGTTTTGCTTCGCATTCCTTCTGTATTCGCTGCTGCTGCTGTTCCGTCTGCATGAGTGCACGTGCAGCAGCCGCTTTTGGTATTCTACACTCTCCACTCCACGCCCGTCCCTCTCCCACTTGCAGTCATGCTCATTTGTACATCTGTTCATCGCATATCTAACCCTTTGCTCTCTCCACACAGTGTGAGGCAAAATATGTGCAATATTTTCTGGCTCTTATTTTAAATTGTTTTTTTTATGCTCTTCTTTTTTTCTTATTTTGTTTATTTTGGTATTCGTCGATATCGACATGGTGCATGGTAAATGCTCGGCTGTCAGTGCGAGGCTGTCCTTGCACTTTCAATAGGAAAGGTCGCAGGGGACAAGCACTCACACGCGCACACACATGCATGCAGAGAGTGAGTGAGGGTGTGGCCATAATGCATTTCTGGTATAAGCCGCGCGTAATCCTCGCCAAGCGCAGCATATTCAAAATTGAAATTAGAATTTTGTTGAATTGCTTCGCTCTCTCTCTCTCTCTCTCTCTCTGTCTGGCATTCTCGCTCCCACTCTTTCGCTTCGAACAGTTAAAGTTGAAGCCACGCGCGCGCATTGATTATGCGGATTAATTTCCATATTGAATATATGTATGGTATGTATGTATGTATGTGTGGATTTTTATGTAAATACATACATATGTATGTGTCAGAGTGTTTATTTATATACATATATATTTACTCATCTGCCCTGGTGTACTGTGTGTGCATTGAAATGCCTGTGCGTTTGTGTGTGGATTGCATTTTGTGTGTGGATTGCATTTGCCTCTGCTCCGTTTTGCATGCGTCATGCGCCAAAGCTAACGGCGCATGCTTCCAGTGCTTCCACTGCTCGTCGCCATTTTCCACTCTTGACACATTTATTTATTTCCACATGCGGAATTTGTTGTACTCATGCTGGAATTTATGATGCCACACACATACTCACAAATCTGCCCCCCCTCTCTAGCTCTGTTTCGCTCTGTCTGTGTTTCTTTAACTCGGTCTTCACACACTGTTTACAAGCAGATGTTCGCTTGGCGCTGAAAACGTATGTTTTCTGTTTTGAACTTTTATTGTTTATGCAAAGTTTGAATGCACAACACATAAACAACGATGATCTAATGCAAAACAATTGTTTTTATTCTGAAAAGAATATTTAATAAAGCCCTCAAGCGATTCTCGCACTCTATTCTCGCACTTTATTTATGGCCTCGTGGATTCCGCTTCTAGTGAAAATTCTTATCAATAATAAATTCAATTGAAATGGAAATGCTCATGTTTCATAATTTCTATGCAGCCATTAGGCCGAAATTAATGCTATGACAACCAGCAAAATGTTGGCCAGCAAACAAACAATAAGCAGGCGTGTTGAGGCTGTTGGCCAAGCGGCAGCTTTTCATTATCGCAGCCAAGTGGGGAAAAGCGAATAAACAAAACAAAGTCTACTTTAAGGCGTGAATACTCGATAGCAAAACGGAAACCGAAGTTGCTGCAGGAAAACAAGAATAAGAAAGAGAACAAGCTCAGGCGAAGGCAGTGGCAGAGGCAGAGGCCGAGGCAGCGGCTGAGGCAGCGGCAGAAGTGTAAGCAGAAGTGCCTACTACAGTTATGTAATGAAATATGGCACACACACACACACACACAGACATTTATACACCCACACATACACATAGATGATTGCCTTAGTCAGGCACTTGACTTCGCACATTGTTGCCATTGTTTTTCTTGGTTTTCTTGCTGTTGTTGTTTTTCCGCTACACATTTTTACAATCAGCGTCGTCATTGTTGAGCTTCTTCTTGTTATTGTTGTTACTGTATAAGGATTTGCTGAATTGTGCTATGCTTTTATGTGGTAAACAAATGGGGTGTATTAAAGCATTTTTTGTGTCGATGCTTAGCCAAGTTTATGCAATTTCTAGAAAATATTTTAGTTAATATTAGAGATTAAAATGAATTTTATATTAAGGTCAACTCAAAAATTTAACTTTGCCAGCTGGCGTAATATAAATAAGAGCATTTCTTGAATAGCTTCTTAATGCTATTTAAATATATGTATATGTACATGGTAAAACCTGAATATTATATTTCCACCAAACGCCTAGCATACAGGGTATATGCTAGTATATCATATCCCAGCTAGTGCAACTAGTTTTGGTTTCGCACACACAACACGCATGAAAACATGAAAAAAATTGGCGCAAACCACTCAGCGCCAGAGAGTGGCTGGGGGGGAGAGTGTAACTGAGTGTTTGGCGGGGCCGGGATGAGGCGTAAATTACTAGAGAAAGGAGTCAAATGGTAGAGGGAATTGAAAACGAAGAAGAGTGGAGAGTGAAGAGTGCGAAGTGACGTAGTCTGCGGGTAGAGAGGGAGCAAGACTCCAAGCAGGAATGCCAGATGCGAAGGCGAGTCACGTAACAATATAGAAATGTATATGTACGTGTGTGTATGAGAGAGAAAAAGAAAGAGAGAGAGAGAGAGAGTGATACCCGCAGATGTATAAAAATGCATTTGTTTTGATGCAAACACATTTCCACTGCTGTCTCGCTCTCTCTCTCTCTCTCTCTCTCTCTCTCTCTCTCTCTCCCTCCCTCCCTCTCTGCTTCTTCGCTGAAATTTGGACTCATTTGCAACAAACAACTTGATCAACTCATAATAATGAGCAAAGAAATTGGGGTGGAGGGGGCTCAGTAGGCAAACTGAGTATCTGAATCACGATTACGAACACCAAAGGAAAGCAAACAGCTGAGAAAACGTTTTACCCTCCCCATGCCCCTCTCTAGACCAAGGGCTGCTTTATGCAAATGGCAGCATAACGTGTTTCCAGTTCAGCAATTGAACTAGGCAAGAAGCTAGATTTAAATATTTAATGAAAAATCCTCAGAATCCCGTTAACCCCTGCGCAGCGCAGGCTGGTAACGGAGCCACCCCTCTCGGTTGGGGCTATGAACATGAACAACAATAACAAACAGGCGTAACAATCAGCGCAACAATGGAGGGACATGGGGCAAGCCCAACCCGAGTGACCCAATTCTGAGTCGCAATAATTTGCACGTTTTCTTTGTTAAAGGGTTGAACGGGACTTCAGCTGCTTCTGCCGCTGCTTCTGCCCCTGTTCCGTTTGTTGAGCTCGAGAGCAATTAAAGCCACAGACTGCAACAGCAACAGACTTCGCAGACTGCTGCTGCTGAAGGTGTGCGTGCAATCGTTTACATTTTCATTTCAAACTCTGTTTGGGTCCAACTAATTTACTCGCCAAATCAACTTAAATAAACGAAATTTAAATAAAATGCCCTGCATGTCCCCACTCCCTCTGCTCCTTTGCTACTATGTCCCTTTTTTTTTGTTGTTGTCGGTTCACAAATCTCAAATCCCAGTTGTGTAAATATTAGACTGGCCTGCCTGGTGCCTGTTGGCAAATCCTGTGTCTTGTGGGCTAGTCCCTTATCTGCTGCTAGTCTTTGTCTATCTCTCTCTCTCTCTCTCTCTCTTTCTGTTTCTCTTTCCTCTCTTTGTTTGCCTCCCTTAGTGCATATCAGAAATATTATACAGCTTGTGTCAAGCCCTTCGCCGACATCAGCGACTGTCCCCAAAGTCAAATAAAAACGGTAATCTAAGCTCTTTTTTATACCCTAATAAAAATTAGTAAACAGGATATATTAATTCTCTGCAAATGTTTGTGACTAACAGAAGGATATTAGCACTGATAGCAGCTTCAAGAGTCGTGCCTATATATTGTATAGATAATAGTTTTCATCAGTAAGATTTTATCATCTGAACTATCAGCTTTTATAGACTTGGACTAGCTTTAGTTTATTCCTTCTCCTTTTCAGATTATCCTCAAATTGAAAACTCGATTATATCACGGTTTTCAGGGTATCTGCTAGTCAATCACTGTCCACTAATCCAGGCTCACATGTGTTTTTGTCCACTTTTCCTGTTTAAGGTTGTTTAGCAAACAACTTGAGAGAGGAGTAGCCAGTGCAGGAGGCGGCAGGCAGCTGGAGCCAAACACATCCTTTGTATGCCATTTGCCTGTCGGCAACTGTCCGTTTCAAGTGGGCGTGGTCCGGCGAATTCTCTAGTTTTTGTATTTTATTTTTTATTTTGATCAGTTTAAGCGTATTTGATTTACTAAACCGAGAGATTCAGCTCGTATAACCTAATGCCTGACAGGCCTTAGTCTTTTTGTTGTTGTTGTTATTGTTGTTGTCCTGCAGCTCTTAGGTTTCTCTCAATTTCGTCTTTGACCCATCGCATTCATCATTATCGTCTTCCCTTCTAGCTGGCTAAATAAGCGCCTGCCATGGCAGCTGCCGATGCTGTCCTTTGATTTTCCCAGTCCAGCCCATGCCAATTGCCTCAGTTTCTGTTTCTGTTTCTGTTTCCATTTCCGCTTGGCAAGGCGAAGGTTATTCGAATTGGGCATAAAAATTGGATATGTGCCAGTGCCAGTGCCAGTGCCGCAGCCACGCCTCCCTTGACGCTGAGTTGGGCTTGACTTGGGCTGTGTCCCTATGTTAGGCAAAAAATGAAATAAAAGAAAGAAAAGACAACCGGCGCAAAGGAAGTGTTTACAGTTGTTCGGCTCTTCAAATGTTTTGCTCTTAAGTTTGTTATTTGGCCAATTTGGCCATGTCATTTGCCGCGCAGTGTCTGGAATTTCCCTTACATATGACGTTGCCAAAAACTTTGCCCTTTGCATAAGCAGCCAAAAGCCTTTTGGGTATACTCAAACCTAGCCCCATACCCCCTAGCCGCCCGTTCCGCCCCTCTCCCTCTTTTCCCGCTTTCCCACATCGTTGCGTCCGCCGTTATTACGCAGTTTGGCAAAAGTTTGCCGCGGATTACGATGTCTGCGTCTTGCGTCTCTTTGGCCAAAGAATTTGCCTTATTAAAATCGTCAAAAACTTGAAAGGCTAAAAGGCGCATATTTTGTATATGATGTGGCGAGGGCGTGGCACAAAAAAAAAGCAAACGCTGCGCATGCGCAAAAAGGTCGGATCGGACTTAAGGTTCAGCGAACTACGAAATAATTGCCTTAATGGCAGTGGGAGTGACGAAGAGGGGGAGAGGGGGAGGTGGAGTAGTGTAAGCGTCTCATTTGTGCCTTGCATTTCAATATTCCAGCTGCGGAAGTGCAGGCCGGAAGAGTGGGTGGCGGGTGAGCGGGTGAGCGGGCGACCAGTGCACAAAAGTCAAATTGACCGCGAGCTGCTGCCTCGGGGCGAGTTGATTAAAAACTTGTAAAATATGCAAGTAAAATGAGCTGTTTTATATAGCGGCTGCTGCACGTCTCTGCCCCTGTCTCTCACACTCTCTGTCTCCGGCTCTCTCTTTCCGCTGCGAGGATATCAACGGGAGCAAAAAGTTTTGCGTTTTGTTTGTTGCCTGCCATAATTTCATTAGTCGTCGAGTTGAGCGAGCTCAAACAAACTTTTTAGCGAGCTGCAAACAAATTCGCATTAAAATATGTAATTCCAATTCCCAAAGCGAGATGGTAGGTATTAAGCGTGAGCAGGGATCGGGTTTAACTGAGTTTGAGTTGAGTATTAGGTGTTGTTTTGCCGTGTGTAAGCGGAAAAACTTTGGCTAGTAAATTCATTCGCAGCAGCTGCGGCTAATTACGTTACAAACTATGGTAAAAAATGTTGAGCAGGAGCAGCAGCCGGAGCAGAAGCAGGAGCAGCATTATCCACATTAATCTCAACAATTCAACAACTCAACTCAAGTTGTCAGCCCGAACATAATGATTGGGTTAAGCAAAGCAAAGCCCACAGGGCTGCTTTGCCATTAGCTCGAAATACTTGTGAAAATAGTGATTAACCCCATGAAGCGATTCCCGCATAAATTACAAACATTTCGAGAGAGATGCGTAGACAAAGCGTCAAAAGTACTAAGCCGACTTTAATTGAAGCAGACTTGACGAAAATTATGAAAACCAGACGAAGTGCGACGGTGGCAATGGGGTGACGGGGGACGGGCGACGCAGGCGTCTCTAAAGTGACTAAATTAATGGAAAAGCTGTTGCTGGAGCCGAGTTCAAGGAATTTACAAGCAGCATGAACCAAGAGATAGACAAAGTGAGAAACAGAGAGTGAGACAGAGAGAGAGGGGGAGTAAGAGACAATTAAAGGAATTTTTTAAGTTCAATTTTTAATATGATTTTCAGTTTGCCTGAATGTCAATATAATTCAAACTGAGTTTGAATTTATTTATAATATTTAAAATTAATTTTGTATTTATTTATAATTTATTTTTTATACATTCATATAATATAATATAATAATAATAATTTTATTTTCATTAATTTAAAAGAAAATTTAAATTTAATAATATTTTGTATTTTAGTTATTTTTGATTCACTTTACAATTATTTATAATTTTAAAATTTGTTTCAAATTTCTTTTGATTTAATATATAATTTAATTTTCATGAATTTACCACAAATTTATATACGTATAAATTTTTTGATAAATTAATTGGATAATATAATTCATTTTATACCTATTTGGAATATATATATTTTACCTCTTAATTATTTATAATATTTATAACTTACATTTTATTGAATTATCATTTTTTAAACAACTAAAAAATTAAAAAAAAAAATATTTTGTTATAGCTTATTGTTTTACAGTCTCTAGCGCATTTAGATGTAAACTTTAAAAGTCTAGACTAAACTATTGCATAAAAATATAAATGTTTTCCATAGAAAGTGAGGGAGATGAATACTGAATGATGAACAACATTAAAAGAGAGCAAAGAAAACTGAAGGAAAACTTGCAAAACTAAGAAGCTGTGCAAAATGTGATAAAACGAAGTAAGAACAGCAACAACAACAAGAGCAGTGGCAACAACAACATTGAGCAACATCTGAGCTGAATAAAAAGAGCAAAAAGCAAACGCCTCGAGACGAAAGTCAAATAAAAAGTCTTTTGCGCGCGGCCCCTGCTAATAATTAATGTGTCTTTGTCTCCTTCACTCACGCATCTACAAATATGTGCATGTAAATAGTAATGCGAGTGCGAATGTGTGTGTGTGTGAGTGTGTATAACTTGTGTTCCGCCTTTGTCCAAGTTCAATGTTTGCAGGGAAATGCGCTTCATTAGAGTTGAGTAGTTGCGTAGTCGAGTTGACTCGACTTGACTTGATGAACAGCCAACTCTCTCTCTCTCTCTCTCTCTCTCTATTTCTCTTTCTGTCTCTCTCTCTTAACTCTATAGTTTTTGTCAGTTTTCTTTGGGTGTTTGACCTTGAGCCGCCAAGACAAATTTGTGAACAGCACAGACCACGGAATGAATGATGAGCAAGCCCAACTGATGATGCTGATAATGATCATCATGATGAGGTAGAGTAAAGCCCTGCACCTTGATTTATGTTGCTCCACACAAAAAGTTAATCAAGTTTGCACGCGTAAGTTTTCTCTCTCTTTCTCTCTCTCTCTCTCTCTCTCTCTCTCTCTCTCTCTCTCTCTGCAGAAAAGTTAGGAGCTTTTCCCAGGCTTTACTTGGCATTTGCATTTGCCGTTGCCGTTGCCGTTGCATTTGCTAACTGTGTCAATATTTTACATGCAACGCCCACAAGCTGCCACTCTCTCCCTCTCTCTCTTCATCCGTTGGCATTTGCTGTTGGCCCAAACCGCTGACCAATATTTCACAAACAATGCCAAAAGGCGGATGCACCAGCAGCAGCAGCGGCAGCCACAGGAGTCAGTTCTGAATTTTCATAAAACTGCTGCCGGCTGTGCGGCCTCTCGCTCGCTCCCTCCCTACCCATTCCCTGGCTCCTTTGTGGGCGTGTGTGTGTGTGTGTGTGTGTGCGGGTGTTTGGCTACTCCCCAGACGCAGATCCTTCAATTATGCAATTTTCTATTTGTGCACAAAATTGAAACTGAAGTTGAGCCAAGGCGCAGTGGGCGTGTCTACTACCTGGCGTGCCAGGCTCGACCTATTTGTGTAAAAGTCTATTGTGGAGGTCCTATCCCTGCGCACCCTACGCTCCCTCTTTGGCTCTCTCTATCCACATTTTTGATTAGGTTTTTGTTATCAGGGTACGCCTATTCAGCCTCCCCTCCTCTCTCTCCCTCTCTGTCTCTGCAATTGGATCGCAGACAAAGGCAACGTTCTCATTTTTGTGACTATTGTTGCATAACACCAAATGTTCAGCTGCGTCTATATATATATATATAATAATATTCGTATATCTGTGCCAATCTCTTGCTCCTCTTTGATTGCCACTTGTGTCACAATTCGGTTTCTCTTATCGCTTGTTATCAATCGAACCAAGAGCCACTCAAAACAGGGAATAACATCAAATAATTGCCTTCGCTTCAAGTATTTCGCCTTCTGCCTCAACTGGCGGCAGCCAAGAAAGAAAATCATCAATCTCAAAAATTCGAATCGATCAATATATGCAAATTTACATCGCTATAAATATATATACATATATATAAAAGCATGTGTGTGTGTGTGTGTAGAGAAATAACCATTGGTAACATTTCACAAAGCTTTTTGGCCCATTTCAATTTGACGAGTGCTGAAATAAAATTTAAAAGTAATAATAATAATTGGAAAAATAAACGCCCAATTGATGTCGGAATATGAATTTTACCATATTATTAATTTCAAGTGCCACACACATACACACACACTCACACAGTCACTCACACACACACAAAATGTTCAAGAGCTCAATTTGGCCCACTTCAAGTTCTTCTCCGCTCGGCTAGATGCCATTTTCTTGGAATTGAAAATGGTGAAAAACAGATTGCAAAATGCTGTGCAAATTGTGCTAAGTAGTTGCCACTTTTCCATGTACTTACAGTAATACAGTTATATATATAAGTATATGCACATCTATATATGTAAATTATACAGTCTAAGTAATTCATGGCGGGGGTGGGCAGTAATCAAATTGAATTTGTGATATGTTTTTTACTTTTTATTTTATTTTATTTTATTTCTGCTGTTGGTGCTTTCAATGCTCGCACGTTGTCTAAATGGTCACGTTTCAATTTGGAAAGCCAGCCAAATTCCAGCTGGAATAGCAAAAGCTGTTGCTGTCATTGTTGCACACAAAGCGGCCCGAGGTGTGACAAAGGACAGAGAGAGACAGAGCGAGACAGCATGAGCGAAATATTGAATGCGGAATAGAATAGAGAAATTAGATGGGAAATCATTGAATTGTGTCAACGAGGAGATTTCTTGTTTATAGATATGATTTAGCCGAGTATTAATTAAAATATATATTATAATAAATATGTATGCACACATATGTAAATAAACATCAGCAGACAAAGAAAACAAAATTAAGGAAATAAATAAATTAGATAATTATTGTGTGAGAGAGAGACGTGAACATTGAAATTGAAAAACAGAAACTTTGTTTAATTTAATGCGCAGCGCGCTATAGACTTTATCAGCGCTTGATACAAGAGAACAAGCTCACAATTCTATGCATATTAGGCACACACACATAAGCATAAGTATATTCATACACACATATGTACATGCAGTCTTTGCTGCTCGCTCCTTCTCAGAGCGCCATCAACACGTAACTATTACTGTAAATATGCCGCATATTCCTTTTGGCTCGTTTTCTTTGCGCTCTGCTGTTCAGCTGCCTGCTTATCCTTTCTTCTCGCACTATCCCTTTCGCGCCTGCTGTTCCACTCATCATTGTGCATGTACACAAACATGCTTACACAAATTCACAAATGTATGTATGCATACACATACTTAACTATTTTTAGCTTGAGCAGACAATGCGATGGGTTCATTTTATTCATTTCTGTTCATTTTATTCGCAAACTTCATATTCATTTGTCATGAGTAAAGTTGGAGCAGTTGACACCTTCCTTGAACCAAGGCAATTCTCCCTATCATTTCTGTCACACTTACATAAATGGCTATTGTTGCTGTTGCTATCCACTAGTGATAAATTATAGCTAAATTCTATAGAACTACATAGGTTTATTTACGCTGCTAACCTTGAGTGTTATCTTACCTTTTAAATGCTTCAACTTTGTTGGTGTTTGATAAAGAAAAAGTGCACGAAGAGTTTGCTATCGCTTCAAGACTTGAAGAGCGAGAGGGAAGGCAGAAGAATGAAAGAGTAACGGGTTAACACGTGCTAATTCATTGCACTCGCTTCATTCATTGATAGGCCATCTCACTCGCACGCTCACTCAAATTCTAGTCTTGTCACATGCACAGACTCACGCACACACATTGCCACATGAACCACGGAAATTAGCATACGCCTTTGACAAAACCGTTCGGCGAGAGGCAGATGACGCACAGTGGGCTAAAAACCGAGACAATATATTAAATTAGAAAAAATTTGTTGATTTATATGAAATGCAATATTATTATTTTTATTTTTATATATTCAATGAATTAATTTTCATATTAATATTTTTAAAATAAAATATTATTACCATAGATATATTTAATAAATTAATTTATACAATATTAATATAATATTATTATTATAAATAATGTATATGAATTAATTTATATACTATTAATAATATTATTATATAAATTTTGTTTCTTGTTCCAAGAAGCTTAAATATTTGCATATAAATTATTTTTTGATTCCCACTGTGTAACAAGCGAATTGCGTTTGCCATTTATGCAAAGTTCTGGGCGTGGCTTCCACGCCCTTGATAGACATGTTTGGGTTTGATAGAGGTATGCACACACACTCGAGCCAATTCAAACACACGCACACACATACATACATACATATACATATATGTATATACGCACAGGCACACTCTGTCAAAGAGAACATGATTTGAATGTGGATATTTATTGCATTTTAAGTTCAAGCAGGCGGCTTAATGAGGAGCTTTGTTTCATTGTTGTTGCTTTTGTTGTTGTTGTTCTCGGTGAAACAAAAACATTGTTTAAACTTAAATAGCTACGTTACTGTTGCTGCTGCTGCTGCTGCTGTTGTTGCGGTTGCAATTGCAGCTTGCATCTGCAATGACATCATTGCAGCCATTGGCATTGGCATTTGGCCTGTTTGCTAATTGATCCGAGCTGCTGAAATGTTTGACCCCAAACACTGACTCCGGCTTTGCCCTCAGCTCGGGCTCCTACTCTGGGTCTGGCTCTGTCTCCGATAGCTACATTTGATCTCTGACATTCTGTCGAATGTAGTTCGTTCGTTTAGCAGCTTAAGTTGCCAGAAGCCAGCCAGCATTGCCGGGCTAAAAGCCCATTCACTGCAACTTTGTCACGTGGCCAGATGCCCACGCTCACGTCCACATCCACATCCACGCCCACTCCTATGCCCACGCCCCTCTTGCATTCAAAACAAACAAAATGGTGCAAGCGTGCGCTGGTCATACGACTTGTTGTCAATCAATGGACATGTTGTGTTTGCCATCAGGTCGGGGTCGTCGCTCAAAACAAAGGACAACCAAATGGAAAACATTTATTGCCTAGGTGCTCGGCTGGGCTCTCTGCCCAGGGTGAGCTCACCTCACAAATCTGCTTTAAGACCAACTGAATAAAAACAGAAATTAAGCGCAAAAATCCTCGAGCTTTGCATGCGTTCAAGGCTCCGACTAGAATAGAAACTTGGCCATTTGCTGTTTTTCCATGAGCTGGTTAAGCGTGATAAATTTGGGTCTTAAATGTGGGGGTTTTTTTTATTACCCTTCACGTTAAGGGTATTTGTCAGACGTTTTAAGGAAGTTTTATCCTTTGCGTGGTAGATATATGATTCAATTTCTTAGTAGAGAGTAGATTAACGGTATGATGGTAATGTATGCTGGCTAAGGGCGATTGCTTGATTAATTTTAGTAGCCAGACGAATTTAAAAGTTAACTAAAATCAAATTAAGGTAGTTTATAAAATCTCGAAAAATATTTTCCCATTTCCCCAACAATTGGAATCAAATGATTCGTAAACGTAAATGCAAATCCTGTATACAAATCTGTATACACACACATACATATATATTTGTGTACACATGTCAAAAACAAAATCGAACTGTCTGTAATGCAAACTAGAAAAAAGTAATTGCAATGAGGCTAAGTTGGGTCACAGGCCACTTAAATGCGTTCAGAGGGGAGCCAAACATTATGAACTACTGGGAGTAAAAACTTTGCACAGCTCTCGAAACTTTTCTGGCGTAGTTACTGAGAGAGAGAGCGAGAGCGAGAGAGCGAATGGATGAGACACAGTGCGTTTATTCCCAATTCCAGTTTCGAATCCAGGCAACGGGTTCAATTTGGTTAAGTGTGTGTGCTAGCCAAGTTGATAGTTTCTAGCTTCCGGGCAGTTACTGGCTGATATATTTACTCTCTCTTTCTCTCTCTCTCTCTCTCTCTCTCTCTCTTCAGCATTCTCTTTCTCTCTCTATATATATGAAAAAAAAAAGCATAGAGCATGTCAAGGGATTAGTTTTTGCTAATTGAATTGTGCGTTGCACAAGCCGCCAGAGCAGGTGAAGGAGATGTTGTGTGAGAGAGAGAGAGAGAGACAGCTAGACATTATAATGTGGCTCACACACATACACGCCCGAGTAAATTGAAACATTCGTCTGGCTTAGAGTGAAGAAGGCTTAAGTCACCTAGGCAACATTTTCTTTATGGGCCAATGGCTGCGTCCTGCCTGGCTGTGTGGGTTTGCATTTTGGCTTTACATTTTGTATAAAATCTGGACAACGTTTCGGTATTAAATACATGTGTACATATGTGAGCGGCTGCGTGTGTGTGTATGTGTGTGATTGTGTCCTTAAACATAATCGCTTATTTACGAGCTGTGTGCGGGGCGGAAGCTGTTGCCAGTCTGGTTTGGTCTGGCTTGGCCTGGCTTGGTCTTTGAGCTGGTAATTAATAAAACATGAATTCAATTAGTTTAAAAGGCTCTCACGCTGATCGAAATGTTTGGAGGAGCCCCCAGGTTTGAGACTCGCCATTTTTCACATGCCCAATACCCCCCTCCCCGGCTGCCTAGACTCCGCTTCCTGTTTCGGTTAGCATTCCGGAAATTGCCAGCGAGCGCAACGTTGACAAATTGCTTAAATTTTGTTGGAGCAAGGGGCGAGGGGTGGCAAGGGGCAAGGGGCGAGTGGCTATTGGGTGTTGCACTCATTAGAGTAGGTGGCTGTCCAGCGTCCAGCTCGCCTTGTAATTTTCTTTGTTCTGGCTGGTGGCAAACAAAGTTTGTCCCTCTGCATGGCTCACTGCATTTTCCTTTCCTTACCTTTCCTTTCCTTTTTTTTTTGTATTCCTTTGTTCTGTCAAATTAATTTCTTTTCAATTTCATATCCGTTTTGTTGACGCCTTGCCTTTGTCTTTGTGCGAAAATCAACATTTTCGCTTTACCTCTCCCTCTCTTTCGCAATTTTCCATGTGCATTTCCTTTTTGCCAACATAATTTAGTGAAATTCGTGTTGCACAAAGTTGTTAACTTGTTTCTCAAATGCTTCACACATTTAATAAGCTTGTTTTTCGCAGCTGTCT
Source organism: Drosophila arizonae (assembly GCF_054131065.1). NCBI lineage: Eukaryota > Metazoa > Arthropoda > Insecta > Diptera > Drosophilidae > Drosophila > Drosophila arizonae. The sequence goes on along the minus strand of NC_142925.1, from coordinate 14,288,616 downwards.
GAGTGAGTGAGTGTGCGTGTGTGTGTGTGTGTGTGTGAGTGTGTATGTGTTAGCCTCGTTTTGTTTAATGAAGTTGCTGTTGGTAACTGAAGCATACATTAAAGCGCAGTTGATTGCATTTCCCAATTTGATGAAAAAGTTCGTCCTCACGCTGTCTACAGCTCTCCCTCTCCCTCTCTTCACCCTATTACTGCTGTCTCTCTCACTCTCTCTCTCTGGTGCTCTCTATAAAGTTGGTCCGGCATTCTCGCAGCTCGCAATGAATTTTAAATTAAGTTTAATTAAATTTGGCTTTGCTTGGGCTCCTTTTAATAGGCCGCCTAATCGGCTGAGTCCCAACCTTTGACCTTAATTTGGAAATCAGCCAACAACTTTTGCCGATAGTCAATATGATTGGACTTTTGGGCAGTGGGCGGGGCCGATGGGCAGCTCACATTCAAATTTGCCGCAAGTTGAAGGCGCCGTAAATCAGACCAAAGGCAAACAGCATAAGCAGATTTGTGGCGCCTTATCAGGGGCGCTGCATAATTTATGGTCGAGCGGTACATGACGATGTTAAAGGTGAATGCACCCACACACACACACACACACACACACCCGCACACACAGACGCATGCGACACAGTGAAAGAGAGAGAGAGAGAGAGGCGGAGAGCAAAAAGAGGGCGATGGCAAATCTAAAATCAATAAAAGCTGAAACTGTTGTGGTCGCTACTGGCCGTCATTTGCCGTCTATGGCAGCCCTAATCACCCGCTGCTATGAAATTAATAAAGGGAACCGCTGCCCAGACAAGAAAATAGCACAGGAAACAACTCTAACGTTCGTTCGTTCGGTCAGGAAAGCAGGAAAGCAATTTTGCACGCAAGCTCAGCAGTAAATGCCAATAACAATAGCGAAATATGTTTCAACATAACAGAAACGGCCTCTGGGAGTTGCTAGTTGGACAGAGAGAGATACAGAGAGAGATAGAGAGAGAGAGACATAGAGTGGAAGGTAAAGCTTTCTAATAAGTGCGCGTCGTTCCTTCGAGTAGATAGTTGGCCTGGTACACTAGGCCAGGTGAGTGGGAGCAGGAGACAGGTGGCAGCTGGGCTGGGCAGGTAGCTACTAGCTAGGTAGCGCTCACCTACGGTAAATTATTATTTAGGGTTCTAGGGCTTAGCTGCGAGCGAGCATAAAAAACTGATTGCGCCAAGTACACAATGCTCCATTATATAAGTAGTATGTTCATATTGCATTGGATACACAGATGGGACTGAGAGCTTTTAATACCCTGTAAGCAGTCGACTTAAGGGCTTTCAAAAGACATTGTGGCGCCTTGTAGTATACATTATAATTAGTGGAATGAAGAAACGAACAAGTGTTTTTGTCTTTTAAGTGCATAGCATATCAACTAGTCAGGTGAAAGACTCTAGTTAATACTCTGTAATCAGATAAGTCCGTCCATTAATCAAGTATTGAGACTGCGTATGGAATACTCTGTAATCAATTAAGTGAATAAATAAAAGAAACTTCTCAGTCCTTTCAGTAAATTGCCTTTTATACCCTGTAATCGGCAAGCTCGTCTATATTGAGACTCCTTATTCGAAACCCTGTTATCATTTGACTGTAGCAGTTAATACCCTGTAGTTAATATCCTGTAATCAGTTTACTAAATAAATTAATAGTTTGCAGTCTGAATTTACTAAGAGTTAAGATATGATACCCTGTAATAAGATAGCTGTAAGTTAACAGAGTAATAAGACAGCACCAAGTGCTGAGAGAACCTACGTTACCCTGTAATCGGTTGATAAAGTCAGGTATGCAGGAAATCAGATTTTGGATTTAATCTCCTGTAATCTGTGAGTCTTTCCAGGCATCCATCATTGATTTCGATTTGCCTCATTAGGTATGCTCTTTTAATGCTGGGACTGAATTAACTTAAGAGGATATTAAGATTAGTCTTCTTCTTGTTTGTCTGCATAACTCTCTGTCTATATATGTATTGTAATCTCTATATCTAAGCGCAGTTCTTTGCCACACCCTTGTTAGCTGCCAAACTTTGGTAACTATTCACTATAGGAATGCTCTCTTTTGCTCTTCAGTAAACACACACATTCTCCCTCTCTCTCTCTCTCTCTCTCTTGCCGTATGTTTCACTGAGTTTTTTGTCATATTTAAATGGTATTTTTGCGTAGTTTTCCGCTGAACGAACAAATTCTATATGGGTTTTTGTTTGTCGAGCCTGTTTTTTTTTCTCTCTCTGAGCGTCAGTTGCACCAATTTCCCCATTGTTTACGAACTCTATGTACATCATACAGAGAGAGCAGAAGAGAGATAGAGACAGAGAGGCAGCCCATAGTCTGTCAGTGGGACAGACACTTACACGCACGCACACACAGCCGCAGATAAAAAGTTATTCAAAAGGGATCTCTAACCACAGGCGGCAGCCTGGCAGCCGAGCAGGCAGCAGGCACAGCTTGGCTGCCCCATTGTGTTGCATATTCTCGTTAAATGGGGAATTTTCGTCAGTTTTTTGTGGCTTGGGCTATACATATTGAAATTGTGGCTAGTTGCTGATGGTGTTGTTGTTGTTGTTGTTGTTGTTGATGTTGATGTTGCTGCTGTCGTTGTCGTCGTGGTCGTCGCTCCCCGATAAGACAATTTAAAGTTTTTAAGTGGTTTAAGTGGCGATTGACCCACAGCTTCGCCAGCAGCTTGAGCCACCCTAGAATAGCGAGGGTCTCGTTACTCTCGATTAGGATAATGTGCAGTGGCAGACCTCACAAAATGTGGTAGCCCAAAAGGGTTTAGTCTCGATTAGATTAGTGAGCATTGAGCAGCGGTGTGTGAGTTGATTACGATTCCAATGGCAAATCGGGGGAACTCCATGCCAATCGATTGGAGCCAACATATGGTTGAAAAATGCCAGAAATTCATTGAAACAGCACAAACACACAAAGAATTCCGAGGCATTCAGATTTGCCTTTCCAACAGAGCCGTCACCCCTCCACACACACCCCCTCTACGTCTCTTGCCGACGCAGTTGAAGCGTGCCAAAAATAAAACACGGCCAATGTAAACAAACAGTTGGTTGCCTCTTTGCCAGCCTCTGTGGATGCCTCTTGCAGCGCCAAATGGAATCTGTTTATACTGTCGGAGTAGGGGAAGGAGTGGAGTGGAGTGGAGTGGAGTGGAGTAGACTGGACAGGGCAGTCAGAAAGATGCTGAAGGTCTGCATTGGTTTTGATGATTTAAGTACACACAACTATTCGCTAGGCCGCAAATGAAATTTCAGCATTTCGTAATGCAAGAAAATCTCTCAAAAGCCAGCAAATAAAACAGAAGCTGATAAGCAACAGTAGTAAAGTTAATTATTCCAGTAAGCAATACGAAAAGCAGAAAATACGACTAGATATATATGTATATATATATATATTATTATATTATATTCTTATTCAGCCTATGCATTATAAACGTTTGTTATTTTTATCAGACTCTCTTGTCATTCTTCGTGTTTTTGAAATAAATAAATCATTTGGCTTGGATGTTTGTTTGCTACAACTCAATGTATATGTGAGCTGCTCCATCTATCTATCATCAAGGTGCCTCAGCCTCAGTCCCTCAGCCTCAAACCCTCAGCCCAGTCTAACTGAGTGGCGAAATTTCTTATCAGCTTCCAAAATCTATTATTTGATATTAGTGCATGGATTATTTTCACAGTGATTTCTTACTCTAAATTATATATTATACATACAAATATACATATTATGTCTCTCTATTTATAATAGTAAACATCTCGCTTAATTCGATTTCCTTTTGGCTAAGCCCAAATTGGCTTTAGAGCCACGCTTAATTATGCAATTGAAAGGCTGTTTCAAACCGAATGGCGATTCGATCGTTTCAGATTAAATGAAATTGAGCCCTAAACAATTTAAAATCGCTTGTCACAAGGCCAAATGGGTGTTTTTCGCGGGGGGCGGTGCGGTGCGGTGCGGTGCGGTTTCGGGTCGGGCGAGGTTGGTCGAGCAGCGTAATTAAATTGCAATTGCAATTTCCCTGGCGGCGACGGCGTCGGCAAAGTCAGCAGGAAATAACAGCAGCAACAGCAACGGCAACGGCAACGGGCAATGACAATGTCGCCGGCGGAGTTTTTTTCGGCTAACGTTGACAGAAACAGAAACCTAGAAAACTAGACGAGAGAGAGAGAGAGAGAGAGGGACAATGGCCCAGACAGAACGACAGACTGCTGGGGGACAAGTTCATGCCACTGGGGATGGCAGCAGCAACTGCGGCCCTGGCAAAAATCGTGCGAAAAAGCGAAAAGCCAAAAAAGCTGAGCCCGACGGCAAAAGCAAAAGGCAAATGCAACAGCGACAGCAATTGTAGCAACAGCAACAACAACAACAGCAACAATTGCAGCAGTAGCAGCAGCAGCAACTGCAATACGAGAACAGCGTGAAAGCTCATACTCCAAACAGTGAAACGCCATAAAAAAGCAACAACAAATATGCAAAAGTGGAAAAAAATAAACAAAATGTTGCAGAAATCTTTTGCTGATGCAAATAAAAAATCTCAGACATTGTTGAAGGCGGAGCCAAGAGATGAGCCCTGTAACTGAGCCGGGTCTTTGACGTAAAAGCTGAACAGAGAAAACCAAAAAAAAAAAACGAAGGGTTTTCAGAAAATGCACAAAGAGAGTTTGCCTTAATTTTTTAATAAGCCTAAGAGTTCGTTTATTGCCTCTTCCATAGAATTGTGAGCCTTAGCTACAGCAAAATTGATAGAGAAATTTCTAGTGTTAAATCAAGCAATATAAAAACTAATATAAGCCATGTTCGAATTATGCAAACCGTTATTTCTATGAAAATTTTCAAAAGTTATTTTAATATAAAAAACGAAATGAATGCAATTTCTAGCATATTTACACGTTATTTTAAAAATAAAAAAATGTATATTTATGGCTTTATTATTCAGAAAATATTTCTATGAGTTTTTTCAAATATTTACAGGTTATTTGAATAGTAAGAAAATATATAAAAAATATATTAATGCTTTTATAATTCAGGAAATATTGCTCTGATATATTCAAATAACTTTACAAGCAATAACAAATAAATAAAAAGAAAAGTATTTAAGTCAGAGCGTAAAACAATTTCGTATTAGGCACATTTAAAGCCTGGCCTGGCCTGGCCTGGCCAAATTGGCGTCTGCCAACATTAGCCAACTCGCACTTGAACTGAAAAGCCCTTAGCGTAGACTAATTTCCCTTGTTCGCTTCACACAGTCGACGATTCATGGCGCTGCATACGCTCTGCATGTGTGTGGCACGCACGCGGCTTATCGCTTCCTCATTCTCTATGCATCAATGTGTGGCATGAAGAGAAGAAGCTGCAAAAATAATTAGACTATGGGCTCAATGGCACCGATAACACTGTATAACAAAGTTGAACTTTTTCATAAGCCACAATCTGAAAATGAATAAAATATGAATGTGACTTGGCAATAAATTTTAGTTAGAATTTGATTCAAATCAAGTTTCTTAAAGATTTTTAATTGTTATTAAATAAATTTAAAGCATGTTCGTATGTGCAGAATCGAAGAGCTAATCCTTGTTGCACAGTGTAAACATTAATGAGCGACGACGCGTCGTGGATGATGCTGATAATGATTAGATGAAATGATGTAAATTGTTTATATGTTGATCTGGTTACAGTTAGCGCTTTGCAGGCCGTAAACAAAGTGAAAAAAATCGCAGCCATAAATTAGAAATGGTTTTCCTTATGGCTCGAGCCCTCTAAGATAAGCGTGTTCTAAGCTAACATAAACACAATTCACAATTCAAATGGGCTGCCATTTTTTTGTTTTTTTTTTTTTTTTTTTTTTTTTTTGCTGAGCTATATTTATCGTAGCTAATTGCATAGCCATTTGAGATTTCGCTGCTTCTGAGTCATCAGCTCTTTGTGGCATCCGCTCTGGCGTAAAGTGTGAAAAGCTTTACGGAAAAACTCACATAAATTTGATCCAAGCTTCACACCCCTTCAGCTGCTATGCAGCTGGGAGACTGAAATCTTTCGCTTTAAATATTGGGCGTTCGTGCGAAAATCCTCGTAAAAAGTGCACAAAAAGCAAAAGGCAAATGTGTGTGAGTAGCAGAAGAGAATATCTGTCTGTCTGTACTACTGTGTGTGTGTGCGCGTCCGCATTCGTGTCCGTGTCCGGGTCCTTGGTGGAATGGCTCGTAGCTACTTCAATATTTACGTAATAAAAAATTCAATTTAGCGAAAGTTTAAACGCACGCCAAAAACATCGATGCGAATGTCGATTGAGGTCTGATGAGGAAAAAAAAAGAGGAAAAGGATAAAAGTGAACCGTCCCAAGTCAAGTCCTTCGTTTGCTATATATCAGCAGCTGCCGTCAGTTTCATCTTGGCCCAATAAATTCGATTTGCAAGTGCAACGCAAATATCAAATATCCCAAAGGCTGACAGGGACCTAACCCATTTGCTGTTGCCCCTGCTGCTGCTACTGCTACTACAGCTGCAGTGCCTCTCTCTGCGCTTCTCAACGATTATCGCTAGTTAGTTTTCGTTGCGACGTTGTTCAATTTTCAGCTTGAAATGTTAAAAGTAAACTACGCAAAAATTTGAAACTGATTACGCTTCAGGCAAACACACAGTGAGTGAGAGCAAGGGAGTGAGAGAGAGAGAGAGGGAGAGAGAGAGGGAGTTGATGTTATCTATGTGTATATGTACGTCACGTCCTGGCTGCCACTTTGACTGAGATTTTTGCTCCTTGTGTGTTGTCGAAAATATTCAAGCTGAATACCCACATCTGCTGCTCACTCTTCTTCTTCTTCTTCCTTTTCTTCATCTTCTTGTTCATCTTCTCCCACTTGCTGTCTGACCAAATAGCAATAGCAACAAGCCAGCCTCTGTCCATGCTCAATTTTCCTTTGATTGGCCTGCGCACTACACGGCGTATGCGTAATGCAATATACACTCATATATTGATAAGCCATTATATGATTATATGATTATGACAATGGCTGACAGTTGAGCTGCTCGCTGATTATACGACACGTACAAATTGACCAAAGCCAATTTATTGAAACCCCATCCGCACAGTATATATATTCTATAAAAACGAGACACTCAGTATATATATATCTCTGTGTGTGTGTGTGTGTCTGTGTGTGTGTGTGGATGAGGATGCCAACTAGGCCTGGGCCATTTGCAACTACTTACGTGCTGTGGATTGGCTGCCTCTGCTGGACTGTCCGTTGGCTCGAATTGCCGCTTGAGCTGTAAATAAATTAAATTTCCGTCGTGCTGTAAACAGAGACGCATATCGATGCTTGGGGCCAGGTGGCGAACGCTTCGCTGAAGGTTGCTGCCGCTGCTCTCGATGTCGTCGAACAAAGGCAGGGGGCGAGCGGGCAGGGTAAGCTACTGGATGGCATGAATATTTCATAAAGCTATAGTCCGTAGTACATTTCTCCACCTTTGGATGATTTTCGCTGCACTTTGCTTTATTAGCGGCAAATTTATGGCGCATTTTGTGTGTTGCCCGCGTGGCCAGTGCATGGCAAGCAACACCAGTAGCCACGCCCACCGACAACAGCAGCTGCAGCAAATTGCTTATCAATTTATGCAAGTGATAGGGCACAGGGCGTGTCGTGGCGTGGGGTGGGGTTGGTTGTTTGCTCATGGTGATAAATTTTCGCCACATTCTGTGTTGCCAGCTGTTAAACAAGGCGAAACATTTTGCCTTTTTTTGAAAACTGAAAGCACTGCAAAGGGGATAAATGGGGTAGCTGCATTTTGTTAGAGTGTAAGACAGCTGCAGAAGAGAGAGTGCTCGCAATATACATTTATAAAATATATATATTTATATTGTTATATATTTCATCAGAAACAACTTTCAATTCGATCATCCATCTGTAAGCAGCCAGAGAGCACGCGCAGCTTAAGTTACACATTGAGTCTCAACTACTTGAGTTACTTGAGCTTATCTCATTCAGTTTGAGAGCCATGAGCACTTGATTCGATATAGAGATCTCTTGAAGTTGCTCTTATTGTACCGTAAACAGAGCTATTTCCATTTTCATGAAATTAATGAAACACTATATGCACTATATAAATCTTTAAAGTCTTTAAAGACTCAACAAAGTTGTTAAATTATTTTTAAAATATTCGTAATAAATGATTAACTTTACTGTATTTATAAATAGTTTAACGTAAAAAGTTTAAAACTGACTCGTATTAAACTTCCAATTAGAAGGATTTGTATATGTTTTTCTTCGTGCTCAGCGTATCACCTAGTTAGGTTCTTCCAACTAAAAGCAATACTCCATATTTTCTAATGTTATTTTACAGTCTCCCCTAGTCGAGTGCTCCAAAATAACAAGATTCTCACTTGTTTTTTATTGGCAACAGCGTATCCATTAGTCAATAACATCCAATTAGAATTAGAGTATCGCCTAGTCGAGCATATCCTACAAGAATCTTCAGCAGAATTAGCACACATTTTGTCTCCCATGTTTTTTTCCTGTGTTCAGGGTATCGACTAGTCGATCACACCCCAGTAGTAACGCTTCGTGCATGCCTTGCTTTTTGTGTGAGCTCACATGGCGCAGTGCATCAACTGCACTGACCCAATTCCCGACTGGCCCAGGATAGTTTTGTGTGTGTGTGTGTGTGCGTGCGGCTATTTTCGTAACAGGCCCGTTGACCAACAGAACAGCCTGTGGCAGCAGCAGCAGCAGCATATTTAGACGGCTGTTGTTGTTGTTGGCGGCATTCCGCGGCTATTTTCGTTAGCCTCTGGCTAGCTATGTTAGCCAGTTTGTATGGGGGAAGAAGAGCTGCGAATGCCTTGGCCAGATCAGGGCACTTACTCTCGCTCACTTTCTCTCCACTCTAATTGGTCAGCCTGCAAGACGCTCTATTAGCGTGATTTTTCAGCACAGCCCAAATGGGCCAAACAAAGCCATTTACAAATGCCAAAACAGAAATCATTATAATTTCAGCATCAAAACAAACATCAGCAGCAGAAGCAGCAGCCGCAGGAGGTGGCTATCGACAAAGAAAGAGAGAGAGAGAGAGAGGAGGGAGAGAGGATGATGTAAAGCCCACATATTTACTTTGGGTCTCCTGGGCAATAACAAGAGCCCAGGCACATGACAAGTATTTTCATTAGGCTCGCCTCATCTTGCGGGTGTATAAGGGTGTGAGTGTGTATGTGTGTGTGTGCTGGCTGGAGGCACTAAACTGTGCCACCACACACTCACACACCTGCCAAGGTGTTGCTATTGTTGTTGTTTATCGTATGCGATTGTTGTTGCTAGTGTGTCGGGTCATGTACAAATTTGTGGCTAAGTCCCCAGCGATGGCTGCTAGTTTAATATGCATGAAAAGAGCATGATTTAATTTACATTATTATCCAGCGGGAATACTGTCTCAGGCACCTTGCAGCTGTGTCTAGCCCAAGTCCTTACAAATTAGGCAAAACAACTAAATTGGGCAATCGCCACAATAAAAAAAGTTCACAAAGTTTCTCATTTGAGAGATGAATAACTGAGATAGATAGAGAGATACTTTTACAGTTTTATATGTATATAAGTATATATATAGCTGAAGCTAAGTTTATCTAAATCTTGTGGGAGTTGGTTTATCAGCATTTACATAAAGTGCTCAATCAACAGATTTATAATTACATATTTAGTGAAAGTGGCTCAAGTGGAATAAATGTTTATATGCGAGAGAGATTGCAGTGGGTTGAATGAGGCAGATATTCATTTTCATTTCATACGGGTTGTCGTATAAGTTTTCGCTCATCACATAAACTTTATTCTTGTTCAGGACATTCATATGGGTTTATGCAGCCATGTCCATATATTCTTCAATAAAATAAATAGTTAAAAATATTAATAAATAATATAAAATATAAGAAATTAAATTATTAGTTAGGAAAAAATAAAAATATATGAATATTTGCATTTATTATAAATACTCATTATATATCACAGAGGCAGTAGTCTTCTCTCTCTCTCTGTCTCCTCTCTCTCTCTCTCTCTCTCTCTCTCTCTCTCTCTAGTCGCCTTTCTCTGTTTCTATCTGTCTGTCTGGTCGCCTCTCTTTCTCGCCCTCTCTCGTCTCTCACATTTCCTCGCCTATCTCTCTCCCTCTCTCTTACCCACACTAATATAATTAATTATTTCCGCTAATCTGTCAATTTCTATTTGTTCCCTTAAAAATAAGTTTTTATTATTCAGCTCAACTAAATGATATTTTATTTGTGATTGTTGTGTAGCAAAACTTAAGTATATTAATTATCTGAACTTAATAATTATGCCAATAAAAATGGTTAAGCTCTCCTAGCTAGAATTTCAATAGTGTTGCTTCTATTTACATAATTTTACTCCGTAGCTTCACAAATTTGCTTAACTTAATAAGTTCAGTGAACGACGCTGAAACCAGTTTCATTAGCCATATTTATGCTAGTTTTAGTATTGGCATAAACAAACCACAAAAATTATGGTACTCTGCAAAATTTAATTGTTGGAACGTCTGAAAAGTTTCCACAAAATCGAAATGGAAAATTCGGAAATAAATCCGCTGAAACAGCTGGTCGTAAAAGCAGCCGCAATTGGCTGTCTAGAATCAAGAAGAAGAAGACGAATATAATTTCCGAATACAGTAAAAAAAAAACAAAAAAAAAAAAACAAAAAAAACGTAAAAGCTGAATAAAAACAAAACAGTTTTTGTGCGATGTAATTTCAACTACTTCGTAAAATGCCAGCAGAATGTCCTCAATGTCCTCGCTGTGGGGGAGCCACGCAGCTTGACAAACTTTAATTCATGCACATTAATTCGCCAGCTTAAAAAAAAGAAGAAGAAGAAGAAGCAGAAAGAAATGGAAGCAAAACTGTGGCACTCGAAATTCTTTTCAACTGTCGCACTTGGCGACACCTTCTAGCGATTGTTGTTGTTGTTGTTGCTGTTGTTGTTGTTGTTGCTGTTGTTGTTGTGGGCGTTGCTAAACGTTTGTCTCAACTTTTGCCATGTGGCAGGCAGCAGCACTTGGCCAAGCTAAATTAGTTTAGCAGCATGCACGAAATGTGCGAAAACTTTCAACCTGTGACTGACTTAATGAGGGTGACCCCTCCGCCCCTCCGCCCTCCACCCCTGCGCCCGTCGTCGACAACGACGAAGGGTTACACCTTTGTGCCCATCGCACACACACACACAGCATATAGGGAACTTATGCATATACATATGCAGCGAGTTGAAAGGTGACTGTACACCTGCAACACTCGAGCGGTTGACACACTTTGTTAACAAGACACTTTAGCCGAACCCAGAGCCCCAACCGCAGCCCCAAGCGCCCATCTCTCAGTCACACTAAGTAGTTGCCTAAATGAAATTGGAGTTTTCGTATGGGCCAAGCTCCTCTACAAACTCTATCAGTTTTATTGGCGCATTGTACATCCTACGCACATTTTATTTCATATTTTGTGCTGCTGCTGCCCAGAACTCTTCGTCAGGTGCTTGGGTCAAGCTGTCAAGGTGTTGCCTGAATGGGGTGAAGGCTGCGTGTAGCTACTGCCTTTGCTTCAGCCCTTGCCTTTACCGTTCGCCATTTGCCATTCGCCATTCGCCGTTGTGGTCGTTGTCAATGCATAATGTTGTAAAGTAGCTCATGCATAAACCAGTTCGTTAAAAATTTAGCTGCTCCCTTTCAAAGAGGCGCTGCCACAGCCAGAGACAGAGAAAGAGCCAGAAAGAGAGAGTGAGAGAGAGTGAGAGGAGAGAGGGGGAGCTGTTGGCAATGGCAGCTCGGCTGATAAACTTTTACACTGATAACTAACGGCAGGTGCAAGTGGGCGTAAAAAGGCAAAAACTCATATTTATACACACGCTCACATACACGCAGCTACTGCTAGCTGTACGTGATTTGCGTGTGTTATGATCCAGCAACAGATAGATGAGCTCTTTGAGTGCCACAGCTAAAAAAAAAAAAAAAAAGAAAAGGTAAAAAAAAAAACAGAACCAAACTGGGCCTCGCCTGGCCACTTGCTTCCCTCTCAGCTTTGGCCTGAAAAGTTTGCTTTTTTTTTTTGTATTTGCATTTACCCTAATGCCAATGGCTCCGGCAGGGCGAGTGGACACTCGAGACTCAGGTTGTTCAGGCCTTGTGCGGCGAACTCATTTAAATGTAAATGATTTTGTATTTTCAATTAGCATTTCATCTACACATAGAGCTAGACAGAGTGGGAGAGAGAGAGAGAGTAGCAGCGGATTGAGAGACGTCTCGAAATTGCTTGACCTTTCAACACGCCCACACACTGAGCCTCCGCTGAGCCCCGCAGCTTTTAGTTTATTTTATTGAAATTGATGAGCAAAATGCGCGTGTATTAAAATTAAAGCGAAAAAAAAAAAGAATTTCCTACCTAATGAACGCTGCTGGAGTGGCAGAGAGAAACGCCCCAAGGCGTCAGAGAAAGAGAGGGAGAGAGAGAGTGAGTGAGAGAGAGTGGCTGTGTGAAATAAAACACCATGAAAATGAAAATGAAAATGAAAAGCAAATAAGTGCTGAGCTGAGCTGAGCTGAAAGGCATGAAAAACGCTTGAGGTGGTCAGTTAAGAGTGGCTGCTGCTGCTCAGTGGGTCAGCGGCCCAGCAGCTCTGAAGAACACCTGCAGAACTGTGTCACAAATATCCAGCAAGCATGTAAGCCAGCTAAATGGACAGATTAACAGATCTCCATGAAGCCTTTGACGACAATTAGCCGCAGCCTGCTGCAGTCGGGTAGCCATGGCAGCTGGCCACGAGAGCATCCTTCAGCTAATCGCTGTGGAAATCCCGTTTGAATGGGGCATGCCGAATGCCACGAGGAATCATCAAATGCCATTGAGTTAAATCTAGCTATGGCAACATTCTTGCGGCATGCAGGATTTCGCTTGATGCGGAATTTCATGGCGAACTCCAATTCTGCTGTGGGGTGTAAACGACTGTCGCATGCTCTGTAGACAGCAGTTGCATTGCTCACTCGCGTGTTAATAATCATGATAATGACCTCGCTAGGGTTCAAAGGACTCTCCAGCATGGCGAGTGTATTGGCTTCTGACTTGCCTCGCTCTCTTCTGCTTCTTCTTCTTCTTCTTTTTTTTTGTGGTATTTTTTATTTAGTTGTTGCCGTGGTTAGCATGCAGAACTCCACTGGAGACTCGGTCGTCGTTGCTTTGTTTCAAGCGAAACTTCTTTGTTGTCTGTGCCCCAGCCAAGCTGCTCTGCCACTGCGCCGCCTCCTCCTCTGCCCTGCTCTGCTCTGGCGCCTTCTTTCTCGCTTCCGGCAAAGCTTTTAGTTTACTTCCTTCCGCGCTGCGCCATATTTAACTCGTTTTATCTCGCGTCGCGTCCAAGTGCGCGCTCGCTCATTATGATTGCTGACAGACAACTGCGGTGGGGGTGGCTATAACTGTATGTGCCTTGTATGTTGCTATCTCTTTTACACTCATACATATATTCTGCTACTGTGGGTATCTGATTATTAAGTGCCAGGCGATAAAAATTTGGTTTTAATCGTTGAGCGGGGGGAATTAAATGAATATATATAGTCACACACACACACACACACAAACGCACACACACACATGTGCATATTCACACTTTGTTTATGTGCAATTAACGGTATAATAGCTATAATTATTTGCATTGTTATCTGCATTTTACCTTCGTTAGTTAAAGCCAAATCAAATTTATGCCGCATCGACTGCAGATAAAAATAATGCAAATTTATATTTGACAAGTTGGAAATTTGCATTTAGCATTTAATTAGAGATATGCGGGTGCAGAGCTTAAGGGTTCACGAAAAGGGTCATAATAATGACCCAAAAAATCAACTCACACCCGCCAAACTCTCACTCTCTCTTGCTGTCTCTCTCTTTTACTCTTGCTATCTGTCTCTTTCGTATTTCATTCCATTTACGACACTTTCGTACACGAATAAACAATTTAAAAAGCTGACATAATGCCAGCATTAAAAGACAAAACCGACAGCGAAAAATGGCAAACATTTGTGGTAAAAAGCACGCGTTAAAAGCAACAACAACAACAACAGTACAGAGAAGAACAAGAAGCAGCAGCAGCAGTACGGCCAAAATAAATGAATGAATGAGAAAAATGCCATAAATTTGGTTTTGCTTCAGCTTTAAAAAAAAAATCCGTAAAAAAAAAAAGAAAATCACAATTTTTGTCAATTGCTTGAGAGATTCATTTGAATATATGCGCGTGTATATTCGAAATTGTTGCGGTAGGTTTGCCACTGCCACGCCCACACGCCTCCCCTCCAATATATATGGTCGACAAGAGCTGGCCATTTGTTGGCAAGCAGAATTTATCGATTTGGCTGCTGCTGCTGCTGTTCGCATTGATTGATTATCCATATTTTTTGTGCTTTGTTTTCTTTTTTTTTTTCTGCTGCTTTGACAAATTTGATAAATTTTTGCCCCGCTCTCGGTGCCAAGTCATGTCGAGTGCTCAATAAAAACAGCAGCCAAGATGTCGTCTCATTCTCTTTCGTATTTGAGGCTCATCTTGGCAATGACCCAGACCCCATCCAATTGGTTGGCTTGGCTGACACTTGAGTGCGACCCACAGCACGCAGCACGCAGCGCCCCTGCTCGTGTTCGATCGGCTCGATAAAGTTGAATGAATGAAAATTGTTGTGTTCAATTTATCGCTTAGTTTTTCTCATTTGCCACGAGCGAAAAGTTTGAAGCAGGAAGCGAGGTGGAGCAAGGCGAGTGGAGTCAAGTGGCATTCGAATAGCTGCAAATATCCATTTAATGACTTTGACTATTTGAAACGTGTGATACGAGTAGGTTTCAGCTGCTGCTGCTGCCCCAGCTCCTGCTGCTGCCAGCTCCTGCTGCTGCCCCAGCTCCTGCTGCTGCTCTAACTGCTGCCCCAGCTGCTGCTGCTTCTCCTGCTCCTTCTCGCTTCACATATCAAATTATCCTGGCCATTGCATTTGAATGTCATGGCTAATTGAATTAGCTTCTCCACTGTCAGCGCAATTTAAATGAATTGAAAATTCTGCTGAATTATGCTGTTCCCATGGATAAAATATTACATTTATTATATGCGGTTTATATATGACATATTTTCATATTTTAGTTCATATGCATATCATGATCTCAAATAAAATTTAAATAAATATGTACATACATATACATACATACATATATATATAGCTGTATATATATTTGTCAAATGTCAAATGTTTTTTATGGCTGCTGCATTTGCTGCCTGCGCGTTTGGGTTAATGCAAATGTGCTTTTAATGCAATTATTTAAAGCATTTAGCCAACGGCCCAAAAAAGAAGAAACACGTGAGCAACAGCAGCAACAACAAAAATAATAATAACAAAGGCAATTAAACAGTGTGATTAATGCACGAAAATCCATTATGAAGCCGTAAAATGGGCATAGCCGACTGCAGGATACTTGTTTATAGCTGACAAGCTTGGGAATAATATATTATAAATATTTTATATATAAAATATTTATTTGAATTATAATTGGAAGAGAAAAAGAAAAAATAAATTAAATAATTATAAAATTTATTAATTAATAATTATTATTTTAATATATTTCATATGAGAAAATTACATAATTTATAGGCATTTATTTATGTAGAGATGAGAGACCTTTGGGAGGTTTAATGCTGTGATAGAATGGTTTGTGGTCTGAGTGCTTTGATAAACCCTTTTTCCAATGGGTTCAAGCATAAATAATATATGCAAATATTCTCCATTTCGCACATATACATACACATAGTCTATAGTACTCTTTCATTCCACATTTCAAGGCTCAGGCAGGCAGATGAATTTTGTGTGAAGCCAATATACTCTGCTGACAGTTTGTGATAGAGCTAAAAATATATTGAAAGCTGGTTGCCAACGCAACATCAGTCAAGGGGCCGAGCGGCAAACCTTTTTGTTTTTGGGGTCAACCACGAAATATATACACATATATGTACATCATATATGAATGGATATATACATATATACACAATATTGTTTACATATCGATGTATGTGGGCTGTTTGGCTTTACTGGGCGTATGGTTGATATTCTTGTTGTTGTTGTTGTTGTTGTTGTTGCTGCTACTGTGGCTGTTGTTGCTTATTCATGCATATGCATGTGTCGGAAATTGTAACGATTATACGCCGGACACACACAGGAAACGGCGTAAATCCCCCCTTTAACACATTTAACCAATTCAGTCATAGACTATCGCTATCTCTCTCTCTTTCGCTCGCTCTCTCCTTTAAGCCATCGAACATTATTAGCGTTTATTGGAGCTCTGCTCATCAGATGCCGTGGCGTGGCGTGACAAAGCGTGTCGCAACATTTTAATGTTGTTTCGCTGTCATTTGCTCTTGAATGAAATTTAAAATACGCCAGCCTCTCGAGTCGGCTCTCTGTACTACAGCGGGCCTTGTCGTTGATTCTTATAATGCACTTTTAATTAAAGCAAATAGGAAGAAGATAGATTGCAGACATAAATCAGTTGATGGCGCAGCGCAGCGAAATTGAAGCCAAACAAAGTCATTAAAAGTTTTGCCGTGACTTTTGCAGTTGCGTCTAGAAAACTTCGCCAGCAGAACTGATGCAGTCAGTCGAGTGAGTGATAGGAAAAGACAGAGACAGTGATAGTGAAATACATATCTCTATATATATATATGTATTAGAAAGAGGCAGGGAAACCAAGAGTGAGAGAGCGAGAGAGGTAGCTCCTTGTATTTGCATCTGAAGGTAACTCCGCCCACCTCCGTTTGTTGAGCTGAGAAAGCAGCTCATTATAAATTTGTTGATGCTGCATATCTCGAGCTCTATGGCTATGGCCGTGGCTGTGGCTCCTTCTGGCTTCACTGCCTGGCAGGATGTGCTGCAGCACATCGTTTCCTGCCAGCTGCTGCTGCCTTGGCCGTATCTCTAGCTTTTTATGCAACAGCAGCATCAGCAGAAGCGAAAGCCATCTCTCTGGCATTTCATTCTCGTCGTCGTCGTCTTTGGTTTTAGCTATGATGCGGATTTACGAGCACCAGGAACTTGTCTAAAAATCACGCATAATTTATTTACCATAAACAAGATGAAGAAACAAGCAAAGTCAAATGTGAGGGTGGCCGCAACGGGGCTGTCCTTGGCACACCCAAAGGAACTACGACGACGACGGATGGACGGATGGACGAACGGACAGACGGTTCGTTGGTTGGTTGAAGCTCGTTAATGTTGCGAAAAGTTGTTGCCTGTCATCGTTTCACTTTGCCACATGTGCCGCTGCAATATACGCAAAGATTGGCTGGCTCGCATTGCTGTTCAAAATATGATGATGATGATGATGCTGTTGTTGCTGCTGCGGCTGCCACAGAATATGCAACATTGAAATACAACATACAAAATGCAAGCGTTGTGAAAAATTGAAAGAACGAAACAGAAACAGCCAGCAGAAGGAGGGGGAGGAGGAGGAGATGAAGCTGGGGTGCTGTTGGTAAACGAGCTGAAACTAAAAAGCGAGCACAGCCATAAAAATCGTTTTATCTTCATTAGAGGCTGGCTGGATAAAAAATAAAACAGCCAACAGCCAGCAACACTCACACACACTCAGAGAGCTAAAAGGATTGCCGTGTGGATAACTAAAGCCTGATCATCGAATAATATACCTTGCTGAAAGCTCATACGGATCACTATTAAGAAAATTGGGTCACACACACCCAGTGAGAGAGTGAGAGAAAGAGAGAGAGAGAGGGAGAGTGGGTACGAACAGCTTAGGCAACTCCGCAAGCCACCAACCCACTCAGACAACAAGCTAAACAACATGAAGCATGAAGTCTCTGCATGCATTGAATAATAAATGCAATGAAAATAAAAATAAAAACTCACTGAAGAACACTGAGCTCGAGCTCGAGCCAGCAGCCATCGGGCGGACGAGCGGGCGAGCGAGAGAATATAAAAATAAAAGAGAGATAAAAAGAAAAATAAAACGAGAAAATAAAGATAAAACGCTTGATGCTGGGATAAATGGCAGATGCATGTAGACACGAACAGGAACTGCAGCACCTCAAGGATAAACAGTTGAGCCACCAAGTAGATACATGCAGGTGCTGCTGCCGCCGTTGCTGCTGCTGCTGTGGGTGGGCAAACAAGTTAAGGGGCTGCAGCTAGCCCCAAAGCAAACGAAGCACAGCTCGGCTCTTAAGTGATATGCAATAGCAGTTAGAGCAGACCTGAGTAGACCAGAGTAAGGCATGAATCCACATGGCATGGTATCCATCTACAGCTATAGATAGATAGATAGACGACTAGGCCAGTCGTCCCATCAATGTAAACACATGGCAGTTAGCCTTCGCTTGCCCGTTTGCCGTTTGCCGTTTACGATTCATTGAGGGAGGGCAAAGGTTAAACCCATTTAAGCGACAATTGAGCGCAATTAAGGCGAGCGAAAACACTGAAATCATTTTAGATGTTAACTGCCATAAAAGCGGCTGAATGCAGCCGACTAAAGCTATGATCATTAAGCTGTAATCATGAGGATATCATATAGATATTGAGAGAAATTTCAACAATTCGAAATCATAGAGAGGTCATTGAAATCGTGCTGCTAATTACGTTTGTGAAAAATGAAAGCATTTTCTGTTATAGTGCGGAAAATTGAAAGCATTTTCTATTATATTTTGCAAGCTGTGAACAAAAAGCAAATGAAAATTCTTATAAAAGAAAAACTGTTTTAGATATCAATTTGTTTCTGGTTTTGCATTGAAGCTGCATTCATGCTATTAGAAGAAACTATATGAATGGCTGAATATGAATATGAATAGCAGAGAATAGGATTCCATGCGTCTGTCTTGGCTGTCTTTAAGCTTAAGGTCAAATATGGCTTCACTTTGTTTAGCATTTACGATTATGATGATTATAGTAAAAGAATCTCAAATTTAATTTCCTGTTTCTCTTAAATATACTTTCTTGCTGCTTCATCAATATTGTTTGCTATGTCAATAATTTTTATATAAATTCTTCTTATCAATATCTCTATCAATGCTTATCTTTAAACCCAACACAATGCGTTCAAGGTTCAACTTTTTACTGTTGCTTCGAATGCCGGCTGACTGCACAACAAAATTAGCTGTATATATTAACAGCTTAGCCAGTATTTCGGTAATTGTTTTTAATTATTGCCACACGTTCGACAGCTGTCAGATGATTCATGATCAAATGACAAATCATATTGAATAGAACAACACTTGTATATTAGCGATAGCTGAAATATGATTATCGCATATAATATCACACGTATTCCTCTGGCTTTTGTTTATCACTAGCCTGACTTTCGTAATTATTAATTAATTGAAAAGATGTCTACTTGAATTTATGAAATTAAAAATCGATTTTTCTGCCCACTTAAATCAGAAAAGCAATTAAATTTCAATGAAACTCGGTGCGGAAAGTATTTTAATATACTTGATAGACTTGCAAACCTTTGGTAAAATACAGAAATGCATATAGGATATGTATGTATATATTATATATGCTACACACATTGTTTTATGTGGCTGCAATTTCAATGTGTGAGCGCAAATGAAAGAAAAAGGAGAGGGGGAGAGGGACAAAGAGTGAAAAAAAAACAGAAAAAATTTATTGAAAATATTTGCATGAATGAAGTTGTACAATGGGCACATCCCACACACAAACACACACACACACACACACACGCACGGCAGGTGTGTGCAAATATGCAGATGCGCAGCCAAAGGTAGAGTATTGAAAATCGGGCATTGGCGGGCGGAACGAAAGTCGAGCAACTTAACGAGCCGCTGCACACAGATTGCTTCAGTGTTTCCTTGTGCATTTGCGAATGCACATTTTGATTAATGCTGCATCTTTTTCTATCTCTATCTCTCTCTCACTCACTCTCTTGCTTTGGCATTTTTATGTTTGCAGGCGAAACGCATACAGAGCAATGAGCTGGCCGCCATCAAAGTTATTAAGCTGGAGCCCTCCGACGACATACAGATCATCCAGCAGGAGATCTTCATGATGCGCGACTGCCGGCACCCGAACATCATTGCCTACTACGGCTCCTATCTGCGGCGCGACAAATTGTGGATTTGCATGGAGTACTGCGGCGGTGGCAGCCTCCAGGATATCTATCAGGTGACCGGGCCGCTGACAGAGCTGCAAATTGCGTACATGTGCCGCGAGACGCTGAAGGGCCTGGAGTATCTGCATCAGAAGGGCAAAATGCATCGTGACATCAAAGGCGCCAACATTTTGCTAACCGAGAATGGCGACGTGAAGCTAGCCGACTTTGGTGTCTCCGCGCAGATAACAGCCACAATTAACAAGCGAAAGAGTTTCATAGGTGAGTGTGAAGACAAATAAAACAATATTGATATGTAATAGTGTAAAGCCAATCATATAATAATATAATATATAACACTAATATTCTATATATTCAGAAATATCCCCAAGAGTTTTGTATATACAGCTTTTAGTTGTTAGCCCACGCTGCGTATGCTTAATAAAGATAACTTTCTACAGTCCATTCAGTAATAATATCATTCAACATAATCTGTAAATTTCTTCGTTTTTAATTGGTGCATCGCACACGCTGCGTATGCGTAATATAATTGCATCGCTATCGCACTCGACTCAATCATAAAGCTAACAGCTTGACTAATGTTTGCCTACGCATAAATAAATGCAATAATAATCATATAATGCTTATCGAATTTCCAATTTGTGTGCAAATATTCAGTTAGCGCACGCTGCGTATGAGTGATGTCGTTATTTGGTTTGCATTCAAATTGAAGCACTTAACACATATAAATATATGCAATACTTGTTGCCCAGCATAACGGAATTGAATAATTTAGTTCGGAGAACTTTATCAATTCATAATTTGTTTGTAAATATTCAAGTTTTATTTAGCTACGCTGCGTATGCGTGATATTGAGATTTTAGCCAGCAGCTGCAATTGGCCCAAGGCGTTTTAGCAGCGCTTTATTTATTTATGAACTTAAATAGAAATGTGCACAGGACACAATTTCAGCTCAGACCCAGCACCTTGTTGTTGTTGTTGTTGTTGTCGGTTGTCTGTTATCTGTTGTTGTCTGCGTTGCAAATATTGGGCTGCTAACAAATGCGCAAACTGTTGCAACAGCTGCGCTCGCTGTGTGGCACACGATTTATGCAAATGGAATAGAGGCGATTTTTATGACTATGTGCAGATGTACAAATGTATGCGAATAATATCTTGGCATTATTTCCACAACAACAAATACGAGCGATGGAGCGAACGAAAGCAAACGGACAGACTGACAAAGCAGAGGGACAGAGAGAGAAAGAGTGAGACATGCTGCATCGATTTAGCTTAAGTGTTTATCATTGTGTAGAAATGCAGAAACAGCAGACATGTTAGCTCACACAGAGAGAGAGAGAGAGAGAGAGAGAGAGAGAGAGTGAGAAGCATGCTAAGAAAGGGACTCTTTGACAGGATTCTGACAGTAACCGCAATTGCTTTTCACGCTTTTAAACACTTGCACAACAACAGCCCCAAAACAAACAAACAGACAAACAAATAAGCATGAAAAAAGAATAGGAAATAGGAAGGAGCAAAGCGAGAAAAGTATAAGAAGAAATAAAATTTTGCTGAATGATAGACTAGCAAATGCTACGTATTATTTGAAAGTCCAACAGAAAAATAGCAATTAAATACTTACAGGATATTAGAGAGAGAGAGAGAGAGAGAGAGAGAGAGAGAGTGCCAAAAAAGCGTGTGAAATAAACAATGGAAAATGAAATAAATTGCCAAGAAAATAAAGAACTCAACTGAGCTGAAGTAATAAGAATAATAATGTGCGTGGCTTAGAACAATAATAATCACTTGAGTAAAAAAGTGCCAAACGCACAGCTGAGCGAGACAAATAGCAACTGATTTAGAGAACGAAAAGAATGAGAGAGAGAGAGAGAGAGAGCGAGTGTGAGATTGAGAGAGCGAATGAGTGAGTGCATAATTTAAAGGCATGTGAAAGAATTCAATTTAAAACGAAAATATCAAGTGCAGACATGGCCCAAGCAAACATAAGCGAGGACAACCAACAACTCGAGGCCAGCCAGGCAGACGGACAGGTGGACAGAGGTAGTTAGGCTGGCGCTGGACAGTTACCGTTTCAGGCATTGTTAGCTGCCCGCTGGGCAGTGCAGTGCGGTGTGGTGTGGCTTCAGCTCCCATTGAGTTTTCATTTTGTTGCCAAACTCAGTGGGAAAAAAAAGAATGTAATTTCTTAAAAATGTCCCTTTTGGGGCTTCTGGACTTGGTCTTTTGCTGAACTGGCAAGGGTCTGGTCTTGCATGAGTGCCACTCTGCCTCTCTCCCTCTCTCTCTCTTTCTCTCTGTCTGTCCCTCTCCCCGTTTCACTCACTCATATCTGCACTAATAGATTCTTTTTGCTGCGCTGCCTTAAGCAGCTTTCGGCTCAAGGCAAACGAGACGAGCAAGGCTTCGCTTTAAGACTTGAGCAACGGGTTGTATACGTAATTTATATGTAAATATTTACTTATCAGGCAAGCGTGCAGCCGAGATGAAAGTCTGTAAGCCTTGTCAATCTTATTATAATTCCAAATTTAGAAAATTCTTCTCTTACACACACACACACACGCACACACTCGCGCATATTTACCCATTGCGCAAGCCTGAGACTGAGCTCAAATCAAGCGAACCGTTTCGCTATTGGTAAACTATGTAACCGAAATGGATGAGTAGAGGCTTTTGTTTTGGTCAGCTTTAATCTGTGACGTAAATCGGTTGAGTGCTCGCTGGGCTGAACAGTTAATTAAGTTCTTGAATTCTCGGCGAGTGCACTTGATAAAAGGAAACTTTGCTGACTTCTGACCGTTTGAAGCGAAGGCTAAGAGGGGCGCGTTAATTAAATTATGACAGCTGCCCCGTCGACAAGCGCGTGCCTCCTGCCAGCCACGCCCCATTCGTATTTGCTTGAAACAGTCAATAAAGCGTAGAGCGCAGCGGGAAGCGGAGTGGAGTTGACATTTGAGCTGTGACTGCAATAAAAAGCAAAGACGCAGGCGAAGACGAAGACGAAGACGAAAAAGGTTTTATGTCAGCAGGGATTTATGCAGAGAGCCTGGGCATATCCTGGCCTTGCACAAGGTTGGGTTAGTGCTTAATGCGTTCGCTGATGTCGTAAAAAAATCTCAACGTTTGCGCATAAATTTCAAGATTTGACAGCATTTGAGCTCGTTTCATCCAAACGATTTGCTGCTAATTGTAAGCCCGTAATGTGATTTATGTTGTCTATAAAATCTACTGCAAAAGTCATTAATAATATTGAGTAATGCCTGTAGATGGACACTAATCGTTTTTATTCGCTCCCTGTGCGCATTAACGATTCCGTTTAACCAGAGAAAAGAGAGAGAGAGAGTAGAGAAAAAGAAACAATCTCTCACATGTCAATAGCTGTGGCAGCGACCCAATGAGTGTCAGGATGCTGCAAATGACAAACAGACAGAGAGACAGACAGACAGACAACGACGGGCAAAGGGCATATGTAAGCGAGATGCAGACGATTGTCTCCTGAGTGTCTGCCTCTGTCTGTGTGTGTGTGTGTGTGTTTGTAGTTGTGTCTGCAGTTGGCAAACAATGTTGACTGTCGCTCAGTTTTATCATTTCGAGAGCTCCTTCAATACACGACATTGTTGCTGTGACAAATGTGTTGATAAACACACACACACACACATACATGCATACACAGAGATGAATCTGGTGTCTGTGTCAGCTCCGCTCTGTCTATCATAGTGTCTGCATATGAAACCGCAAACAGAACAAATAAAACAGACACACAGACACATCCACACACACACACACACACACACACACACACAAACACCAGCTCTATTACAGACGCTGTAACGGCTGCTGCAGGACAACGGCGACTGCTGCCAGCTAATGTCTTATCATTTAATAAAAATAATCAAAAAGCGTGCTTATGCCTCTGTTTAGTGTCACTTAAAAGTCAGCTGCAACCAACGGCACTCAGCGCCATCAACGGCATCATCAACGGCATTGTCAGGCTCGTTGTCACCTACTCTCTGCTGTGGCAACAGCTGAGCTGGCGACAGCCGTGTCTACATGCAATAAAGCCAAATGTGATTCTCGACTCGGCTCAAATCTCACACACCCACACACACACTCACTTACTCTCTGCCTCGTGCATTGGTGTACGAGTCTCGAGAGCTGAAACTATTTGCCCTTTGCCTGTGCTTGATGGAGAGTAACGAACTCCTTATTTTCAGTGTGACCCTCTCTTTGTTGTAGACCTGCATATTTCACGGCAGCCAATGTGCTTGCTAGCTGTCTCTCTCTCACATTATTATTATCACAATAGCATTCAATTTTAATCTCTCTCTATCTCTCTCAGTATCACTCAGTTCTTCTCTACATTCTCTACATTTCTCTAACTGCTTTTCTGAATATCTTTTGCTTTTCCTCTGTCGCTCCCTCGCTTTATCTCGCCTTATTCCTCTCTATATCAAACTTTTACTCTCCGTCGCGCACTCCTTCTATGTCAATCACTAATTCTGCCTTTTCTCTCTGCCTCTTGGTCTTTATAATTCTAGTTTTCTCTCTCATTCTCATTCTTGCGCTCATTATACACTTTCTGCATATATTCTTCTGTCTTCTTCAGTTCCTCTTAATCTCTTTATATTTCTTAACTGTTTCTCATTGTCTCTCCAGACAGAGAGTGAGGCACTGTCCGATATCTAATACCTGTCCAATACCAAATATCTGTCACTCTCAACTCACTCTGTATATCCTCGTTCTCGTTCTTTCCTTATCTGTATCCTTGTCTGTCTCTGTCTATCTCTCTGTTACGCCTTCTCTCTCTAGCTCTTCCTCTGTTTTTTATATCTTATAAATCTTTCTCTCTCTCTCTCTACTGGCCATCTCTCTCTATTTTCGTTAGAGAGTATCTATTAATTGTGCAACGCTCGCAGCAGACATTCAATTAACAGAATTGCTGTCACTTTTGTGTCCTCATCGCTCACATTTTAATTAAATTGTGCGCCAACTGTGGCCACTGTTGTCACATGTAGTGAGAGCATTTAATTCTGAAGGCGGAATTGTGGAATGTGGCATGCCCCAATCTCAATTAAGGCATTTTGTCATTCTTTTTTTACCTCTGCTGGTGTTTGATTGAATAATGTTTTTTATGCAGCAGAATGCATAAGAATAAAAAACAAAAATATGTAAATTATTTAATGCTAGCTTAAAGGTATATATTAGTTAGGGTATCTGCCGGTCAGGCATACCCGAATGCAGCTAACATTAAGCTAACTCATATTGTTTGCTATGCCGTAACTCATCCACATTTGTTCTTCTTCTTCTTCTGCAGGCACGCCCTACTGGATGGCGCCCGAGGTGGCCGCCGTGGAGCGAAAGGGCGGCTACAATCAACTCTGTGATATTTGGGCCTGCGGCATTACGGCAATTGGTGAGCAGCATTCCTCATTGACAGTGGCAAATTGATTGCACTTGATTCAATGTTTCTCTCTCGCTCTCTCTCCCTCTCTCTCTCACACGATTAGAACTGGCTGAACTGCAGCCGCCGATGTTCGACTTGCATCCGATGCGCGCCCTGTTCTTGATGTCGAAGAGCGGCTTTAAGCCGCCGTCATTGAGCAACAAAGAGAAGTGGAGCCCAACGTTTCACAGCTTCATCAAGACCGCACTGACAAAGAATCCAAAGAAGCGACCAACCGCCGAGCGGCTGCTCCAGCATCCCTTTGTACAGAGCGAGATGTCGCTGCGAGTGCCCAAGGAGCTGCTCCAAAAATACCAGAGTCCCAATACGCCATACTACTATCTCGACGGCGACGAGGAGGTAAACACTGCCCCATGCCCCACGCCCCAACGAGAACGGACCGTGCCCCCGAATGCCTTTTGCCACCTTATTTCATTTTTTGCTCCTTTTCTTACGTAATTTATTTGCGCTTTTAGCGCTGCTTCGCTGCCTGGCTGCCTGGCTGCCTCTTGCCTGCCCCAGTTATATTTACTTAGTTCGCCACAATGGCAGCAAGTCCTGAAGATTTAGTGGCCCATTAGACACCTTGAATCCTAATTTAAGGGCTCGACTACCCGAGGCAGTGGCCCTAATCATTTTCGCTACGCCACAAAATCAATACGCGCTGAGTGCGCAGAGTGCAAGCGAAGAAGTTTTTAAATAGGCCAGGTTAAGTAGGAGTAAGTCCTGCACGCGGCTCCAAACTTCTTGGAAGTGCTGCGATACAGTCCTGATCTGACAGTCGACGAAGCTGCTAAAACTAAACAATTACGACATGAAATCTAAGCTAAGCAACTAAGTTTCATACCTTAAAAGTAAAGTTTGGCTAAGGAACTCGAACTCAATATATCGTATATATATTATAAATCTATATATATTATCAACATAGCTAGAGCACTTAGAAAAGAAAGTTAATTTATGTAGTGAAGTTAACTCGATTAAGATAACCCCTGAACTATTTGAATAACTTGCCCAGCTGAAATATACCCTAACTTTGATCAATTTTGAATCTGAATTAATATTGAAACTTAAACTCTGTTTGATTCAAAAGCTAATATGCTATCTAAACAACACAGCTGCTATATACCCCAACTTCTATTCAATTTTAGTGTCTTTATTCGTTTCCATTCAAACTTGAAACTCAAATTCAGATCAATTTTCATATTCCTCTTTAGCTTCATTCCTTTCGAATAAGCTGTAAGTTCAACCTAGCCTATTTTTCATTCCATTCAAACCTAAACTCCAAGATATAATCATAATTTTGTTCAGCTTCTCTCTAAGCCCCATTCCCAACTTCAGTATACCCTAACTTTAACTGATTTGCCTACAGAAATAAAATACATATTTATATTTATTATTAGTTTATACTAATTTTCACATTTTAGTCGAGCTGTTGCGGTTAATTCGATTGAGTTACCTGGTAGCTGGCTTAAATAAAATTTAAAATTTAAATGAATTTTTATAATCTTGAAGACATTTGGCTTATGCCTTAATGTCCTCGTCGTCCGAGTTCGTCTAGAAGTCCATAAAGCCGTGTCTAACAAATGCAAATTTAATGAAGGACCAATTTAAAAAGTCATTTGTGTGTGTGTGTGTGTTTCTGTGTGTGTGTGAGAGGATGGATGTGCCTGTAGGCGGCATGTCAATTCATAAATCTTCAATTTGTTTGGCTGTTTTGCGAAAACTTTGCGCTGTCAGTCACTGTCCGAGGCGACGGCGCTTGCTTAGCTCTTCGCAGTCAACTTGCATTATATACATATATATCGTAATATATACATATATATATATATGCAAATTTTACTTAGTGCCAAGTTTTGTTATGGCCAGGCGTAACGCATGTCTCAGCTCGGCTGGCAGTTTAGCTCTTTCCCCAACAGGAGGGGGACAGGGGCGGACGAATATGATTTTGATTTATGAGATTTTATCGTAAGCTGAAAACTTTGTCACCAGCGACTGTCCAAGCGTCCCACAGTCCCAGCGTCTGTCATTAAAACTAACTTTGACTTACGCCACATTCTCCACCTGCTCTAACACTCAATCTCTCTCTCTCTCTCTCTCTCTCACTCCCTTGCAGACGGTGGCCGGCGTACCGCAACGGATTCCCAGCAAAATGACGTCGCGTGCCAATGGGGTTCCGGCACAGAACCACACGCTCAAAACAGGCAAGTTAAGAGGCGGGATCTGAAAAATGGGGGAAAAGAAAAAAAAAACAGAAAACGAGGAAATTAAATATATTATTAAAATTTGCAATTTGCATTTCGCAGGCATGACGACAAACTCGACGTGGTATGAGCGTTCTTCTAGTCCCGAAACGTTGCCCAGCGACATGTAAGTTGGCCCAACTACATTTTTTTTTATATACATTCATATATATCTATATGAATCGCATACAATATCGAAATCGCGTTGCCTGAAAACTTTGCTACAGCCTCTTTTTTTTTGTTTTCATTTGACATCTCTTATATACCAAGATTCGCATTTGCTGGCTTCTCTTTTGTTAATTGCTTCAGTTTGGATCTCATCTATAATTCACACACACACACTCAAACACACAGACACACATCTATACACTTATACAGATATTTCCCTTTATATTTGAATTGCCCTCTCTCTGTTTCTCTCTCGCTCTCTCTTTATCTATCTACCTCTGTTTTTTGCACACCTCATTATGCAAAAATATCGAAATTATTGCCAAGTCTTATCAAAAGCTGTAATGCATTTCTTATATCAGCGAATGTTGGAGTACTTTTGAAATAACACTGGACAACAAAGTTTTATAAAAAGTGGCGAACTGAGAGCCCAAAATATTTTAGGCAAATTTTTGTATTATTATTTGTATTATTTATTATTTTTGGAATGTGATAGGAGGATAGGAGCCCATCATTAAGGTCTTGAATATGTAATAAAAATAAATAAATATATTTGCCAGCAAAGATCTGACTCACAAATAACTGTTCTCCGTTTTATTTCCTACACTCTGTTCACGAGATCAACCGAAAATATCATATTCAATCGCGCTCTCTCTCTCTCTCTCTCTCTCTGTCTCGCTCTGAGCAAGCGCCTTCGGCTCTGTCCGTTTTGGTATTCGTTTGAGAGCCTTGGGTTGATCTATTCGTGTGACGCTCTTTTCACGAACGTCGTTTAGGCAGCGATACGATCGATGCTCGTATAAAGAGACTCAGCAAGTCAGCTAATAATGCAGAGAGTCCTCACACTCACGCACTCAATTCACGAACACAGCCCTCGTGGACATACCAATAAATAAACAAGAGACCTTTTGCTATATAAGCCTCAACGAAACGTTCGTTAAAGCTCAGAGCTGAAAGAACTGTCCGATCGAACGCACTTGTTGAAGAACCGATGCAATCGACACACAAGGGACAGACATCCAGAGACGATCAACAGTTATTTGCGAACTATGCTATTGGAATATCAAATACAGCTCTTCAGAAACCTGTAGCCTAAGTATTCACTGAATACCATTGTTCTGTAAAGATTAAGGATTTAATATTATTATAATTATGTATAATATTATAATTATAATAATAATGTGGCAGCCGAAAAAGAGTTATAATATTGCACTTTGAAGAAAAAAAAAATCATAGGATTACTAATAATTCAATAAATAAAAATAAGAATAATAATAATAATAATAAAAATAATAATAATGATAATAATAATAATAATTATTATTATTATTATTATTATTATTATTATTATTATTATTATTATTATAATTTTAATAATAATAATAATAATAGTTTAGCTTTGTCATTTGTAGCTGAGATGCTTAAGAAATTATATCAGCTTACTCAAAATATCATTAAAATTCATATTATATTATATTATAAAAGTATTATATTAATTTAGAAACCCTTTTCGTCTGCCACATTTTGTTAACTTAATTATGCATATGACTATCATTAGACTTGAACCCTTCATCTCGACTGATGCATTTTACATATGCGCTCAGCGTAATCGCATCAGATTAAGCAGCTATGCAATTAAAGCGCTCTAGACGAGCTCGTCTAAAATGTCATTGTGGTGCCATTATTTAATTCGCACGTACTCGAGCCCTGTCTCAGTCACACACACACTCTCACACTCTCTCTCTCTCTCTCTCGGTCTCTTTCTATACTTTCTTATAGTCAAAGCGGCGAGCGACCAAGATGCAGCGGCACTTTTATCATGAACATGTCCTTAAGGTTAGATTGGCTTCTGTGGCTGCAGCTGCTGCTGCTGCTGTAATCATATTTATGCTTGCCACACTTTGTGGCATTGCTGTTGCTGTTGCGCCTGCTTCTGCTTCGTTTTCTTCTTGTTCAACTACTTCTGTGCGCATAATGTCATTTAGCTGGCACCAGACGCCGCTTGGCCTTGACTTGGCTGTGCGCTTGCCTGCCTCTGCCTGGCTGCCTGCAGCTTGCCACAACTGCTTGCAACATTTTGGCGGCACGATTTCTGGCCAAGCACGCGCCTCATGCAATTTGCTACTGCCACACACTCACACACACAGAGACACTCCCAATTTGTTGTGCCTGTGGAGCTCTGCTTCGCTCACATTTCTAGTTGAAAGTTTTTCGCACTCGCGCTTTGTTAACTCTACGTGCGCTGGCAGCTCTGCTTCATGAAAAATAATTACTATTACCTGAGCGAACAGAGTTGAGCTGCCTGTGATGGATGCGTGCTGCCCAGAGCAGCAAACGTGCGTGTGCCTGTGTGTGTGTGTGCTCAAAAGTATGCTACATAAATATAATAAGCAGCAGCAGCAGTGCGAGTTAGGGACAAGACTTCAAACGAAGTCAGCTTCACGTCGGCCAAGCCTTAATGGTCGATATATATGCCTCACGGCGCGACTAATGTCTCTCATCTTGCTCGCCTCACGCACACGAGAGAAGAAATCAATAAGAAATTAATATACATTACACATACGTCCCGTGGCAGTCCGCCAGGTGGCGCTGCTGTCATTTGTCATCTGCGAAATGATTACATTGACGACTCACCTGTTGTTGTTGTTGCTGTTGCTGTTGTTGCTGTTGTTGAGGTGGGCCTCGAGATGTCATCTATGCAGATAGAGCTCGTACACCTCGACCTTTGATGGAACCCTTCGATATTTGCTCGGCGCCTTTTTATTGATGGCCATAAAAAGCGACAGCGTCAACTTTTATGTACTGAGAACGCCAAGTGTATTGGCTGTGTGCCACGCCCCACGGCCCACGGCCCACGGCCCACGCAATGGCTCGAATGGCGCCCAAAAAGTTTTTCAGCCCGCCTTTTGCGACACATTTCCAAATTTTGTTTTTCTTTTTGTTGACTTTTCATGTTGTCGCACTGAAAGCAAGCCAAGAGCAAACAACAAAGGCTCAAAAAATGAGAAAAAATTTACAAAAAAAAAAAAAAAAAAACGACAGCAACAAGAACAATAAACATCATTAAAGCTGAAAGCGAGCCAAAAATATTAGCCCATATTTCGTTCCTCCCTTTTTGTCCTGCTCTCCTTTGTTTTGTGCCTTTGCTGCTTTTTAATAAGGCAATTTTTAATTTTTTGTATTTTGTATTTTGTATTTTGCTGGGGTAATCCTTGATTGAAGTGCTGGAAAATGTCTTATTAAAACAAATTATGGCTCTTTGAAAATTGGCTAATGCGTTTAATTGGCCGTAACAGCATTTGCCTGCCCTGAATTTACCGGCCTTACAGCTTTACAGTTACAACAGCATCTGACATTTCAGACAGTTACATAAGCTAAAACATTTAAAACATCGAAAAACTAAAAACAAGAAACTAAAAATGCAAATTTATTCACAAATTGTTTCGAGTTTTGCTGTTTCTCGTTTCGTTGTTCCGTTGTTTCGTTGTTTTTTTCTGCCATTCTACGCAAGAGTCGAATTTCATTTAATTTTTATTAAAACTGTTTTACAACTGTTGCTTAACTCTTTTTAATAATTTGTTTTTTGTCTATTTTTTGCGTTTATTTTGATTTTTTGGTTTTTTTTTTCCCACTGGAAACTTAACAACGATTTTTCTTTGATTTTACATTTTCTTTTTTCGTATATTTCTTTTGTGTTTGATTTTTGTAGGAGCCTCTTACAATATATTGATGAGGAACTAAAGTTAAGGTAACTACACCAATAATTTCTTTTGCGAAATGATTTACAAAAAACCAAAAAAAAAAGTAAACTATAAAATAAAACTTAGTTTTAGTTGGGTAAATTAGCTAAGAACACACTGCAACACACTTAACAAACACAAACCCCAACAAAACCCTCAAAGTAACACACTTACCTATATACCACAATATATATATACCATATACTAAATACATATATAGTAGACTTAAAGATATACAGCTCCACTAACGGCTAAAGTTTCGTACACTTACACATAGATACACTGAGTCTCTTGAGAGTTCATTTACGCTCTACACTGCTCCCCCCTACCACTCTCCCCCTCTCCCTCTATAAGTCATTATCAACTCTGGCTGAGTTCTTTTTCCATGCATTTGCCTCACCTGTTTTTGTTCAACTTTCATTTTGTTCTATTAATTTACTGTTTGTTTTCTTTACAACTTTCTACAGTCTTCAGCGTCGTCTCTCCCTCTCCCTCTCTCTCTCTCTGTCTCTCTCGTCTCCCTATTGTTCCTACTTCGCCTTTGTCCTGGGCTTTGTCTGTCTGCTAAAAGTTCTTCGCTGCGTATACGTAATATACTGCCTTGCCTTGCCTCGCCTTGCTCTATGCATCGCAATATATTACGCATACGCAACGTATTCGACTGTCGATATGGGCTGACAAATCTTAACTAATTCATGGCGATATGCGATCGTAGAGCAGCATAACTAACCAGTTCGACTTGTCGAAAGGTCACACAGAGCCATGGACCCTTTTTTTCACCCTTTTTTTTTTAGGGGAATTTTTAGTGTTTATTTATGTGATGCGTGCGCAAATGTTTGTCCGCACATTGCTTTTATAGTTATTACTATGGTTATTACTGTGATGGCCGTTGCCTACTTACCAATGCCAATGAGGCCTTGTATATTTTGATTGCACAATATTACGAAATTCAATTTCTATTTGCCAAGAGAACGAAAGACGAAAGACGAAAGAAAGCAGAAAAAGCAAATAGACATTTGTAAACGTGTAATTATGTTTGGCCAGCTATACTCTTGCTCCCTTGCACTCCCACTCCCACTATCTCTATCTCTATCTCGCTCTGAAAGCTTGTTAAAATATGCGCACAAGCGTAAATTTGCCATTTTGGTAAATAAGCAATGTAGAGTATATAAACAACAAGCCAGCAGGAACACACACTCTGTCCACAGCAAACTAATTGAAGAATTGATGAATTGAGCTGTTGAACATGTTTACAGTCGGAGCCTTTAACGGCAGCAAATTGGACAGGAAGAGCGTTTGGCCAAAAACTAATTTCAAATTGAACAGAGCTCAATTTTTACACAGAGAGAGAACGTGAGGGGGGGAGGGGAGGGGAGGGGAGTGTGTGTGTTTTCCTGCAACAGCAGCAGCAGCTGAGATTTTTCACTTTTCTCTTGTTTCTTTCTTTTTTTTTTTTTTGCTTCTCTCTGTTTGTTTTCTGTTTTGCTTTTCTTTGGCTGCATTTGCTGCTTGCATACGAAATTCAGTTTATTTGGAAAATTTGCTGGATATTTTATTTTTGTTAAGAATTCAAGAATTAATTTTCTGCCATTTGCTGCATGCATGTGTGGGTGTGTGTGTCGAAGGGTGTATATATGTGTGTGTGTGTGTCTGCTATGGTCCACTCTACTCTATATAGGTATGTGTGTGTGTCTACTCTCTATCACTCACTCCCTCCTACTCCCTCTCTCTCTCTCTCTCTCTCTCCCCCCCCTTATCTCCCCAGCTCATCTTGTTTTGTATTTTTCGATATATTTTTCTATTTTCTGTGCATTCATGTGCAAGGCAATTTTCTATATGTATGTGTGTGTGCGTATTTGTTTTTGTAAACAGTTTTACAGCTCATGCATAATTTATGGCCATTGCATTAATTTATTTAGTTACTTAGAGGCAAGAGGGGCGTGGTCGGGGGTCAGCTCATCAATTATAGTTGCAAGCAGCCCAAGTCCTATTTATGTCCTTCATTTTCGCGTTGCCAATGCATGTTTTGCACACTAACAACCACAGCAACAACAACAACTAGAATAGGAGGCAATACTAATACACACCCACACACACACACGCAGCATTAACTTGTCTGGGTTTGGGGCATGATGTAACAAGACTAACTCAACCACACACAACCACTACGCCCACCCACTCGTCCAGTTTAGAGCTGCACGCACAGAAACACCACAGATACAACCCAGCCCCCACCCCCAGCCACCCCACACGTACACAAATGGAGCAGCCCCTCCGTGCTTAGCTTGGAGCGGGTCTGGCCAACAAGTGAATGATGTTGTGCGTGTTATCAACAAAGAAGCTCAAACACTTTGGCTTTCTTTTTCTTTCTCTTCCAACGCGTCTCTCTCTCTCTTCCTATCTCTCTTTCTCTCTATCCATCTGTCTCGCTCGCTCGCTGTGTATTTCACTCGCTGGTCGCTGGGTCGCTGCTCTTAGAGCAACTTTGCCATTGAACGACACCAAAGATTCGGCACTCAGTGCCGAGTATAGCTGCAGCGCTGGAGGCGGCGGCGGCGTAAGCGGAGGCGGCGGGGGCATTGCATCAACAAATGGGGGCTGCTGCGTTGCAGGCGGAGGCGGACTCGGTGGCAGCGGCGGCGGCGGCGGTGGCGGTGGCAGCGGCAGCATCATCAGCAGCAGCGTTGGTGGTGGCCTCAGCGGTGTCGGCGGCGGCGGCGTCAGCAACAACTGTGGAGGGCATCATTACCACCACCATCATCATCATCAGCATCATCATCATCAGACCAGTGCAACTGGCAACGGCACCACCACCACTCAGCACAACCACCACAACCACATCCAGAACCAGAACCAGAACCACAACCACAACCACCATCAGCACCTAAACCAGCTATCAAACAACGCACTGACCACCACGTCCAACAGCACCAGCAGCGTCAACTGCAACGCCAATCAGAATCAGAATCCGAATCAGAATCCCAATCAGAATTCAAATTTCAATTCAAATTTGAATGCCTTGAGCATGTCCGCCTCGCTGGCCTCCATGCCAGGACTGAGCGCCTATCTGGGCATGTCCAACTTGCGCACCACCAGCATTGGCGACGACGACGATGGCGACATCAATCTGGACGTTGACATTGCCATGAATAATGCATCGGCTACTTCTGCTGCTGCGGCTGCTGCTGCTGCTGCTGCTGCTGGTGGCTATGCCTCTGGTCCAGCATCTGTGGCTGCATCTGCATCTGCATCGTCATCGACATCAGCAACGGGCGCTGGCTGCTCCGCCTCCGCTGCGCACTATTTGCGGCACAGCAGCAACTATCGCTCGGCGGCGGCGGCAGTTTCATCTGCCGCTCAGGCATTGCATGGCCTTGACCATGGCTTGCTCTCATCATCATCGCTCGCAAACAGCAGCACCACAACAGCAGCAACGTCATCCGCATCCTTTTATAATCGCTTCCTACTCCTCGATAATTCCAGCGGCGATGCAGTCGGCGGCGGCGGCGGCAGCAGCGGCAACGGCGGCATCATCAAAGGCAGCAATGGCCTGGATATGAGGCATGAGACAGCTGCCACGCCTCCGGCTAGCGCACACTCTGTCGGCGATGGCTTCTCGCATTCCAACAGCGCCTCGACCAGCTCAGCAGCGGCAGCAGCAGCAGCGGCGGCGGCGGCAGCAGCAGCAGCAGCACAAGCTTCGACTGCATCCACTGCTGCTGCTGCGGCTGCGCCTGGCCTCACATCCGACAGGGTAGCGCATCTCTATGAGAATCTGTTGCGCAGCAGCAGCTCGGACGTGCTAGAGCTTGCCCAAGCGGACGCGGCCAGCGGCGAGAACAGCAACAACTGTGATTACCGAAGCGAGAGCAACCAGGTGAGTGGCTGCTGCACGAGTGGCGCAGGCAAATTCAATTTTAATCCTCCTCCGCATCTATCTACATGCAGAATGGCATTGAGGATTCACCAAGACGTCACAGCTCCATGGATCAGCTAATCGGTCTGCTCAACGATTTGGGCAAAACGTCGCGCACGCGCAGCCTCAGCGATGGCGGCACCCAGGACGATGATGAAGGTAGCTATTGACTATATACATATCAATATCCCTAACTAAACACCTACCCCCCTCCCCCCCCACAGTTGAAAAGGAAGCGCAACCGGATCTGTTGAACAATACGCCACCTGTGCCGCCCAAGCGCTCGCATCGACGTCGCCACACGCCGCCGCGGCCCATTTCGAACGGGCTGCCACCGACGCCCAAGGTGCACATGGGCGCCTGCTTCTCCAAAATCTTCAACGGTTGTCCGCTGCGCGTGCACTGCACCGCCTCGTGGATACATCCGGAGACACGGGATCAGCATCTGCTGATTGGGGCCGAGGAGGGCATCTATAACCTCAATATGAACGAGCTGCACGATGCGGCCATCGATCAGCTGTTTCCGCGTCGCACCACCTGGCTGTATGTGATCAAGGATGTGCTGATGAGCCTGTCCGGCAAATCGTGCCAGCTCTACCGGCACGATCTGGTCGCCCTGCACTCGAAGCAGACGGTGCGCTTCTCGCTGCACATGAACAAGATACCCGAGCGGCTGGTTCCACGTAAATTTGCGCTAACCACCAAAGTGCCGGACACGAAGGGCTGCACCCAGTGCTGCGTCACACGCAATCCCTACAACGGCTACAAGTATCTGTGCGGCGCCACGCCGAGCGGCATCTTCCTGATGCAGTGGTACGATCCGCTGAACAAATTCATGCTGCTCAAGCAGTGCGAGTGGCCGGCCACCAGCATACTGGGCCAGGGCAGCGTCCAGAACGGGCATACGCCCATCTTCGAGATGATCATCACGCCGGAGCTGGAATACCCCATTGTGTGCACGGGCGTGCGCAAGGCGCTCAACGGCTGCCTCAAGCTGGATCTGATCAACATGAACAGTGGAAGTTGGCCTGAAATTTTCATTTGCATCCGAATTGGACTAATATTTTGCTCTCTGTACTGCAGGCGCTAGCTGGTTCCATGCGGAGGACTTGGAGTATGATGCGATGGCCACGATGGTACCACGCCGCGATCTGTTGAAGGTGGTGCGCGTGCACCAAGTGGAGAAGGACGCCATTCTCGTCTGCTATGGCAATGTGATGCAGGTGGTCACGCTCCAGGGCAATCCCAAGCAGCACAAGAAGATGGTTGCTCAGCTCAACTTTGACTTTAACGTGGACAGTATTGGTGGGTCGGACTCCCTCTCTCTCCTTCTCTCTCTTGTACTAATTGCTGTCTACTCTCTCTCTCTCTCTCCCTCTCTCTCTCTCTCTTCTGTAGTTTGTCTACCGGACAGTGTATTAGCATTCCACAAGCACGGCATGCAGGGCAAGTCTCTGCGCAACGGCGAGGTGACGCAGGAGATTAAGGACATGAGTCGCACCTATCGGCTGCTGGGCAGCGATAAGTAAGTGACTAAGCAGAGTAGATATAGATATATGATGTATATATGTATGTGTAACACTTCCTTTTCACAGGGTCGTCGCATTGGAGAGTCAACTCGTGCGCACCGGGTCGCTGGGCAGCGAGGAGGGGCACGATCTGTACATCTTGGCCGGTCACGAGGCCAGTTACTAGGCGGGCGCTACTTGATCTAGATGTTATAAATATATATGCATATACACATCTATATATACATATATATACTATCTATATATATGTATGTATATGTATATCCAGATACACACACGCACTCAATAAATTTGAAATTCAAGCGCGCAGCCGTCGTCACAGTCGGCGTCAACTACTAAATGTAATTGAATTACTCGTAGGCCGTAAGCTACATTTAATTCGATTCGAGCATTACATTAGTGAATTACAAAACAGAAAAGAAAATGAGAAGAAAATTTAAAAACAAACAAACATAGAGCGCATTTGATTCTAAAATGAGATTCGTAGTCTCCCCCTCCTTTTGCCCACACGATTTTTCCATTCTTTGCCAAATCCACTTTAGCAATGTAATTAAATGTATTTAACAAGTTAAGCTGCACAGTCGTCTACCCGATTCCGTTGTAATTATATTTTTGTAATACATATAGAAGAAGAAGAAACACACATACACAGAAATGCTTTAAATTATATGCCTAACGTTTTTTTAATTATGCATAAATAATTAATGTTAAATAAGACACAGATTTAGAAGGAGAGAGAAGCAGTAAATAAGGAAAGAGAACGAGATTTGTGTAAGGCTCACAAAGCAAATAAATTAGTCCGAGAAAAAGATTGAAAGTGGAGCTGAAGAGCGAAAGTCAAAGCAGAGGCGAAACGCATAAATTATATTCGTAATTAAACATTATTAGTAACTAACGAAAACTTCATAGGTTTTAGCAATTGTAAATCGCAAATGTTTTTGTAGTTTGGTAACTGATGAATGGACAGGAACTGCATTGAAACAAAAAAATAATGTTGGAAGCAAAAAACAACAAAAAAGTTCAATAATTTGTGAAAGTATTGATTGAAAGAGTGTGAGAGAGCGAAAAATGGTTTGTTGGGAAACAAAGTAGATTAAGCATTTTCTAAAAATAACAAATAATTCTATTTAAAACACGATTGCATTGTAAAGACGTTCGGAAACTGTCATAATTACGATTTTAGCCTAAGAGAACAATTTTCCCAGCAGCACATTTGTCTTCAGTTGTAAAAAAAAAATATTATATATATGTTTTAAGTTAATTAGTTGTACGTGAATAGCG
The DNA here is from genome assembly GCF_054131065.1 of Drosophila arizonae. Lineage (NCBI taxonomy): Eukaryota > Metazoa > Arthropoda > Insecta > Diptera > Drosophilidae > Drosophila > Drosophila arizonae. Next base: position 14,250,157 of record NC_142925.1, on the reverse strand, counting down.
AGAAACCCAAAATTATAAATTAATACAAAAAACTTGTTGAACTTTAGTTTAGTGCAAAAATAAAAGTATTTAAAGCAAGAGATTTGAATTTGAACGAAATGCGCACGCTTAGTCGGCAATAAGTTGGCAGCACAATTGCTAGGTGCTGCCAGATTGGTTTAATTGCATATTATGACATTTTCAGCTAAGTCGTAGACGGTTACACTGTCAACAACACAATTTAATTTCACGTGTTGCCCGAGTTTGTTTTGATTTAAGACCGAAAAAGTTTAATGAAAATGGCATTCGAGGTGCCGCCATGGGACAAAAGTGTCGAAGTTATCAAATTCAAGCCCGTGCAGGTAGCGAGCAATGGAGCTACTGCCAAAGCGAAAGCCAAAAAACTTAAGAAGAAAAAACCAAAGGTGAAGAAGCACGCCGACGAATCGAATTCCACAAACGCAACTGCAACGGGCTACAGATTGGGCAAGGGACCGCTCGCGCCGCCACCGGAATCATCGGATGACGAAGCAGACGATGGACTGCGTGCCATGCACAAGATAAGAATGGGACGCATTGAAAAACAGCGGCCAATCACTCAAACTGCCAAGGATAACAAAAAGAAGCAGCTGAAATTGAAGCCCGCTATGATTGGAGCCGCCGTCGAGGCCATGGAAACCTCCGCATCCGTCGTAGGTGCTGCTGCCACACCTGCTACGTTGGCCAACAAATTACAATCTGAGTTGCTTGGTGGACGTTTTCGCTATATTAACGAACAGCTTTACACAATGAACAGCCAGAAGGCCGAGAAGCTTTTCAAAAACGACGACGAAGCCTTCGAAGCTTATCATGCTGGCTATCGCCAACAGGTGGAGAAATGGCCCACAAACCCCTTGGCGCGCATCATCAAGATCATCAAAAGATTGTCGAAGACCCTGATCATTGGGGACTTTGGCTGCGGAGACGGTAAGCTGGCTCAGTCAGTGCCCAACAAGGTGTACTCCATGGATTTGGTGTCCACGCGTGAGGACATCATTGCCTGCAACATAACGAATACTCCGTTGGAAGACCGATCCCTGGACGTGGCTGTCTACTGCCTCTCGCTGATGGGCACCAACCTGAATGATTATCTGCTGGAGGCGAATCGAGTACTGAAGCTGCATGGCATCGTCCATATAGCTGAGATTCAATCCCGTTTCGAAGATGTGCGGGAATTTGTGCGCTTTATGGGAAGCTGTGGATTTGACTTGGTGAAAAAGGACGTGGCTGTAAATTACTTTTATTTCTTTCAATTTCGTAAGATGCGACATGTGGACAAGCAGGTGAAGCTGAAGCCCTTCTCTCTAAAGCCGTGCCTCTATCGTAAACGTTAAAATAGATTGTACATTAAATAAATGTAGTTAAAAAAATCACACATCAAATTCTTTGATCGTTAAGCAGTTGAGCAGTAAAGAGTTGCCACCCAGGCGGAACAAAGTAATGCGCGCTTTACCACTCCTCACTCAAGTCATAAGACTGACAGAAGCTGGATGCTCGTGAACTCATTCTGTAGCTGTGACGTTGCACGTTCTGGTGCTCTCTCTCGCTCTTCGATTGACTCAATCCAATGGGGCAGTGGTTGTTCCGTCGACTCTGCCGCTTAAATACAAAATAAATATATCTCAGTACCAGTTTGCTCTTCGTGCGTAGCATTTCGAATATTTTTACCACGGTACGTTAACTGAAAATACCCCGTCGCAGGCCAATAGGAAAACAATAAAAAAAAATATACACACATATATGTATATATATGAGAAAAATAGGCAAGAGAATTTGCCAGCAAAAAGAAAATCAAAGCATCTGTGTGCCAGTTGCAGAAAATTCGCGCGCAAATTTGTGTTGTTATAAATAAAACCACAAAAGTTTTGTTTCGTTATTCTTTTACGATTTTATGCAGTTTTCACACGCCCACGCCTAGTTTTACACCCCGCGCTGTCATTGCGCTCACTCTCAATTTTACTATTCTCTATTACTCACTCAACGTCAATTTTCAACAGGTATTCAACGACGACGACAACAACAGCAACAACAACAACAGCAGTAACAAATTGTCTTTTTTCGTGTTCGATAGAAAAAAGTGGCCAAGAATTTGTTTATGTGTATTGTTGCGTGTGCAAGTGTGTGTGATTGTAAATTATTATTTGCAAAGCGATTTGTGGTGTGAAAAGTGAAAACAAGTGGGAAAAGCGCCGCAAAGTATTCAACGCTTCCAGTGGATTGGATTATCAACTGAATATCAAGGCAGAGCTAACTCGTAAGTAACGGCAACTTCAACTACAATTTAATTAGGTTCTTCCATTCTCCTCAATCTCGAGCTACTCCACAGCCAACGGCATCGCGCCATTACCCGTTGTTTGGGTCGTCTTTTTTCAGTTTTTTGGGCTGTGGTCAGAGTTTTTGGTTGCCTGCTCCGTCTTCGAATTATTTTATGCTTTTGACATACACACACACACAGACTTACACACACAGCGAGAACAGTATGACTTCATAGCACACACACAGATACGCACGTACACTTATACGAGCACGCACATTAAAGCTAAACGCTCTCTCAGCGCTTGCCACTCTCTCTCACTCTTTGTAGAGTGCTTGTCAAAGAGAGTGAGTGAGTGAGAGCGAGAACGTTGACGTTGTCGCTTTTTGGCCAAGCTTTAGCTGTATCTTTTTGTACGTTTTCTTTGATTTTCTTTTGTGCTGCCTTTGAAACTTTACGAGTTTATGTTGTTGTTGCCGCTGCTATTGCTGTTGCTGTTGCTGTTTCACTCTTTTGTCAGATTTTGTGTTTTTCTCAGTTGTTTCGCATTTTGTTTTCTTTTTTTGAGCAGGGGCTGAAAGTTGAGAAATTCTTATTGGCAACCGGAATGGCGCGTAGTCAAGGAGACACATTCAAAACATTCAACACATGCCGCATCAGACACAAATACAGTAAAGGCACTCTACCATGAACTATTCGCATTAAAATATATGTTAGGGCAGAGTATAATCAAATATATTGTTAGCCATATGTGGGAAGAGGAAAATTTTTATTTTAATAGATTTGCATAATTTGCTGATTTTGCTATGTAAATATTTTGTAAATACTTAATATAGGGTTAGTTCTTTTGTTGAACGTGCACTGTACGTAATTGTGTGCGTGCTGTGTGTTGTATCCATGCAACCTTCCCCCGTTAAACTCATTACGATTGAAATTATGAAATGCGACACAGTCAAGTATTTACGCTCTGGATAATTGTACATACATATACATATTTATTTAAGTAGTAGTAGAGAAATATTAACGCGCAGCTAGTGTAAGATTGGCGACAACAACAACTGCGACGACGCCGACGTCGACGTCACTGGCACCAAAATAAACCAAAGGCAGCAGCAGTAGCGGCAGCGGCAGCCGCAGCTGCTGCCTTGGAAATTGATCGAGTTGAGCAGGTTATTTCCTTATCAACTGCTCGCTGCTCTGCTCTCTGCTTTTTTTTCACCCTATTGGCATTTCGGTTGTGATATCAAGGCTAAGCGCGCAGAAGGAAGTCTGCGAAGCTTTCTGGCCATTGTACTATGTACATATGTTAGGCTAGTGATAAGGCTGGCATTACTCACGCACATAGCTGAACTGATAAGGTTCCGCGCAAATAGTCGAGGGTAACTGTAAGTTATGAATGGGGCAGGTGACTCTTCAGGCGAGGCTCCCATGCGTCATCCAAAAGCCAAACGGATTTTCACAATCCGTGGAAAATCTGATAGAAAGCAGACGCGGACGTGGCTTGACTTGGCTTAGCTTGAGCGAGCTTGGCTTGGCTCGACTTGGCTTGGATTGGATCTGGAACAGAGCGTTTGACCCAAATAGCCTAACGAGCGACACAGCAATGCATTTCCAAGAGTCTCTCTTTCTCTCTTCAAAGAGTGGCAGACAGATAGCGCAAGAAGTTGCATTAGAAACCGGTTATTGCTTGGCCAAGAAATTGGCCACACAACAGACAAACAAATAAACGAAACGAGCAAAGCAAATGCTAATAACTGTACAACGGACCAAACTGTGCGAGCCGACCGAGAAAAAAATACATATAACAAAAATTATAATAAACTGTGGCGAGCCACAGCCAAACGACTTAGCCACATGCAAGCACACGGCCTAAACATGAAAAACAGTGTGAAAAACCTGAATTCAAGCAGAGAGCCAGAGCATAGCCAGAGTCTGAGGCAAGTTTAGCTCAACGCCCCCGCCCCCCCGCAAAACAGAGAGGCAGAACAAGGTGTGTCGCTGCATTAGAAGAGAGAGAGAGTAAGAGCGAGCAATTTGTAATCGGCTCTCTTAGCCAAAGTCGAGCTCGTAACATAAACTGGAAATTTGGGCCACAGCAGAACACACGCTGCCAGATCGTTTAAAGTTTTCATTTCACACTCAATTTTCTAGGGGGCACTCAGCCTGGCATTTCAAATCGTTTGATTAGGCGAGCTTCCTCTGGATTTGAAAGACATTTCGGAGCTATTTTCGAGTTATTAACGGCCTCAATACAGAACTCGACTGATTTGTTAGCTTCCTCTTGAGACTCTAGAGACTCGCCTCTATTTGATCGACCTATTGACGCCCTCTACTCAAAGCAATCTGTCGGCCTGCTGCAACAGATGGAAAACAGAGCTCCAGTGGCTCTACTCTATGGAGATCTCTTGATTTGCGACAATGATCCCCGAGCTTCCGCTTCTGACTTGTAAAGATTTGTGTCTATTTTCGAGTTGTTAACGCCCTCTGCGCGGGGCAACAGATAGAAAACAGCTTTTACACACACATACACACACAGAGGGAGAAGCACTCACACACACACACACATTCACACTCACACATTTTCGCATTGAATTTTCTATTTATATTTGTTGTCACATCGATTTTTATTGTTGTCGAGGGGGGGCGCTATGATTTATGTGGATAAAGAGCCAGCTGTGTATTTTGGTTTGTTTACTAGTTCAGTGGAGCCACCCCAGTTGGCATCTATTTGTGGGTGGGTCTTGAGTTCGACAACACTCCCGAGTTCGTTGCCCACCGAGAGAGGGAGAGAGAGAGAGAGTCTACCGGCTCGAAGGCGTTGAATACTTTAAATAGCGAATTGCTGAGGCGTTGCTGTGGGAGTACCGTGCTATGGAAATATATGCACACAAAAATACATATATATGCATATACATATATATATATATATTCTCAATATATGCCTATATACTATATGAGAGCATTTTGTAGTCTGTAATTCGTCAAGCGCCATTGAGCAAAGCCAAGTAGCGAAGCCATTGTAGCCGTCGAGTGCTCAATTCGTTTCTTCTTCTTCTTCTTTTTTTTTTTTTTTTGCGCTGGTCAACAAGTGCAAACTATTTATGTAGTAATTCACTGAGGCGATTAGAGCAATTCAAACTGGAATTGCAACTGGAGCGGATCTGGCTTATCGTAGCAAAAAACTTTATATATAAATATATTTTTATAAGTAAACAAAAATTTGCAGCTTGTGATAGCGGCAACTGCAAGGCAAACAAAATGCGTGAGAATACCCCTAATGCCAGCCATGCAACAATATTATCGATTGACCCATTTAAGCACATACCACCAAAGGCAAACAAACAAAAAACTTTGACTTCCTTTCTTCTTACACTCCTTCTTTCACATGCACGCCCAAAAAATAGAATATACAAAATGTTATTCTCATCAGATTGTGCGACCTGATATATAGTTCATAAATATCTTGCCCAATATATATACCTTTATGTATTCGACTATGGCATATCATCATCCATTTCACCAAATGGGAAAAGCATTTCTTGCGGAAGTCTGCCTGGCTATAAACGGATGTGAGCAGCCCGCCCGCAACTCTTTCGCTATGGAAAACAACAATTTTGTTGTATACAATTTATGGGCAACGCTTCGTTGATTTGCTGCTTCGTTTGCAAGCAAGCGCACAGGTGAACAGTCATTCAGAATGAATGAACTGCCTCTCACCATTGTTAACTGAACTTTAATAACAGTTGCAAATATATGCACTTACGCACACACCTTTCAAACTGACGTCACGCCAGCAGCAGCAGCAGCAGCAGCAGCAGCAGACCAACTCCAGCACAGATGACCTAATGGCATGACGGAATATACAAAACATACACAGAAATTTATATGATACATATTTGTATATTCATATATACGTATATCGGCTCTGAGGTTGAGGTTCAGGTTCATATTCATCGTGTTTTGTAGTGCTGTGTTCGAGTAAATTGAATTTGATTTAAGTTGTATTAAATTAAACTTAATTACGGCCTACCCTTAACTCAATTGGATTGACCGCCAGTGCACAGGCCGAGTGAATCTTTAGCAAACATGACAGTGATTATACACACACTCACACACACACACACACACACATACACTCAAACTTCTTTCAATTCATAGCTCTCAACTCAAGACATCAACAGCTCTTGAATATTCCTCATGCCCATAAGTTCACAGTAGAGTTGGCCTGAGTATTCAAATACTTTGCCCAAATATTTGCATACTTGAAATCAGAAAAACTCTAAATGCTTAATAAATGTTTTTTTTTTTTACATTAATGGCTTTTGTAATTTAGGCAAGGTAAAGTAAAGTTGAAGTATAAATTTACATTGAAGTTCAAGCATTTATTGAGCTCAATTCGAAGTTTACCAGTTTGCCATTCACATACTCTTTTAAGACAAAATTCAGACAGTCTTTAATGCTTTTTGAATATTAAATAAATTGAAATGTCATTAGAAAATAAATTGAATTTAGTAAAGAAATGTTTTGATTAATTGACTAAATTTATTAAATTTCTTAAACTCACTCAGCGTGTCAAGAATTTTTATTCTCAAAAATATTATTGAACGAACATAAACTTGTACAAAATTTGATATAAACTTTATATTCAATAATTATTAAATTAATTAAAATTAAATTAAATAATTAGTAAATTAATATTGTTAAAATATTTAATGGAAAATGATTTAAAAAATTCAATGAGTATTTGGCATATAATATTTGCTCTTTTAATTTTGAATATTAATAACAATATTAACTCACCCGAAGTTTCTTAATGCAATAATGCAAAATTTTAAGCATTTGGATACATTCAACACAATTTCTAAATTAAAAGGAATTTTCGTATTCAAAAAAGGATAGAGAACTAAAAATACGCTTTTTCTATTCAAAACTTTGCTTCAGCTTGACCGCAGTTCTACTCAATTTCAATAGAATATTTCGAGTTTGAGCTTTTCTCAGACTGTTCACAAATACAATGTGTATATATGTATATGTATATATGTATGTCTGCAGTCAAGTCGGTTTACCGGTCACGTCTTTGTTTGTCTTTGCATAAGCTTAAGCATGGAGATACATTCCTGCTCACGCCCCAAGCCCAAGTGGTGTACAGTGAGGCAACATTGCCATGATTAGAAGCACACCCAGATGTCAGTTTATATAGGCATATATACACAATCATATACATAGATACATATATAGTTGATGTGTGTATTTCAGCTACTTGATGAATTTCACCTCGACCTCCTTCAATTGAAGCATTCATTCTTCAGTTTTGTTGTTGATTCTTCTTTCTTTTTTTGGGTGTCGGCATCTTGCAAAATATTGCGCATGCTGTTTACTGTTGTTGTTGTTGTTGCTGTTGCTTGTTTGATTGTTGCTGCAATAGAACAAACAATTTCAATAATTTGCTCTGATGATGATGTCATCGTTAATGTGAGACAAAAATAAAACATATCGCCGGCCATTCTAGAGCAGAGCAGACTAAATATATATGTACTATATACATATATATGTATATGTATATGTATATGTGTTTGTAGTAAACAGAGATTCGCTGCAATTGCAAGCGCACTGCACGTTAATCAGCTATCTATACCTCTCCTTCTCTCTCTCTCTCTCTCTCTTTCCCTCTCTCTGTGTGTGTGTGATTCATGCGTCAATCAATGAAGTGTGGCAGCAAACACGAAACATTTCACTGTCAAATTGCCTAGAATGCGATGCACGAACTGTAATTAGATCACGATTAAGTGTACTTAACAATTATCCCGCCGACTTAATGGATAGATGATGTCAACTGGGCGGCTAAGCAGATTGCCCCAAAATAATAATGCTACTCTAGCTGTTTGCAATTAATGGATGAAAATAAACACACACACACACACACAAACTCGCACACACTTACGCATGATATTTGAATAAAAATGAAATGTCTGCCTTCTGGTTTTTGGATTCTCAACAATTTGAAACAGTTTCGATGGCACGATGACGCCATCAGCTGCCCCCAAAAACTGTGACGCGCTGTTCTGCTGTTGCTTGACTTTTTGGTTTTATTTGAGAGGATTTCGAATCTAGTTTTTGCAGCTTCAGTTGCTTCGTTTGCCGCATGCCTGCCGATCGTACCAAAAACTGGTTCAGCCTGTCCGGCGATCGCTGCCAATGATTCCCCTCTGCCCGCCTCACATATAACTGCCGATCATAGATAGAGACATTGAAGAGTGCAAGAAATTTCAAATCAATTAAACATTCAATTGATCAATTGCTCCGCCAACTATATTGCACTCGCTCCCATCGAACGTCTGCTCTTACTCTCTGTCTGTCTCTCTTGCTCTGCCTGCGCTGGGGTGTGGTGCTATTTGTTAGCTTTGCAACCACTAGCCACAGCTAGCCTCATACAATAATAATAATACATACAAAAATAATAATAATATGAATACTAATATACTAGGTATATATATTATTATTTAATTATTTATACATAATACGCTTGAGTTAGAGGCAGTGAATGTGCCTGCGGTTAGAATGTTATTATACAGAACAGCTAATTGTTAGTCAATATTTAGCAGTAAGAAAACTTTCTGCATTGTGAAATCATAGCAGCATAAAAAGATTAATAATATGAAAGCAAAATGTAAAAAGTTTGTCAAATATTATTATTCTATTATTCAATGAATAAAATAATATAAATCATTTATGTCATATATATGTTTGCATAGAAAACCAATATACCCATTTTCGCAGTAGATGCATAAGTATTTGGAAAACTCAATTCGAATCATCTGAGGTCTTGTCATTCCCATCATTCCCTTTGGCTAATCACATGAGGACTGGCTTTACCCCGACCCCTACGTCTTCGCCTTCCAATCAGCTGCCAACTGAAACTTTTTTCTGATATGAGAATTCATTTGACAAGTTGCAGCGAAAGTTCTGCAAACTTTCTTTGAGCCAAAGGAGTTGGCCAAAAGAGGCGGGCGGGCGGGTCTAATATGTGCCGTCTAATTAAAGCCGGCCAGGTTTTTCAAATAAATTCCAACTGGCATAGACACACAAACACACATGCACACATGCTCAATATGCTGTTTCTGCTTCTTTTTACGGCTGTGTGTGCTGGTCAGCATCTAGTTTTATGGCTCTTGGCTGGGACTTTGCTGAGGTTGTGCTGTGGCTTTCGCCAGCTAAACTTTAATTTCAGTTTGAATTTACCGCGTCCACAGCATTTAATGGTACACTTTTATTATTCACAGCTCGCCAGGCAACAACTGCGGTCAGCTGCAAGTGGAACAAGGCACAGTTCACGTAAGTATGACTACGAGTATGACTACGAGTATGAGTGTGAGTGTGAGTGTGATTAAGAATGCGAATAATCCGTATGAATAATGTCATCGCATGACATCATGGTCCAGCCAGCGACAGCCCTTAGGGGTGGCTCGAAGGGGCTGCTTGCAGTTATTCGCACACTCCAAGTAATTTTATAGCCCTGTCCCAGTTCGCTGGCGCCAGCCAATCGCTCAGACACACAGAGAATGGAGACCGGAGACCGACCACACGCATTCGCTCGCTTGCAGTGAGCACATCCGGTCGCATAGCCTTCCCTGCTTCCACCAGTTGTTGACTCTACTTATATCTTTCTCTCTTATTAATATTTGCAGCTTCAATTTTCTAATCGATTGCAACACGGCAAACTGAGTGCGTAGCAATGCCAGCGGAAACTAAAGCATCCGCGCCAGCGGAACCGGAAACGCCGACCAAGAGCAAAGGGAAGAGCTCATTGACCTTCTCAAAGGCCGCATTGGCACGCGTCACACTGCTCGATGGCTCCATACTGGACGTAACGATTGATGTGAGCAAATAAATTAGCCAATCTCTAGCCAAATCCAATAACTTGATCCCTTCTTATATATTCCCCTGTGCAGCGCAAAGCCAAAGGCCGCGACCTGGTCAACTCCATTTGCGCCGGTCTAAACATCATTGAGAAGGACTACTTTGGCCTGACCTATGAGACGCCCACCGATCCGCGTGTTTGGCTGGATTTGGAGAAGCCAGTCGCGAAATTCTTTCGTACGGATCCCTGGCCACTGGCATTCGCCGTCAAGTTCTATCCACCGGAGCCGTCGCAGCTCCAGGAGGACATCACGCGCTACCATCTGTGCCTGCAAGTGCGCAATGACATCCTGGAGGGCCGTCTGCCCTGCACCTTTGTCACGCACGCCCTGCTCGGCTCGTACCTGGTGCAGTCCGAGATGGGCGACTATGATCCCAAGGAAATGCCAACCCGTGCCTATCTGAAGGACTTCAAAATCGCACCCAATCAGACAGCAGAGCTCGAGGACAAGGTCATGGATCTGCACAAGACCCACAAGTGAGTTTGGCCAGCTATCAAGACCCATATCCATATCTAATCTGTATTTTTTGTTTCCCCACTCAGAGGTCAATCGCCCGCTGAGGCTGAGCTCCACTACTTGGAGAATGCCAAGAAGCTGGCTATGTACGGCGTGGACTTGCATCCTGCCAAGGACTCCGAGGGTGTGGACATTATGCTGGGTGTGTGTGCGTCCGGTTTGTTGGTTTATCGCGATAAGTGAGTAGACTTGAAGCATTTCCATATTCATTTGACCTCAGACTAAAGCTTCATATTCCAACAGGCTGCGCATAAACCGTTTCGCTTGGCCAAAGATCTTGAAGATCTCGTACAAGCGTCACCATTTCTACATCAAGATACGACCGGGCGAATTCGAGCAATACGAATCCACCATCGGTTTTAAGCTTGCTAACCATCGTGCCGCCAAGAAGCTGTGGAAGTCCTGTGTGGAGCATCACACCTTCTTCCGCCTGATGACGCCAGAGCCCAACACACGGTCCACTCTATTCCCACGCTTTGGCTCCAAGTACCGCTTCTCGGGTCGCACCCACTACGAGAGCAAGGCCACGCCTGTCGACCGTACGGCGCCCAAGTTCGATCGGGCACTATCCGGCGCACGGCTCTCATCTCGTAGCATGGATGGTGAGTGCTAAAAATGGAAATCTTTATAAGTGCATCCCAATTGACGATTTTGACTTGCAGCCTTGGCTATGGCTGAGAAGGAGAAGGTGGCCCGCAAGAGCAACACCTTGGACCATCGTGGAGATCGCAGCCAGGACACGGATCCGCTGAGCCGCAGTCCCATCAAGAACAAGAAGGACAAGGTAACTAGAAGACTTGGCCGCTGAGTCTGACTCGAGATGCAGATGCTCAATGATTAATGGCAGTTGTTAACCAGATACTTAATTACTTTATTTTTTCTCGGTTTGTTACTAACTCTCACTCACAAACCAAACCAAATACATGCACACACACACACACACACACACACACGAATGCCGTGTGCCCGTGCTCGTTAACCTGCTGCTCGTTGCATTCGATTTGATTCGATTCTAACAACATTGTTAACCCCAATCACATACTATATGAATATGCGTAATCAGTTAATACGCGAATCGAGCACCGGTACAGCCTCAGCCTCCTCGCAGAGCTCACTCGAGGGAGACTATGAGACCAACATCGCTGCCGAAGCGGCGTCCGCTCTCGGCGATTTTCCGTCTCTCGCTCAGGTTACTGTTTTTTTTTGTAAACACTCTATGCTAAAAATATTCGTATCAAGAATTCGATTCTCTTTCCCAATACCTTAAACAATTTTATTTACTCTGGCTTGATATCTGCTTATTTTTTAATCGTTGTGAGCTTATTCCTAGACAAAAAAAAAAAAATAAAAAATTGTGTATATTCCATTCCGATCAGCGCATATGAGATGAACTTTATATACTTTTTATCATTACATATAATTGTTTTTACTAATTTTTGTTAACCGGCAACTTTTTTATTTTGATTACATAATTGACTTTAACTTAACCCTGGTAGCCCATGAACGAGGACTTGCTATTTATGGTAAATTTATGTACAAACCAAACGATCTCATATCTCTCTACTCTATGGATTGTAAATGTTTTGTCTAAATCACATTTGCATACAACTCTATACTATCCTCATTTATACCTCTATTTCAATTTATTTTTATATTTATGCAATTTATGTTTTATATTTTCTGTTTAGTTTGATTTGAACTCTCATTTGCGCTACATAACTGTAAATATAGCAACCATATTGTCTAATACGCATCTAAACAAACAATCATTGGCATATCAAAAACAAAAAGAGAAGTGAATGAAATAATTTCACTAAAAATTGATTTCTCTTTGTACAGCTTTAAAACTGTAATCCTTGGCGCTTGAACAATACATTTGATCCATATTCTGTCATTTCTGTTGCATGTACTCGTACGCTTCTTCAATAAAACTTCCTTGTCTTTATTGTCCTTTGCCAAAACTCTAAGAAATCAGTTATTAAAGATCCTTTTACTAAATTCACAGGACGAAGAGAAGGAGGCAAAGCTGCGCGAGAAGAAGCTGAGAGAGAAGGAGGAGAAGGAGCGCAAAGAGCGCGAGAAACGCGAACAAAAGGAAAGGGAGAAGGCCGAGAAGGCGGCTAAGGCAGCTGCCGCCGCTGCTGCAGCTGGCATTAACGGTAAAGTATCTATATATACACCCCTTCTCTATATTGTTTAACTAATCGATTTCTTGCACAGGTGACGATCCTAATGAATCAAAGAAGTCCGATACATCTGGCAGACGTGTAAGTATCATAATTTATTAAGTTTACCTTAAGACCTTAAGACATGTATTTTAAGATATACTAAGGATTTGGTTTTAAGCTAATATAAAACCCTGCGTAAGAACTCTTCGCACCATTTGTATATATACAACCAATTAAGTCCCATCCATTGTCCAACCACACACACACCTTAAGTTCAGCTCCTAAGTATTGATAGTTTGTATTTGAGTACATTAGTTAATCCAAATTTCTTATGATTTCCATCTGATTTTGTAATTTTCATTTCTTTTTGTATTCCCCCTCCTCCGATTCGTTTCGTTTTATGTTTCAACTTTTGATTTGTCGGCGCTGCTTGAAATGGGTGAAATGAACAGGGTATTGGTATATTCTCGTCGGGTCGCAAGAGCAAGAGCGGTTCACCGTCCAAGGATGGCAAGGATAAGTCCGGCAAGGACAAGGATAAGGAAGTGGGTCGCCTCGGTTTGGTCGTTACCTCGGGTCTGGTCGAGCAGGAACAAGGCGATGCCAATAAGGATGCAGACAAGAAACGTGGCTCCACCACACCCGGCGTTACCCGGCCGTACGAGTACGCTGTCGATGCCGAGGGCAATGCCAGTAGCCCAACGCGTAAGTCCTATACGCCTGGCGGCTTCCGCTACGACCAGGACCCGAATAGCAGCAAGCAGCTAGGTCCCGATGGTCAGGAACAGCTGTCGCCGACGTCGCAGCAGAAGAAGATCGGTCTGGCCTTCAACTATGCGCCAGGCAATGAGAGTGCTCTGAAGGAGACTGCCGAAAAGATCAAGTCGGGTCAACTGTCCCCACGCACGCAAGACAAGCTGAATCGGGGACAGCTCTCGCCCAAGTCCAGAGCGAAATTGCTGCAAGACGGCAGCCTCTCGCCCACCACTCGGGCCAAGCTGCAAGGCAGCGCTGTGGATGCCGCTGCAGTGCCGCTGAGCGATGGCCAGAAGCGCTCCTACTCACCCACCAAGGGTCAGCAGGGCCAGCAAGGCTATGCATCGGGTGCTCCCGGCAGCTATAAGCCGATCATTGATCCCACTGCCGAGTTCCTCGAATCACAGCGCTATAATAAGGAGCCCGGATATGTGGGCGTGGCAGCTGGTGCTAAGCCTGGCTCGCCCAAGAAAGCTGCAACTGGAGCTGCAGCTGGAGCTGGGCCAGGATCCCGCGGTAGTTCTGGTCCTGGTGCAGTGGCTGCAGCTGCTGCGGCTAAGCCCAAGAAGAAGCGCGTTAAGATTATGGTTATTACCTCCAAATTCGATCCGAATACCAAGCGCATCGATGCCGAAAATGGCACAATTGAGCACTCGACGGGCATCCTTGACCCAGCCACGGGTCGCATTGATACTAAGTACGGCGTAATTGATCCCCAGAATGGAACTCTGGAGGCTCTGAATACACAGACAGGCAAAAAGGAGTTGTTCAAGGGCGATGTGGATCCAAAGACGGGCAATTTGCATTTGATTAGCGGTGTCTCAGATCCAAAGACAGGACGCATCGATAACTCCTTGGGCCAGATTGTTTGCATAACGCCACAGGATAATCCTGTCGTTGAGCTGACAGTCATCACGAGCCGCATTGATCCCGCAACGGGCAAGATCGATACCGTTAATGGGGAGGTCGAGCGCTCGCTGGGTGTCTTGAACTTGAGCACTGGCTTGCTGGATACGAAATACGGTGAGATTGACACACGCAAGGGTGAGCTCAAGGCCTACGATCCCAAACATGGCAAAATTGTGGTCACCAAGAATGTCAAGGTTGATCCTGGCACTGGCCAAATCACCATCTTGGGCGTCATTGATCCGAAAACGAACAAGATTGATCCTAACCAGGGTCGCATCATTGAGGTCGGCCAGCAAATTGATCCAATTGTTGAGGTTACTTCTCTGGCTGGCAAGTTCGATTCCAAGAAGAACATTATCGATCCCAAGACAGCTCAAGTGGAGACATCTGGCGGACAGTTCGATCCCAAGGCGGGCAAAATCGACACCAAGTATGGCCAAATCGATCTGGTTAAGCACACAATCACCTTTACCGATCCCAAGTCGGGCAAATCGGTGACAAGGGACATTAAGATCGAGCCAAGCACCGGACAGATCGTGCTGAAGAACCAAGTCAACCCCAAGAACAACAAACCCGACAAGGATTATGCCCGCATCATTTCACTACGCATTGTCCAACAGCGCGTGGATCCGGTTACAAAGGCGCCCATCACAGAGGTCAGCGCCGCCAAGGACAAGGACATTGTCGTTGATCCCAAATCGAACCAGATCTGGGTGCCGACCGGAGCCAATGATCCCAGCACTAAGGAACTGCAATATATTTCCAGCAGTGTGGATCCCAAGACGGGCTACGTCATCACCATCTACGGCTACCTCGATCCCAAGACCCATGAGATCAAGAAACAGACCAAACTCGACCCCAACACCATCAAAATCGAGCCGACGTCCGGCAAGATCTACACCGCCACAGGTGAAACGGATAAGGCAACCGGTGAACCGCTTTACGCTGCCACTCAGGTGGATCCGGAGTCCGGTGAGGTCTATACCAAGCTGGCTCGCGTTGATCCCAAGACTGGCAAAATTGTTATTGTACGCATTTTGCTGATGACCAAGACAGACGAGCGTGGCCGGCCCGAGGAAGTCGATCCAGAGAATTGTGAAATCGATCCGGTTTCCGGTCGTGTTCTTAAGTTCTTCAACAAAACCGTTTATGTTTATAATATGATTGATCCGATAACTGGTGAAACTGTGCAGGTCGATCCCAATGATCCACGCTTCGCGGGCGCTCGCACCACTGTGACCCACACGATGACGCTGACTGGTGAGATAGATCCGGTGACGGGACGCATTAAGAGCGAGTACGGCGACATTGATCCCAATACGGGCGACATAGATCCGGCTACGGCTGTCACCGATCCCGTTACCGGCAAGCTGATACTCAACTACTCCCAGATCAATCCCGCACACTTCGGCAAACAGGCCCAGGTGCAGACCACCACAGAGACGGTGCCGATCACACGCCAGCAGTTCTTCGACGGGGTCAAGCACATTGGCAAGAGCGCGCTGCGTCGCGACTCCGAGGCCAGCTCCGACGACGACATGACCCAGCAGTACGGCACAGATAATGTCCAGGACATTGTGCTGAGCTCACCGAACCAAGCGGGCGCCGGCGGCAAGCTGGGCAAGCCAGTGAGCACGCCCACGGTGGTAAAGACGACAACGAAACAGGTGCTGACCAAGAACGACGACGGTGTCACCCACAACGTGGAGGAGGAGGTGCGCAATCTGGGCACCGGCGAGGTGACCTACTCGACGCAGGAACACAAGGTTAGCTCCCGTTAGTTGTGCATCTGTTGTGACTGTTTCACAAGCTCTCGCGCTTACATCTTCCACTACTTAGTGAAGACGCTTTCACAATGCCTCAATTAATTTGAGTATTTCTCTCTTATTTCGTTTATTTTGATTTGTTTTCTTACTTACCTCTGCCTCTTTGCTAATTGCTTTCGCTGTTCGTGTTGCTCTTGATGTAACCGTTGTTGAATACGCACTAACCACACCAACAATCACCACACCACCAACACCCACCTAGGCTGATGCAACACCTACCGATCTGAGTGGCGCCTACGTCACGGCCACCGCAGTCACCACCCGCACAGCAACCACGCACGAGGACCTGGGCAAGAACGCCAAGACGGAACAGCTCGAGGAGAAGACCGTAGCCACCACCCGCACCCTAGACCCCAACAATCAGCAGCAGCGCGTCGTCACCCAGGAGGTGAAGACGACGGCAACGGTAACGAGTGGCGATCAGGTAAGAGAATCGATTCCAATCGGCTCGCATGGCTGCACCTCTCGATACGCATGATTTGTGATGTCTGTTATTTGTTTTGTTTTACTTCCTTTTTTTTTGGGATTGGATTCGATTTCCATATCGATATCCAATTCGATATCCAATTCGATTTGTTGTTGTAAATCACTAGTACCAGAGACGCGACAGTGTGTCATCGACCAGCTCTGGCGACTCCGGCACACCCATCGATGGGCCATACGATGGCTCCAGCGTGGTGCGCACTGACACTCAGGTTTGTACTAGCCTAGTTAGTAGAGTATGTAACTTGGTATCTAGTTGACTCCGTGTTTGTACCACTAATGTGCCTTTCCGTTCCACGGCAATGCAATCTAATAATCTCCAACTTTTGCTAACAACCCCATAGAAATCTCCGCTATATACAAGCTCTGCAACCGGATCCACTGGCCCGCACGTCGAAAGCACCCGAGTGGTGCTCGGCGAGGATTCGCCCGGCTATTCAGGACATGGCGAGATCATCTCCACGCAAACCGTGAGCAGTAAAACCCGCACCGTCGAAACGATTACCGTAAGTAAACCGCAAGAAAGTCCATTCGCACATTCTGACCCAGCGTGAGTAAGTAGAGACGGAGGTAGGAATACTTTACATTTGAACAATTTCCACCAAAACCAATTCCAAATTTCCTGTATTCGTATGCGCCTCCACTGTACATTTACATACATTCGTCTCTTGTGTCAAACTGGTGATACGGTGTGCATTATATATTATATATATAGACATATATTTATCATATTTTATCAAGTGAAGAAACGTATTCAATTCCTGATCTATATAGATAGGCAAGGATAAAGATTAAAGACAGCCGCTTACCAAATTATTCAGTATTCTATAACTAATCTGATATCTCTTTTGCCCACAGTACAAAACCGAACGCGATGGCATTGTTGAGACCCGCGTGGAGCAGAAGATAACCATTCAATCCGATGGCGACCCAATCGATCATGACAAAGCCTTGGCTGAGGCAATACAAGTAAGTTCAAACTTAAATAACTAAATATAAACTCAGAATTTTAATATCTCTATCCCATCATTCTCTTTTCGCAGGAGGCGACGGCCATGAATCCAGACATGACAGTCGAGAAGATTGAAATTCAACAGCAAACGCAGTAGATTTTATAATTACTTTTAAACAATTACGATGTAAAACCCGCACAGCTTCACATACACACACATATATACCCACGCACACCACCACCAACAACAACAACAACCACATAAACAATCAAAATATCAAAATACACACAGCACATCCAGTACACCTTTTATACAACCTACCTACACACATACATATACAACTAAGTTTATAGAAACGGAATTCAATATTTTCTATATATACTATAGAGCAAGACGGAGAGCTATCCATAACAATTCAAGCTCATATTGTATGTTTATAATTTTTTTTAATTACATAAAGAAAAACTGTTGTTTATAACTACCTTTTATTATTATGTATGTCTAACAGAATGAAATGCATCAAAGCATCATTAAAGTATATTGAATGTGCAAACGCAAAAAAAAAAAAAAAAACAAAAAAAGGACAAAGAAAACGTTAAAAGAGAAAATGATATATATACATAAATCTTTATATATATAAATGTAAACATTATATTTGTAAACCACAATTGCATTCAAATAAAATGAGAACCTAAATGTACACACTAAATGGAAAGCGAGCTTTTCACTTCAAAGCAATAGACTATTTGAATATTCATTGAATGCACGCGCAGCCGGCGATAGGCATCAGTAATGCATTGGACTGGAAACAAACGCCAAATAGTTGGCGAAAAACCCAAGCACCCCCTCCCCGTCACACCTGAGCCAAGGGCAAAAACTACGCCACATCATCGCAATTAACAAATGCAGTAAAAACTAATGGGAGAGTGCTCCAAGTGGGCATTAGCTGGCTAGGATATACCCTGTACCCTGAAATTGGGCTTGTAGAGGAACGCCTCATAAATAAGTCTGGAATCTATGCTCAAAAAACTGAATCAATCAAACCAAGTCGAGCTCACATTAAGTAATTAATTCTCCAATTATTTGAATTAAACTAGCTATACAATTACAAGTCTCCATCTCAAAGGAGTCTAGAATTCCAGATCAATAAGTTTCTAGGACATTGATTAATCCAATTTCAGAATATACCTTATGCATATGAGCACACCTCCTGCCGCCCTTTTATACCCTGTTTACCCATTTTCAATTTACAACTTCGCGGCAAAACGAAAACAAATGAACCCATTTGGCTCTACCGCTGCGGCTCTACCCCTGCCCCTTCTCTAGCCACGAGCAGGACACGTTGAGCGATAAGGACATTGCATTAACATGAAATCCAATTCGCAACTTCTGATGCCGACCCAGCGACAACGAGGCAAATTATTGTAATGCAATATTTATGCAGTTCATGGCAGCAGAAAGGCCACAACGTTCGCGGGGGGCAGAGGCGGTTGGCGAGACTTGCTAATAATATTACGTTCCATGGCAGGAATTTCAATTGGACTTGGTATACCTTAAGCCCAATGAATGCGGCTAAGCGGGATATCAACTTGGTTCAGGCTGAATGCGAAAAACTGGAAATGCGAAACTTATCCAGGCAGGACTTTACCTGTTGGAAGATGAGGACAGCTACTTGGTAGTAATGCAGTAGTAGAATGAGTTTAGATAATTAATTAAATAAATATAGCACATAAAATATACTCAAATCTTATATGAACTCTAATTTCAGGGTATCTCTTAGTCGTACCCTTCCAGCTCGACCCGTTTTCTTTTACTTTCTGCGTTTTCCTGTTCTATGCAATTTTTAAATTGTGGCCACAACATGCAAAAAAATGTCAGCAAACGATTAAATGCAATGGGCTCCGGGTTGGGGTTTGTTAGAGGGGGATAGCATAAAAAAGCCGTAATTAAAGTGGAGCATACAAGGTGACTGACTAATGCATTGATTCATAGTTTAGATATACAGCGTTCCATGGCCGATAAAACTTCAAATGCGAGGCGTTGAAATTCTGCACCCTTGCCTGCGGTCAATGCATCACTCAAAGAGGTGGAGCACCGTCCCGTCGCCGCGCCCCACTCGCCCAGCTGTCAGGTGGGTTGGTCGATTGGTGGTGCAGCTGAGCCTGCCAAGAATTGCAATGCCAGTGACCACACACACACGGACACATATACACGCCCACCCTCAACTATTGTCCGGTCATGTGTCCACGTAGTGCACAAGACCACGGACACGATAGCCGCTGCCAGAGCGCTGAGTGCTTTCTGCTCATGAATTTTTAAATGCGCGTGGAAATATCCTCTTGCGAATATTTCCTCTTTTATTTTTATACCCTGAACCCATTGAAAATGGGAAATCAGGGTATAATGGTTTTGTTGAAATGTATGTAACAGGCAGAAGGAGGCGTGGCAGACCCCACAAAGTATATATATTCTTGATCAGGGCGACGAGCTGAGTCGATTTGGCCCTGTCCGTCTGTCTGTCTGTCCGTCTGTCCGTCTGTCCGTCTGTCCGTCCGTCCGTCTGTCCGTCTGTCCGTCTGTCCGTATGTTTGAACGCGTCGATTTCCGAAGATATAAGAGCTAGAGACTTGAATTTTTTTTTAAAATGACCGTATATACAGCGCGGACGTCGAGTTTGCTTTTAAAATTAGATAAATCATCCCGTTATGTTCTTATCGAGTAAAAACATTCAAGTTCAAATCAGATGCCACTATAGCTAATTGTGAATGATTTTTCTTTTTTTTTTAAATTTCTCAAATATTCAATATAATATGTAGATCATATGCTGAAAGTTTCATTAAATTCCGTTCAGTCAAAAGTTAATAAAAAATAATCAAATATTTGGCAATTAACAAACGCACGTGCAGCAGCTACAACAAAAACATTCGTTGAATCACATCAGCTGTTAGTTTCGTTTAGTTTTGGTAGATGGCGCAGCAACAGTGAATCTATTTGAGTTTTGCCAGCGCCACCAGCAGGAGTGGGGTGGCCTAGTGTGTTAGCTGCGTGACGCTCGATCGAGAAGTCCGCGGTTCGAATCCCGATCGATGCAACTGATGTTAATTTTTTTTAATTGTTTCAAAATATTTTTATATTTTCATAAATGAGTTTTCTATTTAATTTATATTTTTAAATACACCGAAATTGAAATTTTAACTATACCTTATGTGCATTTTTAATAGTTTGGTTATTCTAGCAGATTCTTAGAATCACATCAGCAGTTAGTTTCGTTTAGTTTTGGTAGATGGCGCTGCAGCAGTGAATCTATTTGAGTTTTGCCAGCGCCACTAGCAGGAGTGTGGTGGCCTAGTGTGTTAGCTGCATGACGCTCGATCGAGAAGTCGCGGTTCGAATCCCGATCGGTGCAACTGATGTTAACTTTTTTAATTGTTTCAAAATATTTTTATATTTTATTAAATGAGTTTGGTATTTTATTTATATTTTTAAATACATCGAAATTGAAATTTCAGCCATACTAAATGGGCATTTTTATTTGTTGGGTTCAGGGTAGTATCTAGTCGAGCACTCTCGACTAGAGTTTTCTTACTTGTTTGTTATTGTTTTCCAAACTCCTGCATATTGCATGTCGCTGAGGTCAGGCAACAAAATTTCTAAAAGCCACCAAAGTTCGGCCCGACTATTGCATCAAATTTTCAAACTATTTCGCATGTGCGCTATTAGCTCCACCCACACCCCACCCACAACGTTTAATTCCTATGGACAAAGTTCCTTGAGAACTTATAAAGAACTCATATATATTCTGTTGGATCAGACAGCCTTATCAATGCTTGACGTCAGGCAACCAGAAGAGAGATAATGATATATATAAATCTAAGAGATAATAACATTCGCATGACAATACTATATATGTATATACATATATATAGCAGAGTCCTACAGTTCCCTCCTCTCTTTCCCATGTCAAACAAAATCAGTGCAAAATAAAATCACAACCAAATCGTTGGCCCCACAATTTTCGACTCGGACACTGTCGCGACATTGCCAATTAGATTTGATGGCAATTTGCGCTAAAATGTTATAAAACAAAAGCCCAAGTGAGGGGGGCGTTGGCGGGGGGCGTGCATTGGCAAAGCGAAAAAGAATGTTAAGCGGCAAATCGCCACCCCTCCCCATCACTTTTGCAACATGTCACGCTTGAAAACATGGGCAGTTAGAGAGGGAGCGGGAGAGAGAGAGATAGGGCGAGGGAAAGAGGCAGAGAGCAGTTGCGCGCTCTGTGGAGGCGTGACAGGACGTACGCTTATTTCAGTTTCATGAAACAGCAATTTGCATGTCTGTCTGTGCGCGCTTTTCCTTTTTTTTTTTAAGTTTTGTTTTAGTGGCTATTCGTCCGCCCACGGGACTAAGTAATTGCCACATGCACCACATGCTGCCCGCATCCAGCAACAAGTGGAGCCAAGCAATTGGCAAGCATTTGCATGCCAACAATAGTGCAACAGCAGCAACAGCAGCAGCAGCAGCGAATGAGAGAGCGAGTGGGTGAGTGGGTGGTTGGGTGGTTGGTTGAGTGGGTGAGTGGATGAGTAAAGGCTCCACGCTCTTTGGCCTGCTTTCAATTGTTTGTAAACAAATGCGCTCCACCAACGTTGGCCGTCGCATTGGAAATTCGCGCTCTCGCTTGGAGCAACGCATGCGCCAAAAGAAAAGCGCCAAAAACTGTTATACGCCGCTTATTTCCCCTGCTGTTTGACTGAGTCCAAGGGATAATCCAACGCCTCATGATCGGATGAAAGGAATTGAGGTATAATGGTGCGTAAATATCTCTCTATTTTCTTAGTTTTATATATATATTTTTTTTAAATATTTTAAATATACTATAAATGTATATAAATATATTTATAGAACTTAAAAAGTAGCAGAAAATTTTTTTACCATAGAAAATTTTTACTATATATTTTTTTTAATTTATTATATATACTAAATGTATATAAATATATTTATAGAACTTTAAAAGTAGCAGAACATTTTTTAAACATAGAAAATTTTTGCTATAATTTTTTTTTATTTATTATATATACTAAAATGTATAAATGTATATATACATATATAAATTATGCACAAGAAATATTTATTTTTTGTTAAGAACATTTTAAAAAGAATTTCCAATTTCAATTAAATAATTTTTAAACACACAATATAGAGAAATATACAAAAAGGTAAGCAGACTACATTTAAAAACAAATGTTTTATTTATGTTTATAATATTTTTAAACCATATGCCTAAGCCCACACTGGAATTTCATACAATTTTATGAGCATAACTTTAATTCCAAAAAATGTATAAATAAAATATTTTCAAAGTTCTTTTCCTGGTCCCCTGTAAAATAAATATCTAGACATATTATTAGTTATTTTCTTGTACTTGTTTAGTACCCCAATAGAAAGGCCATATATTAGACGCTCGGAGGACTTTAATTAGACGCTTCACAGTAATGACTGTCTGTCCTGGGTTGATTTGACTGTAGTTTAGTTAAGAGTTCACTCAAACCTCTCGCTGCCCGTTGAGGAACATTTTTGGCTAATTACTCGACCATATTTTAATGGACGTTAGTGCGGGCCAAGTGAGCTCATATGGGCCAAGTGAAATGGAATGAAATTGTTGGTCAATCGCTTAAGAAAATTATCATTAGAGGCAACGGCTGGCGGCACATTTGATTGACAGTGAAAGTGGCCTAAGGAGGACGCCTGTGTGTGTGTGTGTGTGTGTGTGTGTGTGTGTGACATATGAAGAACATTTGATTTGAGCTGAAGTCGAGGCAAACGTCTCCTCAACAAATATTGAAACAGGCGTAATTAACTGCCTAACTGGCACATAATTAGCCACGACATTCATTAGTCTTGGCACCCGCTCAGCTCTAGCTGGCTTTTCCATTTCGAATGTCCATTTCGCTTCAAAGTCAGCCCGAGGACAACTCCATGCTCCCTCTCTCTCTTTCTCTCTCTCTCTCGCTCATGTATGCAACGCACGCATTTCGCATAAAAGAAATCAACTGAATTTTGCAATCAAATTGCGGCCTAACAAAACTGACCGTAGCAAATCGAATCGAAAGTCCATTTCCATTTCGGTTTATAGCTGGCATCCAAAAATATTGAAAACAAATTTGCGCTAAACACTTCCAATTGCCAAAGATGATATTCGTTCATATAAAAATGGCAATAAATGCAAATGAAAAGCCATAAACACATGAAAACAAATCCACACACACACACACACACAAGCACACACACGCACACCGGCCTTTCGATGACCTCTGCCAGCAGCTCACCTCTCACCTCCTCTCCCTCCCCCCGCAGTAAGCAATGCTCTAGCTATTGTTAAAAGTCAATTTTCAACGCCCATGGCCGATAAAGGGTGGAAATCGAGGCAGTTTTTCCGAATCGAAACGCATTTTCAATAAATTCCAATTATGTTTGATACCAAATTTGAATTCGGCCATGCGAATTACTGGGCCACAGATGGAGGCTTAGCCATATGGTCAGACCTCAGACGCCAGGAGTCAGGAGTCAGGTGAAGACTTTCATGGCCCATTTATGGAATTATGCCACACAATATATAAAACTTTGATGACCTTTAAAAACGCACAAGTGCTAGTGGACTTTGAATTTCTCACAAAAAAATAAATCTAGGCAGAAAGTGCACAACTATAACATACCCTGTTAAGTTTTTATGTTGCTGCTATCTTGAAACGAGATTTATGCCGAATAGGCATTGCTTTTTATAAGCATCTAAAGACAAATGGAGAAACTTGTTCGATAAGGGAGAAACCCTAAGTAAATATGCAAGTCTTATTAATGTATTAAGTAAGGTTATATATATATTTTATATTATATTATATTATTATTATATTATTATTATCTTACATTATTACATATATAAAGTGATCTTGATGCATCGATCTATTTCATAGATGTCGATAAAGCTTATCGAGGCCATATTAAAATATACAAAAGTCAATCTATATTTTTTGTATATAATGCTCAACAAAGTTTAATAACGAAACCTTTTCATGGAAATGGAAAACCATTAAGAGCAAAAAATGATCAAAATTGAATTGAATGAAGTTGGATATCGAAATTGAAAGATTTTATGGAATTGACAAGTCATATGCATTCTATAGCAAGTCCTATATGTCCTCAAGCCTAGTATACGTACTCTACCTGATTTATTATGAATGTTTCATCTTCTGACCTTAATTTACAAGAGAGGTTTCCTATAGACGATCTTACTTATCCCTAGTAATATAATATAATATGTATAGATGTATAGATATATCAGATCTTAGTAAGACCAGCATACCCTCTTTACCAACTTTACAATAGATTCCAAGCTGAGCCATGGAAAGCTTTATGACAAATTCAATGCGTGCATTGGGTACGATCTATATATGTCTCGCATATATCGCATATAAGAAACTTTTAGTTGCATGACTTTGGCATACAGTAAGCATGAAATATTCATAGTCGGACTGGACTAAACGGAACCCTACAGGAGCCGGAGTCCCGTGCAGTGTCTCCCCCACATAATTAGGTTGACGCTGCCAAAAAAAAAACGAAAAGCAGGTGAAGGAAATGGAGCAAGTGGAGGGCAGCAACTGCTCCCAGGCAATTGCCGTGACGCAGTCGAAACGATTAGTTTTGTATTGGCCAATATACATATACTTACATACATACACACATACATGTATAGACAATAGAGAAAATGTCATGTGGTAATCGTTAGATTTGTCGCTAAGATTGCGTTCACTGCGCTCCGAATTTGCGCTCTTATCAAGCAAATGTCGTTTGGTCTAGTCCCGGCCATAAGATAGGACATCGCATACCCCCAGCGAGCGCATTCCGTTTATTTCCATTTCGCATAATAAAGGTCATTGTGTTACGAGTATTATTACCAGTTCACCCCCCCCCCCCCTCCCTCCTCCGCCCTCTCCAGTACAGTACAAAAAGGTTATGGTCGAACAATTTATATTATTAATGCTTCACATGTGAGCACACACACACACACACACAAACACACACACACACAGAGTAAACAATGTAAATGCTGAAAATGCTTTTAGTTTAACAAATAGTCGAGCAAAAATAGTTTTGCATTCAAAGCCAGTTGAATTGTATCGAACTTTACTCAATGGCAAATATGCATTTATATTTCAAGAGGTTCTATGAAACTAATTGCTAAAGAAACTTTAGATGTGATATAGGCGAGGGTGATAAAGGGCGTAAATTGCTTTTGAGTAAGACTGAAGGCATTTGGATTCAAATATGAGGTTCCAATTTGGACTATATTTTGATGGCTTCACCTAATAAAACTTTTTAGGCAGTTTCTAGTTTAAATTTCGCAATCGTACAATTAGAGCTGTATCTACAGATCGCCTAAAATAGATTTGGCGTATAGAGATAATAGCCATATTTATCATAATTTAAGAGCTGGGATTTATAAATACTACAATTACCATGATATAATCCATAGATCCATAATTATGATGTTGATTGAATGATATTATATCATATTATATGATATGATATGATATGGTATGATATGATATGATATGATATGATATGATATGATATGATATGATATGATATGATATGATATGATATGATATGATATGATATGATATATGATATAATATGTGTATGAAATCAATATAGCATCATATGATATGATATGTGTAGTAATTCATAAGGATATGCTACAATATGATATGATATGATATATGGTATGACAAGATCAGACATGACAGATCAAAAAAGTATTAAATATTAATGGGAAGTGAAAGTTTTATAGATTTAAGTATTAATAATATTTTATTAACCGAACTACTAAGAAATTGCGTAAAGACCTATTAGATAGAATAATTTCATTCATTCATTATTTCATAATTTCATATTGTTTTTGTTTTTAGTAAATCCTAATTCTGTTTTGATGAACGTTCATTTATTTCGAAATTGACAGATCATTTGTCACCCGAAATGACCTAAGCACAGTTAAGTAGGCGCGCAGCTGTTAAATCTGACTCGAGCTTTGCATTTTATAGAGCAGAAAAAAGATATCTAAATATAAACAGTTATTTTTGAGGCCGATGGCTCGTTAGGTAAGAGCTGCAAGCCAAACTGCGTCTATATCATTTAAATGTCACAAGGATTTTGAGCTGTGGCGCTTTAGCAATTAGCCCGAAGGATAACAATGACGTATTGCAGGTGAGACGATGTGTGTGTGTGTGTGTGTGTGTGTGCTGGTGTGTGAGGGGGAGTGTTAAAAATAGTTAAAGGCTCGTCACGGCTGTCCAGCGAGTGGCAAAGGACATCTAGTTAGCCATGAAGCTTAACACAAATTATGCGTTTTAGCGCACTACGAAGTCCTTGCCCTTTTCCCCATCCCGCTCCCTGTCCCACCTTGGGGTGTACTTAACAAATTGCCTGGCCAGCGATTGCATAATGTATGAAGAGCAAACCGACTGTGTACACAGGCAACTGCCGAGTCCTTGTTGCCCTTTTTTCTCTGTCTATCTGCCCATTTTTTTTGGGGGGCTTTTTGCTAGTCCAAATCAAATAGTGGCCGAGGCTCGACCAGGGCCAATATGGCTAATACTAATGGGCCGCGGCGCTGAACAATGCCAATGGCAATTCGAGTCGAGCCTTTGTCGGCTGACGGACAATTGACGGCATATGCACGCATGGTCGGCTACAGATTTCGATCCGGATCCCCATCAGGCCCCACAGACGTATGCCTCACTCTCTCTCTCTCTCCCTCTCTCTCTCTCTTTTCGTGATATTGCGCATATTAGCTTTGCACTTGAGCCACCCAACGGGCACGCCCACCCATCAAAAGATAATTTAATAGCCCCCCACACATCCACTCACACACACACAGACACACACACATATCGATCGTGTGTAGCTCGAAATGTTTTTCCGAATTGCGTGTCCGACTGGTCAATTTTCCGAGCTGCCGCAAATGAACAAACGAAACCGCAAATGAGAAACCAAACCAAACTGTTCTAGCCATTTGGCTTCGTTAGGGCTGGGCAGGGGGGCGGAGGGGGGCGTGCCCGTGGCATGTGTGTACCGCGCACATGAATTATTAATTGACAATTGCCGAAAATGTCCATTATCAGGTGGAAGAAGTAACGCAAAAGTAGGCGGAGAATTGGTTGGTAAAGGGCAAGGGAGAACAGAGGGGGAGGGGGTTGTAAGGGCCACGAGGAACGAGGTCAGTCTCTGCGCTGTATTAGGAAAATTTCAATTTCGTTCTAATGAAAATTGTGTGTGGCAAATGCTAGTTTCCCGTGCCCCCTCCACACTGCTCACCCCTCACCCCTCACAGAGAGACAATCCTCATAATGGGGTTAGTTGCTTACTTTTTCTTTTTTTGGTTTTTGGTCACTTTTTCTGCCCCTCGCCTCGCCTCGCTCGACAGAGTTTTTTTTTTTTTTTTTTTTTTTGTCTCTGTGCAGGTGTTTCCATTTCGGCCAATTGCAAATTACAACTTCCGTTAGCCCCTGTCCTGCGACTGTCACACACACACATGTGCAGCTCTAATGACATTCAGCAATGACAGCATTGAAATTACGCACCACAAAATTCATGTGTGTGTGTGCGTGCGTGTGTGTGGAATCGCTCGATTGGCCAACTGCTCTGCCTGATGGCTAATCAGTTAGGGCCAACTGAAGCAGAACTGAAATCATTTTGCCAAATGGCTTTTCCAATCTGGCCGGATCGGTTAAATAAACCACGTATATGATTTATTATGCATTTACATTATTTGTTTTGTAGCTGGCATTACATAAGATCGACTAGAGAACAAGCCAACAACAACAAGCTGAGCACACAGACAGAACCCAGAGAGAACCGTAAAGCAGAAGCCAAAGGCAAGCATTAGCCGGTTTTGTACGACGAAAGAGAACTCGGCTAGAGCTCAGCGGCTTGGCTTACACTGACGTGTTCAAAAGTCGTTCAACTCGATCGCCAGAGAGAAGCAGAGGAAAGGAGAGAGAGAGAGAGAGGAAGAGCGAGAGAAGCAAACAACTGTCGGGCAGGTGAGAGAGCTGGCCGCGTGGCTATAGCAACCAAAACACTTCTGTTGACTTCAGCGAAAAGTCGCGAGCTGTGAGCTCTCGCTCTTAGCTTTGTTCTTCTGCCATTGTCAACAGTCGCTAAACAGCAACAACCAGAGTCGGGTCAAGGTTTTAACTGTGCAAAACACAGAAACCGAAACAGAAACAGTAAAAGAAGAAATAAAAGAAGTAAAAGAAAAATAAAACTAAACGAAATGCTGAAACTTCTGCTGACGATGCTGCTGGCAGCTTTGCTGACCCGCCGCACTTTGGCCATTGCGTGCAGTGGCTGCGTGGACTTGGATGAGATCAACTTTGACAAGACCATTGTGCGCTTTCCCTATGCGCTGGTCAAATTCGATATTGCCTTTCCCTATGGGGAGAAGCATGAGGCGTTCGCGGAGTTTTCGAAGGCGGCGCATAAGGTGACGGCTGAGCTGCTGGTGGCCACCGTGGGCATCAAGGACTACGGCGAGCAGGAGAACAAGGCGCTGGGCGAACGTTTCAAGCTGAATGAAAAACAATTTCCAGGCATTTTCCTGTTCAAGGGCAACGTCGATGAGTTTGTCAAATTTCCAGCCCATCTGGATGTTACGCTCGACAATCTGAAGACCTTTGTGAGCAGCAATACGCCGCTCTACATTGGCTGCGATGGCTGCCTGAAGGAGTTCAACGAGGCCCTCAAGAACTATGCCAACCGGCCGCATGACGAGCAGCTGGCATTGATCAAGGAGCTGCAGGCGAAGGCACAGAACTTGAGCAACAAGTTCAATGAGCAGCAGAACGCCAAGGTGTATCTGGTCTATATGCAAAAAATCAATGAGCTTGGCTACAGCTTTGTCGAGGAGGAGACAAAACGATTGCAACGCCTCAAGGCCGGCAAGGTGACGGCTGCTAAAAAGTTGGAGCTGCAGCACCGGCTCAACATTCTGGACGCCTTCCGTGTGCACAAACTAACCAAAGCAGCGCCAGAGAAGGCCAAGGCAGAGCTGTAAACCTCACAACTAGACAATTATCTTCCTAGAGAAAGTACCAAAATTCATACTTCTTAAACATAAAATAGGCACCCAATTGTGTACATTAAAACCTAACTGTTACCAAAAACCAAAGTATTTGTTTTGTTTAACTGTTTGCCATAGCAACGAGGGTCAGGCGCTGTCTGCTTATAGCTGGACAGCAACGAATATATTATTTAGTAAAATCCTATTTAGATTTTTCGCCATACATTTTAATAAATTCATTTTCTTCTTGCATCCTAAGAGTATGCTCTTATTTGTATAATTTCAAATGCGCTTAAAAGTATGCAACAGCTGTTTAAAAGCGATGGGGAAATTCCCATAACAAAATTTCCCTTATGCAGCAGAGAGAGCAGCCAATAGGCTGGGAATAAAAGAGAGCAAGAGAGAGAAAGAAGGCGAGTAAGCTCGTAATTGTGCAAAGTGCACATTAAAATACATTAATTAAACTTAATTAATGCATTATGAATGTAAAGCTTAACAAGCCTTTTATAATTGTTATTACAAAAAAATTGGTTCAATTGAGCGACATTTGCAGGCTGCAGATATATGTATGTTTACATGCGTGTATGTATGCATGTTGCATGATAAAGACTGTGGATACGCATGTGTGTGTGTGTTTGTGTGCTTGCGAGCTTCATCGGGCCGCGCTCTTCGCACTCATGCGACGATCGCAACAATGGCGAAGCAGAGGCTAAAGCAAAAGCGCATTATGGCCGCGTTCGCTTGCAGTTTTTTCCCTCACTTGGAGCAGCGCGACCTCAGCTGTATGTGTGTGTGTGTGAGTGAGTGTGCTTGTGTGTCTGTTTGTATGTTTGCGTTGTTATCGCTCATTTTCACTTTAATATGAGTTTTTGTTGCTTTTGCTGTTGCTGTTGTTTTCTTTTGGAGTTTGCTCTTTTGTGCACGCTGCGCTGCTGGGCAGCCATATTTATTTGTTGTTGCTTTTTTTGTGTGCTGTTGGGGCCCGCAGCAGCAGCCACAGCAAACGCTGCAGTAAAATTGTATTTTTGTTGCCGCTGTTGTTGTTGTTGTTGTTATTGCTGTTCCGTTCGTATGCGAAAGTCAATGAACTTTTTCGGTGTTGTCTATGCATTTCAGATGTTGTTATTGCTTTTGTTGTTGTTTTGCGATAAGTGCTACGCCGGTGTTGGTATTGGTGCATTTGAGCATGAACAAAAAACAAAAAAAAAAAAAAAGCGGAAAAAATAACAAAACGAAATAAATTACAAATTTCCGAGCTACACAAATGCAACATGCAACGGGTTAATAATCAGCGAGAGTTTTCGTACAGCTTTCTATTTGCTTTTAGTTTTTCACAGATTTTTCGCGCTTATCGCCCAATTGATCCGACAATAATTTAACAGATCCGCAAGAAAACTGCCCGCGGCTTTGCCAATTGTTAATTCTTATCTGAAGCAGGCGACCTTTGACCCGCAGCTCACTCAATTTACAGCCAGCTAAAAAAAGGAATGGGAATGAGGAAAACTCAATTGGCGCACAAATTCTGCTGGTTTGCAATTAAATGCTGCGAAAAACACACAAACAAAAAACCAACAAGAAAAAAAAACAAAAACAAAAAACAAAAACTAATAGGGAAAATCATAATAGGGCAAACAATTTTCACACACTAAACGCAACCGCAAGGAGCAAGAGGAGCATCTCTCATGCCACACCTACAAAGGATATCATGCAAATGTTTGCATTTCCACGCAAGTGCACTACCCCAAAGACAAACGATCCGTCAGTCAATCAGCCAGTCAATCGGATGATCAATCGAACCCTTTTCGACAAAGGGCACTGGAAAATTGAAAGCGGATCGCCCACGCCGCCAGTCGAGCGCATGAAAATGAAAACCCTTTTTGGCTCATTATCATGTGCATAATCTTGGCTGCAATTGCATTAGACGTAACCTGAGTGCCCAATATGTGGCGTCGCCTTTTTTGGCCAAAGCCAAGTCATCCATCCCACCATCCATAAGGTTGCGCGTTGCGTGTCGCCATCTTCCTCACATATCTGAGGGAAAAGAGCCAATATTCAGGTAATATAAGGTGGACTACCTGCTGTGAGATTTACGTTTATGCATTTCATTTTCATTGTTCGTTCGCTCTTTTCCTCTTTCTATATATTTTTTGGCTATAAAACAGGTTCGGGCCATAAATTTATCTCGCGCTGCAGATCGAGAACTCTTCTATGCAGCCCGCCTACTAGTTGACAATCAGAATATAAAATTTATACATATGCATGTGTGTGTGTGTGTGTGTGTGTATGTGTATATATATTTGTATCAAATCCTCTTTTGGCGCAGCACTAATCGAAGGGTTCGACGCGTCGTCGAGGTCAGGTCAAAGCAAATGCATTAACTGTGTAATCCCAGATATGAAATCTGAGCGAGGCGACGTCGCTTGACTTTAGAAAAACACATTTTCACGACTCGCCCCGACGCTCTGATGATCGTTTTTTATGATTTTCTTGTTGTTTTTGTTTCAGTTTCTCCTCTCGTCTTCTCTTTTTTTGCGTCTGTTGCAGCCTCTGGGCTTGGGGATCGCGCTGGGCACAGGTAGCCGCAACACATTTTGAAGCGCTTTGCGCATTAAAAAACCAACTTTTTTTTTTGGTTCGTTTAAATGCGTTTTTCTTCGTTTTGGTTTATTTTTTTTATTTTTTTTGAAAAATGTTTCATTTTGAGGTTTTTGCTTTCCTCGAACCTTCTTCTGATTGCATTGCCGCGCCTCGGACTCGGCCTCGGACTCTGAGTCGCAGTTGCTGTCATGGCTTAATTGCCTGACGCAAAACTTGATCGCGCGCTGCGGGCGGGGCCAAGGCGGGAGCTGGAGAGGGTCAGAGCAGAAAAACTTCTTGGTCGATTGGCGTTTTGGGCCAGCCGGAGCTGTGGTCCACATCGTCACCGGCCATTGCACCGCGCATGCAGATAGTTTTGATGATGGAGCTGCAGAGTCAATGACTTGCGTGGCATTTTCTTCGACGCTTTGTTGTTGTTGTTGTTGTTTTTTTAGCGCCCTGGCCAGCTACACTTCAAAGAGTTCACAGAGAGTTTTCGGGAAAATGCAAAACGTGCAAGGCGATTGGAAACCCAAGCCAACCAGCATCTTTTCATATTCATATCTCTCTGTGTGTTGACAGGACGCCTTCGAGGTGAAAGCAAACTCAGGGCGCAGAGCATCTGACAGGGGTCGAACATCTATAGGAACATCTCGAATTGAAGGTCCAGTTGCTGGCCCTCATCGACTCATAATTAATGTCAAATAATTGGCAGAAATTTGTTTGCTATTTAATTGTGAGAGTTTCGGCAGCAAACGCAGCGAAACGCTGCGCCGCGTGTCGTTCTGCTGCCGTTGCGCTGTTTTCACATTTTCCTCAATTACAATTTTCACAATTTCTCAATCAATTTTCTTTTGATTGGCCGAGATGCGGGCGCCCCATTTCGGCTACATTTGTTTAAGCTGCGCATTGTTGCTGTAGCTGTAGCTGTTTCTGTATCTAAATTGCAATTGCAACATTTATCGCTCAGGCGGGTCATTGAACCACCAGACGCGCCCATGAATCGAAAATGCAGCGAGGGTCGTGTTCGACTTGCATTTTTCTAGCTTTTCCGAATACAGCTACGGCTATGATTCTGACTTCTAATCTGACACTGACTCTTACTCTAACTCCTACTCTGACTCCTTTTCTGACTCCTACTCTGACTCCTACTCTGACTCCTACTCTGACTCCCACTCTGACTCCCACTCTAACTTCTACTCTGACTCCTTCTCTGACTCCTACTCTCACTCCTTCTCTGACTCCTACTCTGACTCTGACTCCTTCTCTGACTCCTACTCTGACTCCTTTGCTGACTCCTACTCTCACTCCTTCTCTGACTCCTACTCTGATTCCTTCTCTGACTCCTACTCTCACTCCTTCTCTGACTCCTACTCTGACTCCTACTCTGACTCCTTCTCTGACTCCTACTCTGACTCTTACACTGACTACTAATCTAACTCCCTCTCCAACTCCAGCTCTTCTGCTAGCCCTGGCGTAGCTCAGTCTGGCCGGCTCAGTCTAGCGAAAGGATCCCAGGATTGTCAGGCGAGTGCAACCTGCATCTTTGGCTGTCATGCTGTGCCCCGTTGATCGCTATCAAAATGCAACTGCTGCAATTGCGCAGGATTCGCGGCGTTCCCACAGTTAACACAACGCTGCATTGTCTACGCATTTGATTTTTGTTTTCTCTTATTCTTATTCCCTTTTTTATATCAAAATCAAAGATCGAAGCCAAACCCAAAAGTCACATGCGAACAACGACGGCTGCCATGGCCAACAACAACAACAACAACCTGCCAGGAATCGCTTAAGGTTAACACATCGCAAACAATGGCCGCGCAAATGGACTAGCCACAGACAGACAGACAGCCAGACAGACAGAGGGGGGAAATCGGCGAGCGGGGCAACTGGCTCGCGGACTTGCAACGAGGGTAGCTGCAAACCAGTTTCGAGTACAGCCTGTACCTGTCGCACCTTAACAGTTGCCTGTTGCTGCTGCGGCTGCTGCTGCTGCTGCTGCTGCTGCTGCGGCTGTTGCGTGCCCTGCCTAATTGTGGAGGCAGAGCTAAACACAGATGCCAGTTGATGATCCCTCCCTCCCCTCACTACCGCCACTCCATCTCCTATCGAGATGCTGAGTCAGCGACCAAGTGGCAATTCTCTCAAGTTGCAAGATCGCGCAATGGAAATGGAAAAGTATGGGACAGCAAATGCGACTGTGCAGGTGCCGATCACAAACGCAAACACAAATTGAGTGAGGGCATGCACAACTAGCAATTACCCTGTGCACAGATTGTGCGAATAAACACAAAGAGGATAAATGAAAAGAAGAAGGAATGCTAGAGCAGATATACAAGCATATGATATCAGTAAAACAAATATATATATTTTATCCTCTATTAAAATGAAATGATCTTAAAAATATGTATTTCAATATATTTCAATATATCTCCCAGATCATCAATAATCTGAATAGAATAGTTGTATAAATATATTACTCTTCTTTTTACCGTGTTCAAGAATTAAAAACAAATAATAATTTGAAAAATATAATTATAATTTTTGGCAATTTTATGTTTCATATTAGTCAATTTTATTTAATATATTTAATATTTAAAATGTATATATTTTTCAATAATAATATATGTGCTTACCAAGTATTTTATTTTAGTAAAATATGAATTTTTAATTTTTATATTAGTCCATTTTTTATTAAAATAAAATTAATGTATTTTTAATATTCATGTAAAATGTCTACTTAAAATTTTATTTTAATAAAATATAAGTTTTCAATTTTTAAGATTAGTCAATTTTATTGATTTAATTGTAAAATGTATATATTTTTAATATTAATATAAATATTTTCTTAAAATTTTTAAATATTAAATTTAGTCAATTTTATTTAAAATTATTAAATGTATTTTCAATATTATAATATATTTTCTTAATGCTTTATTTTCATTAAATATTAATTTTTAAATTTTTATATCAGTCAATTTTGTGTAATTTTATAAAATATATGCATTTTTAATAAAATGTAGAGAATTCGCATTGAACAGTATTGCATGCATAAATTTAATTTACCCTTTTCCACTATTCATACAGGGTATCTGTAAGAGTCACATACTTACTCAACTAACTCGGCCTAAGAACAACAGAAAGGCACAAAGTCAACAAAAAAGAATAACAGTGGCCAAAAAAGAACGCAAAAGAAAACACATGCAGTCACACGCACAGGCAGATAGAGAGAGAGAGAGAGAGAGGGAGAGGGGCAGACAAAGGACGCAGCGGCCAGTGCACATTCTCATTTTCAACTATAAAATTTATTCGCATTAATCGCCGTCAGAGATAAAATTAAGGAAAGAAAAGACTTGGACAGGATCAGAGTAGGGGTAGGGGTCAGGGTCAGGGTCAGTGCCAGGGCGAGACGAAGCCAGAGACGAGGACGAGACGAGGCACTTCTAGCCAGGGGTCGGCATGATAAGGCAACATTGACACCTTTAGCTACGAAACTACCTGCCGCTGCAGCTACGTTGCTGGCATTTCTGATTGCGTTCGAGACTGTCTAATTGTGAAAAAAAAATAAAAAAAATAGAAAATAGAAAAAAAAACGCAGACGCTGTCCCAGCAGAGCAGAAAATTTGGCAGGACTGTACACTTGTCATCGAATGGGCGAATATATATAGATAGATACATATACACTCACATATATATGCATATATTTTAGACTATTTTAGCCAAGGGGTGGCGGGCAGGGTCGGGCGGGGGCGTGCCAACCGCTGGCTAAGTGGAGTGAAGCGAATGCGTGTGTAATTAAGTGTCGCAAAAAGACGCAGCAAGAAAATATGTGCTGGGCGCTAACATGTGAAGGTAATCAGAGAGTCGAATGAAGGCCCAAGTGTGTGTGTGTGTGTGTGTGTGTAAATAGGAAAAGCATGTTGTGTGTGTTTTGGGCGCCATGGTCGACTAATAGAATGGATGCGCCATAATGTCCCGTGCCAAGGCTGAGGGTGATAAAAATGTTTCATGTAAATTGCAAAAAACAGTTTTTATGTCCCATTGCCGAGTGGCAGGAGGCGGGCAGCAGGAGGCGGGGCAGTCAGCCAGGCAGCCAGTCATCCAGGCAGTCAGGCAGGCGGGCAGGCGGGCGACTGCGTGTGAAGTGGTGCAAAATATTAGACAAGGGCGGTTGGAGCTCACTGGAGGATGAGGATGTGGATGTGGATGAGGATGAGGATGCGGACGTAGCTCAGGCGGAGCATCTGTGGGTGGCTCTGGCCGCTTTGAAGTGTCGCAGCCCATTGTGGCTCGTAGTTTGCGTTCTATTTATAGAGTGCGTTTCCTTCAGGGTTTTTCAATTTTTGGCCAGGCGAATATTAAATGCGCGCACATTACACAACACTGGCGGGCAGCGGCGGAGCCAGCACCACCAGCACAAGCCGAAACAGGCTCGCAACACTACTCAGCAAGTTTGCCATTGCTGTCAAAAATGATTTGTACATATCTCGAGCTAGTTGAAGGTTTTTTCAAATGGATAGAAGTCAATCGGGCGTTGAGACTGTTGGGAGCTTTATCATCATAGTCTTCTCTGTCTCCACAAGGATCCGTTATCCTAGCACCGAAAACGCATCATGGTAAGTACTAAAAAAATTTTTCAGCATATTTGCAATAATTTTCACCAAAAACAAAAAGTGAAAACACAGAAAAAAAAAAAAACCAAAAAAAAACAAAAATAATAATAATATTTGAATAATTGAATTATAAAATTTGTTTAATATTCATTCACAAAAGTCGCTTCTGATCAAACTGAAAATACCAAATCGCGTTCAGCCAGATGTGATCCCGTTGGTTGGTTCGGTGGGCGTCTACACCAACAAGATGCACTACATGAGGAAGCATCTGCTGGACGAGCTGCCCTCCAAGCCGTTCGCCCTGGACTTCATGCTGCCCGTTGACTCGGAGGCCCTGCAGGTGCCCACCTACTACACGATTATACAGTGCCCCATGGACGTGAGCACGATTGTGAAGCGTCTACAGAATCTCTATTATCAGAGTGTCGATGATCTGATTGCGGACTTTAAGCTGATGTTACGAAATTGCTATACATTCAATCGACCCGGCGATATCGTCTATCGCAATGGCCAGAAGCTGGAGCGATTCTTTCTGCGAGTCCTGAAGGATATGCCCGAAGGCCTTGAGGTCTCCTGCAACCGAGATCCGCGCGCTCCCTGCAGCCCGCGCAACAACCAGAAGACCACAGCGTTCATCGAGCGCAAATGCCGCGAGCAGCTGAAGAAGCTGCAGGCATCCAACACCGAACACTCGGATGCCGATCTTCGTGACTTATTCAAGGAGAAGCTGGGCGGGGTGTCGAAGAAGCTGAGCAAGCACCAGTTCAAGACACACGAGGACTTCCACTTGGAGCTGGACCTCATGCTGCTGCAGTCGCGAAATCGGGCAAAGGGAGTATATGAAGGCATATACCAGGAGTCCCTGGACAACATCACGTACCACACGCAGCAGAAGGAGCTCAGCCAGCTCTTCTATCTGCTGCAGAAGAACGACGATGACAAGCGACTGGAGCGAAAGCAACAGACCATGAAATGGGAGGACAGTCTGGTGGATTGTCTGGATGCCACGGTGGAGCGACTTAAGGGCAAGCTGGATGCTTGCCGCGTGGAAGAGGAGGAGGAGGAGGAGGAGTACGCAAGGATCAAGAAAATGGTGGCAGCCGAGCGCGAGAAGAAGCGCGCCAAGAGCAAAACCTCCCACTCGACCGCTGTCAAGGACAACGAGAAGCAACATGCTTACGTCAGCGAAGCCGAACGTCGCACCATCCAGCAACAGTTCTTGATGCTGCCGCTGAGCACAAAGATGGAAATAATGCACGTCATTGCCCAGAGGGAGGATATATCGCCCGAGAACACGGACCTGCAATGGTTCGATATCAAGAACTTTAACGCCGTCACCCTAAACCTGATGAAGAAGGCCATGCACCCGCACACCAAGCTCAATTTGCGGAACATGAAGCCCGCCGAGAAGGAGAATCTGCAGCGCTGCCTCGAGAACCGGCTGCAGAGCATCAACCAGGTGCTGAATGGCAATCGACGCAAGTACACACATCGTCTGCGCGTCCGCTCCACCGCCCCGGCCAGGAAGCGGGCACGCTTCTCCACCAAGAAGGGCGCCAGCGGCTCCAACTCGCAGCAGCAGCAGGAACTGGAAACAGGTGCTGGCAAGTCAAACGATAGCAGCACCGAAAGCGACTCCAGCAGCGACACCGACACGAGCAGCAACACCGAGTCAAGCAGCGAGCCCTCGACCACCCGTTCCCCGATTACCCCATCCTTGCCCTAAACGAGACATTTGCATTCTGATTGAAATAAATTTGTGAAGATTCGACGTGCAGAGCTATTGACACATCTATTTTCCTTTTCCTTTTCCTTGCCTAGTTTTGTTTTTTTGCGACTGGGGGAATCTCTGTAAAGCGCATCCTCGCATCTCTGCATCTCTGCATCTCGGCTGTCTATACAGCGATCACGTAGTCGAGCGAATTTTCACGAAAAATTATGCAAATGCCGAGCAGTTTCTCACGATGCGCCTAGGTCTAGCTCTACCTGACACCCAGGCGAGTTGAGACTCGGAAATTGGAGCGACAAAGATGATCAAGGTTTTCCGAGTCCACAGAGTGCACAAATTTGCATAAACAGCAGAGATTTTTCACTTTGGCGAAAAGGAAAAAGGGTTGCCAATGCTCCTACAAAAAAAAAAAAAAGATCCTAATTTGCATATGCGAAATGCTAAACGCAAAACGAAACGAAAGTGAAATTAGGAAAATCGTTGAAAACTCATAAGAGAAGGAAAAACCAGACGACAGACGGCAGACGACGAACGACAGAAGACAGGCCGAAGACAATCAACGAACGGCAGGGGTTAATTATGCGCACAGTGGACGGCGCTAGCGCCCGTACCGGAGCTCACAGCATGCTGGCACGCTCGCACGCTCGGCGCAGCCCATTGCCGGCCGGGGGGTTGAACAGGGACAACAACAGCGCTCATTTGCATAAGATCGTAAATGGAATTGGGAAATAGCAATGTCTCTCGACTATTTGGCCAGGCAAAATTATGTAAATTATGCGTGCAAAAACATTGAGAAAACTTTCTCACGCTCTCAACTCCTTGGCTCGGCAGCCTTTGCTCACTTTTTCAGGTATTTCACTATATAGGTGTGTGTGTGTGTATAAGGCTTCTTCTGTTTGGGTTGCATCGCAACGGGCAACAAATCAATTTTGATCGATATTCATTTAGCTCTCGATTGATTTACTTAATTTACATAATTTCCTTGCCCGATCGTAAGAACGAGGCGAATAATATGCAAATTCTTTTGGGTAAGCAAAGGCACCTCTGGCGTACCTTTGTTACCGGATTCGCTTGAGCTTATGGCAGGCAAATATCTTTTATCTAATTTCCATTAGAACTTTGTCTTCTTCTCTTTGCTCCGCTACTCCTTTGGTTTGATTATTTTTACACAGATTTAGCTGCGATTTTCGCCATTTTCTGTTGAAAATCTGCAACTTTTTGGACTTCAACTTGGCCCGTAGAGCTCCTCCCATCGCTCTGTTCCAACCACCCGTTGGCGTGCCACTCTGCTACAACCACCAAAGCGAAAACTTGCAAAATCGCCAATTGCATTTGCCAAAACTCCGATCGAACCTTCATCATGGCCATAAAATTGCAAGCATCAGCCAATGCGCAGCTCTGATGCTCTGACAGGGGGCAAAACCAGGAGCCGGAGAAATGGGTATAGCAAAACTAGGAACAGGAACAGGAAATATAAATTGACTGAGGTGAGAGCAACCACCGTTATGGGCACTAGATATGCACAGCCCTAACCACCCGGGCGAATTGAAAGTATGAACTTTGATGCATGTTGTTGTTGTCGTTGTTGTTGGCTTCCTTTTGGGCAAAACCATAAAAAAATCCGCAAAACGAGGGTTGTGTCTCGTAAAGTACTTATCGAAAACACCCCAAACACACTCGCCCGTCACACCCTGCCTCAGCCCTGCCTCGCACTCGGCAAAGACATTATTACGCATACATAGTAAATGTGGAGTACGTTGCGTGTGGCATGTACGCACACACACACACGCACGCACACATTCATGCACGTTTCTCTGTATCTAGTAATTTTGCAGCAGCATGCAAATTTTTTTGTTTTCCTATTTTCCCTCTACCCCTACTCCGCTCGTGTTCGCTTGTCCGAGGGGTTGAAGCGTAAAAGCAAAAGCAAAACCAAAAGCAAAAGCAAAGACGAAGCCAAAGCTTAGCTGCAACAGAGGCCGCAAAAGTCGTGGCTGTTGTGCCACGCCACGCCACGCCACGCCACGCCACGCCACCCCCCAGTTTGCATTCCGCGCCTTTTTTTTTGTACACGCTGACAATCTGCAAAGTGAGCATATTGGCTTTCTGCAGTGCCTGACTGTTCGTTCGAATGTTGACGTTTAGCGAGAAGCTTGCTACGTTTTATAAAGTTTATAGATCTTTTGAATACGCCCACTAGATTATAACAAAAGAAATATTACTATGTATATATATTTGTATATCGTCGGTCTCTATAGAAGCTAGCTAGCTAATTGTATTTATATAGCAATATTAACTTAATGAGCTCTTAGAGCTACATTAAACGAGGCTTGGAAAACTATAAATTTTACAGTGATAAAAGTAGGACAACATAAGCTGCTCTATAAACTGATTTCAAATATGTGTGGGCGTGGCAAATCATGTCTAGAGCTAAAGTGACTAGACTTAGCAACTGTTCTCTCTGTTGAACGACCTTTACAGCTAAGTCTTTATATAATCTTATATTTGAAGCTGGTAAATAAAAAAAATAAAAATAAAAATATTGTCTTTGCTTTAGTTTTCAAGCAAAAGTCATCAAAATTTAAACACATTTAACTAAAAGAGTTGACATAGATCCTATCAACTATAAATTGAGCTGTTTTTTTATGCAAACGAGTATCATGCAGTCGGTTTAGCACAACTGCCACATTTTTACTAGTTTTTTCCTCATATTGATGTTTATAGAGAGAACCACACACACATATGCAGCACATGTATGTTTACATGTTTTTTACCAAGGAGTTGCAAGTTTTTACGTTTATATTGCTTATCAAATAGATTCCTTATCGCCAGCGCGACTTTAGTCAAATATATGAATATGGAATATGAGCACAAATATTTGTTGAGGGCAGATTAGATATCCTTTCAACTCCGCCAGAAACAAGCTGATTCATAAATTATGGTAAAGGACAGGCAATATGCAACACAGGAAACCCTTTAAAATAGATAAACAACAAAAGTCTAAAGATGAGCTGGCCGAATAATGAAATAAACAAATCGTGTATATTAAGCAAAAAGCTTTAAAGCAACATATGCAACATGCAACATTCAAAATGCTCTAAAAGTCCAATGAGGAGCGAAAATTCTGTAAAAGAAAGTTTCGTTATAGACAGCAATAAAAGTTGACTTTACATAACAAGCAACATATGCAACATATGAAACATATGCAACATGCAACAAAACAAAGTTTCATGAAAAACTACAGTAATGGTATTTCTATCTGGCATCAAATACAACCTCTTCCAACAATATGCAACGTGCAACGTGCAACATGCAACATGCAACATATAAAAACTCTATGCACAGCTACAACAGACAAATAAAACAGATCCGTCATATATCGCCTATTGATATATTCTTTATAAACTCAAATAAACCCGAGTTATATAATATCCAAACCTCACTTAAATTTCACAGAGAACAAACATGCAATGTTATTTCCATCATATGTTTGTGTTTTATATATATCGAGTCTCATATTTGGCATAAATTAGACGCCATCGTTGGCGACCCGTATGCACCAGAGGACATCTCATCAAATAAGGGCCAGAGATAGTGTGAGCGCAGTGGACGGGGGGCGCAGGGACGAGGGATAGGTTACGGTTTGGGTATTTTTTACGCGACAGCGGCACCACCATAAACAACAAAACAACAACAACACCAACAACAACAGAAACTGAATAGAAATGAAATAAAAACGCGCACTCGTCGTGCTTCACACGCGCAAGGATCTCGAAAAGGATCCAATTACAATAGATAGCCTGGCAGTTTTTTTTTTTGTTCCTATTTTATTTTTTTGACTTGAAATATGTTTGAATTGTCGCATTTCTGCGTGCTATTCTCTGCCATGCCCAAGGAGATTGATTGTCTATTGTCTTTTGTCTCGGCTTGGCTTGCCTTGGCTTGGCTTGTACGTGTGTCAGACGTTCGCTATTGTCCTTGCGACTCGGACTCGACGCGATGTCCTTTCACTTTCGTTCTCGGGCTTCCTTTATTTGCCGGATCGCCGTATGCTGGACGTGTGTCAGTCAGCAGATCTCCGACGATCATTGTTGTGACTTGTTGACCTTTGTGGTTGAATTAGACACAGTCAATAAGGCATATTGTGAGTACATTCTGGCAGACTGGCAATTATGCAATCGCCTCCTAATTTGAATGCCCCTCACACATTAGAGTTTTGTCTGTCTTTTATTTTATTTATTTTTTTTTTTTGGTCGGTATGCACACCAGCACAAAACTTCAGTTTATGTTGACGTAGGGCCGCCATTGCGCCACATGAGGCATAAACGCGCTGCAGCTACGCACACACACACGCACACACAGACAAGTATACATACATACAGACATGCATGCTATTTTGTCGAATACAAGTTAATGAACTCAAGAGTGGAGCTAAAAAAGAAACTAATAGAATTCTTAAAAAATATATTTGTAATTAATTGCCATTAAAAATAGGGCCCAATAAAACCTAATTAAGTT
Source organism: Drosophila arizonae (assembly GCF_054131065.1). Taxonomy (NCBI): domain Eukaryota; kingdom Metazoa; phylum Arthropoda; class Insecta; order Diptera; family Drosophilidae; genus Drosophila; species Drosophila arizonae. The sequence continues at coordinate 14,206,803 of NC_142925.1, read as the reverse complement.
AAGCTGATCTAGTCCGAAAGCCATAAACAAGTTCGAATGAACACGTCAAATTGAACTAGCATTCTCGACTCTTCAATTATTTGCATTTTTACCAATTGCCTTTTCCGTATGCGCAGCTCCAACGCCGCCATCTTTGCGTTCGCTGATCAAGTAAAAAAATAAATAAATAAAACGCAGCACTGCGCCCACGTCCCATGCTGGCGCATTCACGCTCTTGCTCTCGCTCGCACTCGCTTTTGCGCTTGCCTCTCCTCACACAACATTGGCATTTTCTTTTACTTTTACACAATTTGTTTTCGTTCTTCGTTTTGTTGACATTTCCAAAAATGTATTATCTTTGTTGCTTTTGCTGCTGCTGCTGCCGCTGCTTATGCTGCGCTGTTGTTGTTGTTGTTCGCTTGATTGGCGTTCGCGTCTGTTTTCGTGGTCTTCGTCTCCGTCTTCGCCTATGCTTGTACGCATTTATTTGTGTACGCGTGTGTGTGTATGTGTGTGCGTTTCGTATATTTATGCTGCTTGAGCTGTGCACATTGCACTCAAATCGCCGTTTTTGCTGCCGCTGCCTCTGCCGCAGTCGCTGCCACGACTGCAGTCAATTGCGTGGTTAATGCTAATTATTTGTTATTCTACAGTCGCAGCGCTGCTGCTGCTTCTGCCGCTGCTGTTGTTGTTGTGGTTCTTGTTGTTGCTGTTGCCGCATTTCCAAACTGTAGAAACATAGACAAACAAAATTTGGAAGACACGCACAGGAGACCCGAACGTGCAATTGCTAGCGATTTCCGGCTGCACCAACGACTCTGCAGCGACTGTACCACAACTACACACACACACACAGAAACATGTGCATACACATGTATGCAATATACAATACTTCTTCTTTACGATCATAAATGCAAAATAAATAGCCGCCTTACCTTAATGACAGACTTGCGTATGTGCTCATTCCACTATAAAAACAATCCCAGCAACCGTTATACGAAATATTCCAATCGCAGCTACTCCAAGTGTTCTATTCAATACACACAAACGACTAAATCAAAGGGAGTACAGCAAACAAGTGCGAAACAAGATCCGTTGCTTTTGGCAAAGCATTGCTGAAGAGAGGAGAGAGACAAATGCGATAGAGCGAATTTGTTTGTTCACTCAGAGAGAGGGAGATGAGACAATAAAGCTTTTTCTGTTGCTGCATTTGCATTTGCTTTACATTTGTCGAGGCAAATAAATTTGGTGTGCTCTGTTACTGAAAGAGCAAAAGAGACAGAAAACGAAACTTTAGTCGATTTTTGCGTTTGCTATGTTAGTGCACTAGCAATTGCAATGGAATTTAATGTCAATTGCAAATGAAATTTATCAAATGTCAAAGGGATACACATTTATTAATGTGCGTGTGTGTGTGTGTGTGTGGCATTTGGATTGTAATTAATGAGCCGCAATATTTATTCAATAGCAGAGACATTCCGTCTCTTATGCCACTCCAAGATTCGGGTCTGGCTTAATAGCCGCTGCCACTCAACAAAAATGAAAAAAAAAAAAAGAAAAGATCGTCCCAGCCAAATCAACAGAATATATTGTTATTGTTGCATTTGCTTTTGCTATTACTATTGTTGTTGTTGTTGTTGTGTTTACTGCTTCTACTGTGCATACAGAGTTCCTTAAACAATGCTCGACAATTTTTCGGCCACTTGTCAAAATAATTTGCGCCTGTTGAAAAGAAGAAGAAGAAGAAGAAGAAGAAGCTGAAGAAGAACTTGGCCAACAGAATCTTCACGTACCTTGGCCAAACATTTGAGCTGCCGTATCTGTTGTTGGCTCTTACCTGCCGTGCAATTGTTGACTTAGTTGTTTGGCCGTTTTCAGACGTTTGAAAAATGTGTGAAAATTTCTTAAGCAAACTGCATTGCATTAGTTAGGGGGAGCCAGCGATAAAGAAACAGGTAAAAGCATCCATCTATCCACGGATGTATTCTAGAAGCTTGCCAAAGGTGTATATTAATGCGATTAACATTGTGGCTGCATTCACTTGTTGCAACAGCCAAATCTACAACAACAAAATTATCACCTGTGCGCCGTCTAATCGAACAATAAAATGCTAGGGGAATCAATAGTTCAATAACCCAACAGAGATTCAACAATAGAAAACACCAGGAGAATGACGAGAAATTATGGCACACAGACGCACACGCACACGCATACACACACAGAGCGTATAAAGGATATAAACAGGGAAAGATCGCTGAGCAGGCAAAAACCAAAACGAATGCACAAATTGATTGTTGCTTCTGTTGCAGGGGCGGCGGAGTCTTATTATTATATTTGGTTTTCTGTATGCGTGCAGGACACGAGCAACAGGATACACACACAGCACACACACGCACACGCACATATGCGGGACCCTGGGAAAAGTTAACTTTTTGATTTGAAGAAAAAGTCACACGATGCGGATAGAAACATGTTGCAAGTCAGTCGAAGAGTTGGAGTAGGGGGGGAGGACAGCAGCTGTAATGCAGCAGGTTGCATGGCTTGGGAAAGCGGATAAAGCGACCTTAACAATTGGCTATAAAGCAATTATTGACAGTTGGCCAATTGTTGTGGAGCTCTTCATAGACTGATCTCTATGAGCTTGTCACTCTTATAAATTCTATCAGCCAAGACATGAACCGCACTGTTAGCAAAAGCACGCAAAAAGCTATTTTCGCATAAAACTCTGTTAAGAGATCTGCCAAAATATTTGCACATGAAAATGATAGAAAAATTAAATTAATGAGTTGAGATTTTAAATAGATTATGCATTCTAATATTAATTATGGCGAAACTAATGCATCAACAATTTAGAATATAATAACAAACTATTCATATTTATTAGAGATAATTAAATAGTATATGTATCTGTGTAGACTTATATTAATGAAACAAAAACAACAAGCTCTCGGCTACCACATAAAACTATCCCACGAACTAGACTTATGCGCTAGCCCGTTCCAGCTTGCTCTCCAGAAAGCTTTGCTCAAGCTAAGAACACGTGGTTCTTCTTCTGGCTCTTCGCTCAATTTACCTAATCAACACACACGCGAAATAGCAGTAAATAGTAAATAAATAGAACGACGCCGCCAGGCAGCGACAAGTTTTTTTCTAGCTGGCGTCAGCTTTGAGTAAGTTTTTGCGCGAAAATGGCGACTTATCTGTGCCAAAAATAAGCAAAAGCGAGCGAAAATACATATGTATGTATGTATGCACAGAAATATATACATATGTACATATGCTTACTATGCATATAGCGTGTGCGAACATAGTGGCAGCTTTCGGCTCCCAGTTAAGCTGATTGGTCGGTTCGCAAATTCGCGAGTGCGAGAGCCGAATCGCAATTTTGCATTTGAAAGCTTCGGCTAGGTTCGGCTGGTGTCGGCTGCTATCGGCTGTGCCGCCGAGTGAAAGATAGAGAGCTGTTATTTTTGCATACCCTATGCTGTGAAAGAGTGAATGGGTAGAGTGAAGGCCACAAGATGTTGCAATCATTTGCGGTAAATTGCTAATAAAACATAATTGAAATTTAAGCTCATTAAAGGTATTCATTTAAATAATGAAATTAATGCGAAATAGTTGTATGTGGAAGTGGGAAATATTGCTCAGATGCATGCGTTTAGTTCGAACAGGGTATAGCATAGTCAGCGACTATTAGCGAGAGCAGACTTGTTATTGTTATTGGCTTGTTTTTTGCGTTTTTTTTGCCGGCATTTTGCTCTTGAATTTTGTTTTCGCGTATTTCAAGTTCAAGTTTAGGGACGGCACTGCGTCGCGTTTTCTGCTCGTGTTTTGTTATTTTTGCTTTATTTCTCTTCATTTTTTTTTAGCTTTTTAACGTGCTTTCTGTCTATTATAGTAGCACATAATATGCCCCGCCCGGCTATTGCTGTTGACGTAACTTGTTGCGTCTGTTGTTGTTCTTGTTGTAGGTGGTAGAAATTGCGCAGAAAATTGCGATTAGCTGGCAGAAAAAGCGGAAACAACGCCTTGAACTACATTCCCACATTTGTAACGCAATAAATGTCAATCAATTACTTATTTACATCTGTATTCTAGCATTGAAGTAGATCTTCCGTATTTACATACACACACTTACAATAGTATTTTTTTGCTTGGCCCTGGCACAGCTAGAAGCGACGAAAACAACAAAATTAATGAAATTTGTTTTCGTTGTAAACAACAGAATTGCTGTTACACACATACACACACACAGTTTTTTTTTTTTTGCCAGCAACAACAATTTTTTTATTTTTCGCTGTAAACAAAAATTGTGTAATAATTAAGTGACCCTGAAAAGTTCTACAGATAAAGCAGCGACCAAATGTCGGTTCTTGTTTTTCCATTTTTGTTGTTTTCATTTTTGTTTTTTTGTTATTTGCAAAATGCTTTTTTGGTTTCGTAGAATTCTGAGAGCGTCAATCTAAATGTTCTCTCCCTCTCTCTCTCTGCCTCTTCCTCTCTATCTCTCTCCCTCTCCCTCTCCCTCTCTCTCTTTCCCGCTCTGAAAAAGGGCTGCTTGATAATTTTATGCTGTCCGCGAGCTTTTGCTGTCCCCCCACCTCCTCCCGGTCATGCTCCCAGCATAAATAACTAGTTGTTGTAATGTAAAAATTTCGGTTGATTTTTGTTTTGCTCAGTTCCATGAGTCAGTTGCTTGTATATAGTCGGGCCAGTATATAGCACGGCATACGTGTATATAGAACTATGTATTTGGGGAGCTTTTACCGCCTCTCTGTGTCGCTGTGCTCAGCATTCAGTTTTTTGAGCAACGGCATCCAGAAACAGAAACAAATTTAGTCGGCCGGCAGGCAGGCAGACAAACAATCCGACCCATTACAGTGCCCAGAGCCCCTAGACCCCCAGACCCTTGGTAACTTTATGTCTACTCAAGGTCAGCTTTAACCGTCGACCGATCTGTCCGAGCCATAAACAAGCCAAGAAAAACTAAAACTAAAACTCAATTCTTGTAAGCAGCTCGTCGTAACCTCAACTCGGCACAGAATTTTCGTTTTATTCTTCATAATGGCGCCAACGTCGCGAGCTCGTGCGCGAAAACATCAGCGAATTCGCAGTGTATTAGCCAAGTCCAAATAGTTTACCAATGCCGAACAATGTGCAAAATGAGTGTGAGACAGCGTGACACGTGGCTAAATCACAAAAAGTTTGCCAAAATTCAGCTACAAAGTGCAAGTGCAAAGGCAACGAGAAACGCAGCATAAATACATGTATACATGCATGCCTATACATACATACATATGTCTACATACATATACAATCAACTGTAAAGCAACAGCGACTGGAAATACCCTGCAAAGAAGGTAAGTTCAGCGCCTGGACGCAAAAATTTCGTATTGGAAAATGAAGTTCTGCTCTAGCTGAAGCAACACATAACTATGCATGTATGTATATATGTAGGCGCAACCACGCCCCCATCCCCTTTCTTCTGCTGCTTCTGCTTCTGCTTCCCTCCCGCTCTTTCTGTCAAGCCCTATAAATTCCCATTGTGCTGGACTTGAAAATAATTTCGTTCACATTCAAATTGCTAAAAATAAAATGCTTGGGAAATGTGCGTGTGTGTGTGTGTGCGTGTGTGTGCGTGTGTGTCTAGTTTAGACTACATTTTGGTAAAAACATGGAAAACGCACCCCATGCGCCGTTCATGCCGCTTGCTGTACTTCACTCGCTCAATGTGCCTCGTTTTCCACATGTGCAGCAAAACGGCGAAGGCAACTGCAACTGCAACTGCAACACTCGAGTGGCGTTGGCGGCACAAATGGCATTGCCAATGGAAGGGGCAAATACATACATACATGCATATATACATATAACTAGCTGATATATGAATAAACATACAGACATACATACATACGTGTAAGCAAACGCCGGCGTGGGCCCTATTTTTAGAAAGCGCATATGTGTGCCTGTGTGTGTGCGCGCATGTGAATGCAGGCGAAATTAACGCGCAAACCAACAAAATGGCGCCCAGTGCAAAGTCAAAGTTGCTCGCGCAGTCGCAGTCGCAGTCGCCATCGACGTCGCTGTCGTCATTAACGCAGCAATGCAACAATGCCTCGGTCCATCACATACAACGGCCATGCGCAGTGTGTGCGCCGTACACTAAGCGAAAAGTTGGGAGTGAAGCTTAGACTGAAGTGAGAAATAAAATTCAATTGGAGTACAATTGTTATCACTTTTTCAATTTTGTTAATTAAATTATTTAATATTATTTTAAGATTGAATCTAGAATTTTAATAAGCTTAAAAGAGCAAGCCTAAAAAAAAAAATTTTTTTATATAATCTAAATAATAAAAAATAAAAAATAAAATAAACGCAGTAAAATAGTAAAATACTGAAATACGTCTGGAATATATATACAAGTTACAAATTGCACTGTTTTATTTATTTTTTGCTAACAATTAAATTGTTAAATTGTTTTATTGCTTTTTTAATACGAAAAGTTAAATAAATGATTTAAAAAATAAAATAAAATTTATAAGTATTTATTTATATTAATTTATATTACAATTTACAAGTATAATTAAAATTCGATATTTACTTTATATTACATTTAGAAAAAAATATTGTATTAAAACTAGAACTTTATGACATATTTTTTATTTTTAATTTTTTTATATTTATATATAATTTGATTATTTTTTGTTTACTTTTACTTTTTTACTTTTCTTATTCTTATTTTTAGCACATCAATGAGGAGTTTATATACCTAGATATATTAGTAACACTATAGAACTAATCTGACATATATTTTTATATCAATATTTTCTCTGCCTTTCGTAACTCTTTTCTAGAAATCTCTTCTAAAGCTGCATACAAAGTTCTCGAAGTCTTTCCGTTTCTGCTTGGGGTGCACTCCATTCGTTTCTCTCTGTTTTTCCAAGTGCATTTGTATTTGTAACTGTGTTATGGTGTTTTTTTTTTTCTGCCTGCGCTTCAAATATTTATGGCTGCCTCTGCTCATAAAGCCTCCCCCACCCCCACTCGCTCTCTCTCTCTCTCTTTCTATCTCTGTCTCTCTTTTTCTTTGCTTGCTTTCGCCTAATTTTTCGTACGTTTTTTATACAACTGCCGAGAAATGTTGCCTTTTGCTATCTCCGCGTGTATCTCTATCTATGTGTGCATGTGCGTGTGTGTGCGTGTGTGTGCATGTATCTGCGTGCGCGCTGCAAAAGTGCAATGACCCATGCGTAGCGCGAATGATCGCTGCCCTCCTCTGGCCATGCCCGCTTCCCTCTCCCCCGCCCATTCCACCGGCTCTGCCCTCGACGCCAACACGACGTCGTCTGTGCGGCGGCACAGCTCCGGTTCTATGCCTACGTGCTGCTTTCCATACTCTCTCACACACGCACAAGCGCACACACACACACACACACTCACATTAGAAGTTGCAGCAAAATGACGCGCGCGATAAATTTTCAACGTTTTCAATTCCTCTGCTTTTCGTGATGTTGTCCCACTCACACACACACACACACAGACACTCGCACTCACACAAATAAACTCACACACTTATATATTTGGTTTTACAGTTTTGTTGCACTTTTTATTAATTTTGTTTAGTTGCAGCAGTTTTAATTATTTCCAATTTTTTTCGTTTTTGTTTTTATACACACATATACACTAACACAATTAACAAACACACAAGCCATTCGGGCCTGTTCATATTTACAACATAAAACTAACAAATTCGCTGATATTTCGTATATTTGTGTCCAGCTTTTGCTCTTCCGTCAGTCGCTGTTTAGGATCCACATTGCTTGTCCCAGCCAAAACGTAAATAAAGGGGCGAGGGCAGCAGTGAGAGGAGAGTTTAGCAGCTCTGCAAAGTTAGAAATATATAAGAGATCAATTAGCAAATTTATGATTTACTCACCAAGAATTACAGGAAATCCTCGATTAGACTCCAATGAACAAGATTGAACATGTTCGTACCGCTTTATCTCACCGTAAACAAATATGGAAATTGATCGAATTTTCCATGCCCCATTTTCATAACTTTTTAATTTTGGCTTTTGGTTTTGTTAAAAAAAAAAAAAAATTATTTTTTTTTTAGTTTTATCATATTTCTACATTTTAACTTTTGCCATGGTTTTTGTATTATGAACTAAATGTATAGATGTATGTATATATGTAGCCCAAATACGAATTTTCCTGAATGACGTAAGAATCAAGGCAGACTACTCTAGTTGAATATGGGCTCTGCCACGCCTCCTTCTGCCTTTTAGATATATTTTAACAGAATTATTTTGTTCAGAGTTCCTATTTTTGATTGGGTTCAGGAGAAGTAGAAACAGATGAGATAAATTAAATCACATTAATTAATGAGCTTCGCTAAATGGATATTACCCTTAGTCTAAGACATTTAAGCATATAAGATATGAGGATACTGGCTGAAATAATATAGGCAGCCACACCCCTTTTTATATAGACAATAACAAGCAGGAAGCACTTTATGCAGATGCATATAATCATATATAAAAATATTCCACTTAATATATAACTAATAATATATTGAAACAGACAAGATATACCGTACACTATATATGTATGTAAGTAATAACAAGCATATAAACATATACAATATTTGGCAAGATATACTTCATTTTACATAAACTAAAACAAGCAGGAATACCCCACTTTACACATACATATGTATATATACCCCATAATTAAACCGAATACCCCACTTTATATATGTATAAATAATAAAATACAATCATACCCCACTTACGTACATATATCAAATAATATATTATCATAGCTGATCTCATAGTTGCCCTTTCAACTCTGCCGTCTCCATGCATCTTGCCGCTTGGTTTTGGCATTTCCACTTCCCCATTTTCATTTCCATTTCCATTCCCCGTTCCATTAGCAGTGCATTGCGAAAGAGTTTGTCGAGTGCCTGCAAATGCACAATTTATGGCCAGAGCGGAACGACTGAAGGACCAAAACGTTAACCTGTGCACGGCAGGACGACCATTGTCCATTGTCCATGGTCCATGCTGCATTGTCCATTGTCCATGGTCCATTGTCGATTGTCGATTGTCGGCTTCTGTTTCGGCATATCTAGGAGCTGCGAGTAAACAGAGTCGTGTTTAGAGTGTGTTTAGAGCTGAGCGCGCGCTAATTGCTAATTGCATGAGACTTAAGGGAAATTTCTCAACATCAAAGATAGATAGTCGGCACTTGAGCTGGCAGCCCGCCAGGTAGCCAGCCAGCCAAAGGGTTAGCACAGCTGAGAGTTTTCCATTTTCCAGTTTCCCTTTTCATTTCGCATTTTGCATTTTGCATATGCCTGTGACAAATGCCTCGCTGCAGACATTGATTGAGCTCTCACGTCAGTCCCGCTCGATAATGATAATGAGGACGAAGCCGGAGAAGAAGAAGAAGAAGATGATGATGAACTGATGCTGCTCGTCTGCCTGGCCGTTCGCTGTTTTCTGAGAAATCGGCTAACCAGAAACTTTGCTCAATGGTAATGAGATGCCAAATGTAGAGGGAAGGGTTATATGGAAGGGTCATAAACTGGGCAAACTCTTTTTCCCTAGAACAGTTTTCGCACTTTTTCGCAAAACTCGGCGTTCAATAAACATAAAAAAAAAAAAAAAAATCAGAAACCCTTTCAGTTCGCAGCTATCATAAATTTTCCATTTTCCTCGAACATGTGTTGTGTGTTGTGGCTGGACAGAGCCGGAGTCGACAACGGAGCCAAAGCTGATTAAAACTTATCGCAAAAATATTTGCTATTCGCCCAACAATTTGCTTAGTCGCCCCGAGATTTGGCGTCTTTTGTTGCATTGTTGTTCGCGTGGGCAGAGGTTGAAGACATCGTCAAGGTCAATTGAATTGAATTGCAATCGGTGTGGGCTACCTGCCCATTGACTCGGGGTCTGCGGTTGGATTATGTGCGGATCACCATAGAGCTAATCCCACATAATGAATATAATGACTATATCTGTGCATAGTCAGTCCGAGCGATTAGCACACAGCAAGCGAAAATAGAGTCAAGAAGTCAGCAGAGTCAATAGAGGATAATCCGCCTTACGGGTTTCTCCCACTCCATGTGGCTGTCTGCAAATCTCTTTCGACAGTTTCCGGACTCTCTGAATCGCCAACTCTTATCTTTATGTTAGTAACGAAAATGCAACTGCAACAACTGCAACTGCAACTGCAACGAAAAACTTTCTCTGCAACTGCGCCGAAATTGAGGAAAAATACTGCTGATAAGATTAGAGAGAGCCCAACGGGCACACACACGCAGACAGACGGACGGACAGACGGACGAACGAGCCCGGAGACATTATGCCATAGATTAAGTGTGTTGCAAGTCGGCACAGTTCAGTTCGCTGCAGCTTTTACAATTACTTAGTTGATACGCTGACTGAAGAGTATTTAGAAGCTTATGTATAATTTAGGAAAATGTTATCATTTATTTATTATATTAAAAAAATAAAAATAAATTTTAAAAATTGAAATATTCAAAAACATTTGTATTAAAAATTCATTTTTTTTTTCCTAAAAAAGCATAAATGCTTAAAATTCACTATAAATAATTTATAACATATTATTATATATTTTAATATTAAATTAAATATTATATATTTAATTTTATATCAATTAAATATGATATAAAAAAGCTACAAATATTCGCATCATTTATATAGTCTGAAATTAATTTTAGAGTAGAGTATTTCATATTCGCCTTATAGTTTTTTTATTCACTTCAGCTTTTCATATTTATTTGGTTTTTTTTATCAGCAGTTCGTCGAGTTGAATGCACTTGCGAACTAGTTTAGTTTGGATTCAGATTTGGCTACATAAAAAATAGAAAAATATACATGTATGTATGTGCATACGTGTATGTATGTATATAGTCTATAGCATATAGAAATCTGTATTTAACAAGCAAAGGGTCTGCCAAAAACGTCAGTCGAAATCGTGTAGTGAATGCGGTTGACCTTAATTTCCCGGCCATGATTAATGAATCAGCCGAGTATAAAAAAAAAATAAAGCAAAACAAACAACAAAAAGCAGCGACCACAAAAACAGCGCCAGGAGGAGGAGTAGCAGGAGGATGAGCAGTTGGAGAAATTAATGATGCACAATGTGCAACGAGCCAATTGCCAACTAGCGGCAGGTACAGCATTCTAGCATTAACAACAAAAGGCAGCTCCAATAATGAGCATAATTATGTAATTAAACCGAGCCGAGTGCAAGAAATGCCGCAAAAAGACTCCAACTACTGTTGCCATATGCCAGCCACGTGTGTGCGAGCGAGAGCACAACAGTTGCACATGCGCGACTGTTGCGGATGCTGAATAAATGTGTGTGTGTTTGTGTGTGCGTATGCAATGTGCATGTGTGTGTGTGTGAGCGTATCAGCGAATCGCAGCGCGCTATAGCTGCTGCAATTCCATTGCACACACACACGCACACATACATGCATATGTGCACTTTTTTAATTAAATTCAGCAGCAGCTTCTCTTTAGTCTAGTTACAGCTGACAATTGTGACGTCACATGTACTGTTAACCGTTACAAGGCCAACTAATTTGCATGTGAATGTAAAAAATAAAAGAATATTAAAGAATCAACCAAATCATATGCAAATTTCCAGCTACCCTTGCTATGCAACAGCAACAACAACAACAACAAAAAGTGCATCAATTGCATCGCATTCAAAGGGCTATTGATTGCTGAAGGTCGGCTGCCAGGTCTTAAGGTTTCTAAACTCAATTTGCATAACTTGAGCGAAATGCCAAATAAATTGTCCTATTTCAATTTTGAAATGTCCGTTGCTGATTCCTCTGCTTCTTCTCCTTGTTCTTGATTTTCTTCCTCTACCTACTAAACGTTTTATGCGCTTAGCAGATTGGCATTTTATGGCTTGCATAATTAGTCGAAATTCAAAAAATTAACTGAAGCTAAGGCAAAAGACAAGAAATATAATAAAAAAGGGTTTCTCATTCGTTGAGCAGTAAGGCTAACCAGTTTATGCTGCCAGCGCACAAACACACACACACACACACACAGGCACACACACATGCGTACAACCTGCAGCCAGTTGGACAACTTTGGCCAGTTTAACAAAAAACGAAAAAAAAAAATAACGAAAAAAATGCAGCCGCCACACTTTTTATTTTTACACATACGCCAAAAAGAGCACAAACACAAACACACGCATACGCATTGAAGCCTCAGCACACACACACACACACATGCACAGGGACAGGTTACTCTCTTGGGTGCCAATAGCAGCAGCAGCAGCAGCAGAAGCAGCCGCCATATGCAAGCCTCACCCACACATACACACACACGCACACATGCACACACATAGCCAGCCAGCCACGCGGCGAGCGCAGCGCAAAAACGCACACAACGGCTGCAGACTGCAACGTCGACAGCGACGCGTCGCTGCGTCGACTGCGCTGTCATACAAGTGAGCGAGACAGCAAGAGGGTTGTGACGAGCCGTAGCACAGTTTTGTGGCTTTTCCTTGGCGAGTGTTATATGTGTGCAGGGGAAGTGCGTGCGTGTGTGAGAGGCATATTTCTGCTGTGCTCTATGTGTGTGTCTCTCTATGTGTGTGTGTTTGAAAATGTGCGCGCTGTCTCGCTCGGGAAATTTTGTTTTCAATGACTTGCTGCATACGAGCGCCGTGGCAGTTTTATTCAAGTTTGAGCGCTCGAATCTGCAACAACGTGCCACGCAAAATTCAACAAAATTAAAAAAAAAAAACAACAACAAAAACGCAAAATTCGTACGTGTCGCAGTTCTTTGGGCACTCCAAACAAAATCTAAAAAAATCAACAAAATATTTTTAAATTAAAATTTAAAAATAGCAAAAATTGGATAAACTGCAAACAGCATTTTTGGGATTTGTTATTCAGTGGCTCTGTGTGCGTGTGTGACTCGCTAAAAAAAAAAAAAAAAAAAAAATAAATAAATAAATATACACAATTTATTGCAATTATTAATTAACGAACTTCAAACGAAAATCTGGCAAAAATTCACAAAATTTTCTTATTGAATGTGACGAATAATAAAACAAGGCAAAAGGAACTCAAATTGCATGGAAAGGCAAAAACAAAAACTTGTTCAATAATTCATTAAAAAGTGACATTTTGCAATTGAACCTCGCTTCAATTGCCAATTGCAACCATTTTTGTGGTAAGATTTTAGTATATAAACAAATAATAGATTAGTTTTTCTTTAAATATGTTTGCTTCCTTTTTTGTTTTTAACGTAAACATCTTGACTTTACGCATAATTTCGCAATTAAAAGTTTTTTATTTTGGGTACGTGTAAAAAATACAAAAATACCAAAGGGCCGTCAAATTAAAAATAAAGCAACAAAAATAAACTGGAAAATCCGAAAACCGGTTTCCAAGTGCATTTCGTTTCAATGACGTTTGCTTATCAAAATTTCAAACAAAATGGCGCCCGCTGTTAAAGCGCTGTTGTTGAAAGCTCGCCAAAAAGCTGCGCCGATCGGCAGCGTCGTATAAGACTTTTGCCGTATAAGACAGCGAGGCGTTAATGCGTTGAGCATTAACGAACATATTTCTGCCCAACTCTGCTACCTGCATAGCATTCATCTCTGTCTACCTCTCTCTCTCTCTCACACACTCTCATGGCAATGGTTAGGGATCACTTGGCAGGTTGCTCGATTCTTACCGCATTATCCGCTTTGGCTCGATGGCACAATGGGATCTCAGACAAAAGGCAACGTCTTGCGCATTTTCCGCACAGACAATGCCGGTTGATTGTTTTCCCATTGTCTGGCTGTCGACATTTTAATGTTTTGTTCCATCTATTTTCTTTTTGGCATTATCCTGGCCAATTTTTTATACATATCAAACTGCGTCACATTTGCGATCGCCTGCAAGTGGAGCCAAGGCAGTCGAGTTTGAGTTGAGTTTTTCTTTTCCGCTTACCTGTTGTTCCACGAAACTCCTCCAACGGTTCGTTTCGCCTATTGGCAACACATGGCCAATACGCACGCATGTCCAACATATGCCGCACACACACACACACACACGCACACACTGGTCATCCTCGAGCGTCCAACATATGGCAAACACTTGAGAGCCTTGGCCCATGCCAAAAAACCAAAGAAGCAAAACCCAAATTTTAACGAGTTTCAAATTGAAATACGAGCAACCACTTCGCGGCTGCAGTGCCCCTAGAAGAACAGCCAAACACACACGCACGCACACACACACACACTCACACTCACTAACGCACACCCTCGCTACTTTGCTCTAAGTAAAACAGGAAAAGAATATTCATATACATATAAACGGAATACAAAACTGAAATGAATGAAAACTCCGTAAAGCAAATTATTGCAAGTTTTTTTTCATTTACGTTTTTTGTTTTCATATGCGTGTGTGTGTGCGCGTGTGTGTGACGCTTTCCACTTTCCAGTCAAAAACAAAAAATATGTAAAGTAAAACGCGCGAAAAGCAGCCGGAAAAATACGCGCACACGTTTTTCGTTTTTTCCGAGGGATGTTTGCATATTTTTCCCCCATTTTTATTTTTTTTTTCGCTGTTATCCGCGTATTTTTTGTCACCCTCCCACTCCGGCCACCCGGCTTCCTCCGCCCACCCCTGGCCATCCTTCTTAATATTCTCTTCCCATCGTTTCCATTGGCAAAGGCGCTTTCACTTTTTTATGGCGCATAAAACTTGGCAGGGTGGCGTTTGGGCATAAATTTAAAAAAAAAAGAACAAAAAATTTATATATATATAAAAAAAGCGAAGATTTTCCGCCAAAAAAAGCCCAACTTTTGCAATGAAATGGCTGAGGAAATTCGTAAGGTGGAGCGCGAACGTTGGCAGGTGGGCGTAATCAGCCCCAAATACACATATTTTTGCACACCTGCCTGCGAGGCAGCGGTAGAGGCTGCCGAGGCTGCCAGGTAGATCAGCTAGCGGCACCATGAGTTCCAACATGTATGCCATATCCATTGCTATTGCCATTGCCATTGCCATTTCCAGTGGCAATTTGTCAATTGGATTGTTTTGTGGTGAATTAGAGGTATTCTATATCCCTATGGGAATATTTATATATGCATATTTGTATGTTACTCCCTCTGCATTGACCATATGAAGGAATATGAAATCATTCATTATCATAGTAGTCTATGCATATCCTAGTTTAAAGGACTCCCATATTCCATTGACATATCCAAATATCTGCATTCTGATTCACATTAATATCCCTATATATATGTATATGTATCCTTAGCGCTACTCATTGACATCCGCATTGACATCCGCATTGACATCCGCATCCGCATTGACATCCGCATCCGCATTGACATCCGCATCCTCATCCGCATTGACATCCGCATCCGCATTCCCTACCGCATTCATATCTCTATCCGCAAATGAATATAACTACATTCTATATATATTCTGCTATCTATATGCATATTTTCATATATTTTCATATTTCCTCTTTATGAATGATAGCATATCCATATCATAGCCATACCAATCTCAATTCTATTCGCAATTTGGAGCAACATTCAGTTAGCTCCTTAGATTCTGACTGCTCTGTACTCCCACTCCCATGTACGGCTCCTGTCCAATGCTTCCCACATTCCCAATTCCATTTCTATTGCCAATTTTGTATTTTTGTTCATATTTAGATTATAGTAACCCATGCGAAATTCACTTCAGGTTTTTGGCATTTCCAAAAATCATTGCAAATTATTATTGGGAAGTTCTTGACTTTAGACCCGATACGTTAGCATTCAACTAATTGCTTTCTCTTTCTCTCTTTCTCCCTCTCTCTCTCTCTATCTATCACTCGCTTACTCGATTTCTGTTTGGCATTTGATCCGATGCCAACAGACCACTGGTGACTCGTAAGCCTTAAGCTGGCGCTCAAGGTGAGGAAGCATCTTGCCTCGTACTCCCCCACACTGCTGAGCGCCGCGTTCACCAGCCTGAACAGCGCCTACCACAGCAGCAGTGACACCGCTCCGGACGAGGAGCCGGAACCGCTAAGCCCAGCGCATCGTCATCAACGGCATCGCCGACACAGTCACGGTCACAGTCACGGTCACGGTCACAATCACAGTCACAGCCACGGTCACAGTCACAGTCACAGTCACAGGGAGAACCACAGCCAGAGCGAGATGGGTGGGCCGACGCCCGTGGCCAGCAGCGAGGGTCAAACGTACTGTTTGCGCTGGAACAATCATCAGACGAATCTGGTCCAGATCCTGCACGCCCTGCACGAGGTGGGCAGCTATGTGGACTGCACCCTGGTCGTGGACGATGAACAATTCAAGGCGCATCGCGTTGTCCTTGCCGCCAATTCGCCCTACTTTCAGGCCATACTGCAGGATGTGCCGCAGGATCAGTGCAGCATCATATTGCCCGGCGTCAAGGGCTTCGAGATCGCCGCCCTGCTGCAGTACATGTACACTGGCGAGACGACGGTGACCAAGAGCCAGGAGCCAGAGATTCTGCGCACCGCCAAGGAGCTGCAGGTGAAGGGCCTCTACGACAACCTGATGAAGTTCAATCACAAGGCGACGAGTGTCTCCGATGAGCGCGCACAGTTCCAGAGCGGCACAGGCGCACCACTTGGCCAGTCGCACCACCACCACCAGCTCCCACACCAGCAGCAGCAGCCACAGCACCAGCACCACCACCACCACATCCAGCAGCCGCAGCACTCGGCGCCCACCTCCAGCTCCTCCGGCGCATCGGGTAAGCCCCTCAATGGCTCGGGCTCTGCAGCCGGTGGCGCCGATAGCAACTATGGCCAGCACCAGGCGCACCACAGCCAGCTGAACTCCTCCTCCGTGATCTCAACGTCCACACACATATCGCCCAGTGGCGCCATCTCGAGCAGCTGCTCGCCGCCGCCGCCGCCCTTTGGCGGCTATCAGGCGCCCTACACGAGCTACTCGGCCTCCGGCGGTGCCATCAATCCCATCATTGCCGCTGGCGAGGCACCGCTGACGCCCACGCACACCACCCCGCATCCTGCTGCCGGCGAGGCTGGCCAATGGCCCCTCTCGCCCTCGGCCGCTGCAGCGGCGATGCTGAATTCGGTGTACGAGTCCGCTGCCGACATGAATCCTCTCAAGCGCAAGAAGCTGTCGGCCATCTCGAGCATGCTGCTCAATACGACACGGGACACGCCCATATTGCGCAATGTGCTGGCCCAGGCCAATCCGGCCGACTCCTCCCAGCCGAACCCGCTGCTGCTGCCCGGCGTCAAGCAGTCCGCCGAGAAGACCACGCCCACGCATCACCACGGCTCGAGCGCCTCGGGCGGCGGTGGTGGCAGCCACAGCTTCAATGGCTCCGACTATGGAGGCGACAAGGAGCCGCTGTCCCCGCACACGGACCGCAGCTTCGACGAGGAGTCCGGCAGCGGCCAGACGGGCAAGAAGCCCGAATGGAAGCGCTACAAGCAGTACACCCGGGCGGACATGATGTGCGCCATCCAGTGCGTGCGCGAGGGCATGAGCGCCCTCCAGGCGAGCCGCAAGTTCGGCCTGCCCAGCCGCACGCTCTACGACAAGGTGCGCAAGCTGAACATCACCACGGGCCGTGGCACCCATCGCACGCCCAAGCGCAGTCCGCCCGGCGTCGAGTCCTCGGCCGCCTTTCCCTACTCGGCGGCAGCTGCGGCGGCCGCCGCCGCCCACAACTATGGCCAGACGGAGCTGGAGCGCGAGCCGAAGGAGCTACCACATGGTCACGGCCATGGCCACGGGCATGGCCAGTCCGGCGGGCACTCGCATCACGGCATGCCGCCCACAATTCCCCACTCGGCGGCTGCGCTGCTCGACCACGCCTTCCTGCAGCAGGCGCTGGAGAACCGTGGCGGCGACATAGCCGGCCGAGAGGCACTGCACGCCATGGCACTGGCCGCCGCCGCCCATGCGGCCGCCAATCGCATGTCCAGCAGTCCGCCCGGCTCCAACGGGCATGCGGCGCGCTCGCCCAGCCACTACGCCGAGGAGGAGAAGCACGAGGAGCAGCGCCTGATCAAGCGCGAGGCCATTGAGGAGGAGCGCGACGCTGACGACGAGGACGATCACGACCAGGTGGAGGATCTCTCGCTGGCACGCAAAGAGCGACCCGAATCGCCCTACTCCCCGGGACAGGCGCGCGCCGCCTCGCCCATGGAGGGCGCCAGCGTCATCATGCACTCCAATTCGGCGTCGCTCTCGACAAACGGCAAGGAGGCGGCAGAGATGGAGGAGGAGCGCGAGCGTGAGCGTGAGCAGCACCTGGAGGAGTCCAGAGAAGCAGCCTCACCAACATCCCCATCGATGAGCAACCTGCCCCTGGGCCTGGGCCTGGGCCTCAAGCGTGAGCTGCTGGGCAGCGACGAGGCGCAGGCGCGCACCGACTGATTGATGCTAACGATGGCCTGGCAGTATGCAGCCGATAGCCACGATTCCATATACTAGGCCACACACCTACACACACACACACACACACACACACACACACACGCACACTTAGACTCTTCTTCTTTCGGGTTTCGACGTTCAACGTGCTAAACTTCAAACTTATTTTTGTTGTGTTCTCAATCTTCATCGACTCGCCGCCTCGGCGTCGATCTAGCGGTAGTGAAGCTTTAAACATCATTAAAAAAAAAAGAAAACATTTCCCAGCAAAAAAAAAAAAAAGAATTCACCCACCCACCCAATTATTGCACCTTTAGAATGAGAGCAAAAGAAAAGGAACAAAAAAATGGGAAAATGAAAAACACGAATTAGAAAAAAAAAAAATATTAAATTGTTGTCTGCATCACTTTGTGCCTAAAAGAAATAGAATTATGCAAATAAATATATAGCATACCTATAGGGAGATATAGAGATATAGATTAGGCTTAGGCTAGACTTAGGAAGCACCCACACAGACACACACACACACACATTGCTTATGTCAACAAAAAGAAACTGTACACTTGCATAAGACTGAAAGTTAGTGGGCGTGGCAGAGCAGAAGAGGCTCAAAGTATATATAAATAGGGAAAAAAGAAACGAAACGAACGCATTTGAGAATGAATCCAGATGAGTTTTAACAAAAACATAAATTAAAACAAAAAACAAAAAACAAGAAACGAGTTAGCAATACTTTGTACAACTATCTTAAAATGCCAGTGATTTGTTTTAAAAATTATTTAGCTTATATATTATATATATATATAGTTATGTATGCTAAAAATGGATAGATTTTGAAACTTATAACCGAACTACCTCGAAAATAGCTCAACAACAACGTAAAAAATTAGTCTAATAATTTTTTAGATTTTGTTTAGATTTTTTTTTTTTTATTTGAGTTCCAAAAGAAGTTTCCTGGGTTGAATTTTATAAGACTGACACCGACTCACACCCACACACACACACACATACATGCATACATACGAACATACAACCGTTTATACAAATTAAAAACGTACAAAAATTTAAATTAATTAACCCTAATTCAATTGTAATTCATAATAATTTTTAGTTGTTAATGAAAAAAATGAAAAACAAAAACAAAATGATGCAAAAATCAAACAAACATGCGCTGGGGGCAATGCAATAGGCTCTATGTAAGTATAAACATAAATAAATATGCATGTAAGTGGGGGAATACCGTAGACGTATACCCGTATATGCATATAGTTCTATTTAGTGTTAATTCATTTGTTATACAATTCCTAGGCTAAGCGAGCGACTCTTAAGTTTAACAACAACAACCACAACAATAACAACAATCCCTGTGTACATAAAAAAATAATTAAAGAAACATTTTCAAAGTATTTTGACGTTATTAAAAAATTTAGTGTTAATTATGAATAAAAGTTCTTAAATAATTGTAATAAAAAACAAAACAACAAAAAATCAAATCTAAATTGTAAAAACAAAAAACACATTTTCGGCATATAAAGAGCAAACAAAATAAAAATGACTGAAAATATATATAAACAAATATATATATATACATAAATGATAAATAAATAATTATTGCGTTTTCTTTTATACATACATATATAATTCATATGAGATCGTTTTTAACAATGGTCAACTCGTATATTTATTACAACATTTACAATTGGCATATAAAAATAGAAATATCTATTGAACTATATATATGTATATATATTTATTTATATAGGTGTAATTGTGTACTAAATCTATTGAGGAGACACGATCAGACTTGTGCCATTGCAGCCATTCAAATGAAACTAGTGAAAGAGCTAAGAGCTGTACATTTGACATAGACTGAGTCGAGCATGGTCGACCACATATACATAGATACAGGGTATACAAATCAAATGAGAACTAATGCACATGAAGGAAACTGTAAACCAGTTCGACAACCAGGCGAAGCTGCTCCACACATATATACAAAGATTTAGGCTCAATCAAAGCCATATAGACATGGTCTACAGACAGCCCACGCAGTTGGGTGGATTGCGATTATCGAACTCGCAGATGCCGATGGCGAAGCGGAAGGGTTTGTGATGCGGCAAATGCATGGGCCGGTTGGATATCCAAGGCATGTGCGGTATGTTCAGCACACGCACCGTATAGCGCGGCAGCTGGACAGGCTCCTTGGCCACCGGATTATTGATGGACAGCTCGTGCTCGATATGTATGAGAGGTGGCTCATCGTTGGGACTATGACGTTCATGCTCGCAGTGGGCCAACAGCTTGGCCTCGCTCAAAAACTCCAGGCGGCAGTAGTTGCAATAGTAATTGATGCCCTTGCTGTGCAGCACCTGATGGCGATCCAATTGATGCTGAAACTCGAACTCATCGTGACACTTGTGGCAGATGTAGACGCCACGATTCTGGCGATGCAAATGGTAGTCAAGGAAGACCCTAAAAGATAACAAATAATGAATATAATCAATATCATATATATGGAGTATATATGTATGTATATGCTTTCGCTCACTTGCTGGTAAAGACGTCACCACATTTGTGGCAATAGAACCAGCTCATCTTCCAGTGTTGCATGTAGTCGTGCTTCATGAGATCCACCAGCGTATCCGTTTGATAGCAACAGTTGGGCACAAAGCACGAGAACGCCTTCAGCTGCACCTGGGTCTTGAGCAGATCCAGCAAATAGAGATCATACTCCTTATCCGTGGTTATCTGAGACTCCTCCAGCACATAGTCATCATAGAGCATGGAGAGATTTAAAGCGCTATTGCTATTGCTGCGACTGTGATTGACTATCCAATCGCCAGTGAAATTCATGCGCCTTGTGTACATCGTGTCCGCCACCGAGGTGGCATCATCGTCATTCTCCTGCTGATCCTCCTCAGCCTCCTCTTCATCCTCATCGTCATCATAGTCGTCATACCAGGCTACGGAGCAGGCACGCGAGCGTGAACGGGTCGAGCGCGCTTTGGTAGCAGATTCTTGCATGAGCAAAGCCTGTGGGGGTAAGGGAAGTATTATGAATCTCTATGCAAAGTCCATGGCGATGACTACTACTTGCCTCCTGCTTTGCACTGCATATCGTATGATGCAGCTCCCATTCGTATTTTGTGCCAAACTCCGCCTCGCACAGGCTGCAGCGGTGCCTGCACTGATGCGTGAGGCGCTGGTGCTGCCGCAGTGCCACGATGCCGGCAAATTCCTTGTCGCAGTTCTTGCATTGAAAGGTGCGCGAATGGCGGGGCGTCTGCTGTCGCAATTGTTCCCCATTGTCAGCATCTGCCACGTCCACATCGTCCTCAGCGTCATCATCCTTGCCCGCCTCGTTGAGCACTCTGCACTTGGGTCGACGCTGTGTCTGCTGACGCCAACAGCGACGCACGTGCACCGTGTAGTGATCCTTGCGAAAGTAGGCGCGCTCACAGTGCTGGCAAACCAGTCGAGTGCGCCACTTCCAGCCGTCCAGGGCGTTGCCGCTGTTGTTGTTGCGCAGACCACCCGATTCGGTGGCCGTGGGCGATTCGGGTGGCTGGGCCGAGTAGGCCTGCAGCACCAAACAGGACGAGCTGGAGGTGGATGTAGACGAAGCCGTTCTCACTGTGCCAATATCCTCCTCCTGTGGCAGTGGCACTCCAGTTGTGGACACCTCGGCATCCGCTATCGGTAGGCTGCACTCCCGCCGCTCCGCCTGCATGCTTGAGCCCGCTATGCGCTGCAGGCGCTGCATCAACGTCCGCGTTACCTCCGAGTGCATGTTCAGCTTGCAGACGCACTCCACGCATATAGCGCGCAGTGTAGTCTTGATTATATCCGCCTGGAATATTGCAAAATTATTGAATTTGTCATTTACTTCAGCTGTTAACTGGGCCCACTTACCGACAGCTTCCAGTCGCGGCTGAGACGCCGCCGCATTACACCGTTATCCCGCAGATCGAGCAGAGCGGAGGACGACGATTTGCTGCTGCCGCAAATGGTGCACGCGTCGATCTCTCCGTCCGAGCTATCCACTTGCTTAGCATTTTTCAGCTTATTGATAATGTTGCTGCTGCTCGACTCGGGCTCCGGAGCATCCTGCATGTTGCAGTTGGCACTTTGCAGTTCAAAATTTAGAGAGTTTTACAGCTACGCGGGGCAAGTGGAATTGTCGACTAGTCCACACATGTTTTGCCAGGCACTTTGATTTATTTTACACTCAAATGTTTCTTTTTTTGGCTTTAAAAATATTTTGTAATTTCAGCCAGAGCTGCAACCATATTTTATTTTTTATTTCTTACTCAATTGTCTTATCGGCGTTGACTTTTCAAATTTCCCAACACTGCACACGAATTATATACGATAGTTGCATAACAGCCCTGTTCAATGCGCAGGGTAATGCAAGTGTAAACAATCTTAATAAATACAATTTAAATGCGCTTCTAAATGGATATTTCTTCGGCGGCTAATGTTTATTTACGTCAGTTGGGCGAGGCTCGTCCACGCATTACCGAATTGAACACGAACATATTTACGAAAGGCGGACCCGCACCCAAATCACTTGTCGAAATATCTGGCAAAAGGAAAAGCGGGAAAACTTTTCTACTAATGCAAATTATTGCAAATTGTCTAATAAATTGTGATGTTATCCTAATTAATATTAGCCATAAGATTGACTATCAAGTGTTTGGAAAACTTGTGCAGGACGCTGTGAAAAATGCGAATCCGAATGCAACAGGCGTCCAATTGCAGGAGATTTGTGAAAAGTGCTTAGATTCATTGGAAATTATAAATTGCTTTTCATCTCAAAATGTTCGCATGGCCTTAAAAGCTTTGGACAATCATATATTGTTTGATAATGAAAGAATTAGTCTCGTTGCAATTGATGGATTGTGTGAATTTTATTGGCTTGATTTGCCACAAAATGTGCGAATTCGTAAATACAAATACTATATGAATATTTTGGAGGAAATCAACAAGATTTGCAAGAGATTTTACGTTTGTTGCATTTACACAGTGGACAGCAGTTTCTTAAAAAACTCTTATGCTCCATGCAAAGCGATAAATATAGATCACAAATTACAATTGAAGTGCCTAGCAAATGGCAAGCGAATACTGAATGACGAAGAAATTGTTATAGATGAAAGTGGAATTAAGTTTAAGTAGAAATATAAAATAAAGTAAAATACAAATTTGAAAAACAAACTCTGGCGCCTTTTTATTTTTAGTGAGTATGAATATCAATAACGATATAAATTATCGATAAGATTCTGGAATTGTAGTTGGTGCTTGTCAAGCTAATCGACATTTTTTATATTTGGTGCCATCTTTGGTTTTTCTGTTCGACGCGACGAGCAAAACGTGCTACTTTTTTCCAGCAGGCCGATTTTAAATATAAAAAAAAAACGTAAAAATGGGCGTACAAGTTGTTCCAATTTCCCCCGGCGATGGTAAGTAAAAGAGGAGTACTTTTTAATATTAGTTATTATTATGGCATTAACCTTACATTTGCGGCATTTTGTTAGAGAAGTATTTTTCCGTTCGCTATACACATACACATTTCTATACACTATATGCATACATACATATACATATGTATCTCACACACTCTCTCACTCTCTCCCTCTCACGCCTTCGTATTGCAGGTAGCACCTTCCCAAAGAACGGCCAGAAAGTTTCAGTGCATTACACTGGCACATTGGATGATGGCACCAAGGTATGGATATAGTGATAATTAATTGAAATATATTTGGTGTGGATAATTTTATTTTCTATATTTACAAATTACAGTTCGATTCATCTCGGGACCGCAACAAGCCTTTCAAGTTCACCATTGGCAAGGGTGAGGTTATTCGCGGCTGGGATGAGGGCGTTGCTCAGCTGAGCGTTGGCCAGCGGGCCAAGTTGATCTGCTCACCTGACTACGCCTATGGCAGCCGTGGCCATCCAGGTGTCATTCCTCCCAATTCTACCTTGACTTTCGACGTTGAATTGCTCAAGGTCGAATAAGTGTTCGAATGCAGCAAACAGCCGAAGACCCTGCCTGTGTGTGTGTGTGTTTTTGCATGTGTAAGCACTGTTATACACACATACACACTTGCACTCGTACACATCTTCAACAACAACAAGAACCTGGCGCGCGCTCCGGCAGTGGCAACAGAACCAAACAAGAACAATCCAACAGCATTTTAATTATATCGAAAACGAAAAAGAAGTGAATGAAAGATTAAATTAGACTTAATTACCAAGCACACACAGATCATTGAAAAAGGCAAACGCAATTACAAATAAAGATTTATTCAAGTGAAATTATATTAAAATTGCATTTTCATTCTCGCTTGCACACAGCATCCATTATCTGGTCAATTATTTCGTAGCGTTCTCGTTCATATTTCTGCGCATGCTTCAGCCAGTGACTGCGCACCCGCTTCCAATGGCCGATATTCTCGGCCAGCAGCTCCTCTTTGCTGGCGCCCTTCAGCTTCTCGTCCTGGGGGTTGGGCAGTCGGGGTGGAATGGGCGACATCTCGGTTTTGCGCGCCTGTGGCATTTGCTTTAAAACTTTCAATTCGCCGCTCAGCAATTTGCTGAGCACCTCCTCGGCATCGTCCTCACGCTTAACTATGGGCACTGTGCCGTCTGTGTTGTAGACCGCCACGTTGGGATTGCGTGGCTGGTTGGCCATCCAGGCGCGGCAAATGGGATAGAGCGGTGTTTTCTCTTTGTACTTGGACAGATCGAGGCTGCGTTCGAAGAGGCGCATTACATAGCTTTCACTGTGTGATTTTTGGGCTGCATTGTTCCCGCTTTTTTTGTAAAGCGACCGTTTGGCTTTGGATCTTCCTGACCCAGTTGCATTAGCAGATGTTGTTGGTGCTTCAGCTTCGGCTTCTGCTGCGGAATCACTCTTCACTTCGGCTTGCTGTTTTGCATTGGATTGAGCACGTTGTAGTTGCTTTTGCAGTTGCAGCTTCTTGGAGGGGCGTCCTCGTATGGGCAGTTCGGATTCCATGTCGTCGTCGATTTGCAGCAACGGGAGTGGTGCTTCGGACTCGTCCTTTGCAGCTTCTTTGCGGGATTCACGCGAGCGCAGTGTGCCCTCTATAGCTGTGGCGCGTGGTTTCTTTGGAGTCACTTTCATAATGTTGATGTTGATATTAATTTCTTTTTTCAATTCTTTAAATCTAATTTTCAAATGTAAACGCAGTGAATGGCAAAACTGCTAGTGATGGACGCCATTGGCGATAACACATTAATCGAAAGTATTAACGATTTTGAATTTAACAGCTTAGCATTGCAAAATTTAAAACAAATTTAATTTTTAAATAAACTGAAATTCGATGGGCAAGTTTAAATGCTCATTATAATAGCTCCAAATTTTTTCTAATAATTCCTTAAAAGCCCTAAACAAATTAACTATTATAGACCATCAGAAACCAACTGAGTTTTAAGATAGGTAGCAGATTATCGCTGTTCAAAGGTTTTAGGTTTATGTTAATGTTTTAGCGGGCGGCCAATTGAAGTAATCAACAACTTGTTTGCTTAAAATAATTAAGAAATACAAATTGAGCATCGCAAAATTGTAAGAGCTAGCCTGAATTGCGAGCAGCTGTTTAATGTTGTGCTGTTAACAATAACAGAACTGTAAATAATAACAGTTCGACCACAGTTTTGTTATTGTTGTTTATTTCTCATCTAGCGAAACGCGAATGATTGAGAGTCGCTTGAGATTCATGAAAGGGAACGGTTGGTGCGCGGAGGAGTGCACAAAGCTGTTGTGTTAACAAAAGAAAATTGAAAGTTAAATAGAAATATTAAAATATTTATATCATAAACAAATGATTTAAAGACTGTATGAACTATTGTGGTGGTAAATGTACATAAAGTGAAGTGATAATCTAGTTACATAAATTAAAACAAAGCAAAACTGTAACTCCACATTTACAGTAAGTGCAGTATTGCATTCCCTTTTCGCATTTTTATCAGCTCACCAGTTATTTGTGTATGCATGTATGATTGTTTTTGTGTGTGTTTTCAGTTGCATTTTGCCTCTATCGCTGTTGTTTTGTTTGGTGCGCGAGAGAGAGAGAGTGACCAAACTCGCTCTCACCACCACGCACTCACTAACACAAACAACATATTACTGCGTCGTTGCTTTCGTATTCTGCAATTCTCCCCCACATGTTCCCAAAATTTACTTTTCTTAGCTATTTATAGTGGCGATTTACTGTTACATTGGTAATAACAGCATCGCCACAGATAACATGTGTGTATGAACGCAGTATGAAGAGTGAAAGAGAGAGTGAGTGGGAGAGATCGCATTGATTGGCAGAGGGATGAGAGCGTGATATATTTCCTACTCGCATCTATTTCGAAAAGTCTTAAAGACTGTATATGTTTGTGTATGTATATAATATATGCATATGTATATTTATAAACACTCATGTATATGGCTATATAAACCATCGTGCTATCAGTGCCGCACGACAGTAAATTTTAGGTAGACTGCACGCCCGCCACAGCCCCAATCAGATTCGTCTGGCCGATCCATAGCCGAACAGCTGGGCATATCGGGCAAGTTCGCTGAACCTCTACACTCTACATACACATACATATATATTTGTATGTATAACATAAAAAACGAAACTATTTATCAAACCATATACAGCGTGTGTATGTAAATAAATATGTGCTCATATTTATTTGTTTACCCAAAATACATAAAAATTAGTTTCATAGACAATTTGCTGTTGTCTGTCTAATGTTGAGGATGGCGCAGCCGTCTAAACGTTTTGATTCTGCTTTGAAGAGTGCTGCTAAGCAGCGCGAGTTCGAATCCCGTTCCGGTCCGCCCGATCTTGTTGGCTTCTTTGACGATAACTCACGTTATTTGGCCGTAACTCATCGGGCAACATTAATTTTTTTTTTAAGTCTGCAAGAGTATTTATTCTTCGTTTTTATTTGGTATATATTTTTCGCTGAGTTGCATATAATCCATTGAATGGAACGAATGCAGCCAGCTCTATCTCTGATATCATAGTGTTTTAAATAACAACAGCGCTAGCGTCCTCTCTCTTTGCTTGTCTCTCATTCACATTTGCTCTCTCCTTGCATCTCTAAGTCGCTTCCACGCTGTTGCGCTCTGTGTGTTTAGTGACGTAATTTTCAGGCGTTGCAATCGAATTTCTTGTTTTGGTCTTATAAGAAAAGTGTGCTCAAACTGGTTTTGAGAGCTTTAACTGCGTCGCACCAAAACAAACTTGGTAGCTAGATGTGTGCAAGTGTGTGTGCTTATTTATAGAAGTATGTGTGTGGTGCATGACAACAAATACTCGCGACTCGCGAGCATTTGACTGGCATATGGATGGATGAGTGCGTAATTTCCGATATGGAGTATACAAGCCCATAGAAACATGTTGTAAATAAAGCGAAAAAATCAAAGCTCTTTTTTTTTTTATAAGCATTATTATGGCAACGGCCTTGACACGCTTACAACATCCAGCAGCAAACATGTTAATAGGCTAAACAGCAGAAGGGAGAATAAAACATAAACAAATGCGTTTGCATGTGAATTTGTATGTATTTAAAGAGTTCGACTCTATAGAAGATAATATTCTATTAATAAACGGGCCACCTTCTTGAAGGCAGGCTACACATGGGTGACATCATCTGCTGGTCGTCAAAGACGAGGAGAGAGCGAGGTGATAGATTAAATACACAAACTGCACTCAAAAAGTTTAAGAAATTTCATACCTAATCAATGGGTCACCCACTACTTTTGACCTATTAAAGGGATCCGCAGTGGGCGGACCCGAAAACTGGGTCAACTTTGTGTACATAAACAATAAAGGCGTACGCAACCTGTTTAAATAACCCAAAAACATCTATGTTTAAATGTAACTTGAAATAAAGATGAGAGCGTGCTTTATGCATACATATGTATATTTCAATACTATCGAAATACGTACGCCATTCTAATCAGTATTATATTATATTTTTTACTGTAGGTAGTGGAGTTAGCTTAGAAGACAAGAAAAGACTCTACAGATAGAGCGATAGTCTGATTTCGTGGTTCCTTAAGAAGTTAAAATTTAAAATTGGTTAAAAAAAAAAAAACAATATTTAAGTTTTAGTTTTGTTTTTAAAATTTATTTTTATTTTGTAACTCTTTGGACTAAGATGGTAATCGGAACTGAGCGCTTCACAAATATCTGATATTTGCCATCATTTTAGGCGTGAGTACTCCAATTTGGAGCCAGATTCAGAAACATGGGTCAGATCGTCGGATCCATGCAGAGCAATGTGGTGGAGGTGTTGAGTGGACGGCGTAAGCGAAGGCGTAGCACAGAATCGACGGTATCGCAGCAGGATCGCGAACGCGCCGAGCAGGAGGCCAAATCGCCAAAAAAGTGAGTGGGAAAATGATGATCGATCTTAACTGTTTACTAAAACACAAAATCGTTTTGATTTGCAGAAAAAAACTATTGACAACCACACAGTATATATACAAGGCGCTGTTCAAGGAGCAGAAGAACTCGGATGTGGCCGTGATGGCACTGGACAAAGTCTGGCATCTGCACAAGGTCTATCTTAGCCAGAGCCCGTACTTCTATAGCATGTTCAATGGATCGTGGAAGGAGGCGCAGCAGAATTTTGTGAATATTAAAATACTCGACGATCGGATCAATGTGGATAGTCTGGATGCTGTGTTTGGCTCAATGTACTCGGATGAAATTGCGATTGAGCCCAAAGATGTGATACCCGTGCTGGCAACTGCGACACTCTTCCACTTGGACGGCATCATTGACAAGTGCGCCGAGGTGATGGTGGATAGCATTGATGCAGAGACTGCGGTGCAATACTACGAGGCGGCCTGCCAGTACGGCGTGCTGAGCGTCAAGAAGTCCACGTTCCAGTGGTTCCAGATCAACTTACTTAGCATTTACAATAAGCATCCCAATCAGTTGCGGCACATCTCCATTGAGTTGATGACTCTGCTCACGGCTAGCCACGATTTGTATGTGATGCAAACGGAATTCTCGCTATATACGCTGCTGCGCACCTGGATGTTCCTGCAGCTGCATCCCAACTACGATCCCGATGATCCGGTGCAACGGGCCGAAGCGCAACGGACCCAGGAGAGGCTGGTGAATGCGGGCGTTGAGACGCATACGCCCAGCGTGGATGTGGTGCAGTGGGCATACTTCGCCGGCCGCATGGAGGAGCGTTCGTTTCTGGCCACGCCCGAGGGCCAGCCATATGTGCCCGTCTTCCAGAAGCTGCGCACCCAGTACCTGACCAATCACTACATGGACTTGAAGATCATATTCAACGACAATATCATTCCCAAGGAATGGCTCTACAAGCACATACACAGCCACTGGGATGCGCTGCTGCGCATCGATCACGGCCAAGAGGATGCGTAAGTGTTTAACTGGAAATTTCATGAATCAGAGTTAATATTGATTCCTATTTAAGCAGAAGTCCGCAGCAGCTGGACAAGGAGGAGTTCTATGAGAATTGCATGCGCTGCGGCCGTTTGCTAATGGAGCCCGGCTATCAAAAGTGGCGCTGGACGGGCTTTAACTATGGACTGGATCTCATACTCATCATGGACTCGCGGAGCCTGCTCATCCGACGCCACCATCGGCACGAGCACGAGCGGGTGCTCAGCTTGCAGACGATACGAAAGTTTATGATTCGCACTGTGGTGACATCAATCAATGCACAGCGCCAGGCGGTGTTTACCCAAACGTCTGAGATCACCACGCTGAGCCTGGAGAAGAACGAGGAGGTGTCGCTGATGGTGCTTGACCCCAAGCTGGTGCACCCGCTGCTTATCTCCATCAACATGCTGGTCGTGATGCCACCCAATCAGAGCTTCAAGGAGGTTGTGCCCCACAGCGAGGAGACGACGCTCTCGACCACTACGATACCCATTTCGGAGATTGGCGCCAGTTCTGAGCGCCCTCTGACTCCAGCCAGTGCTGATGATTCGGCTGTCTGTGTGAGCGGCGACTCGACGCCATCGTCGCCGTCGCTCGGACTGCGACCAGCTGGACGCTTTAGCTGGCCCCGCAGCAGTGCCGCCTTGACCAGCGATGGCGAGGCGCTCTGTCGCGACGTGGCGTGCTGAGCGCGTTGCACTAGCCCCACAAACCACGCCTCCACAAACCACCTAAGCATGCATCGTATTACGTCCCCTTTTAAGCACATACCACCTCGTTCTGTTCAAGGACTCGCCACTCGAGTCTCGTTTAATCTACATATACACACACATACATAGTTGTACATTCGTTCTCCGTTGGCTACAACTAGCGTCCGCTGTATATATACTTATAGCTATATATAGTTCAACCTTCTACTAACTGTACGCCATACAATTGTACATTTCCTCTAGAGCGCGTCGTGCCCCAATGCGTCCGTCTCTAAGTATATATATATATATATATTTTTGTAAAATCGTTTACATATTACATCCTAGCAATTAATGCATTACTATTTTGTATCCAGAACCAGTTAAGTTTATATCAGCACAATATTTTGTGCGCTCGGCACAAAGGTGTTTCAAAACCAATATATATATATATATGAGATATATATATATAGTATTTACGATTCTAAAAGTTAAGCTAACAATGCGGCTATCGAACTCAATGCGTATTCGAATCACAATTGCAAACGTCATTTAAACTAATTAACGTCTTACTTAAGTCCAATGCATTTTAATTAACCCCCACTAAATTATTATTAAATATGTGAACTTTTTAAAGCAACAATCAGTTTTTCTATTATTATCAAACATGCCTGGCGATATGCAAAGCAAGGGAATTACAGCAATCTGATCGATTGATCGATCAATCTTTTTTTTTTTTTTTTTTTTTGGGGTTTTTTTTGTTATATATATTATATATTTATTTGTAACAAATACTATTAGCGTATTGTAATAACAGAACTTTAATTTAAAATTGACCCGGTCAAACAATAACTATCTAGATCCCTGCCCGTGTAATATACATACAAACAAACAATTTCGCTATTATGTGCTATAAATACCATACCATACCATACTCCGTATCCATGTTCCATGTTCCATGACCAGGTTACATCAAATATTCTCTATACATATACATATATATATTAATGTATATATATATATATATATTTTATATAATTTTCGTTTTAGTAGTAGAAGAGCTCTGGGAATTTCGTCTCATAGACGGGCTTCTCATTGGTTGTCTGCAATTGAGCTGTTTTGCTATCGCTTTGCGTTATCTGGCGCTCCACGGCCAGCGAGTTGAAGAGCTCGTTTAGGCGATTTTGAATCAGATCGTGCTGGAATTATAAAGAGCACGATATTAGAGAAAATATTTAGTGGGCGCCGGAGAATTTACCTTCGGCTCGGTGCGTCGTATCAATTCGTCGAATTCGCCTTCACGGAAGGTGCGCACAATCTGCATTTGTCGCTCGCGTTGCTCTCGCTTCGCCGCCTCCGTGGGCTCGGCTAAGGCGCGCTTCATCGCATCAAAGTTGTATTCGGGCGATAGGGCTTTCTTGCAGACTCCTGGCGAGCTATTGACGCTATCCACATCGCCGTTGTAGAGCGTTAAGTCGGCAGAGCTATTCCGCTGCGTCATGTGGTTGCTAACCGATTCCACCCAGGAGTGACGATGTCCCGGGTTATCCGTCTGGTTGAGTGTGTACGGCGCACCAGTATTGAGACGCTGTGCATCCATGCCAGCATTCTGCAAGCATTCGCCCAGGGCTAATTTATCAATGGAGAGGTGAGGCAGCGCCAAGTTCAGGTTCTTGGTGACCACCTTCTTGGGCTCCAACAGCGGCGGCAGATAGTAGATGGCCTCCTCGCGTCGCGCCTCAATAATCTTTTGTGCATACTCCAGCAAATTGTTGATGCCGCTGACGCGCGAGATGAGCACCAGCAGCGCAATGGCAATCGAGTGCAAATTGCAACGATGCACTGCGCCCAAAGTCTCCACAGTGGAAGCCACTTGTTGAATTCTAAATGAGAGAGAGAGAGAGATTTATTAGAATTGCAATCGAAATTGGAAGCGGACTCGCCCTTACCCCAATATGAACAGCAGGAACTCCTGCACTGTTTCGCTGCACGACATCTCCACAATGAGGAGCGCAGCTGTATTATAGCTGGAGGTCAGGGCATCCACGCGATCCGATAGCGCCATGCTGTCGATCAGCGCCTGCATAATATTCGCGCCGTATTTGTGCGTGAATATGATGTCGGAGCGTGAGGGCGGCTCCTGGGATAGGGCAGGATACGGCTTGACGCTTACGGTGCTCAGCACCTTCTCGTTTTGATGGCGATCGAGCAGCGCCTGGAAGATCTGCATCACAATTATGCGCGTTGGATCATGTGGAGCGCGCGCCATTCGCAGCAGCGGCTGCAGGAACGAGGCGGGAAAGGCCTTCTCGAAGGATACTGTGCTATACTGGTTGCCCACTTTCAGCAGGGACTTGAGCAATATATTCTGCAGCATTTGATCGCTTTTGCTCTTCTTGGACAGATCGGGCACCGTGTTCATGATGAACAGCATGATCTCGATCTTCTGGTAGTCCGGATGATGGTTGGCAAACTCGCCCAGCGCATTGATCAGCGCCTCCTGGTACTGCGATTCCTCTGGTGTTATTTCGGTGGTTGTGCTAACGCTCGTACGCAAGTGGGTCAACAGATTATTAATAATATCGAGGGCAGAGGGTCCCACGCTCTCGCCCGCCGCAATGGCAATAATCTTCGATAGCACCACCGCCAGGGAGGTGCGTGTCTTGGGCGATGACTTGAAATTGTTATCCAAGTGCTGCATCAAGGTCTCCACCACGGTGTACGAATATTGTGGTTGTATAGAAATCATAACAATGCGGAATGTGTGTATGGCAAAGGTGTTGGGCACCCACAGCTCATGTCGATCCAAGTGTCTGCATGATGACGTAATGAACTAGGATTAATAATTGATAATATGGCATATGTTTGTTTGCTTACGTCAACAGCGGCTTTAGCACGCTACGTATGTGTCCAAAGGAGGCGCGTCCGACCAGCTCGCGCAGCACTTCTTCCGCCAGCACAGGGGGCGTCACATTGGTGGCATCCTCAACAGGTGTCAGGTCGCCCGACTAGACGAATAAGAGAAGTTATTGGTAAGCAGATCTTGGACCACTATGAAGCGGGGGGTAGGGTAAGTGCGGACATTGGGATTTATGCTAAACACATAAAGTATATCTATATATTATATACAGTGAAAACTCTACGAACTAAACGTTGCCTTGTCTGAACTTTAGAGACTGTTCGTCTATCTCTTAGCAGACGAAGTTTCCATACTTTAGTTGAGGCAACTTTCGTTATATACATTTACAAGGTTTAGGGATAGAGACATACACTTAT
Organism: Drosophila arizonae; assembly: GCF_054131065.1. Classification (NCBI taxonomy): domain Eukaryota; kingdom Metazoa; phylum Arthropoda; class Insecta; order Diptera; family Drosophilidae; genus Drosophila; species Drosophila arizonae. The sequence continues at coordinate 14,172,950 of NC_142925.1, read as the reverse complement.
GGAGAGTTTGATTAGTTATACTTGAAAGCAATTCAAATTACCGCCAGTAAATTTTTCTTCACAAACATAACGTTCACACAGAACTATTGTTGTGTTTCAGTTATGTGTGATTGTTGTGTGTTTAGTGTTGGATTAGTTTCGTTGGCATAATGACAGAATATATACGAAAACAACGAAAAACAACAGAAATTAGTTGTGAGGCTCGAGATTTGCCAATTTCATAAATATGTACGTATGCATTCAATAATATTGATTGAACTTCGTTTGGGTTGAGGGAACACACCTGCATATTGAACAGCAGCGAGGGCACAATCTTCTCCATGTGCTGGGCCTCCCAGATATTCTCGACCAGATCGTCCGACACGGTTTTGCGTATAACACCCTGTAATCCTTTGATGCCAGCCAGACGGAGGCTGTCGCGCAAATCGTGGCTGTCGCTGTGACACATGGAAGAAAACTTTGAGATAAAGAAGTCGTAGCGTCGATGATACGAGGGCGTGTCCTCGTTTATATTAGCAAACTTAACAAACTGAAAGAAAGATTCAGAATTAGTATATAACAATCAAGCTCTCATTAATGGAATTTTATGGAGCATTTCCTACCGAATTAGTTGCCATTATTTTTAAATTCGGATTCGAGTCCTCGAGCAGCTTTTGCACCATGCGCAAAAACGATTCCACAAACAAATTGAGCGTGGTTTGAGCATGACAGGCCTGCAGCAGCAGATCCATTGCCTCCATGGCGATCTCGGCTAGTCTAGAAGAAAATGTATCATATAAGTAAATGTTATTTATAATTTATATAATCTTACTTGTAGCGTTTGCGATTGATGTCTTTGGTGGCCTTCTGATACAAATACTCGCCGATGCGATCCAGTTTGTCCGGCGAGCTGAGGGAGTAGAAGGTCAGCTTCTCCATGTTGGACTTGACGAGACCATCCTCTGGATTGACGGGGAAGATGTTGTCAACCAGACGCTTGTAGCGCGGCCGCAGCGCCGAGCAGCAGCCGCAACAACCTAGAAGAGCGCAAGGAAAGGCGCATTGCTTAGATGGATTAGGCAGGCAGACGTGTATGCAGCGATAGGTAAACATGCGATGCAGGCGACGCAGTGTCTCTGTTGTGTCTTCGGCAATGGACGAATGGTGACTAATAGACAATCAACCCTGAAAGGCGAACCTTGCTGCTGTTCGCTACCAGGTGGACTGGGTGCGGTGGCCATTTAGACCAAGTCGTTTATCTTATCACCCATAATCGTTGCCATTTTTACAAAGAGAATCGACACGAGTCGCGTGCTAAGAGCGAATGTTGCTGTTATTGTTGTATTGCTCTGCGTGTGTGTGTTTTTATGTTGTGTTCTCTTTTCCTGCACATCTTCGGCAAAAATCCTTGGATTTCGTCATCGATCGCTGGCGTCATTCAATCATTCATTTATTTGTCTCGAGGTCAAATACCGCTACTGTTATTTCTATTCTGACCAATCACTTACCAGGCATGTTCGCTCAACAGTCGTTTATTTTATGTTTTTATCGCGGCGTTAGATAATAAACGCGGCGATAAAAGTATTTCGCTGTTGTAAATTTGTGTGCTCGAATATTTGTTTTTCTCTTTGACTACTTTTACGATGAGTTGCCACAGTGTTTCATATCCAGCGATCTGGCAGCACACTTCTATACTTGAAGTTGTCTGCGCTGTTAACAGTGCTGCTCCTCAGCAAAACAATATTTGATTGCAGTTGGGCGCGAGAGTTGTGTTTTTGTTTTGTGTGGCTAATAATAATGTGCGTTATCAAATATGAATAAAATATTATACTTACAACTCGGATCGGTGCATTTCTGTACAAAGCTATCGAAAAATTCCGGTAGTTCTGGTGGTTCAAAGCAGCAGCGTATTAATGCCATTATTACCTTCTGTTTTTTTTTTTCTCAATGAAGAAAAGAGTGCGTGCGTGTGTTAATACATGAGTATGTGTTGGTGTGTTCCTTAGTTAAAATCAGCTGTTGACATGTAACGGGAAGAAAGCTTTCGTTTTCACTCTCCTTCAAGCTTTTCTTGCTATTTAAGGTACGCATGTATGTTTGTATATTTAATATGTATGTATATAGATATATTTTATGCACGTGGGCTATTATTAAATGCTTGGCTTTGTAAGAAGATGACCCTCTGGCATTTACATAAGGCAGCAAGTGGGAGCACAACACTTAACACTAACATTAATCATATCAACAGAAAGAACAATCTAATGTTATTAATCAATTTATATTTCAATCATTGTTGCTTTTCGCGTAACACGCATCACAATGTTATTATATTTAGAATATTTTGTAATTAATTGCTTTTTACTTTATCGCGAACTTGATTCATAACGCGCTTTGTACTTTACAGTCGAGAACAAAAATAGGTACTGAACACAAAAAGTTTTGTACTGAACATAATTTGTGCAAAAAAAGCTGCGCTTTGGCATTTAACAGGCTTCCCCCAACGAAAGCTTTCCTAACGCTGCAATTAATATGGGAAAAGCTCAAGGGATTTGCTTGAGAAAATAAAATCCCATTCACAACTGTTGCGGAACAGTTGTGGTTAAGCTGTGTGTATGTGTGGGAAAGAAATTAAACCGTTAGACACTCGACCAGGAATGCTGAGAATGCCTGAGTGAGTGCGAGGGAGAGAGTCCACTTGGCACTGTCAGCCTGGCCGTTGTTGAAGTGTAAGAGATATGGCGAATGCTTCACACGACACATTCGTGCGTTGACAACTTTATTAAAGTTAAATGGGCTCCTTGCAAAGAGTGTGTGCGTGTGTGAGGGACAGAGGTAGAAGAAGATAAGGCAGAGAGCGTGAAGGAGGGGATTTCGTATGGAGTGGACGTGGGACGACAACAGATTGGTGCTTTATAGTTTCTTGACCGGTTGACGACGATGACAATCGATGATTTATTTGTATATTTTGCGTATTTCTTCATATTTTTGATTAATTATTGAGATATTCAAATATTCAAGTGTGTGTGGAAATATTTGCGTGAATTATTTTATTCCGAATGTTGTTGTTGTTGTGCTTGTTGTGCGCTCAGCTACCTGCTCAACTGGCTGCCTACATGATTTGCTTTGTTTATGACACTTGCCAGAATAGTTTCAGTTGCCTCGGGGATTAGCGCTCTTTCATAACTAACTTATCTACAAGACGAATTAATTAGTAAAGCGATCAGCGATGAGTTCTGATGCTACGCAAATACACTCAAAGAAATTATGAAACTTTAGGTATATAAAGAAAAATAGCTGAATTTTGCATTAAAGCTCCAAGTTGAATGTTCTAAATTGCTATTATTTCAATATTAGTCTATAGTGAAGAATTATATACTGAAAATATTTAGGGAACTTTAAAATATTCTAAGTACTCAAATAGCAATTGAATACGCTTAATATGTTATCAAGTGATTTAACTATATTTTATATACAAAATTTTTTATAAAATTAAATTTAGCCCATTTCTTTATCTGAATTAAAGATAGATACATAATCGAAGTTTTTTATTTACATTTTAGAATATGTGTTAATTCGTATTCCAATTTATTTATAAAAAATCTTTCTCGTTTCATTATTTGTTAATACGTTTTCTCATTAATTATATTTGCTATTTATTTATTTATTTATTTATTTTTTTTTGTCGCTGAGTATAGCTATATTAATAATCATAATCCCAATTTAAATATGTAAATGATTATTAATTATTTTAACTAAATTCAGCCGAGAGCTTAATTATATTCGAAATTCACGATTTGAACTTAAAGTTATTTTGGGAATTGTTAAAAGATTTATATTTCATTTCTAAATTCAAGAATGAAGGTATAAGAATTATAATGAAATAGATTTAATATAATTAGTTTGCGTTTAATTGAATTTAATTGTAGTTTTTATTAGGTTTTACGAAAGGGCCATTTCGCTAAGTGCAGCGATTATAGCTAGCCAATATCGTGATTAATGAGCTGAGGTGTGGTGCTGGTCAATGCTGTCTGTCCGGGAGAGGTTACTGTTTGTTTGTCTTACGCAGCATCCGCAGCAGTAGAAACGGCAGCAGCTGCTGGTGTTGATCGTGTCTGTCAGGCTTTGCTGCACAGAATTTCCATATTATTTCTAAGATACAAACCTAACGAAGATACTAAAACTGAAGCTGGAACTAAGTAAAGAATGTTTTTGGGCGAGCTGGTTTCACTTGTTTACATCGCCAACATCAACAGCCCAGCCAGCCAGTCAGCCAGCCACAAGTTGCCTTCATTTAAATCAAGCCGAAGAGAGCAAGAGACACAGAGAGCAAGATCAAGTAATGCAGAGAGAGGGAGAGTGAGAGAGCGTAAAAGAAATGCCGGCTACCTGTTGCTCTGTGCTGCTTACCCCAGCTCGGCTCATTAAGCTCCAAGACGCTGAGCTTTGACGCTCACGACGCAAAGTTTTGAGCTTGTAATGCGGATCGTGCGAGTTTTTAGCTTTAGTCGACTTTCAGACGTGACGGCGTTCACCTGGCTGAACCCAATCTCGCTCGTTCGCTCGCTCTCTTTCGGTTTAACGTGTGTGTGTGCGTGTGTGTGTGAGCGCGCGCGTTTAAGATGCGCGATTTGTTATACAAAATTGACAACGATTAATATATACATATATGTAGATATATATATACATACGAACTGGTCAGCACAGCTGGTAACCCTAACTCGCTTGCATTTGCATTGCAATTAGGAAATCAATATTGCATCTCTCTCGCACTCTCTCGAATATTTGCGATCAATCGCCAACGACCATCGGCACGTCCATTCAACTGCACTCAACCCACACACATAGAAAAAGATGAAAAAATAAAATAAAATTAGAAAAAAATTAGAAAAAAAAAACAAACGACTTTGTGCGCAGTGCAAAAAGCAAAATCGTGATAAATTTTCGCTGAAATTGTGCAAACGATTTTTTGGTAAAGAAAAAAAAAACAAACATTTAACAACGACTGCATGTGTATGAGTGTGTGTGTGTGTGTCTGTATGTGCAGGTGTCTCTCATCTGTGTGTGTGTGACTAATTAAGAATTTGATGTGCATTTGCAAAGCGATTTCAAAAGAAGATCGAACTACACTCGCCTCAACAAGTGTAACAATTTGTTTATTCATCATCAGCAACAACAAACAACAGCAACTCAAATAACAACAACCAACGACAATAACAACAACAGCAACAACAACTAGTGTAATTAGAACTGCGCAAAACGCTTTTAGCCGCAATTTGATGAGGTGAGTCGCTTCGCTGCAATAGAATTGTAAATACAATTGTCACAAATACTATTTAACGTGGGCTTTCCAAGGCATCCAAATGAACTACAGTAGAGCTACGCTAAACTCGACTTGCAAACAATAAAATTTCTGACTCTGTAACGCTTGTACTTTTTTGTAACCAATTGAAATTATTAAAACAAATCTAATCGTAGCTATACTAAATAATTAAAAATTAAAAATAAAAACAAGAAGGAAATAACGTTAAAAAAACGAGAGATTTTTATTTCTTTTTCTGAATTATTCTGATCGCTGTTTCGTGCAATTTCTTATCTTAAATCTCGATTTTTTATGACACTAAAATATTCTTAAAGTTTGTTCCAATTACACAGATACCAGCTCTGTGTGTGTGTGAGCGAGTGTGCGTGTGTGGGTGGGTGGATGTAGCTACACTTGTCGAAAAGGCCAAGCAAAGTCTGATTGAAAATATTTCTGCTCTGAGCCTGACTAGAATTCCAATAAGCATTCCAATAAGAATGAGTGCTGCTTATTGCAGGAGTTTAAATTCTTGATATGTATTTTAAGATAATATGCAGGAAATTTGATTAGCATACAGTTGCTTCGAGGAGGCATTCCAATATGACAGCCCTAACGTGTTTAACTAAAAACCAAAAAAAAAAGAACAAAAAATTCATATAAATGCAAAAAAAAAGAATGAATTAAGTTTGTAAAATTTGATTGATTGTTGATTTTAATCAGCTGGTCGCTTAAAAAATTATTAATTCAATTTGAAAAATGCATAATTTGAGCTCGTATAAATTAAAATTATTTTAAAACACTTACGTTAAATAAAATAATTAATATTATTTTAAAACACTTTCATTATAAAACATATACATTTTAAAAAATTTATAAAATTATTTAAATTAAATTTTAATTAAATAATATAAATTTTGCAATTTGAAGTTGAAGTTTATTTTATAATTTTTTGTTTACATTATTATTTTATGTATCAATTTTTTTTTTATTTTTTTCTGTTTTATTTTTAAAATTATAATTCGATAAATTACTTATTTTTTTTTTTTTTTTTTTTTTTTTTTTTTTTTTTTTTTTTTTTTTTTTTTTTTTTTTTTTTTTTTTTTTAATAATGTCAAACGTTGAGACCATAAGAATGTCTAATGCCTATTTAGAATTTATTATAAATTTCTATGATTGCTGATATCAATTAAAATTTGTCTTCAATTCTAACTTTAAGGAAATTCGAATTTTCATATATATATACTGTTTTCGCTCAGTGCATTCGCAGCCAACGCATTGTTATGAGTGGTAGACACACGTTTCTGACTCATTTGGCAATTGTTGAAATAAAAACAGCTAGCTGATTAATAGTTCTAAACACATTTGCCCTAAATGGAGCACAAATAAATTGAACTGTTACCCTTTTGGCTAGCACTTTTTATACCCTGAACCCATTTTCAATGGGAAATCAGGGTATAATGGTTTTGTTGAAATGTATGTAACAGGCAGAAGGAGGCGTGGCAGACCCCACAAAGTATATATATTTTTGATCAGGGCGACGAGCTGAGTTGATTTGGCCCTGTCCGTCTGTCTGTCCGTCTGTCCGTCTGTCCGTCCGTCCGTCTGTCCGTCTGTCCGTCTGTCCGTCTGTCCGTATGTATGAACGCGTCGATTTCAGAAGATATAAGAGCTAGAGACTTCAAATTTTTTTTAAAATGTCCGTAATTACAGCGCGCATATCAAGTTTATCATTAAAAATCGATAGCTCATCCCGATCTTTTTTTATCGATAAAAAACCTTTTCGAAAACCAGTTATAAAATTATATCTTCTACACCTTTATTGCTAGAGTCTCCAAATTTTTAATGTATGCTTACATGCAATTTATACAATTTCGGTTTTTGTTAAAATTTACCCCCACCCTTAAATTCACCCCCTCACCCTCACTTTTGTAAAAAGCGCATTTCAAATATTAGAGACTTGTGCTTTGGCAATTACATGCATATCCATGTTATAATCGTAATCTAAAAGTTTCATGAAGATCGTACGTCCACAAAAGTTATTAAGCCATTAAGTTCTCATAGTAAGCGCTCACTGCAGCCCATGCGTGTTTATGCGTGGGTGCTTGTGTTGTGTATGTGTGTGTGCATGTGTATGTGTATGTATGTGAGTTTGTGTCTGTATGCGTGTATGTATGCCTGTGTGTGTGTGTGTGTGCGTGTTTCTTGTGTAAGCTGAAAGACGCGAAAAATTATTGAAATATCTATTGCTCCAAGGGTTCAGGGGATCTCGTAGTCGAGCAGTCTCGACTAGAGCTTTCTTACTTGTTGCTCTTGGCTTAAAGTAATTCATAGCTCAAAGAGCCAAGACTTTCTTTCGATTTCAACACAAAAACTATTGGCAATTTAACATTTGTAAGTTCATAAATATGCGACCTCTCTAAGCTGTCGACTTGAAGCTGTTTGTTGTCTGTGTGTGTGTGTGTGTGTGTGTGTTGCGGCGATTGCTTTGAATTTCAGATGCAAATTAATAACCAATTATAATGTGAATAAAAAATCTTAGTTATCATTATGATGTTTCTCGTGTTTGCCCGAATGATCATTCCGATGATAATTCCAGACGAGAGCTGGAAACTCTCGTCTCACGTCGCACACGAAACGGAAATAGAATTCTGAAGGCCTTACAATGCAATCTATAAATTTATAATGTGAATTTCGATATTTCTTTACAGCTGTAAACTTTTTTGAAGTGAAAGTTTCAACGACTAAGTCTTTCTAAGGGCATGGGCGTGTTTTGATGCTCGCTCAACGAGTGAAAATAGTTGATGTGTCCATTAGGTCGTGCTGTATGGTCTTTTATAGAAGTCCTAACAGAACTTGAGACTTAATGGAGGCAGTCCAAACAGGAAATAGATGATATGCCCTTTTTAAGAGCATCGTCGTGTTTTGATGCTCGTTCACTGAGGGAGAAGAGTTGATTGGGTTTGAGTTGAGTTGAATCTGTTGGACCGCCAGTGCGCGCTAGTGGGTTACCATAAGGTCTTTAATAAAATTCCCATTAGAACTTGATTCTTATTTTAGCTAGAAACAGGAAACATGATATAGATTTTAAATATTTAACTTAAATAGCTACGCATGGCAAATCAATTCAAATTGCGATCATTTTAAAACTTCGAATACTAAAATTTTATAGGCCGTTCTGCCAGTTTCTAAACCTTACGAGTTCGCAAAACTTCGCATTCGGGGCTTACAAATATTCAATTATTGACTTTTTTATAAATTGATCAAGTATTATGCAGTCAGATTCGCCCAACCACAAAGTTCTTAAATGTTTCTTTCATTCATATTCATTTCCACCTTAAAAAATTAGTCTATGCTGCCATTATCGGTTCGCATTTCAGTTCTAAGAGTTCCACATCAAATTAGCATTGCAAATGTGATTAAAAATCAGAATTAAAAAAAAAAAAAACTTTACTTTAAATATCACATAAATTTGCGATTTTAAATTCGATTGGGAATATTTGATTTGTTTATGTATTTTTGCCAAAAGCGCAAAAATTTTGTGTAAAAAAAGGGGAATATACATATGTAATTTGTTAAATATAAATGTGCATATACATATAAAACTCTATCTAAACGATCTAGAACTCTTTGGGAGATTTCTCCATTTTAGATTTACAGCCCTAACGATTTATATTTATTTGCTCTACGAGAAAGTTGACGTAAACGAGAAATTGTAAATTTGTGCAAAGAAACTTATTATATTTCTTATGATTCGAAATGGATGGAAAACAGAAGCCAACGAAACTCCAAATGTTGTGCAAGAACGTGAACTGGTTCCTCGATCTGCCAGCTGTGCAGAATACCAAAGTCGTAATTGTTGTGCTCTTGGATTTGTTGACGCTATCGAACCTATGTCCAGCTTACTCCAATTATGTAGCTCGCCCGTTTATACTATGGAAATATTAAGCAAGGATGAAGACTATATAAGAGTGTATATATGTATATATATAAATATATACTTACATATGCATAAACATTTTATAGCTGCGTTCTGTATGTGGGCGCATTTTGAACTTGTTTCCAAACGATCTTCACCTTCAGTTCAATGCCAATGCCAATGACGTCATGCTGCGGACTGCATGTAAGTAGCGCATGTGTGTGTGTGTATGTGTGTGTAGGTGTCTTCGAACTGGCTAAAATCCTCTTCTCTTTTAACTCCGCAGCTCCGTTCGTATCTTTTGGCCTGTTTGCTTCAAATGCTTTGCCAAAAAATAAAAAAAAATTAAATCGACGCACAAAATTTTGTATTTTTTTTTTCGTTTTTTTTCGTGCTCATTAAAACTTTCGAAAGTTGCGCAGCAAAGCGTCTTTTGTGTCTGGAAATAAACGTCAATTTAAAAAGGAACCTGTGCAACAGCGAAACACACACACACTCACTCACACACACACGCACAACAAATTGAAAATTCTCGAAAAAACAGCTTTTTGTTTTTTGTGTTGATGTTGCCAAAAATGGTGTAGAGCCTTGCCTTGTACGCAGTCCTACGGCTGGTTTCGTTTTTTCTCTCTGTTTTGGAAGCTGGGTTGCATGTTTTTTTTTTTTTTTTTCTGGCTGCCGTTTTTGGTGTGCATGCGTCAAGGATGATTTGTTTTAATGCAAAAGGCAGCACCAGCAGCAGCAGCGACTTCAAAATTTCATTTGTGATTTTTTCTCTGATATTTTGTTATTTTTATTATTTTTATTTTGTTTGCTTCCTGCCCCGTGCCTTTTTGACTCACTGTACGTAAATTGTGTGTCGGCCATTTAGCACCTACGAAATGTGTGTGTGTGTGTTTTTTTTTTCGTCTTCAACAAATGTGCCGCAGGGTGATTAACACTGTTCGAGCTAAATACACTTGAAAAGTCTTAGCCATGCAATTGTATAGCTCTTTGAGAGCTGCGACTGTAAAGCAGAAACAAATATAAACAAATTGGCAATGCTGACTGGCTTTTAGTGTCTTGTATATAGGCTGCTAATGAATGCGCCTTCCCCACTGACTGACTGACTGAGCGAGTGAGTGAGTGACCTTACCTAATACCAGTCGAACGCCACGCGGCGCATCGGGTCAACAAAAGCGGGCAACATTCACTTTCGCATGGTGCACCTTTAATTGCCCACGGGGCACAAAACATCAAACACAAGACCAAAAATCAAAATCAAAGAGAGGGACTGAACGGAAAGTGTGTGGACGAGGGGATACCCTGGAATTGTATGATAATGAAAATGAAATGGTAAATGTAAGTAGTATGACTAGACAGATAGGCTAGGCTTAATAGACATATTCTATAGGTAGTACCATAGTCCGGCTGTTTCTAATCATTTACGAACGTTAAAAGACTTCAATATTTTCAATTCAAAACATTCCCCTCTACTTTTCGAAATGTAAAAGCATGTAATTAAACTGCAAGATAATGTATTTAGCAGAGCCATAATTCTATTAAAAACAAATGTAGAATATTAGTTTATATATATTTTTAATATTTGAAAATGATCTAAATTGTTTCTTTTGTTCTTAAGCTGTATTTACATGTAACTCATTTGACAAATGCAGAGAACTTTCGTATACTCAGTGTTGCTAAAAACCGTCTTCAGAAATGTGACAAATTAACTATTTTTAGATGACAAGTATGAGTTTAATTTGTTTGATTTAGGCCATTTATGTATTTAACTGATATTGATTAAAGTTCAATTTGTTGGGACTCCATTTAGCGCATTTAGCTCTAAAATGCTGATTGTGTCTAAAAGGCTATTTATGCTGTTTAGTCTAGTGCTATATACATATTTCTTTTTATATTCTATCATAAAAGTTTATTGAATCTTTTTATAAATTTAATTATAATTAATTCATTAATAAACTCGTATCTAAATGCACATAAAACTCAGCCTAAAAGTCTATATAGGCCAAGTTTTGTCAGCATCTGCCTGTTATGCACAAAAGTAGTTTCGACCGCAGTATACCTGCTTAGCCCACATGCACTGACTGCAGGGTAACAAAAAAAAAAAAAAAAAAAAAAAAAAAAAAAATCGAACAAGCGCACAATATCTTCCAAATGGCGTAATCGCAATGTTGTCTGTATGTCTCTGTCTCTTTCTCTCTCTCTGTCTCTGTGTGATTTGTGATTGCTGAGGCGGCCTGAAAGGCAGCGTTAAGACTAGCTGTTGATTTAATGGGGTCGACTGCTATTTAACAAATTGTTTAACCTGGTCGCGTTTTCATTTGTAATGGACAAATGGGCTGGCATTGAGCCACGTTGAGCACGCTGAGCGGAAGTTGATCGGTCAATTGTGAACGGTAAATAGCATTTGACACTTCACAAAGCATGTGCGGAAGTTAAACACACACACACATACACATACAATACTTGTAAAAAAGATCCAATTAGTGGCTGGGCAAATTATAATCATAACTGAAGCACTTAACAGCTTAACTTTTTATTTTTCTTCTCTTTCTTCTCTCAATTGACCTCCTCCCGCATTGTCGCTGGCCCAAGAGTGGCTCAGGTGTATCAGGTGTCAAGTGTCGCCAGTGGCATTGGCAGGTGGCAGGCGGGGGCAAACGTTGATTTGCTGCAATACGACGCCCTGGGAACGCCACTTAACCGATTTCAGTTTTTTGGACAAAGCACTGATATACCCTGTGGGATGGGGGTAGAGAGGAAGAGTCTGTTAGTGTGAAGTAGTGGGAAGAGCGTAGAGGTATATAGAGAAAGAGCAGGCGCAGTCAATTATAGATTTCCAGAGTTAATCAGGGCTAATGTGCACTGAAAAAAAGAATGATATGTGTAAGTAAGTGTAAGTCTTCATCTGGAAATTCTTGTTGTATTGAAGTACTGAAGTACCCAGTGGAGGTGGGTAGGAGAGGGAAAAAGAGAGAGAGAGTGGGTGTAAAAACATCACATTTTGGGGATGGAGTACAGTATAGTATATACTGAGATCTTTGAAAATTTAAGTAGAGGCAAACGAAAGTTACTCTTAGCTGAATGATTTTTCCTGGAATGTTGGGCTCTTTCTCTGGTCTTTCTTATTTCGTTATTATTAGACAACTCTGACAATAAGTGTAAAGTCATTCGGAAATTAAATCTACCACACATTTGCTTCTCTCTTATGAAGATTTCTTTAGTTCCGCCTTGATATACTCTGCATAGCAGCTGTAGAGAGTGAGCCGAACAGTGATTAATTAAAGTACTCTCGATCAGCTGCATTAACAGCATTTTCTAAAAGTTAAGCAACACTTTTATTCCTAAAGATCTGCCTGAAGGCCTTTCTTGCTCTGGCTTTAAGTTGTTATTTAGACTTAATAAAAGAATAAATAAATAAAATTTTTAAAAATTTTTCGCTGCTAGAGTGGTTCATTTAGCATTTCTGAAAAAGAGCCAGAAAGCTAAAGAGAAATTTTAGTTTCTTAAGATCTTCAACTCCTTTAGTTAGCTTGTTCAGACTTTGCATTGATTTGCCCTGCAAAAAACTTCAAAGAGAGTCCTTAACAGGCAGCCGCTAGAGAGGTTCGTTTGAGAACCTCTCAAAAGAAGCCTAAATCCCAATGAAAATTTATATACCATATAGTTTCTGCCACTTTGATTGGCTCTTTGCAATCAGATAAGCAAAGAGGGTATTTCTGCCACACAGTCTCTTAATTGGCACACAATTCGATGGCGTCAAGCTCTATGTGTGGCTGAATGGATCGAGCCAAAAATGAATATTTGGGGCGTGCATGATGATGCTGGCCGAAAATGCTTTCAATGAAGTCATTAAATTGATGTATTGACTGCCAGTCGACTGGCCGCTGGGCCTGCTTAGCTTTCATCTCTGTCTCGCTCGAGCCAATTATGAAGTTCCAAGAACTGCGTCTGGCTGCGACTTCCATAACGAAATTCCAGCAAATTTCTCTTTGTCTAGTCGGACTTATTTTTTTTTTTATTATTATATATTATTCTTTTTCTTTTGGATAATAATAGTTGAGCGATGTGATGTCATCTGGTTTTGACTGTGGGTGACATTTGATGACGGCGAATCGCACAAATAGAGATTCATGCATACAAATGAGAGTGGGGAAACTGGAGCGATTACGGTCACGCATTGTGCCGCCTGTTTCCCAGTTCATTTGCCGCTAACGATAATGGGCCCCTTATCAATTGGCAAAAAATGTGAAAGAAAGAAAGATTTGTAACGCATTTCATAATACAGCCGTTGCTGCTGCTGTTGCTGCTGCTGCTGCTGCTGCAATGGGGCCAAATTATTTTTGGACTGACTGCCATTATGCGCATTACCCAATTTATATATATATATGTATATATATCGAGCAATAAATATAATGTCGAAATTGAGTCACCCAAACGATGGTTACCCTCACCCCTGATGCCCCTCCCCTTCGGCCGACTGCTTTGTATGCCGCCCAGTCGTTGCGGTCAACAACATTTGACGAGATCTGCCGAAACAGTATGGCATATCAATGAACTCGTCTTTCGATCAGCTGCAGACGCGTCTGCTCTCAATATTTTGTTTACGATATTGAAATTTCGAAATTTTCGTGAAGCGACTTTGCATTTTCATCAATCAAAAAAAAGTATATATATTTCATGAGACATTCACGTACCTTTAGTATATATTCGATATGTGGCCAACTGTTTAGCATATTAATGAAGTCCGCTCGGCTCGCAATCAGCTCAAGTTGCGGCTGCTTATGATACCAAATTGCGTTATTGAAATTGATGTCGAATTCCAACTGACTTTGCATTTCTATCAATCAAAAGTTGTATAACGAAATAGTCACGTATAATATATATGAATATATAATAAAAATTACAAAAAACAGAGTATTTTTAATTTTTCCCCTTCAAAATGAAAATGTTGATTGCATAAAGGAAGAGATCGGCAAAAGTCAGATGTGTTTTAGTTGCTTATGGAGAGATGCACTAAAAATCGGGCATTTTTAGAATAAATAGAGCTGTATGTATGTACTTGGAGAAGAATTTATATTAATAGTGAATAAGGAAAGAAGGGATAAAAAGTAAATACGTTATATTTTACAGAGTAATATTGATTAGAATTGCAAGCTTTTTTATTTTAATGGGAATTTCCATAGCATTGCTGGACAGATCAGAGATATTTAATTGTTAGACTTAAGAATCAAGTAAAAATTTATAAAGAATCCTAAGAACATATTATTTTATATATAATAATAAAATACATATTTTCTTTAATTTTTAATTTATTTTATTATTATTATTATTATTGTTTCATTCATGCTGAGCTGCCTGGCATATGAATGAACTTGGAACTCGGTCAACTCGGACTTCAAAAAATTTACGATATTTGGACAGCATTTTTATCAATCAAATATTACATTATTAAAGTATTCACGTACTTATAAATTAAAATATATATGCACATATATACATTCTATATATACAAATTGGTATGCCGCACACACAGATGAACTCATCCCTCAATTATTGAAATTTGAAATTTTATTAAAATACTTCCATCAATCAAAAAGTATATTACGCGATGCTCGCATGCCAATATATTTATATATGCATACACATATCGTTCGACTTTTGCATTTCTATCAATCAAGTGAAATTAAATCAAATCACATCGCATCTCCCATAGCTGGCAGCTAATAATTAGCCTCCAGATTTCAGCAGAAATTTGCATAAATTATGCTCCAACCGCTGCTGCCGCTAGCCCAATGGCTTTAATTACCCCGGCAGCGACATTTGGTATAGATAATAGGGGGAAAAAAAGTAAAACAGAAAAAGTGAAACTGCGTTGTGGCTTATGCAAGACGGAAGATGCTCGGTCGCACAGTTCGCATGCAACATTCGATTATGAGTTGCTGTGCCAGAGACCCAAAGAAGAGGCAAAATATTGCATGTCTAGCGCCCTTTTTCCCACTGTGGAGCTGTTGCATGGCAGCAGCGTGGCAGCCAGGCAGACAGCATGCAACATGCAGCACGCCTGGGTGCCAATTGCCGATTCGCCGTTTTTCGTCGCTGACCTTTGCCACCGTCAACGTTGCCGGAAATGTTCGACTGAAGCTGGAAAGATGCAACCGAAAAAATATACAAAAAAAAAAAAAAAAAAAAAGAAAACAAAAAAAGAAACTGACACCAAGGAGCTATCAAAATTTCGTGCAGCCTCTCAGCGAGAATTGTTGGGTGGAAAACGAAATGAAACGAAAACGAAACGAAAAGAAAATGCTTTGGCAACAATCGACGCTCATAACTAGAAATTGAATCAAAAGACTTAGGCAACGAACTTGGCTCGCAGCCAGCAAACTAATCGAAAGACTTAGGCAACGAACGCGGCTCATTTGCTATTTACTCGGTAATTGCGCACAATTCTCGCTGCTCGATTCATTTAATTGATAAATTCGAAAACAGTTTGAAAACTCACTGAACGAACAATCAAGGGCCAAACGCAGCAGTCAGCCTTATGACGCTCATTTTGTACGCTGATGATCGATCGCTATTTGGCAAATGTGTGCGAGTGTGTGTGTGAGTCTATGTGTTTCTTGTTCGATACGGTACCTAATTGATTTCTGCACAGGTTAAAAGTCAGCCAGCAAACTGTGACACGTGAGAAATGGCACAGCAGCAGTCAAGCGCATATACTCTATAGGGTATTATCACTAAGTTATTAATTATGTATAGCCATAAGAGATATGATCTTAATGGGTATTCAATTTGTAGGGAAATCAGTTTAATTGCTGTTTTTGTCATGCTGATTCCATTCAGCAGTAATCAAGTATTTATTTAAGCTAAGCGGTATACGCAAACGAGGATGGTTTAATAAGTTTCGTATATGTATATAAATATATTGGTATAGCGTTTGGTGTAAAGAAAAATAATCAAATTTTTGTTAGAAATTATGTATGTATTTATTTTATAATTATTGTTATATGTATATTTTTTTCTTGTTGCGATTTTTAGATACCCTAAAACTGAAGAACTCTGAATATATTTATGCTTTAAGTCTATCAATATACCAACATTTTATACGTAGTATTTGCATAAATGTGAAATACGTGCTGCTCTAGATCAATATCATCATAAGCAAAGACAAACTAGCGAATGAACAGAGAGAAGCTATAGATCGATATAGATATATGCAACGTTGATGCCATTGCTGATATTGCTAAATCAAGAATATTTATATTCTATGAACCACGCCACGCCCCTTTCTATTTTTAATATGCCCCAAATTGACACTTTCAAAGAATTTATGCCATCAAAATGTATAGTAAATATTATAATATATATATACATATATAGAATAACTATTAATTTGAATACTTTTTCACTCCAACTTTTACGATTTCCGCTAGGGTATTCAAGCTTCAGCAGCTCTCTGAGTCGATACTTCTTTTTCATCATCAAATATTGTTTTTGCCCATCTAGCTATTGATACTCTCTGGGTTAATTATTGTATTATAAATTCGAAAAGTGAAATTTGTGTAGTCCAAATTTGTGTGCCCGCTGGGAGCAGTTGAGAGTTAAGAGCCACATTAATCACTGGCAGTTTGCCATTAAATAAGAAATTGATTTACATTTCTCATCAAAAACGCCGAATAGCCGATACACTCCGGCACACACACACACACACAGATACAGACACTTGTTTATTAAATGCAAAGCTGATACGAATATATAGACAAGCCAAAGAAATTGCCACAAAGGCGCCCAGCGAGGAAAAGAAAAGAAGAAGAAGAAGAAAAAAAGTTGCAATGTAATGCCACAGAGATTAACCTTCTAACATACATAATAAAGTGAAATATGTAGTCATAAATACAAGCGTTTCCTAGACGGACTTTTGAGCTACAGTTTAGTGAGCTAACAAAGCGTGAAAATGACAGCGTGCTCGAGCACAATGTGAACAAGGGAGCTCCGCAGCAAGGGGGCGTGGCGGGGCAAAGTGGGGCACGACGATGCTGAGATTGACGGCCGGCCATCAACGGGGCAGCCAAACAAAACGATGACGAACAATATGCGAACGGATATGAGACGAACTTAGTGAAGTTGGCATTGGCCAGCGAGCTAACTCTGTGTGTGTGTGTGTGTGTGTTTGTGTGTGGGTGCTTGGTTAGCATTAGAAAAGTATAGTAAATGTATTCGGTTCAGCTCAGCTATGCAATATGGCTCTCCAAATGGCAAGTAGCAATTACTAATTTCTTTTGTGTGCAGCGCATGCAACAAGGGAATTTAGTTGTAAAAATCGAAAATGCAACAAAAAAAGGGGGAAAAGGGAAAAAGAAAATAAATAAAAAATAGAGACAGAGACTTCTGCTGCTGCTGCTGCTGCTCTTTCTTCTTCTTCTTCTACCTCTGCTTCAGCTCGGCTGTCGCCGACAAGCAGCTCAGCACACAGCGTTCGTCTTTGTGTCTGGAAATGCCTCTGTCTGGCTGTCTGAGGTATTGAGCTCGATGCGGCATCCACTCACAGATGCCTGAGCATAGATATCGAAATGCAATTAAGTATTTGCCAAGTCGGCAAATGGACGTTGCTGCAGCCGTCGCAGCAGCAGCGACGTCGCTGCGAGCGCCACCAACAAAGCAAAAGGCGGCACGCATGGAAAAATGCAGTCGGAAGGCAGGCAGAGAGAGAGAGAGAGGTTCCAGCTGCAGAGCAACAGAGCTCCAGAGAGCTCTCTTGGTCTTTGCATAACTTTGACGTCGGCCTGGACGACGTTCGACGTTCTGCTGCTGTTCGCCTTGGGGCTTGGCCATACTTACAAATTGGACTACACCTTCATTTTCACTTCGGCTTCGACATGGCTTTTAGACAGACTCAATTTCTGTTAGCCGTTTGTTTGCCCATCGCCCATTGCCCATTGCCTGTTGCCTGTTGCCTGTTGCCCGTTGCCTGTAGCTCAAGCTCAAGTTGAGCCTGATCCCCCATTCCAAAGGTCAGCGGCTGGCGCTGAGAGAACACACGCAAAGTGGGCGAACGCGTTGTTTGCCTTTGCCTCAGACTTGGATCCGGAGTTCGTCTCGGATTCTTCGGCCGCACTTTTGGTTTCACTTGACACGCTCGCCGGCCCAGCGGGGGCAGCAGCGCCTGGGCCGTGCCTAGGCCATCATTACTGCTTACTGATTGTCTTTCTCTGCCTCATTCGCCGTGTCAAAGTTCAAGTTCAGAGTCATTACAGCGCCCCAAACCACATCCACTTCCACTTCCACTTCTATCTCAACTCCAACTCCAACTGCCTGCTGAATGTTTGTTTCTGAGTATAATTTGAAATAATTTGTGTGAAATTAGCTACACACTACGCAATTGCAAAAATTTGAGTCAAATTGCATTCAGCAAAGTTGTTTAATTGAATCCCCCATGAATATACATACATATATATATATATATACTATCTATTCATATTTATATATTTACTCGCTGCGAGGACGTCGCACAGGTTAGCTCCTACGCTTCGAAGCGCTACAAATTTTATGTTTATTACACCTTAATAATGCGTGTTTACAAACAAATCACGTTCATGGCGCAATCAACGCGCAGCAATCGGCATCGGCATCGGCATTGTAGCATCGTAGCATCGACATCGGCATCTGGGCCCCGACCTGCTGCTAGTGGGTTCTACTTCTGCACACAGTCGTCGGTGTCCAGGCTGACTAGTCAGCTTCCCATCAACGTCAGTCGCTGCGCCGTTGCGTCGCTGCGGCCAGCGCTGTGCGGCGCAGCGCAGCGCACGCATCGCCACTCAAATTATATGGTAAAGCATTTTTATTGGCAGCTTCAAGCGTTTTGCGTACACTCAGCGAAACGAAATTGTTTGTGACTTGACTCAAATTCAAATTTAATTCAGCTGTAAATCTTGTAATTGATTTAAATGCCTCTAAAATTAGCGCCAAGTAAAGTGCTTAAGTTGTAAGACATTGTTTTTATTTTTAACTCTTTAATTTCAATTACTATAATTCGTGTATTTTCAGACTTTTACCTAATTAAAATCATTATTTTATAATACATTTTTTATAATCAAAATTATTATTTTTTTTTATAGAATAAATGTATTTATATTATTCATTTCGTAATTATAATATAAACTATTTATTCACCTCACTTATTTAAAATATTTTGTTTCTGAAATAACATGCTTTAGTTCTTAAATAAAAATTTTTTTTTAAAATTGTTAATTAAAAAAATAAATAAAATTAGTTGCTTAATAAAAAATTAAATTACATTAAAATTAAGTTACATATTTCACACATTATTTTAGTTTTTAATTCATAGCTATAAAAGTTAAGAAAATAAAAATTATTTATTTATTTAGAACTAATTTATTAATTTTACAATATTTATTTATTTAACTTTTTGAAAAAAACAATTTTTTTTTTCATTAGTTTTATTTACTTATTTAACAATTAATATATTTATTGAAAAAATATATTTAGCTTAAAATAAAATTATTTAATCAATTTGTTCTTATGTATTTACCTAAAAAAAGTATTTATTTTACAATAAGTTTTATATTTTGTAATAAAAAAAAAATTAGTTACCTACTTACAAAAAAAAAAAAAAAAATAAATAAATAAAAAAGAAAAAAAAATTAAAATCAGTTAAATGTTTTAATAAAGAAAACTAAAAAAAAAAAAAAATAAAATAATAATATTATATTTTTAGCATGAATTTAGTTTAGTTTGACTGAATTTGTAGTTTATTTAATATATCTTCTATTCTCTTAACCTTTTAAATGAATATTTTGTATTGCTAAATCCAACTTAATGTCTATTCAGTTTATTTGAGCATATTTAAAAAATTAAATGGATAGTTAGTTTCTCTCAGTGTACGCACAGCAATGCAACTGCCTGGGCAGCCAGACGTTCTAGTCATGATCATACGCCGTCGCCATTGATGTCTAGTCGCTCGATTGACTTTAGCCTGTGGTGTGTTCTCTCTCTCTCTGTGTATGTGTGCGTGTGTGTGCTTGTTAGAGTGGAAAGCTGTCCTGTCTGTAAGTAAGCCAGTAAGTGAATGAGCGAGCACTGGCCAGTCGCTACAATTGTAGGTCTGGGTCTGGGTCTAAGCGCTCTCCGAGTGCGGCTTTTGGGGCTATGATTGCGACGCGGCCTCTGACCAGGTGCCATAATGGGCATGCATTTTCTACCCATTACATCGCGCTGCTGCGCGTTGGCGTTTTGGGTGGGTGCGTGTCTGTGATGGCAGCCAGTGGTGCCCTGGACTGGACTGGACTGGCACACACAGAGAAACTAAGTGGATGCTCATTGGCTGCGCCTGCTTAGCAGTGAGCGGGGCCAGTTGCAATCAAAGTCCTCGGGGCGAATGCATTGTTTAAATAGAGTTTGCTCGACTCGTATTCAAATATGAATATTATCGCGTTTGCTTAATCGCAATCAACATATATTCTTGTTGCTGTTGTTGTTGCTGTTGTTGTTATATTTAGCTGGAGGACACACCCAAATTGTTGGGCAGTCGGTCTGGCTACCCGACATCCGCTTTTGTATTGATATTCGCTCCACTCACTCAAACTCCATTCCGTTCAGTGACAATGACAAAGGCGAGCTTCGAATTATATATGCCATATATCGTGTGCAGACAGACCCAAACACCCTCATGATGTACATATTCTTGTGATTGTTGTTGTTGTTGATTTTGTTTTGTGGGTTTTATGTTTGTGTGTGTGTGTGTGTGTGCCTCGGCTAACGAGCATAACGCAAAACAAACTTGATTCGCTTTGGCCACTTCGTGTCGCACGCCCCCACGCCCCGGTTGGGGGCGGTTAGGGTAACGCGGATTCGTCTACAGAGTCATTGGCTTTTTATTAATTGGCAATTATTCTTTTCACTGTCAGGTTTAGGTTGCTTTTTTTTTTCTGTTTCTCTTATTTTATATTATTTTTGTTTTTTTGTACTTGTTTTCGTTTCTAATTTCTTGGCGGTTTATTGCGTCGTGTGTTGCCGGCATACAAAATCTCTTGTTAACCAAAAATAGATTGAGGTAAACTTTTTGTTGCCACTTTTTCGTCTATCGAAACTAAAGCTTTGATTTAATTTTAATAACACTTTCGCTGGCCACTAGGCCACATGTGAGTTGGCCATTAATAAAGCAAGTAAAAAGTTGATTTAACCAACAACCAAACCCAACAAAACAATACTAAACGAGCTCGCGTCTAACCAGGCTTTCAAAACCAAACAAAAACAACTCAACAAGTAATACGAACTAAAACCAGAAAGCGAATTGCATTAAGAACTTCATGTTGAGATATGTTTTTTTTTCTTCTTCTATTTTTTATTTTGATTTGCAGTCAAGATTTTAAAGAAGGTTTCCAAATCGAAACTCATACAGAAAAAAAATAAAATGCCTGGAACGCCAGCTTAAAACTTTTCTCCCAGCCAAGTGAAAAATTGAAAGCGAATAAAAAGCGACAACAAAAATATAAATCAAACTGATACAAGAAAGTACTTGCAATAGGAGTCAAAATGCCGCCTCAACCTCAGCATCAACAAGGACCAACAACAACAACAGCAACAGCAAATGGTGGACCACGTGTCAGCTTCAATCGGGATGTTCATGTGAAGCGCATAGGTCAGTGTGTTGTGTTAAGGCAAATAACCTCAAAATAACCACAACACACACAAACACCTACTCACACACTCACACACACACACATATATGCTTTACTAAAAAAAAGCAGTCATTAGTCTAATGATAAATTGGTTGAAACTCATTGTTAACAAAAGTAGAGCATTGGGCTAAGCATTGCGGCACATCAATCACAAAAGATCCGACAAATTCGTATACAAATTTATTTTTTATAATTCTATATTTATTGTAACAAAGAAGAGTTTTTTGCTTTAATTATATTTCTGTAGTCTATATTGGACTACAAAATATGGACTAGAGAAGCTATTTCATTTCCATATATAAAACTCGTATTAATATTAATTAATAAAAAATAAAATAATTAATTTTGTTCATTAATAAATATATAAATATAATAAAAAAAAATATAATATTTTTTTCATTATTTAAATAAAAAAATAAATTGATTAATTATCTTCTTTAATTCTTAAAAATAATAAAATGATTCAAAGATAAAAATCAACAAATTTGTTAATATTAAAAATTAGAAAATAAAGATAATACAATTTTTAATTATTAAGTACATATGATGCAATACAGATAATAAATTTATTCATGATCAAATATAATAAAATAAAAACAATAAATTATTGAATTATAAAATATAAAATTTATTTATGATGAAATATATAATAAATTATTATTAAAAATAATACAATAGGTCATAAAATAAAAGCAATTTTATTATATTAATATATTTTACTTTATTATATTTAATAAATGAAAATCTTGGTAGGATTCCATCGCACAAAAATGAAATGAAAAAAAATTTTTATGTGTTTATTGTAGCTCAGAGTAAACTTCATAACTGCTAAAGGCAGAGCTTAGCTTATTTTCAAGCTAACTACAGTTAAGTTTAGTATTCTCTTTCTCCTTTCTCAGCTGCTAGCAACGTTTTTTTTTGTACACTAAAAGCAAATTTGTTTTCTGCTGTTTACCTACTTTTTACCTGTTTTGCCATGTCAATAATTGCATTTCTCCGCACGGCTTTGTTTTCAATGTGCTCGATGTTTGCCGCGAGCTAAAATGATCATAATATTCAGATATACACTCACACACATATATGCATATATGTGTATTTACAATGGCATCGTGACATACACGCTAATTTTGGTCAATCAATGCCGCTAACAACCCACGCTCTCCTCCGCACATCGACAATCGGAATGGCTACATAATTCAACTAACTAATTAACTGGGCAGTCGCAGTCAGCAGTTGGCAGTTGGCTGCGAGGCTGCTTGGGATTCTAAGATGGTCAGAGAGACATGGCAAGCGAATCACCTTCGTGCTGGTTCAAAATGGTTAAGCGACTTTAGCTCGGCTTCAGCTTCAGCTTGGGCTTCAGCTCTGGCTGGCAAAACTGGCATTTGCACATCCATCAATTGCATAATTCTTTGAACTATTTTGACGAGTTTCACTCACTCACTATTGAGCATTGATTGCATGCAAAGCATCATATATAGAATACACATATATATATAAATAGTTGTTGTTGTTTATATGTTTATAGGGGAGCTGGAAGCAAAGCAGTGGGCGAATAAGCCAGAACGAATGCCAAAAGCAATGCTCGTAACAATGCCGCCTCAACAATAAAATGTAGTTTACCTTGAGAGCTCGCTCGCAAGTCAGGCACAAATAACTATTTTAAATAAGTAGATATATAAATACAAACATATATATATAATTTAATTTTTTTTTATAAGGCATTACAAGTTCCCAGCAGAGAGACACTCTCTAGAGCTGCTGCTGCGGCTGCTGCGTCTGGCTGTTAAAACCAAAAGTATCACTTTGCACATCACTCTTTGGGTCTCTGGGCACTGGCAAATGGGTGGCTGAGCCTGAAAAGAAAAATATATATGAGAGTAAGGGAGCTTTTGCATGCCTGACTAGCTAATACCCTGAATTCTGCCAGGAGCGAAGGCTCAGCACTAAGAGCCCCAGAATGTGAAAAGGTTTAGAAAAACCAGGCGAATGCTTGATTTTTTTATTTATAAGAATATTTTGTATAATATATCTTGTATAATTTATTTGTTTATTGTTTTATTTGCAATCTATTTTAACTATATGTAGCCGAATGGCTTGAGCTGCTCCATATGTAAATATATATTTACATTCTTATCTGTCCCTCTCTATTTGGCAACACCGGATGTACAAGAATATATATTTCAAATACAGAGCCATAGAAGTTGTTTGGTAATAGCACGACACACATAGCTACTCATGCTATAATAATATATACCTACATATATACAGCAATATATGGTATCATCCATGCCTTCTTCTGCCTACTTGCAAAAAACAAGCTCTAAGCTCCCATTTTCAATGGGCTCAGGGTATAAAAAGTAACGAAAAAAACTCATCAGTGGCACTCGCATTAAATATATATATATGTATATGTATGTATATACGAATGTATGTGTAAATGTTCTGGCTGGCACGATTGTCGACTCTCGACTGTCGACTGTGGCTGCAGAAACTGTCTGTTTGTCTCCAGAGTCGACTACATTATTATTGTTATGATTATGTCTGGCAGCAGTCACAGCAACAACAACAATAACAGCAACAACAACAACAGCAATCGTCCCGTCCAGTTGGGGCTGCATTTATAATTGCTGGGGCAATGCGATTTATACCAAAGCTGGAATGGAATTTATGGCCTCTGTCTGAAATGAAGAAATTAAAAATTGATTATGACAAAAGCGGCATAAATGTAAATTATTTAGCTGCATTTAATAGATGCGCCCAGTCGTTGGCTGTGCTGGGCTGAGCTGGGCTGGCTGTCTGGCCACGTTCGTTGCTTAAGTCTTTTGTTTTTGGCTTTTGAGTTGACTTGAATTTCCTTCTGCAGCTCACACAAATATGGTCTAAACTCAATTTGCAATTAAGCCAAAGTCTTGCTAATGTTTTGCAATCAACTTTAATGTTGGCCTTGGCAACTATCTGGCTATCTGGCTACAAGTGGCATTAAAAGTTGTGCTCTTCTTTAGCTCAAATTGAGCTGAAATCTTGGCAAGATCTTTGCGTTTAACTTGTTTTTGTCTGTCATTAGATTGATGTGTTATTTTAATTAGATTTATTTGCCAAAATGATGTCTTAAAGTCTCATCTAAAAACGGCCAAGGCGCCATTTAACGACACAGACAGACGGAGTAAGTGAGAGAGAGAGAGGGGGGAAGTGGCAGAGGGACGACTACACGTAGTTAAGCATAATGTTTTAAATGACTTTGTTGTTCACATGCAAATTGAGGCAATTATGTGAGAAAATATAGATAAAATGATGATTTAATTTTAGTTGAAAACCATGTGTGTGTGTGTGTGTGTGTGTGTGTGTGTGCCTGTAGTAAAAATTAGCTGCCTTTGGGGTTAAAGTCACATTTCATTTCGCGTTGTTGGGGCTAATTTTTTTTAAGGCAAGTTTTGTTCTCGGCTTGAGCCTCACTTGATGAACAGCGAGTCAAGTGTCTAAACGAACTTATGAATGCGAATTTATGAGTGTGTGAGTGCTATGAATGTGATTGTGATGTCAGTGGATTTTAGCTCGTGGGCAACCTTGCGTAGCGACAAATTTGGCAGCAACGAGTCAACGAGTCAAGCTGCTGCCAGCTGTTGTTCCAGGTGTGTATGTAAGGCAGGTTGTTGCAATTATTATTATTGTTGTTGCTGTTGATTGTTGTGCTTATACTCGCTCTTGAAGAAGCAAAGAGGGGTATATTGGTGGCAATTATTGACAAATGTACAAATTGGGGATTTTGTGTTTACTTTTGCTTAATTTTATAAACTGGCCTTTGATCTTTGGCCTTAGTCCATTGAGGGCGTGGTAAATGGGCAATTGTTCTATCTCGTTGTGGTAGCCTTAGGCTGGGAATTTCAATTATACTGCTGGCCATAACGTCATACCATAAAAATATATCTTTTTTATAGCACAGCCCATGCGGGCGCATGCCAATCAGATTACAGCTTCTGTTGTTTCTGACTTGCCCAAATTTGGTAAATTAACCGACTGATCTACAGATTGACCCATTTAAAATCGACTCTTTGAGCTGTTGCAAATGAGAGCATATTTATATTTAAATACCAGTTTCTAGATAATATTTGTTGAATTAATTTTGCTCTGTTGAAGAGTGTGAAGAGAGATAGAGATCAACAGCTGCTGCTATAGCCAATAGCTGCCATAATACACATCGTTCAATCCCGTTGCGAATGACATAATCTTCGACCAGCTGGTCAGAGCAGAGAGCGAGAG
The DNA here is from genome assembly GCF_054131065.1 of Drosophila arizonae. NCBI lineage: Eukaryota > Metazoa > Arthropoda > Insecta > Diptera > Drosophilidae > Drosophila > Drosophila arizonae. The sequence continues at coordinate 14,146,798 of NC_142925.1, read as the reverse complement.
AGAGAGAGAGAGAGAGAGAGAGAGAGAGAGAGAGAGCGAGAGAGGGTGAGCAGAGCGCAGTACCTGAAATTGCTGGCCATAATGCGGCTCCTTAATTGATTCAATTATGGCACTGATCTTGCAACAAGTTGTCGCAATTGGGCAGCCGCAGCATAGATCATGACGTAAGATTTGCAATTTGCAATTTGCACTCGTAATTAAATGAGCTACTGTCTGCCACTATATATTATCGTGCATGCATACATACGTATTTTTTAATGAGCTCGCATATATTTTAATTAATTAAATTTAATTGTTAAATGAGAAAGAAAATAAAAGAGCAAGCAAAATAAAAGTTAATTTAATACACAGGTATGCATCATTATGAAATTGTTGCCCCGTTTCCTACTCGTGCAATTTCCATGCCGTTTGCTGGCTGTGATTTGTAATTTATTTGACCAGTTTTGAATTTGATTAGCTCGGCTCGGCTCAGTGTCAATAACTGGAGTATGATAGACTCGACTTGGGGCCAACTAGAGAGTCTGATAGACTTGACTAAATCTGACAGCTGGTGGGAGTGAGGAAAATAAATCGTTTTGCGTAGAATGAAATAGTGCTGAATGGTTCCCTAATATACTTGAGTAGCAATAATTTACAGGGTATTGCCGTAATTTTGTTTATTTGGTTGCGTGTGGCACAGAAAATAGAATAACAGAATAATATTTTCTGATATGGTTAAGCAGGTGTAAGAGATAGTAAAAGTTTGGAGCAGTTACATCAACATATGAGCTCACTGTGATAGAAATATAATTAATCAAGAGAATTTGAAAGAAATATACCAATTTTAAATATAAAAGCTAAGTTTTCATTTAAAGAATAAAAGTATAAATATAAAAAAAAATATATATAAATAAATAAAAATAAAAATAAATAAATATTTTTATTTATTTATAATAATAAATTTAAAAAGTAATAATATTAATTATAAATAAAATAAAATAAAATAAATAAATTCATTTACATAAAACTAAAAGTATATATAGATGAAACATATAAATAAAAATATATATGTTTAGATATACACAACAATAAATGACACTTATTTCCATAGAATAAAAATGTTGTTAACAAAATAATATGTATATCATTAAATAAAATTATGTTGTTTTAAATAATAATAATATAAAATTAATAGATGTTTTTATAGCATGATGATTATGTAAACAATATAAGGTTTTTTTTGTCCCATTTACTTATTTTGAGTATCTACATATTATAGAGTAAATATACAAATCTTAAAGCAAATTAATGAGCATTCAAAATGCAGACAAAAGCTTAATTTATGAGCAAGTATATATATCTTTATATATAAATATATATTTATTATTGATAAAAAAAAACATATAACATATATTAATCATTGAGCAAAACTATTAAAAATCTGTTTAGGTAAAAGCAAACCATTTCGTTCGATTCCACCCCTAGACCTAGTATAAATTCATCAACTCAATGACCGCTGCATTATAATTCCAGGGTATTGACTAGCTGTTTATTTGCTAACATTTCTCTAATTGTTGATGACTTTGTTTTGTGTTACGCCTACTACGCAATTTTCGCATGGAATTGCTTTTGCGCAGATTTTCGTCAAACCTGATTTTATGTGCCTGTTAAACTCAACAACATGCGGGTGGCAAAGGGGTCCACTTAGAGGCTGATCTTTGAGGCTGGCAGGCTGGCTGGCAGCGCACGCCGTTGCCACCATTAAAATGCCATTTAGGTTTATTTAATTCATAATTTGCATATGTTGTTGTATGTTGTTTTATAGTGCCAACAACAGCAACAGCAAAAACAACAACAACTGTCACAGCGAGCAAAAGAAACTTAATTAATAAGTCGCATTTTGGTTGTGAACTGCCCACCATTTCGCACTATTTTGCCTTTGTGACATTGGCGTAGGCAGCCTCTCTCTCTCTCTCTCTCTCTCTCTCTCTGAGTGTCTCTCTCTCTCTCTCTCTTTCGCCATCTCCAGTTGTTAGCCAAGTCTTGAGTGAGCTGCGGCTCAGTCAGGTTCTTTGCCCGGTTGGCATTGGGTGTTATTGTCGTTGTCGCGTTATTAAATTGTGAATCGAGTGAAGTGTTCCGAGTGCCGTGAGTTATAAATTGCTGCGAATTGGGTAAATGGAGTTGTCGCTCATTGATCATCAGCTCAATCGAAACGAACGCCAAATGCCAGCCAACATCAATCAGTCGATCAATCGAACACATCAACTCCAAAACTCGAAAATTCTTCAACATTTTGCATTTGCCAAGATTGCGTCATTTGTTTATCGAAATGTGTTATTGAAAAAGAGTCTCGGATTATTTGATTTGGTTGTATATTTTGTTTTCGGCACTCGAGCTGCCTGTCTCCCGCTGTATGTGTGTGTGTTTGTGTGTGTTTGTTTGCTCTCACTTAATGTAGCTGTTGACAGCTGCTGTGCTAAAACAAGTTTGTCGCTTAAGTCTTTTGTGCGCAAATGAGACGCGTCCATTCTTGAACGAAAGTTTCTATTTGTATTTGTTTTGAAAGTCATGGCAACAAGCGATTTCAAAGAAGAAGAAGAAGACCAACGACAACAGCCACAACTCTCAAAGATATTTTAATTGGGCTCGGCGAAGGGCTGCTGCTTTAGTCGGGCTTTTGAGTGCAGGCTCATGTCAAAATAGGCTAGCTTATTTGCATACTTGTCACATTGGAGAGCCTGGAGAGGCCTAAGCCTGCCTGGGCCTGCCTGACTGCCTTCAAGGACGTCCATGCGGCACAGCTCTTTTGATGTGATTAGGAGATCGAGCTGCCGCTGCCGCTGCTGCTGCTGCTGCTGCTGGCTTGCCTTCTAGCCCTCTTTCCCACATCGAGTCTGGCACAACGATAAGCGCACAAGGGCATTCAATTATTTCAATTCTGGATTGAGTGCGCGCGGCCGTTTAGCATTGGAATTGCTGAGGTGCATGCGCGGTGGACCCGCCTAGATAAACTCAAAGCTGGCCCGGCCCGTCGCGGCCTAGGCCCGACCCAATCGAAATCGAAAGTGCGCAGGTTAATTGAAATGCCCCAAAGGCGCGCTGAACGGCCCTGAGCGCCAAGATCTTTGGCCGTTGCTCGCTTTCAGCATGCCTTTCGTATCCCTAGTCCTATGGAGGGGCCGCTTCATTAGCGCACGCCGAGCACTTGAACTTAGAGACCGGTAGGCAGGCAGTGCCCTAAAAGCCTGTTATCTGGCTCAATGACAGGTTGTGGGCGCGCTTTGATATGAATCATTTGTTGGCCTAAACGTCGTTACATTAATGCCATTAAGTATGGCTCTTAATGAGCCAAGCACATGCCATCATCGTATCGCTAGCTCAACCGAGTGAAAGTCAGCCTCATGAAATATGAGCGACAACGAAATAACGACTGGCTGCTATTAGCTATATGAACTGGGACTTGGTCAGTATGCTGAGATTTCTGGCTATCACGAAAACTAAATTATGTGCAACAACAACAACAACAGCAGCAGCAGCGAATGCAACTAACAAACGTAGCAGAAAATTGTTAGAGTGTTGGACTAGGAGATACCCTGAAATGGGGAATAGTTAAGGTTGGACTAGAAGATAATTGGGAGCTTGTAAGAGTTGGGATTGGGCTAGGGCTAGTATGAGTTAAGGCTGGAATGGAAGATACCTTGAAATTAGAAAGAGTGAAGAAGAAGACATCCTGAAATTAGTAAGAGTGAAGAAGTGAATAAGAAGAGATCTTGAAACTAGTAAGACGGACTATTGCACTGGAAGATATTGTTTATAGAGAAGAAGTTTATAGTCTGTGTATTCATTTAGAGATTTTAAACAGCAATTTTTAAGTTCTTAAAATTCTGCTTTATTAACAAATTTCAAATATTGGTATATATTAATTATAAATAGATTTATAAATAAATAAATATATATACAGTGAGTAACACTCATATTTGTTTATAAATAGATACAAATCAAAGCCTCCCCCTCTTGTAGCTGTTAAAATCAATGAGTTCAAATAAACAGCTGAAAAAGGCTAGATCAAGTCAGCTGTTAATGCTATCCAAGCATATGCCTCAGCTCCTGCAGCCTGTTCCATATATTTCCGCTCAAACATTATACCCCATTGGCGAATTTAAAAATGTTTGAGGGTATTCAAAACGAAACGAAACGAAACGAAACGAAAATAAAACCGGAACAGGCGCTGAGGCAGGTTTTGGCTGTGTGAACTGCTTGCAATAGGCCGGAAAATTGGATCAGATTTCTTATCGCAATGCGTCAAAGTTTTGTTGTTTTCCATTTTCTTATTTCTTATTTTTATTTTTATTTTTATATATAAAATCCTGCAGGCGGGTAGAACTCATTCGGCATGGGCACACACAAATCATAGAGCCCAACGGGCCTCTGGTTCGCGTTCATTAAGTGGATCGATGATTAAATTAATGAATGGCTTTCAGCAGCTCTTTGCGCCAGGTGTTGTTGCTATTGCTGTTGTTGTTGCTGTTGTTGTTGCTGCAGAGCTTTCGCAATCAATCATAGCTGCACTCCAGCTCAGCTCTCTGGGGGTAGTGCGACGGCGTTGTCGAGCGTTTACTGTTACTTGACATTGACTTGAGCTTCAGTTTCACTCGCTATCCAACTGTCGCTTAGTCGCAATTTATGTTTTCCTGTTGCCCAAAAGCCCAGCCACAAAACGCGGCCACAGCAACACCTCAAGCTAAACAGGCTACAAAAAAAAAACGCAACTGCATTCAATTCAACAGCAACAACCGCAAAGTGATGAACATGCGAGCGGCTCCTTGAGTAAACCTCAAGTTCGCATGTCGAGCCATCGCACAATATAAATGTACAGTGAAATCAGCCATGAGCGAACAGCAGAGCTTGCACTACATTTAATTTATATTATATATTATAATTATCATATATATAAATAAATATCCAAAATCATCAACTTCTGTTGAATCTTCTTACATCTATATCTTTGCTGCTTCAACTTCAGTCATCAGCATCAATGTCTTTTCGCTTAAGTGAGTCCTCACTGTACTTCTACACTTGTATGGTATGCGCTGCATAGTTACATTTTACCTTGACACATATCATGGAATCGCAATTTTTCGTTTCGTTCATCTTTTTGTTTTTGGCCAAGTCTTGGCAGGTTGCTCTGCCCCTCCCGCTGTTTCTCTTGCTCGCCTTGCCTAGTTTTACACAATTGAGAAAACTTCTCCCGCTTGAGTGGTGGCTGTTTTAATGGCTTGTGAAGTCGCTTTGACACCTGCCACGCCCAGCTTGTCAATGTTCATTGTGTATCGTAATCAGTTAGCCGCAGGCATTCGCCCGGCCAATGTGACAGGCTGTGAAAATGCAATCAGCTGTGCGAAGCTTACAGGTGAACGATAATCCCAATGGCGAGCAAGGGATTATATAGGTTTACCTAGCAATAAGCTTATCGCGAAATACACACATACATATATATGTATATATGTAAGTTTAAGCTCAAATTGAGGGAACAAAGCTGAATTTGAGAATCAAGTTATGAATGCTGTGAGTGTGTTGGTTATTTTGTGGGTAGGAGAAAAATCCTCCTGTAATGCTTAGCAACAGTTCAAGTGAAATTAATTGTTAATTAATTGTTGCCTATTATTTTAATAGTTTAGTTAGTATAAACAAAGCTAGCCCATTGCCAAGCTGCTTAAAAACAAATGACTTAGACAACGAACTGACAGAAGCTGTTTGCTGACTTTGTCTATAAATGATTTAAATCATGTTTGGTATAATCAAAAATTGAGAAAAATGAAGCAAGCCAACAGCATTTAGTAACTAATTAGACTCGCACAAGCTTAAGATATAATCTAGGTTAATATGTCTTTTGAATAATCTAGTTATCTTATGTCGCCTCTTCTCCATATACAAGATACTCGATCTTATTTTAGACGATAATGTCTCGGTAACCAGATTTGGAAGAGGAGACCGGAGGAGTAATACAGTCGAGGCGAGATAATTTGAAATGGCAAGGGGATCAGTTTTTTTTTACATAGAAATTTAAATACATTATCGAGAACGATTTTTTTTTTCAATTTGTCGCGATTGTCGATTTAGCAGGGTACAAAAAATTATCGAGACTCGAGATTTACTAGAAAATAATGATGATCCTTATTCTTTGCTGAATCTTGATTTTGTTGCCAAAGAATTTGTATGAAAAATGTACATGGAATATATAAAAAAGTTTCCACATACATATATATTTATATGTTTAAAATTTTTTAATATTTTCAACAAATATTTATCGAAAAGAAAAGTCAATTACAAATCTAGTAAAGCAATTACAATGCATGCATACTTTATTACACTTAGTCGGAGCAAGGTCAAACTAATTGCTAGGCTAGTAAAACAAATGACTTAGGCAACGAACTGGCAGCATTAACTGATATACTATATAGTATATACACATACGCGTATATCTGTGTATGTGTGTGTGTTTGTAAAGATGTTCATGTTCTATCGCTTAACAAGTGCTGATTGTCAAGATGTTGTGATTGCTCCCGTTCAGCTGGGCCCAAGCTGATGATGAGCTGATGAGCCGTAGAAAAGCCAGAATGAACAGAGACAACAAAAGCACAAACTAAAAACAAAAACAAAAACAACAAATGTGAATGGAAAAGAAACAAAAAGCTAAAAAAGCTATCAAAGAACACGCACGTTTTCTGCCTTTGAGCTCTCTGCTGCTTTGGGTTGCTCTGCTTGGTGGCTGGTGACTGCTGGCTGATGGTTTGCTGGTCCGCAATCTTGTTTTTGGTCATGATGATCGCTATGTTGGCTGCTGTTGAAGATGGAGCGGCACGTTTTTTGTTTTCGGGGTATTAAATAATAATGATTATGAACAACAAGTGAGGAAGTGGCTGAAGAATCTTTATGATCTCTTCGAATAGAAGCGACCGAATGGTAGCGCCTCGTTCAGCTCCACTAAGATGCCTCAATGGCCATTAGCGCTTACAGCGCCCGATTACAGACTACACGTACCACAAGTGTGGGCAAAGGGAACGAGAGACCAATGGAGAGGCGAGAGACGTGGGCTAATGCCGCTCTAGCTGGCCATTGTTAGTGGCTGCGATTCAGGCTGCCTTATTTAGCAGCAGTGGCAGCAGTGGCAGCAGCAGCGGCAGCTGTTGCCAATTCACACTTTGAGACTGGCCCAACAGCTGCGGCCAGTTGGTAAATTCGTATTACATCATCAGCCAGCACAGCCGACCTCTCGTCTAATGTGCTAATTGTCATTACATGAATGCCGACGAGCGCATTCGCGAGATCCATCCCAGAGTGCGATGACTAGAAACTGATGCTGTTCCTGCCTTGCCTCACATTTGGCTCTTAAAACTCGGAGTCAACTGGTTTGGGCTAGTGGCTTAAGTGTAATAGGGTTAGACTTATATGTCTGAGCTTAGATTTATGCCTAAGTTGTTTACTATCACTAAAGTTCTTAGAAGATAAATGGCTAGCTCAGTTTGCTCTATTCTTATTGCCTAATCAAAAGTCCACAGCTTTTATATTGCATTCTAAATCTAAATCTCTGACTCAGAGCTAGTTCTTATTGGATTTTTGCAAGTGCATATATGTTTACTATGGAGAGAGTCCATATCAGTCTTTCTCTTTTTCTATTGCATTCTATACATATATCTTTGTTTTACTTTATCTAAGTAAAATTACTCCCTTTCTTTCTGCTTTTTTCACCTCTTTCATATCGAATTATAATTTATGTCGAAGCTCTGTGTCTCTATTCCACTCTCTCTCTTTCTATATATTAATTCTGATATGGAGATTTCATTCAATCTCAGAATGAACTTGCTCTATTCTGATTTTATTTTTCTCTCTCTGTTCCTCCCTATCTTAGGAAGTCTTTCTCTCAATCGTTCTGATCGTTATCTCCTCCTCAATCTGTGTCCTCTCTTTCTCTCTAACTATATCACTCTGAATTATTTCTTATCTCTCCTTCCTTTTCTCCCTCTCACTCCCTCTTAACCATTTAGCTCCACTTAAGCTCACCTCTTAACTGTTTATCAAATGACATACCATATCTTATTATCCTTTCTCTTTATTTTCATGCTCCACAGCCAAGCGTCCCAACGAACCGTCAGAGTACGACTACGAGACAACAGATCTAGCGCCGATTGGCTTGCAGGGCTACCATCAGCTGCCGCCGGACATCGATCCGGAGGACATACGCAAGGAGGCGGCTCTAGTCATCGCCCAGGCCGGTCAGCATCAGAGCAAGGCGGCCAACGGGGATAATATACCCACGTTTCGTGTGAAGCAGAAGCCGCGCCCGAGCTCCAGCAGCGACGCGCAGCGCTTCCATTCGCTGCCCACGCGTCGCAAAAAGGGCAAGCCTGTGGCACGCAGCGTGAGCGACGCCTCAGCGGCCAAGAAGCCAGCGAAACGTCCCTCGATCTTTGGCCTGTTCAGTCGCAAGAGCGACACGAATGTCAGCCAGTTGGAGCGAGATCCACGCTTCGAGGACGGACCGCCAGGACGTCGTTTAGTGCGCAGCAAAAGTGATGTGGGCAGCACTCCAAAGGAATCCCGCAACAGCAAAGTGAACAACAACAACAACGGCAAGAAGAACGAGCCAGCGAGTGCAGCAGCCAAGCAGCAGCTGAGTCCGATCATCGAGCAGACGCAGCGGGAGGATTTCTTTGAGCAGGACTATTTCCGGGAACGTGAGCGACGCAAATCGGACGCTGTTACTGTGCGCGAGAAGCATGAGAGCGGCCAGGGCCTGAGTGAGCTGCTCTCGCGCAGTCGTTCCAAAGCGGAGGTGGACGGATCTCTGTTGAAAAGGCAATCGATAAGCGGTGCATCGGCCACAGCAACAGGAGCATCGATATCCGCGGGCATTCGGGATCGCATCGAGACCCTAAAGGCCAAGTCTAGCGAAAATATGCACAGCTCACAGCAGCCGGCGGAGCGATTGCCCCTGACCAGGGGCCGCACCGTCAATGGCCTGGTGAAGCGACTGTCTATGGAGCGTTTCTCACCACAGCCGGTCATTAGTCAGCCGGCCTTCTCCTACATACGGCCCAACGAGGGCATCACCTACGCCCAGCTTGATCTGAGCGATGAGCCACAGCAGCAGCAACCACAGCGTGTTTCTGGCCGAGATTCGCGTACACCTCAGCGCGAATTCCCACCGCCAAGGCCACCCAGAGCTAATGAGAGACCATTGCGAAGCTACTCGCCCATACAGAATGGAGGCGTGGGAGCAGGAGGAGCAGGAGGAGCAGGAACTCCTTCCAGATTGACCAGCTCCCACTCGCCCTCGCCCTGGCAACAGCTCAGTCCACGCAATCTCAGTGATGAGGACGAAGGCCTTGGCTTTGAGACACGCAAATTGTATTACGAGGAAGATTTACCCAAGCAGGAGCGCAGAGCGGAGCCACCCATTGTGCCCGTGATTAGGAGCGTCAGTCCGGCGCCCTATCTGGATGAGTTGGGCTATCGGCGAGCGCAGCTGGAGAATCGCATATTGACGCGTCGCTTCGGTGAGGGGGCTACGCTGGAACGGCAGCACAACTACAAGCAGGAGCGCGAAAGATTCCTCGACTATCCCAGTCCAGAGAGGGAGCGGGAAAGGGAGAGGGAAAGGGAACGGGAAAGGGAGAGGGAAAGGGAAAGAGAAATGGAACGAGAACTGGCTGTCGATGAGCGTTATCATCGACCGGTTCAGCTGGAGTTGGAAAATAGCACCACACTGCCGAAGGTGGAGAAGACCTCGCGCTATCGCCACACCAAATACTATGACGATGGCAACGGTGGCATCAAGGAGACCTACGTGCGGGAGACCCAAAGGGATGGGCAGGTACGTGAGTCGCGGCACAGGGAGAGACTCGGCTCGTCGCCGCGCGAGCTCGAGGAGCAGGAGCCGAAGAGCCTAGACTCGCAGCTGACGGTGGGCACGGATCAATACAGATCCTCGCCAGAGCTGCGTAACACCGAGCGCGGACGGCTGCAGGACTATTGGCAGAGCAGCCTCAAGCGGGACAAGCTGCAGCAGCGCAGCTTCGACAAGGGCGATTCGGGCATTGAGAACGATTTTCGCAAGGAATCCTTCAATGGTGATTTGACCACAAGGTAAGTTGATTTTTGGATGAACTGGAGATGTAACTGTAACTGATTTTCCTCTGCTTTCATTTTGTTTGCCTTCTGCTTAGATGGCGCAAGCGCACGGCCCTTGATGATATGAGGGCTTGCGAGTCCTTTTTGCGCAAGGAGCGTCGGGAGAGCGCTCAGCAGCTGCAGGAGCTGCAGCGACTGCGACGCGAGCACAGCTATGTCTACAGGGAGCGCTCCATAGACGATGGCTCCCACTTTGATCCGCATCTGGACAAGTATACCGTATCCACGAGCACCTTGCGCCGCCGAGAGCAGCAGCAAACGCAGCAGCAGAAGCAGCGCGAGGACTCCAGCACGCTCAAGCGCAACAAGAAGCTGGGCGGCTTTGAGAAGGTGAAGCAGCTATTCATTGGCAGCGGCAGCGGCGGCCGCGGCGGCAGCAACGGTGGCAGCGGTCGCAGTAGCGGCAGCAATGTCTCCAGCGGCAAGAAAGACACACAGTCACGTCTGACCAATGGCAGCAGCAGCACGCTGAGCCGCCGTGACAAAGATAAGGAGCGGTCCAGGCTAGAGCGGGAGCGGGAGAAGGAGCGCTATATGGTACGGGAAGAGGAGATGCGTTCGCGCTATCGCGAGCATCATCATCAGACATCAACCGAGGAGACCTCACGCGAACCAAAGGTAAGCCCCACTCTTAATGGCCAAATGATGGCGCTTGCTCCAGAGTTCACTGAACTGAACCGCTGCACGAATGGGTCAGATTTGAGCATGGCTTAACGCGCACAAGTTGCTTATTTATTTATTTATTTATTTTCTGTTTTTTTTTTTTTTTTTTGGTCATGGGTTTGGCTATTATTAATTTCGAATTAATCAAGTCTGGCGGCGGCTGAGTCGCCCCCAACTCTGTGGTACGTGCGAATTTTCTGCTGTTTGTTTGCCATTTCGATTAGACATGAGAGAGGGTGCTTGAAATTGAGAGAGTATGCGGAGAGGGTGCTTGAAATACATTGTGAAAAGTGAAAAGCAAACAGCTGTAGATGATCTTTGAGCTGCCCTTGGGGAAATTGAGAACAATTGATAGGGCTTCTGTGTTCGTATTACGAGGAGCAAATAGAGATTGAATTAGCCTTAAAGTCTATGAGTTTTTACAGCTAAGTTTTGGTTTATCTTTGTCGTCCTTGTTGCAGATTGTTAAGGCTCCCTGGATCAGATGAAGATTGAGAAGGAGTCAACTTAGAAGGGTAACGGTTCATAGTTTTTTTTTAATTAGTCTAATGAATTTTGTCAGATTAATGCAGATTGTTAAGGCTTTCTAGAGCTAAAGCTTTGCCTTAATCAGAGTGCTAGAGTTCTACTTTGATAGATAGACAGATTGTAGATTATTAAGATTATATGAGAACGTCACAGACAGCTAAAAAAAAAAATGTGTCTGCTTAAATTGTAGCTAAATACATAAATGTATTTTGGATAGCTAAAAATATGTCTCGATCATAAATTATCACTGCAAGTATTTTGACTGCAACTAAAATTTTAACCAGATAAAATAGCAAAATATCATAGCTAAGATTTTTTTTTTATTCCAATATCAACATCAATTATAATTAGATACTAGACATTATAGCTAAGATCATTCCGCCATTAGAGTATCTAAGGTTCGCATTGGCCTTGTTAACTATTCTATTCTATCTATATATTTGTTAAACATTTTTTTGCTAAGGCGCCTACTTCCTGCTCACAGTTGCTGTCCAGGTGGGCGTCTGTGCGCAGCCGAAAATGGTGCAGTGTTTCGAGTAGACGTCATGTCAGCTGGGGGCCACTTAAGAATAGAGAGAGAGAGAGAGAGAGAGAGGTAGAGTGTGTGTGCTAAAGAGCGAAAGAGAGCGCGCCGCCAGTTTTGAGGGGCACATCAAATTGAGTCTAAATCAAGACGTCGCTTGCCATAAAGAATGCCTGAAATTGTGTTTAACAACAACAGCAACAACAACAACAATAATAATAATAATGGCTGGCCAAATAGAGTTGGAGAATTCGGAAAGCTGACGAGGCGTCGCTTAGCATTTAAAGCTAGAACAAAAGCGCGAGACCCACGCAGCAGCTGTCTCGGCTCTGTTGTCGCTCAAGAGAGCTGACAGCAAGACGACGGCCAACGGGGCGTATGAGAAATTGATTAAAGCTGCGCACAGATGCCACATTGCAAAACGGCGTTTGGGCTGGCACTGGCATTGGAGCTGGGGCGGGGACTAGAGCTGGAGCTGGAGCTGGAGCTGAGGCTACTGGCAAATGGTTGCAACAGTTGCTGCTGCTGCTGCTGCTGCTGCTGCTGCTGCTTAGCTTAGCTAATTTGCAATGCTTGAGCGGATTTGTGGGCCTTGCAGACCTTGCCAAGAGGATGTAGCTTGGTGTGGCCCAAAGCTACGCGCTGCGTTCTAGCGGATGTTGCAACGGACACGCATCACCACACAATTCGCTCAGTGGAGAAACAAATTAGCGAAATTCTTTGTGCGAATTTCGGCTCGTTAAGAAATTGTGCAAATCCTGCAGCCCAAAGCGGGGGCGTTCAGAGCAACTCAATACAAAGGCCCAAAGGTGTGGCAAGGGCTTACCTCTTGCTCTCTCTCCCACCCTCTCTGTCTGTGTGTGTCAAAAAGTGTTTGCGTGCCGCAGCGGGCGAAACTTTCGAGTGGTAAACGATTTGGACAATATGCGGCTATTATTCATGCTCATGCCCGATGGCCATAAAAATCGCGGCCCAATAAACGTTTTAAACAAGAAATACACATAAAGTGCCTTGGCATTCATTTTCGAAGATTCTACATGACCAAAAGAAAATACATAAAATAAAAATAAAAATAAAAAGAAACAGATATATAAATACAACAAAAAATTAAATACAAATAAAATAAAGCCAATAATGTTCTTCGCTAATTTATGGCTGCGACTGCGGCGGCCATAAACTAAATTAAGGCGGCATTTGAATATTTGATATTTATTTCCTCTTATTTTTGGTGGGTGCGTAAGCGTCGTCATAGCGCATTGCTGGCTCTGCTGGCTCTGCGATTTGGCTTACCTTTCAGCCAGTCACTTTCCAATGCAAAGTTTGGCCTCTTACAGTCACAAATCAAAGCACAAGTCAGCAGGCGCGAGTCGAGTCGATAGGCTGCACACGATTGAGAGTTACCCTGAACCCCAGTCAAGTCAAGCCTATTCAGATTTTAGTTTGTATCTCTAGAATTGAAGAAGAAGCAAACTGTGCAGATTTCAGTGACGTAGACAATATATAAATGTATATATTTGGATTGTATATCACATATAAATATTTAATATTCTACTAAATATTTGCTAAATCGGAGAAGAATAATGTACGAGGAAGTCGGAGCTATATTTTGCATAATGGAATTTAATTCAATTTAAATGTAAAGCATATCAAAGAATATTGCGAAAAACTGCTAAATTTGAGGAATGTCTCTTAGAGCATGTGGGAGATATGTTAAATAAAATAGAATCCCCCAGAAATTATTCACATTTTGAAATCATTCTAAAGAGATTCGAGGCGCTGTAGAAGGAACTTCGTATATGATTTCAGGGCTCCACAGATGGAAAGTAAATGGAATGAAGTATAGGCAGACAGACAGACAGACAGATGATCAGGCAGATAGATAAACAGACAAAGAGGCAAATAGACAGAATGGCTGAATGGGCGGGCGGATAAGCAGATTTGTGAACGAGCAGACAAACAAGAAGGCGGACGGATAGACAGCTAGATGGACACTGGGGCAGACAAACGGATAAAGAAGCCAACAGACAGATAGCCATATAGAAGACCGGAGGGACGCATGAAGAGATAGATGCGTAGACGGAGAGATGGACATATGGATATACGAATGAACAGACCAGAGGGACGAACAAATGGAGCCACGGGTAGAAGAATGAATAGACAGATTGAGGGATGAGTGGATATATGGATAAACGGGACAGGCAAACAAGCGGAGAGACAAGACGTCAGACGGGAGAGCTGAGAGATGGGTGGATAAACGGATGGGATGGAATGGATGGCTGGATGGACGGGCGCACAGATAGATATGGATATATATAGATATAGATGGACGGATGAGCACTGAAAACGATGATCGGACAAACAGTCAGACGCACGAACAGAGAAAAATATGCAGATAGACAGATAAACAGCTAGATGAACGCCTTGCTGACAAACAGGTGGTAGGCATAAGGACTCACAGGAGAACTAAAGGACAGACGAATGAACATAACTAGATCAAGTCAATTGCCTGTTGACTCTGATTAGAATTACTCCCTTCTCCTTCTGTGTGCCTCTCACATGCAGGTCAACAAACTCGGCATACCCCACAGTTGTCAGTTTCCAATTGGGCTTAAGGTATACAAATTAAATAAACATAAATACCCTGCCACATGCAGCGCAGGCATGCAACGTGCTCTACTCTCTTGCCATAGACCATAGCGCTAGCTGCCTAAACTGAATAGTATGTACATATATATATACTTAGTATCAACCACAACTGGGCCAAAGTCTCAAAACAAGTTTGTTTGCAACGTGAGCTCGCATTGCCGCCGTTGTTGTTGTTGTTGTTGTTGCGCCCCCACAAGCCACAGTCGTAGGCAAAGCCACACTCAGTCAGTCATTAGGCATGGCAAGGCAAGGCTCTCAGGCAAAAGGCCACCTGCTCCACATGGCGTGGCAACCTGTTGCGAACCTCTGACCCCGTTTAGCGCTAGAGTTGAGAATTCCTGTCATACCAAATACTGATATGCCAATTTGTCTATTGTGCAGACTATGGACATCTCTATGCGCCGTCGCCTCTCCACACCGAAAGCTAGTCCACTGCTGCTGAAGAAGCCGCCCAAGCAGAAGCCCACGCTGACCAGCTCCACATCGACGCCCGTCAAGACGGAGAAGACCAGCTGGTTCAAGTCGCTGGATCGTCGTGCCAAAAGCAATCCCAAGGAGCAGGCAAGTGTGAAGGGAAACTTCCTCTCATTGCAGTCTCTAATTTTTGCTTGTGGCCTGCAGCTCAATGTTTCAGTGAATGGACACAGCGAGGTCAGCTCCAGCAGTTTGAAGCGCAGCAAGCGAAATGCCAACGCCGCCCCAGCGCCAGCCAAGAATTTGCGTTTCTTTGGCGACACCGACCTGGACTCGAATCCGCCAACCATCTCCAAGGCCAGCGGCATGCCAAGGTAAGCATTTGGATGAACTTTGAATCCCTTTACGAATTTCCTTTATAATTTCCCTTTACGAATTCCCTTTATTAATTCCCTTCATCCATTCACAGACGACGGCCACAGCTGTCGAAGCACTCGCAGAGCGCTTACCACTTGGATCGCAGTCCGCCGCCGCCGTCGCGCGACTACCGCCAGAGTCTGTCGACGACGGCAGCGACGACGTCGCTGACCCCGGGCGGAGCACGGCAGCGCGCCAGCTCGATGCAGCACTTGGAGCATGGCAGCGATGAGGTGGACTTCCGCAAGCGACGTCACTATTCGCGCTCCCGCGAACTGCACGACATCTCCGAGAGCGGCTCCGAGCCGGAGCCAGTGGAGCGACACAAGCGCGGCGCCGCACAGCGCGCCATGTCGCTGGAGCGATCGACGGAGCTGCCGAAGCGCTACGAGGACAGGCCGCTGCTCGGACCGCCGAAGCCGGCGCGCAGTGCCGAGCGGCGCGGGCTGACGCCGAGTGCAGTCGATGGCGGCTATGGGAAGTAAGTGTTGTTGTCGTTATAACCAGATTCCGCTGAGTAATCTTCACTCAACACATATTTCATTGAGCAGGGAACGCTATCCGGCGGAGAGTTCCGGCACCGAGGGCGAGTCGAGCCTGCACAGCCAGCGCAGCGTGGTCTATTTGCATGCCACCACAGTGGGCGACATACCACAGCCATATAATCTGCGCCGTCGCTCGATGTCGCGCGACGATCTGCGCAAAGGAGGCGGCGCGGGAGGAGCTGGCGGCAAGCCGCCGCTGCAGCCCATGACGCGCACTGTGTCGCGCTCCGTCTCCATGCTGGCGCCCTGGAAGCCCAAGCACATCAGCGAGGGCTACGAGATCAACTATTCGCAGGAGCAGAACAAGCGCGTAAGTTGAGCCTCCGACTAGGCAAAACGGGTATATTAGTTTGAGGCGAGCTGCTGCTAGAATCTTATCTAGATTTTCCATTGAATTCCGAACTCTTCTCCCTTAGATCTCCACGCTGCCACGGAAGCCGCCGCCCCACAATGGAGCCACCAGCGCTAGCACGCTGAGCCGGCTGGGCCGCAAGCAGGAGTCTTCGGCGTCGGCCTCGTCGTCGTCTGCCCATCGACGCCTCAATGGCTACTCCGTGGACGAGCGTCCGGCGCCCACGCGTTCGCTGCTGTCGGCATCGAATTTGCGCACCGCCAAGACAAAGTGAGGGGCGTGCTGGCATAGTAATAGTAGTAATAGTAACCAGACCAGGCCAGGTGCTGTAGCCGCCTCCGCTGCTGTTAATATTTAACTACACCTAGTTTGCTAATCGTAATCCGAATCGAAACATATTTCTAATCAAACGCAAAGCCCGTTAAGGCTGCAGAGCAACGGAAACGGAAGCTCAGGCCGAGCGGCATTTAGTTCACTAAGGACTCTTAACCCTTGTTGCAATTCTCGTCATATTGTAAATGTGAAGTGTACGTATATACATACTTATATAATATATATTTTATATATATTTTAATAAAATCACTTAACTTAGCTAAGACAATAACCCGACTTTATTTATTGCTGAACAGTGACACTAAAACTTTAGCCGAGACATACTACAGCCAACGAGGCCCTCTTTCGATAATTAAACGCGAACTGCAGCCGAGACCTCAACCCAATCAGTATTCGAATTAATTAAGTATTTCCGTAAAGAATTTTTCTAAATCCAATGACGATCACACACCAGGCCTGGGTGACTGAAGAAATGCTGCATATGCTGCCCATTATATAGGGCGACTCTCACCCAGAGGCGACTCTTATTAGGTCGCACTCAAATGTTAAGCCCGACGTCAGGTAGAGGTCGTTGCAGTCGAACTTTAACTGACCAATGGGAGCACGCTCTGCTGCTGCAAGCTCTCTAGCTTCGTTTTACTCATATATGTACCAACTGAATACTCCCACACACATATACACAACTCAAATGATATTCCGAAGCTCCTCTCCCTCTCTTGCTTTCGTTGGCAGACAAACTTTTCTTGCCCTCCAGACTTTCGACATCAGCTGCTAATAAAATCAACAATGGACAAATCTACTCAAATTATAGCTGATACTTACACACTATGGTTTACTTCGAATTACTTCAACAGTGACTAAAGTAACTCACCACTCTTCCGCTGACAAAAGTATTCAACATCGAAAATCTACAGCAACAATAGCCAAGAATCCCACCCCTCTTTCGACGATTGCTGACGAAAATTCAACAACGAAATTCTACTGAAGCTGTAGCCGGGACAAAAACCTCTTCGAACTTGTAGTTGCTTCAATTACTCCCTACCAGTTTTTGACAATAACATCAACAGGCCAATTCCACTCAAACTGTAGCCGAGACACGCACCCTCAGGAGTGGATTAGCTATGGAGCGCCTTCCTTCCCCGCAGTCGCTGTGAGCTGCTGTTCGGCGAGTCAACAAATAAATGATTTCTTTACGCAACTAATAAATTATTCGCAGCTTCTGGTTTGCGCTTTTCCTCTTTCTCTCTCTCTCTTTCTCCGTCTCACTTGCTCTTAGGTTTTAGCTTCTGTCAACAGGCTACTTCCACTTCCCGCCCCACAGCGCATTTCCGCTGTATCCTTCAACATGCTGCTTCAACTTCGGCTGCTGCTGCTGTTGCTGCTGCTGCTACTGCATTTTCAAGGATAATTGCGAAAAATACAGCTGCAGAAGTTTTTCTTTAAAACGCTTCGACTCCATACAGTTAGCCAAGCTGAGGAAGTAGCTGCGCTGCTGTGGCCGTGGTATTTCAAAGTTCAGCAATAAATTTATAGCCCAGCTTTTGGGCCACTCTTCGCTCCCTTCGCGCCAACATTTGCAATCAGCGAGTGAAGCTAGCCGAAATATGCAAGAAACTTAAAAAATAAACAGACACAAAACAACTATACCTGCAAATACCCTGTAAAGTATTGGGGTAATCTTAGTAAATAATTTTCAAGTTTTATTCTTGAATAAATATATTTTTATTATATTAGAGTGTAATAAATATTAAAATATAATTAAAGTAAGCTTCGCAGAAATATTTGTTGGCAAAAGTTATTTAATGAATACTATAAAACATAATTCAAATAATATTAAACATTATATATAATATAATATAAAAATTAAATAAGTTTGGCAAAGCTATGCAAATTTGAAAAAAAAAAAATGTTAAAATAAAGTAAAGCAATTCTTAAGAAATAAAAATATATAAAATATTATAATGTTAAGATTCAAAGAATCTGTTGCCTCTAAGTAAAATTTTTACTGTTTCATTATTTTATATATAAAATATTATAAATGATAAATTATTTATAAAGCTCAATCTATATTCACTCCATTCCAATCTGTTGCTTGAGCATACCCCTTTACACGAATTTACCTAGGGCATTTTCGAGCAGAAAGAGTCTATCAAATCAACAAGAAGTAATGAAAAAAGTGTTAGAATAGTTGCTCCAAGAGTGCGTTTAATTTATTCAACTCTCGATGGACTTTGTTCCACTCCAGGATTATGGATAAAAATTGGCGTTAATTTGCGCCACATTCATTCAATTAACAACGAAAGTTGAAGTTAGCCACGCCCAGTGACCCAATGCGTGTGTGTGTGTGTGTGTTTGTGTGAGGGACAGCGTAACACGCACAGCGTAATTCTTTTCCATTTTTATTACACCTGGAAGACAATCAGTCAGCGCGATGAAGTGCAGTTATTAATTAATCGCAGGTGCGCGACCCCTGCGCGAATATTCAATTATCCTAAGTAATTGAATGCACTCCACGCCGAGTGCATCTGACAAGTGATTAACTGACGGACATAACAGACAGATATAACAGACACACATACCGTTATATATGTATGTATATAGTAGTATATATATGTATGTATGTAGATTGATTTCTTTCAAGGCGCATTCACTCTAATCGAACGTGAATTACTTTTGCCATTGGAATTTCCCATTGCAGTCGCAAATTGAATTCTCAAATATTCCATTTATGTTTTCCAGCCATGAACAGTTAAATCCAGGTGTGGCGCATAATTAACATGGCGCAGCAAACTGTATTTACCTGTGTGCATGTTACCTGTGCATTTATCTATATATTATAATATAGTCAATTATGACATTAGCAGCCATTTCGTTTGCTTGAAGAAAAAGTGGAAGACTTTTTGGTAGATTTTTATCAGAATTTTCATGATTATTATAATTATTTTTCATAAGTATTCATTAAATAAACAGAATTTTCATTTTCTTTAGAATTATATTCATTAATTTTCATTATATCATATTCATATTTGCGTAGAATTATCGCTATCGTTATTATTATTTTATGATAATAATGCAAATAACGTGCTGAATTTAATCATTTATATTCATATGTTTAATATACATCGCTATTATTATTAAGTTGGGTACATGACGCATTATTTATTTAACTTTATCACTTACATGCAAATTATTTCTTTAATAATCATTAACTTAATGATGATTAACTTTTCATAAATGTTTAAGAGCTACAAGAAGATAATGACATTAACATGATAATTAATATAATATAATATTTATTTATATCATTAAATTAATATTTATCTTAACATTAACAAATTATTATCTTAACATATTCTAAAAACTATTTCTAAAGAATTAATCCTATTAGTATATTGCTAGAAGAAGAAGAAGAGAAGAGGAGCGCACAACCAAACAGCTCAGGAATCAAATCAAGCTTCAGACTTGAGTTGCTCTCTCTCTCTCTCTCTCTCTCTCTCTCTCTCTCTCTCTCTCTCTCTCTTTGGGTAATGTTTGAAGCAGTATTAGTATTGGTGAGAGGCGAATGAGCGTAGCTTTTACTAATACTAAAACTATATAAAAAAGACTAGAAAAATACTGCTGTTTGCAAATGCATAGCTGCATTGCTCTGCTACTCTATACGAATTTATAGCAAATAAATCAGTTAGACAAACAATATTATTTTCATTAGTTTCTCTCTTATATCAGATCATATTTTATTATTTTAAAATCAATTTTCTTATTTTCTCACTCTAGTTATATCACATTTTTTATATTTTAAATAGAAAATGTACTTCATATGCTATCTGTGAGTACATTATTCACTCACACTGTCTTTCTCCTCCTTTCTTTCGGCCTTTCTCTCGCTCTTTCCTTATCTCCATCTGTCCATCTCTGTGCTAGTTCCTCTATGCATGCTCTTTGGCAATAGATTTCCATCATTGAGTTTGCAATTCGAGCCACGTAATTGAAACTCTTGATTTTTCCAATTAATTAAATGGCATTGTCAGTCGCTGATGTCCAACTGGTCCACATTAAGGAGTAGCTCTGGTAGTAGGCAGTGGGTAGTGGGCAGTGGGCGTGGCGATGGCCGTTGACGCGTGAAGGGTGGCTTCCGCTACTGGCTACGGCTGGCCGTAGATTGTTCATTTTAATTAGCTAAATATTTCTGCATGTCCATCAACACCTTCACACACACACACTCACAGAGAGAATTTATGAAAATGTATTTAAATAATGATTTAAATTGGAAATAATTGAAATGCAAGTGAAGCTCATTGGAGCGTCGATAAATATGCATAAATATGCAAATTGTGAATTAACAAATATTAACTATTTGTCTAGCATTATGATTTATGCTGCGTATTACAATCCATATATGTATATAATAATATTTAAATATAATAAAAATAAATAATGTGAAATGCCAATGGAGTAAAATAAAATAAATTTATTCATATTTGCTGAATGTGGCATTTGCCACAGGCAGGCTGCGCTATAAACATATTTTCAACTCTTTATATATCAATTGATGGGCTTTAATTTGTCTAGGAAAATAATGCTCTGACAATTATGGCTTAAATGTGTCAATAATAATGGCAACATTGACAAATTGCCAGCCAGATGGACAAATTGGCTCAGGTATCCAATGGCAGCCGTGCCCCACACTCACAGACACACAGACACACTCCCTCTGTCGCTTTGGTAATTAAGAGTATTTTAGTTAGAATTAATGTATTCTGGACTTGCAAACAAATGGCTCCACAGCAGCAGCAGCAGAAGCAGCAGCAGCTCCTGAGCTCCTGAGAAACAGTTTGTTATTTGAGTCGCTCTGCAGCTTAGCCGAGAATGTTGGCATTCGAGGTTTGACCGAGCGACGTGAATGCGGTTAGCTTCACAAGTCAGAAGGATGCAGCTGTAACAAGCTCTCTATACCTGCCTCCCTCTCTCTCTAACACACACACACATGCATATGCACAAAACAATAATTTCAATTTGGCATTGTATAAATATTTGCGTTTGCATTTGCATAAATTGGTTTTAAAGTCGCCCGCTTGTTGTTAAACTGTGTAAATAATTAATTCTGTTTTTTTTTTGTTTTTGTAAATTTAATTACTGCAGCAAAGCTAAAAGGGAAGCCCAACAATAATGTTAACATTTACACATCCATAAATATGCACAGATTAATTACAGTTGCTGGCTTAACATTTCCTGTATGGCAAATGATCTGCTTACTCTCATACACTGGAGCTGTTATTTAACAGAGTGAGAATATGAAAGGCACCCATGCATAATGAGTGCAGACACAATTGACTTGCTTGCTCGCTCGCACAGGCTGTGTTTATAAGTTACTTGTGTGTGTGCTCTAGGCACTCTGCATCATGTAAAAGAGTGTAAGCACGCGCTCTGCCGCTCTTCTTTGCTACTCTTAAGATATGCATTATTTGCTTTGGCTTGCTGAACATGGACAATAAGGAATAAGGAAACACTTGTCGGGGATATTAATATGACAAAACTCTTTACAAAAATAGTTCAGAAATACTTTTAAAATTTCTGTGCACAAATATTTGAGTCATACATACACATGCATACATATGTATGTACAGGTTAACTTAAAGCAGCAGAAGAGAGGCAAAAGAGCGCACAGGCAAAAAATGCATGTGCTTGTGCGAGATACCAGGAATAACTGTAAATGACCGCTACAATAATTGGCATGCTTGGCCGTTTGCTCACGTTCATCGCATTCATTGAGCAGCATAGTTGCATTCATTTAGGCGCTCCTTTCGCTTGACTTTGCCTTTGCTAAGCTTACACACATACGTATTTAGTGTTGTGCGCTAAGGAGGGACACTTGAAAAAGGGGAGAGCGTTGGCGACGGTGAAGTGCAACGATATTTTTTGGGTACTTTGTGTGGTAAGTAATTAACTTAAATATATCATATTGTTTTGTAGCATACTCAAGAAGAATGACTACATTTATAATTGCCACGCAAATATGTACATGTGTATGTCTGTCTGCACTCAACCCAAGGGTATTGCTCATTTATCAATTAACTAACGCCAAAATCACAACTAGAGCCCTTTCTTACGAAGAGTAGTAGACAAAACATGTGTTGGCTTGGGTAGGGCATTGGGAGAGGGGCGTAGCCAATTAATTTTCGCTTTGCGAAAGATGTGCGAACAACACACAGAAAGTTGATTAACGGCAATTGAAGCAGCACACCAAACACAATCAACCTTTTCTCCCTCTCGCTCTTTCTCAACCTCTCCCCGTCTCTGTTTTCGCTCAGCAGACACACTTCATAGGCAAATGCCGTTACATAGAATTTAATGGCAAAGCGATAAAAATGGCGAAAATACAAAACATGCTTATGTAATGGCCGCTGCCTCTGCTGCTGCTGATGCTGCTGCTGCTGCTGCTGCGTGCTGCTTGCTTTGTGCTTTATGCGTCCTTTATCCAGACTGTAGGCAGCAGCAGGACCCTAGCCGAGACGCGGCTGCTAATTAATCATCGACGTTTATCCGACTTGATGCAGAACTAAACAAATCGTTTCAAATTATTAAAATCATTTATAATGCGAGCCGAGCCACGCAAGCTCGCTGGATAAGCGAGAGGGTTTGAGCAGTGGAATTCGAGAGAGTGGGAGTGGCAGTGGCAGCGGCATTGGGAGTGAAAGAGTGGGAGAGGGTGCAGCATGTGAATGCTTCATGATGAAGGATGAAGAATGTGCTGCGTGCGTTTGGCGCCTGGCGCCAGCTCCAAAGATGCCCACGTCCGAATCGCACTCGGAGCTGTAGTCAGAGTTGGATTCAGAGTCGGACTCTGTCTCTGTATGGGATGCTCCTGCTGCTGCTGCCAACATAAATCAGTCGCACATATTAACCTCGCCGGCGAGCGACTGGCCACAGTTTCGCCTGTGTTCGGTGGGTTTGTTGTGGATTGTTCGGTTAGTCGCTTGTTTGTGAGCCACCGTGACCAATTAAAGACCGCTAAACATTATACTTTTGTCACGGGGTATTAACAATATCACATGGCATATGCAATGCATAGATGATGATGATGACGCCGATGTCAATTTCAATTGCAAAAGGGCTAAAAGTTAAAATGGTTGGCATGTATGTGTTTATAGGCTGAATTATTTCTCTATATTATTTATTTTTTAAGTTTGACAGACGAGACTTGACTTATAGATGACTTAAACAAGAATAATAATCATAATAACAAGAAGTATATCTATAATACTATGTTTAAAAATGAGAGTAGAGTATCTAATCGCTGGTATTTTAGAGGCTCAGGTTTTGCTTTCTCTGTTATCTGTGCGCTTTACCCTTAGAAGCGCCGCGTTTGCCATATTTTGTCTCGCATTCGCTACGCCTTCCATTTCCTGCTTCGCTGGCTCATTATTCGCACATTCGGTGGGAGCAGCTGGCTGACTGGCTGGTCGGGTGGGTGGCTCTGACAGGAGCCGAGTTGCTCGCATATTTCTCGCAGTCAGCTTATCTCAAAGGCGCTGACAGCCAGCAATGAGGCGCGCATACACACAGCAACAACAGCAGCAGCAGCAGCAGCAGCAGCGGCAACGGCAGCAGCGCAGCAGCAGCAGCAGCAAGGACATCTCGGTCAAAATAAATTATGTGCTCGTCGCGTCCAGCAAAACGTAAACAAAATTTTTGTGGATTGCCAGTGGGTGGGCCAGGAGCAGAGGCAGGAGCAGGAGCTGGAGTAGACAGAAAGGCGCAGAGACATTGACCGTGGTCAGGAATAGCCAGCACATGGCTATGGGGCATTTGCGAGAGGCCAACCTGGTTTGCTTTAAGCGAATCAATTAAAGTAAACATGCAGTTATTTTGTTTATTTTGTATTTTGTATATATATAGATATTTTTTAAAAGCCTTAAATATTTGCGCATATTTACTGTGGTTTTGTTTTGTTGTTTGCATGATTTTTTTCAACTTTTTTTTTCACTTTATGGTTTTTTGTTTTTGTTTTTTTGCGCAGCTGCAAGCAGCGGCAGTAAATACAAAAATAAATAAAACGCAAAGCAAATGAAATAAATGTATAAATTATTATAGTTGTCAGGCCGGATTGGCCATCGAGCAGGAGTCTCGATACGGCAGTTTAAGGCATATTTATTTATGTTTCCAATGATTCCGGTTTGCCGGCCAAACCACACAGCATGCACAGTAACCAGAACCAGAATCCTCTGACTCGCTCTGGATGTCTGCATGTGTGTGTGTGTGTGTGTGTGGAGCAACTGCCCTCAGTTGCTATTGAAAACTAATTTGCGGTGCACAGAGCCATATCCTTTGGCCAGGCTGCTGCATATTTGCACCTGCAGCTACTAATGGAGCATCGACTGTGGCCAGCAAGCCTGGCCAAGTTTTAGCTCTATGCACATTTGCAGCAAATCTGTTGGCAGCGCGACAGCCAACAAGTTGGAGAATAATGATTGAAGCTGGGGGCGTGGCGAGGATATAAATCAAAGGGGCATACACACATAACTGCTGCTGCTGCTGCTGCTGCTGCGGCTGCTGCCTCCGTCTGTGTGGACTGCCAGGACTTGTAGAGCCCTGTTGATGCCGTTTCTGCTCCAGCGATTTTTCCAATCAAATGAATGCAAAAGTCTAGCCAAAGATCACAGACGGAGACAGCCTGGTCAAGATAGCTTGATGGCTTAACTACACTGGCCGAAATAGTAGAGCAATTTCTAATTGAGAAAAAAAGTTCGCACTATATGAAAATTGGTAAAGTAAATATAATTTTCTTTTGCTTGGCCCAAGAATTTGCTAGATAACCATAATACACTCGCAGAAATAGTAATGGTCGTAAAATTGATTTAAATTAACTAATTCTATTCAGATGTAGACAAAAAGTTGATAGAGTACTTCTCATATAAGTGAAAATTATAGCATGCAAAAGTTCTTACCCAACTCCCGAACTCTCGCTCAGAGCAAGATTTGATTGGTTCTTATATTTTTATTAACTACTGAGCGCCTCGGGTTGAACTATTCGTGTGACGCTCTATTAACGAAGTTTATTCAGGGAGAGCTACGATTGGCGTTCGTCAAATGAGAGTACGAAGTGTGAGATGAGCAAATACAACACACACTATCTCACACTCTCAACTCACGAATACATGCCAATGCATACTATTGCCTTTACTTAACTCAACTCAGGGAGCAGCCAGAGTAAAATAGAAAGAGCGAGCCGATCGCTAACGAAGTCGTTGTAGAACCGACGCAATTCGTTGCTCTCTGAGCATTTTCTCAGACAGTAAGTAAAACACAATTATTGGCAGACATTCAGAAATGCTCAACAGCTATGCTATAAAATATAGAAAAAGCCGAAACTACACCCAAAAAAAAATAAGTATTTTCTTTATATTATAAATATTTACAAAATAAACTTAAACTATTCGAAACTATATAAAATGACATACATTCTTTTCTATTTAAGTTACAGCACTTTTTCTCGCAGTGCACACGCACACACACCATTGCACACGCACTCACACACACACATTGAACGAAAAGTGGCAATGGCCAACATATTTGAAAAGTTTCCAAATCACGCCTCAAAGACAGCTTGAAAGCCAGGCTGACTGCAAATATTTCTCAATGAATGTGTGCCACACACACACACACAAACACACACGCACACACACAGAGAGAGAGAGAGACAAGTGCAAACATGGCTTAATAACTCATTCATGTGTGTGTGTGGCGACTTTTGCATGGCTGGCTGAGCTTCGCCTCCACCTCCACCTCTATGCTCATCCCCTCCATCTTCGTCTCCACCTCCAACTGCGTGGCCAAGTGTCAATTTGAAGTGGAGCTGTTGACTCGCACTCATTAAATAAAAGATTGCATGTTTTCAGCCCTTTGTCCGAGGACCTTCTATTCAGCTAATCCCAAACAGTTGGCCAGTGCCAAACGGTCCTGCGAGAGAACATTTTCGAGCTGACTTTTTGTATTGTTTGCGACATATGTAACTTAGCAATAGACTCTATATGTGTGCAGTATATATGTAGCTGTAGCTGTACATATATACATATATTTATGTATATATCTATATATCTACATCTACATATCTTAGCTGTGGTCAGTGTCTCTGTCAAGTCAACTATCGAGTCAACTGCCACACACTAAATTTAAGCTACGAATAAGTTTTGCTATTGATATAAATGTCTGTGGTTGCACAGTGAGAAATAATAGAGTGAGTCCAGGAATTAAATTTGAAAATAAAATATATTAAATATTTATATGAAAAAGTCGAATACTATTTCAGAGTACTTACATTAGTACTAGTTTATATTTGTTTTTGGCTTAAGA
This sequence comes from Drosophila arizonae, assembly GCF_054131065.1. Classification (NCBI taxonomy): domain Eukaryota; kingdom Metazoa; phylum Arthropoda; class Insecta; order Diptera; family Drosophilidae; genus Drosophila; species Drosophila arizonae. The sequence continues at coordinate 14,119,854 of NC_142925.1, read as the reverse complement.
ATAGTTTAGTTGGGTGTGCTTTGGCTATCTATAAAGAGGCTCAACTTGAACTAAAATATATTAATAATAAGTCTATAAGAACTTATCAGCAGTTAATAGAATTTACCCGAACTCCCAAAGAGCGTAGCCTAAATATCTATTTAAAATTCGAAAAATTTAGTTAGCCATACATATATATTTGGAATTCTGCAAATCATATAAAAATATATTATTATAATAAATAATAATCATAAAATAATATAAAATATATTATTAATAGTTAAAATATTAAATTATTATTAATTATTATTGAATATGTTAATCGTGTAAAATACCTAAAAATTCTCTGGGCATAACCAAAAGTTTTCGACGATTTATTAAGAACGTATTCCCACTTTTAAGTCTCTTGCATCACTAGCAAAGCAAAGGCTTTAAATTGACACAGTCTAAGCAGACAGTCAATCAGTCAATCAATATACTCCTTTCACGTTTCAGAAGCATTCTAATTAAAGTTTGATTACAACTTTTAAGCCAGAATTTAATGAACGAAAGTATTTTTGAATATTCACAATTAAAAATTGATTTCAAAGAGTTTGGCAACAATTTTATTGAAGAAAGAAAAAAGAAAGCAGCTGTTTTATTGAATATTTGTGTGGTACACAGCACAAAAATAATCTGCAGCAATTGAGTTTGCATTGAAACTATTTTAATTTTTAGTTTCATAATTGGCACACATTTTTTGCCAGTGTACGCTGGGTCGGTGACAATAAATGCCCGACGTTTGCCTGGCTCTGTGCTTCATTTTATTAATATGGCAACGCATTTGCCTGTGGCATGTTCTACACTCTGCTTCAAGTCGACTTTAGTCGGCCTCCCCCACTCACGCCCCTTGGCACGCCCCTTTTAAATGTTGCATTAAATGCAACCTGCCGAAAACTCATGTGGCTCGAAAATTGTGGCATCGGCTGATGATGATGATGATGATGTCTGACCTCCACACGTTTGCCATTTACTCTATATAACGCCAGTCATTTCTTCTCTCTCTTACTCTCTACTCTCTCCCGCTCTCCTCTCTCTTTCGCTTTGCCTTGCTGGCACTGCTTTTGTTGCATTGTTTTTTTGCTCTTTGGCAAGATGCAATCTAGCAGACAAGCTGCGCTTCATCCTTTGGCTGAAGTGGAATCTGTTGCAGCTTTATCTGCATAGTGGGTGAGCCTGTGAGTGTGCGTGTGCCTGTGTGTGTGTTTATGTTTGTGTATGTAAGCGATGTTTAAGTGTCGGTAAAACTTTATAATGTGTGTTACAACAAACAACACGCACACACACACAAATATATACATTTAAGGGCAGCTGCTGCTTCTTCTTCTTCTTCTTCGTTTATTCTCTTGGCGAGTTTTGTTTGTAGCTGCTGTAATTTTCATTACATTTCTCTCGCTCGCTTGGCTTGCCTGTTGTTGTAGTTGTTGTTGCTTTTGATTTTTGTTAATTATATGTGTTGTACATGTGTGCGTGTGCGTGTGTGAGTGTGGTTATGTCTGCTGTTTGTTGCCTACTTTTCGTCGTGTCATTAATTTCAACTGCTTTAAATTTATGCATGCCACAAATTGCCTGCTGCTTGGGCCATAAATACTATATATACTAAATGCTAAAGTGCTTACACACACACGCAGAGAGGTACACCCACACACACATATGAGACAGCTCATATATTCATTGGTCCAACACCTTTGGCTTCTGTCTTATTATTGCCGGCAGACTCCTTGGCCTCTGCAGCAAAAACTATGTTCGCATTTTGATTTTAGAAATCATGTTGAAATACATAATTTGCCAGCAATTGTTTAACTTGCCACACACACTCACACATACACACACACACACACACCGACTAGCTGCTTCTAATTTCCATGTGTTGTCTCATTAATATTCATGGAACTCTCTCTGTGCACGCCTCTGCAGGCCTAGCCATGCCCAGGCTCGCCTGGCTGCAGAAAAAGCAGCCGCAAATTTGCATAAATTTTGAGTTTGAGTTCCAGTTAGTTGATATGCGGCTAAGGGTTTGAGTTTTTTTTTTTTTTTCTGTTTTTCCTGGTGTCGGCAGCGGCAGCATCTGTTTTATTCTATGGATTTATCAGTTAAATTTCGTATTAAATTTGCTGTGGCAAATGCATTAAAAACTTTTTCGCGTTGCCACAAAACACACACACACACTCACACACACACACACACATACACACCCAAACAAAAAGCAGTTGGAAATGTGCACACAAATTCGTTTTGAAATGAATTTATATATTTATGGCTGCATTTTACAACGACAACAGCCGCACATAACAACAACAACAACAACAACAACAACAACAGCAACAATGAGCGACGGAAACAATAATCAATTATTGGTTAAAATCAACTCAACGGGATTATTGAGTTATAAATGATTCATAAAATTTGCTGCGGCACCTGTTAGCAGGCGGTGGCTCAGCCCCTGCTCCTGCTCAGCTCCCTGTTCCTGCTCCTGATCAGCTCTCCATGCGCTGGCTTTTTGTGGTTTCTACTGATAAATGCTGCAAATAAAATGAGGCATCAACACCAACAACAGCAACAACAGCAGCAGCTGGGCTCTAATTAAATTTTGTGGCAATGCCACAAAAGCTGACCATAAATAGCCAAAGCAGTTGACCAAACATACATACATACGTACCGTACATACATACATACATGCATGAATATATGTAGATATAAGGAAGCGTTTATGGCAGTCATTAAAGGTATGCCACATGCGTGGCAATGTACTGTTGCAATTGCTTAAAGCGTGGCAAACAATCGCAGGCAGCCGTGGCAGCCGTGGCAGCTCTCACATATTACGCATACGTCACGTGTTGCATAAGGTGCACTCATGTTACGGCTTTGACTGTTGACTGTTCGGTCACTGCACACAGCAGCAGCAGCAGCAGCAGGAGCAGGAGCAGGAGCAGGAGCAGTAAGGAAAATAAAAAGAATTAAATGGAATAAAAACGCAATTAAAAATAAAAACTATAAAATATATATACATACATACTATATATATAGCCACATATACACACACACACATACATATAGACAATAACAACAATGGCACATGGGATACTTGCAACCCGTTGGCAAGTTGACGGCTGCCTGGCTGCCTCGCTGCCTCGCCGTTGCTCGCTGTTGGCTGCTGTCGCCGGTGGCCCGGACTCAACTCAATTTGTTCATTTAACTGCTTTTATTTTTATTATATTTACATTTGCTTCACGCTTCTGCCTGCCAGCACGCTCCGCAGATAATTACGACAATAATAAGGACACATTGTCCCCGTTGTCTGTCAGCAGGACACAGCAGCACATACTCGCTGTTATTCCTGCTCCTGCTGCTGCTCCTCCTGCTCCTCCTCCTGCTGCTGCTACTGCTGCTGTCCATTCCATCTCTTTGCTTTCGCTTTTCGCCTTGCAACATGCGCGCCAAACTTGCTACAAATTGTACAACAAATTGCTTTTGGTCAATGCCAGCAAAGGCAACTCGTGCATCTTGTTGACCTACCCACAAAAGAACCAAATCATTTAAGGCACCAAAATGTTGGGCTTAAAGGTTTTTACTTGCCAAAAACGTGGAGCTACCAAATGGGTTATGCTCGTTTCACAATTGCACAAAATTGTTAAATAAAATTCAATACAATTGCAGTTTATTGAAAATTATTTGAAAATTGTCGAAATATTAGAATTCTATATGAATCAGACTTGATTACCAATTAAAGTTGAACGAGGAGAAACTGAGTTTTTATAAAGAATTTGTCTAATCTTAAGAATAGAAAGATGACAACGATTCATTCCTGAGCTTAGGTTCTTTGAATGTAAAATTTTTTCTAAAGTTTTGAGAGTAACTCTAATAAAAATTAAACTCTAAAGCTTTTATACAATAAAAAATTCATAAATACAAAATTTAATTCTTGAAAAAATTATAAAAAAAATATTGTTTAAAAATATCTTAAAGTTGTATATACCTAGCCAAGATCATAAGTGTTGGGTTAATTATTATGATATTTTTAAAGTTTTTACTTTACACAATTTGCTAAATATATTCCACTTCAAATTGTATAGAAATTTCATGGAATTTGCTTATTAGTTTAAAGAGTTTTGTGCTTGGAGAACAATTTGACTTGGATTAAGTTTAAGAACACTTTCCTTTGTTTCTGTTTCCATATTTTTTTTTCGCTGATTGTTTGCTTGGCGAGGAAGGAAGCAGAAGCCACGTCAAGCTATTCATACGTGGCAAAGACTGAGGCGCTGCAAGGAACTTCACAAACTGTGCGCGAATAAGAAATATTTTGATGGCTCCGGAGGTTTGGGGTCTTGTGTGGGTCTAGAGGATGGGTTCTGCTGGCAAATGAAATCACATGAAAGCGCATTACATACTTTGTGTCTGACAATGCAGTGCAGCTGAAACGGCAAATGGCAGAATGCGGAGCACGTCAATCCGAATATGGCATACCCTGCCATACGCCGAATATTCGCTGTTCAGCATTTCGCGCTGGCATCGCTGGCATAAAACAACTTTACAGCTTTTCCTCTTCTTCCTCTTTTTGTTCACTTTTCATGTTAAATAAAGCAAATTTGTAGCATATTCTGCCCGGCGCTCTGCCAATGTTAAAGGTTATTGCTATTCCGTCTGTCGTTTCCATAAATTTCATTGTCTGCACGCACGCTCACACCCACACACCAACGCACACACACACACAGAGTTGGCAAGTGGCTGCATGTGCATAAGAAATGCGCTCAATACTCATATGATATGAGGTAATATACAAATTGAAATTTGCGCAAACAAGACGTGAGATGCACGCAGGCACACGGACAGACAGACAGGCAGACATGCACACACACGCACGTACATATTGCACATACACACACATAGACAATCGCACTCAGTTGCATTGTTATACCCTGTGCGCGCTGTTGAAGGCGGGGCATATTGTATTTGGTATTATTTATGTTAGCTTTGATTTCTTTCGCCTATTTATTATTAATATTAATATGTTTATTAACTCAAAAGGTATTTATGTACGTTAGTCATAGCCTGCCTTGCCATATATTGTACTTAGTATAACTAAAACAAGTTCTTTAGCTGTGTGGCTTAGTATAAAGACATATATACTACATAGGTATTATGAATAAAATAAATTAAAATTCTTTCCATATTAAATTAAAAATTATCTTGTTAAGAGACGAGTAAAGCTTAAATAGTTATAGGAGGAGAGGTACATGGCAGTACGAAATAATTCTTTATAATAATTTAAAATCCAGTTGATATTTAGCTCACCTACATCCTCTCTCCCTCTTTCTGTATTTTTATATTTTACTGTTTATCCTTGCACTCTTGCCACTCCCCTGCCCTCTTTTACTCCTTTCCAATCTTCCGCGCTCTCAATATCCCCCTGAATCTCTGTAGGGGTATAGGGTATGTTTTAGTCGCTCACTCTTTCATCTGGCACACGCACACTTCCCTTGGCTGGCGTCATAAGTAGGCAAATAAAGTATACGCAGCGCAGAACAGGAACAACTAAGTATATTTATAGTAGTGCCTGCATCAAGTTCCCTCCCCACTCTCTCTCTCTCTCTCTCGCTCTCTCTCTCTCTCTCTGCATTCATTTGACTCTATGCAAAGGGTATTGACTAGCAGGACACGCTCTGCTTAGACTTTGCCTAAGTAGGTAGATGAAGCACAGTAGATTTCCATTATGAGTGTTTGACTGCTGCGAATTCTCTGCCTTTCACTCTTTGTGCTCTTGTTATTTCTCTTTATAAATTTGAGCCTTTTGCGTGCGTCACCTTTCAGAATGAATTCAACAGCTTCCACTGTCAATTGCGCCTTCTTCTTCTGCTTACTCTGTTGCTGTTGTTGCTGTTATCTTTTGCAGCGTTCTATTTGAGTGTTTTAACAGCGCTGCGCCACATTATTTGTCTGCCTTTTGTATTGTCAAAACGCGCTGTCACAGCAAATGCTTCACAATTTTTCAGCGCCCATTCGCGACGTCTTCATCTGGTGTCTCTCTCGCTCGCTCTCGCCCTCGCTGTCTCTGTCTCTGCTGACAGTTGACAGTTGACAGTTGTCATCATCATTATGATCGTCATCATTGTCAGCATCGATGGCATAAATAAGAGATGCGCTTGATTATACAGCCAGCCGAAGAAGGGTTGCTGTCGCTCTCTCTCTAACTCTCTCTCTCTCTCTCCCACTCTCACTTTGATAAATGAGAGACGACAATGAATTATATTGTTTATACAAATTACTTTATTGGCACACAGCGTCGCCTTCAAGGAAATTATATGAATAGAATGATTTATGGTTATCTTCGGGGCTGTACACACACTTAGACTTGCTCTGTATGTGTGTGTGTGTGCGTGTGCTTTAAAGTGATGCAGCAGCACACACACACACACACAGAGAACATTCTGTTGCTTGCTGCAGAATGTGACAAAAGCCACGCAACAGCACCTCTGGTCTTGTTTCCTGATATCCCTAACCTCTCCCCCTCTCACTCACTCCCACTCTCCTTGCCTCTCTGTCTCTCCTTGCTATCAACTCTCACAGATGCCAAGGCATGCGCGGCTTACCAACCAGTGGCAATTAGCAGAATCATGAAGCTGTCTAAAATATCAACACACACACACATACTGATGCAGAGCAGCACGCTTCGAGCGCTTTTCAGCAGTCAAGCAAAGCGAGTTGCCTGCCCGCCTCTCCGCCCGCTCGCCCGCTTCCTGCTCTGCTCTTTGCTTGCTCCCTTCAAATAGAGCCTAATCGTTGTGGCACTCTGTGGGCTGCTGCTGCCGTCTGGGCAGAGCGTCGTCTGGCACATATTTATGAAGTTATTTGCTTTAAAATAAATATTGCTGCACCACAAGTTGGGCCGGGTGAGGGCGGCTTAAGGGATTTGCTGCTAACGGAAAAAAGGAGAAGAAGAAGAAGAAAAGGGTTTTTTACTTATAAATTGAAATAAAGCGTAAAGTATGCCGTGGCATGCCATGCCATGGCATCGTGTAGCATGCCCCAGCCGTGCGCCAGACAGTTGTCGATGTGCTCGGCGTTTGTGCATTTCCTAAGCAGCTTACTGTTTATGAGCCGCTTTTCAACACCATCAACCATGTAGGAGTAGAGCTTATATGGGCCAGCCGGCTCGGCCCGACCGGGCCCGGCCCAGCAGCTCTTGCCTGTTGCCTGAAAGTCGCCGAAGTTGCAAGCAAAGCGCGAAAGTAAAAGCGTGCGGCAGCTGCTGTTGCTGTTGCAGTTGCTGTTGCTGCTACTTTGGCAAACAGTTGTGGGCAAAAGTGTTGCGAAATGCCAGAAATGTGTCGCCATTTGTAGTTGTTGCACTTGCAGCGTCGACTGCAACTTCGACTTGTGTGCAACTTGCAACTGCAGCGAAAACATTTTGCCAAAAACTTTGCGCAATGTGGCAGGCGGCACCTCAGAGTCAGAGCAGGAGCTGGAGCAGGAGCAGGAGCTGGAGCTGCAGCCTGCCAGATACAAAATGCTCTTTTGTGGAAAACAAACAACAAACAGCTGAGAAGCACTACAAGAAGAAGAAGAAGCAGCAGCAGAAGCAGGAGCAGGGCCAGAGGCAGGAGAAGAAAGCAAGTTAACCGTACGAACTCTGGGCGCACACGTTTCATGCATTTTCACTTTGTAAAACATTTCTGATATGTACGTGATGGCTGCTTGTAAGGGTCTAACGGTTAGGCATGAGGGGTGGCATGAGGGGTGCGGTAGAGCGGCAGAAACTAGTTTTGCTGTTGCTAGCACAAAATTCTATTTAAAGTTTGATTAGACACACACTCACACACAAACACACACATACTCGAAGGCAAACAAACACACGCAAATAATTAAGCAGGAAACTTTTGTTGTTTGCTCTGCAGATAAATTGACGTGGGCCCACCTGGCGTATGCGTAATGCTGCAGCGCAGCATTAGCCAAAACTTTGACATTAATTAAAATAAATAATTCAATTATGTTGCAATGCCCAAGTAGAGCCACCTGTTGCATGTGTGTATATATGTATGTATATAGAAAAATATAGTTGAATTGTGGCTAGGCGTTCAGTGGGTCAGGCGACTGCTCATAATTTTGCATAGCTGCACTTGACTCGAGACGCCACATGCACTTGGCGAAAGTGGGAGGGCGTTTAAAGTTACAGAGTTTAAAGTTACAAGTGGTTTCAATGGAATACATATATATATGGTAGAGTAAGATTTATATGTTATGATATAAGAAATTTTTGGAATTGAATACAGAGTCTTAGAACTGTTAGAAATAATATTGTGGTTGAAATAAGCTGGGGAACTGTTTTGGTCTCATTAGTTTTCAGCATAGTAAACATTATTAAATATTGAAAAAAAATATAAAAAAAAAATATAAAAAATATATGAATTAATTTTGCATTAATTTAATGTTGGTCTCATTTTTTAGATTTTAAGCAATATTAAACATTAAAAAAATAAATGAATTAATTTTGCATTAATTTAATTTTGGTCTCATTTTCTAGTTTTTAAGCAATATTAAACATTAAAAAAATATTTTAAAAATAAATAAAGTAATTTTTTGTTAATTTAAGCATCACACTAACAAGCTCCGTTGGAATTTTTTTGATATCCCCGAATAGTTTAAATTCGATAGAAAAACAAACTTTTTTTTTGAGGAATCTATGGCTGCATTCAAATACAGTTTGAGGTTGAGGTCAAATATTCGAGAATTTCTAGAGTTAAAATATACAGCTATGTCGTAATGATATATATGCATATATAAACATCTAAGATTATAATTAAGCCTCTCTCTTTCCCTTATATCAAAGTATTTCTTCAACTGTAGTGCAAAGCCGAAATTCCAAAATAAAATTCACTTGAGGCGGGAGAGCTTCGATGGCAATGCCCAGCTGTGCCAAAAGCCAGCCAAATGTCTGGCCAAGGAGTTCCCGTGGCGCGACTGAGTGGACTTTTGACAGTGAAGCAGCCATCTAGCCAGCCATCCAGCCATCCAGCCAGGCAGTCAGTCGAGTCAGCCAGCCAAAGCAACCAAGATGTAAGCCACAAAAATACTTGACAATTTGTTTGCAATACATTTTATGCTTGAAGCCAGTTGGAGTAGCAGCAAATACACACGCACGCAGACTCGCGTATATGACTGTATGAGTGTAAGTGCGTCTGAGTGTGTGTGTGTATACACTTGTATTTGCCATTTCTTGCAGCATAAGCACATTTCTCTCACTGACTGCTGCGCTGCTTGTGCTTGTCGCCAGCTCTACTCACACACACACTCTCTCTCTCTACCTCCCTCTCTCTCTACCTCCCTTTGCTACTCTCTGCATACATATATTCTTGGTTTCGAATGATAAAAGAGCGTGCAATAAGTTCATAAAACAATTGGCTCCATTTGCTTTGATTTTCATTGCCTGCCATTTTCTGTATGTGTGTGTGTGTGCTGGCGTGTGTATAGTGATGCTGGGTGCTCTGACCCTGTCCACATTTGGCCTAAGTTGTTGTTGCTGTTGTTGCTGTGATTGGGTCTCTGCACTTGGGCCCTTAATTGGTTTGTTTATATTGGCGTCCCTCGGCCAGATGCAATCAATTGCACACAATGAAGGCAATTAGTACACACTATAAAGACAGACACACACACACTCAAACACATACACGCAGACAGACAGCAATACGTACATGTAATTAATAATTTTTCCCATTTATGTTTGATAATTGCTTCATATTTGTAGGCAATTTAGTATTTACCAATGATAACGAGACACAGACAACAACAACAACAACAACAACAACAACAATAATCAAAACTGCACTCAAGAGAGTGAGAGAGAGAGAGAGAGTTTGAGGCAATTCCACCACCCACACACACAGCCACAGACACACTCATACATGCACACACACTACAACCGCCTTTGGGTTTGGCTTGGTGTTTGGCTTTTGCCTCATTGCATATTCAGTTAGTTGTGCGGCAGACAGCAGCAGCAACAGCAACAACGGCAGCTGCATCACTTGCCACATGCCACTTGCCACTCAAGTTGTGCCGATGATGCAATTGCGTTTGCTATCGGAAATCATGTCGAGTGATTTGTTGAGCAGGTGAAAGAATATGCCAGGCATTCAGAGACCAATCGAGCTGCAGCATTTAAATATGCGTTAATTAGCTGGAATTTTGCCAGTAAGCCAAGTTCGAATGCGGTTTCAAGCCGCAGGCGAGAGGCAAGCGGGGCTAGCTGAGGCGTCGCATTAGTGCCACACGCTCTCCATTCCACAAGGGCAATCACTGCAAATGGATTCCTGTTGCGCCATTTAGGCTAATGCGTGTGTGCGGCGGACTGTGTGTGTGTGTGTCTCAGCAATTAATAATTGCCAGCTCAACAGAGATTTCAAAGTGTGTGTGTGTGTGTGTGTGTGTGCTGTAAGCTGTCTGGCAATTTGCAGCATTGATTTTGAGTCTTTCTCTCAACAACAAAATAAATTTGAAATAGTCTCTGCGAGTTACTTAGGTGGGAATAGAGCCCTTGTTGGACAGTGTTGAGCTGCTGTAAGCCAAGTCGCATTCAGTTCCGGCCAAAATGATTTGTCCACTCTTGTATTAACTAAATGAGCTGTTTATGTAAATGCGGATATCAAATTAAAAGCCATAAAAACGCGCACAGACGCCGCGTTTTTATGATGACAGCAAGGCCGCAGATTTGAAGATGACTTCATCTGGGCAATGGGCAGTGGGCGTGGCAGCTGGAGTCGCGAATGTTAGCAATGCCTGCTCATAAAAATACTTTGACTGCAATTGACAGGGCGCAAGAAACAGGCAAGAGAGTGAGAGAAAGAGAGAGAGAAAGAGAGAGGGAGCCGTGCGGGGCGTATTTGATGGTCTGGCATAAATCATTTCTAATTGCTACCTAGAATGATGCGAGGGGCGAGCCACTAATTGAGCCTGAGATTAAATTTTATGAACACACAACAGCAGGCTGACTGTGGCTATATGTATATGTGTATGTATATGCATGAATCAATGAATCCATGAATCAATTCACGCATCACATGCCAGCTGTTTGCAGGCCCGCCTCCTGCCCAGCACTCGGAGTCAAGTTCAAGTAACAGGTTTTTATGCATTACGTGACCAGGTGAAAAAGTCGGCACAAACCTGGGCGTAAATACGATATAACAACCGGCTCATGCAGCCAAACTCAGTGAGGCACCCACCCACACACACACACACACATACACTCACACGCATTCATGCGCTGCTGGCCTATATCAAATAATTACCGGAACTTGAGCGTATAACCAACAGTTTCCGTCGCACGAGAGGCAGCTGGCAGCATGCAGCAATTGGGCAGGTAAATTCAACCGCCAAATGTGAGCCAAGTGAAATATGGAACGCATATCACAGCGGTTCCCAGCCAGAAAGAGAGAGATAAAGAGAGAGACACGGAGTGAGTGCGGGTGAGAGAGTGAGGAAAAGTTGAGCGGAACTTTTGCTCTGGATTGCACATGTCCGTTTACAATAATTCACATTGCCATGAAAATGTCAATAATAGTTTTTTAACCGAGCATCGTTAAGAATTTATGCATACATATATACATATATATGCACACATATAGACATGGCATAGAGCAATATGAATTTATTTAAGGCATCGCTGCGAATTATTGCCAAAGTTGGCATATGAAATATTTGTTTTGTTTCTGTTCGTCTTGTTGCGCCTGGCGAGGCGTTTGGGCTTGGACTTGGAAATTATGTAAATGTGTCCATTAGCATAAAGTGATTTTGATGAGGCACCAAAGTGGACTTTATGCTTGGCTGGCTTTGATTAGGGTTATGCGGCGACAGCGAGCCCAAAACAGACAGACACCAGCCAGAATAAAATGAAAAAATAGAACATAATACTAAAACTAGTTAGGTGTGAAGCCCTCAGCACTTGGAGCCGCCGAACATATATAAATATATCATAGAACTAAGAAAGCGTTTTCTAACGGAAATCAAATAAATATTATCTTCAATTTAAAAGAAACTTTTTTTTTCCATCAATTATTTTAAATGCTTAAAGTAAAAACGACTTGAGTTTAGGCAACTTAAGTGCCTAAAATCTTTAAATTTTGTAAGTGCGTTTTATAGGTCTAGATTCAAGTGGAAGCTGAGAAATGCTTCACATGTATCAGAGATACAGCAAACCAATAATTTAACATATTTTCTTTAATCTACTTTGTGCAAGAAAATGAGAATTCAAGAATATTTTGAATTTAATGACTATTTTGTTTGCCTTGAAAAATTTACCAACCCATTTATTTATTCAAGTAACAATTTATCTCAATTTAAGTTCGACATTTGGATCAAATCTTAAATGAATAAAAAATTCAATTCAATTTAATTGAAAATCATGCTCAAATATATGTGTAGGACTTATTTTATTTATTTATTTTTTATAATAATAAATGCTAGTTTTAGCTATTATAATATTTAAATAAACTTTAGTAAATTATTAAAAAATTATTTAATCAATAATATCTAAATAAAAGATCTGAAAATTAATAATATTAGATTAATAAATTAATGAATTAATAAAAATATTGTTAGAAAATTCAGGAAATTAATAATAATAACTAAATAAAAAATAATTTATTTAAATTTATTTTGAAATTTATCCGGTCAGATTCTTAAAAAGTAAATATTTATATTTGCGTGTTAAACATATTTTTAGTAAATTCAGAAAATTAATAATATCAACTAAAAAAAATATTTTTCATTTAAATTTATTTTTAAATTTATTAGGTTGAATTTTTAAAAAGTAAATATTTACATATGTATAATCTACAATTTAACATTATTTATTTATTCTAAATTTAAATTTACATAAATCAGAACTTTTTGTATCTTTTCAGTCAAAATTAAAAAATTCCTTTCAATTTCAATTATATTGATAAATAATTTAAATTTAATTACAATATATATTTATTTGATATATATATTAAGAGTATGTAAGTATAATATCTTAATTTTGATGTTTTGAATGTTGTTGTTATTAATAAGCAAATTTTCACGGTCAACACCGAATCAAAGTTGCCTACAAACTGTCGAATTTCTGTCTAGCTAAAGCCGTTTATTATGCATAGCAAGAGAGCCGAATTCTCTGCGAATTTCGAACTAGGCAATTCAGCTATTCAGCAATTGCAATGCCGTAGAAGTGCTGCTGTATAAGAGTGAGAGCGAGAGCGAACGTGTTCAGGGTGATATTATAAGTAGAAGGATATCCCAATATACTGTCAGCTATATTACTACAATTGCATAGCTCCACACTCTACTCAGTATCGTGATTATCATTATCATTATTCATTACCACCATTATTGATGCGAATGGTGATTATAAGTTGAAAGAGTGTCTCAATTGAATATGCTAATGTTTTTGAGAGCAATTTCGTCTTTACTTGGGCTTGTAGAGAGAAGGAATTATAAGTAGAATGAATTTGTTAATAATTATACAGATTAATATTTATCATTTATTCACCAAGAGCAATCCATCTACTTATACTTCCTTTTCGAATTAGGATTTTCTCAATATGATATCGTTATTATCGTTATTATCGTTATATAAAATATGAGAGTAGATTAAATTGATAAGAAAACTGTCAATATGATATGCAAATGTCTACTCAAACAGTTTGCCAATTGCTCCTCATCATCATTATCATCGTAATTATCATTATTATTATGGCAAATGCTTTGAAAAAATAGGGAACTGTCAATATATTATGCTAATGCATAGTTCAAGTTTGCCAATAGCTCATCATCCTCTTCATCATTGCCATCATCATCATTAGCAATGTCATTAACTCGAATGTGACTGCAGCTGCAAAGTAAAAGGCCAAATGCGAAATAATGTGTACGACTGATTGCCTGACAGATTGACTGCCTCATTAACTGAGTGCCGGACCGATTGACTGGCTGGCTGATTGACTGACTGACTAAGTGAAGGCAGCTGACAGGCTAGCTGCTTATTTACGAGTGCGTCCATTCACTCGGCAATAAACTCGAGGACATCGTCGCCAGGCAACAGCAACAGCAACAGCAGCAGAAAAAAAAAGCTACCTCAAGCAGAAGGATAACATGACAAACTAGTTACGTGCATAAATAATATTTTCCACATTCAGGTACGTGTCCTCCCAGCGTGCCAGAGGATGCAGGATGGGGTATGGGCGTGTGCTGCTCCTTGATAGATGAGCATTTTGTGTCGCCTGATCTTATGCATAAATATGGCCAAAGGGTCGGTAAGTGTGTGCGTGCGTGCGTGTGTGTGTGTGTGGGCAGAGAGAATGAAATGAATGTGCGGAATGGGGAAAATGCAATAAGTTAATGATATTAGAGCGGTCGGTCCTTTCGCCCCTCCCCTGACCTAATCCGGCGTAAGCATTTGCGACGGCAACTGTAGCCACACTAGGAATATAATAAGCATAAAACTAATACCGGCTCACTGAAATTATTGGACAGTAAAAGCTGTCAGGGGTACGAGCTGGGCCCTGCCTTGGCTCGGTTAGGTCAGGTTAGGTTAGCTGCGTTAACTTGCCCGGGTCTGTTTGACTGTCTCTCTCTCTCTCTCTCTCTCTCTCTCTCTCCAGCTGTCCCTCTGTCTGTCCGTCTGTCACTGCAAAACTCTAAAATTGTCAGCCAAGCGTATATGAACAAACACACACACACACAGTTGCTCAAGTGTGTGAGCGTGTGTGTGTCCCTGCGTTTGACAATAATTGTTTGCTGCTGTCCTTTTTGATTTCTTTTTTTTTTTTATTATTTGCCAGCTACTCCGTTTTTTATTGCGTTCCAAACCGCAACCCGGTTATAAGCGCTGGCTGAGTTTGATAAGTGTCAAGCTCTGTTAACCAACTGGGCGATGAGGTGTGCGGCGGTGGGCGTGCCGCCGCGGGCGTGGCCGCCGGAATGGGGCTAGCGCAGGGCCAGTTGAAGTGGATGGCCAGTTGGAGGCATGTGCAAAGATTTATGTGCAGCAGCAAGAGCAAAAACTATTTCAATGTAGATGCCAGAAAACTAAAAAAAAAAAAAAAGAAATAAAAATGGGGAATTGTGCACGACTATGAGTTACTCATTAAGAAAACTGGATATTAGCTTATGAGTGTGAGTGTGTATATACATTATATTGTACATATATTTACAACAATTTAATATATGTCTCATATATATAAATATATATATTTTATATATTTACAACAATTTAACTCATAAGTAAATAATATATATAAACTAAATCTGGAGCTCATGTAAGAGCTACTACTTTAAACTATAATTTAATCAGTAGCCTGCAGAATATATTTGACATGTTCACCCCTTGAGCTTGGCCTACCCGCTTGCCCCTTGACGCTCTATCAATATATATATTTCGTGCGGCATTGCTAAATTAAATAAAAACCTCGGTACACTTTGCCGAAAATAAAAAATGGTCACTTTTGTAGTTGTAATACAATTAAATATTTTTTGCCTACCCTTGACAAATTGACGTTGTCGTTGTCGTTGTCATTGTTGTTGTTGTTTGTAGTTGTTGTTTGTTGTTCTTGCTATTGCTGTTGATGTTGTTAAGCGAAATTGTTTTAGTCGTACTTACATATAAATACACATACACATACATGCATATATGTATATATTTTGCAGCCAGCAGGCTCTGCTGCCATGACAGACGGACAGACGGATAGACGGACCGGGGGTTAAGCAGGCAGGGAACGGTATCTGCACGTGTCCTCATTTAATGGTCATACGTCATCCGTGTGATGAAGGCCAGTCGAGTCATGGATGCTGCGACGGCACGCTAATTGCATTTCAATGGAGTGCGCTTGATTCGAACCGGATAATGGACTAAAACGCGCTAATAATTAACTACGCCAAATGCGACAGCGGCTCCTGCGCCCGCACCCAGCGCTCAAGGCCAAAAAATGGGAAGAGCGTAGAAGAGCAGAACTGCTGAGGGGAAGGGGCAAAAATGCCACAACAAAAGTCGACACGACATGCGCCGCTCGTCCAATGTCTGTTTAACGAATATATATATATATATATATATATATATATATATATATATATATATATATATATATATATATAGGTGGCTTTGCATCTCTCAAGGACATGGTAGGTTCGTTCGTAAGGCAGGCCACAAACAGCATACAACGGCGTACGACAGGCTGACAGGCAGCTGACGCAGGACTCTTCCGGCAGCCAAAGACTGGAACCCATTTCGACTTTTTTGGACACATCCCTGTGCCTTACCCCAAGTGACAATGCTGCAAATGCTCAACGCCAACATGACGCGACATTTGAATGCCCTTTACAGGCAGCGCAATGGAATTATTTTGTTGTTCCTGAAATTGTTGCCTTTCAAGTGCAATAATGACAGCGCAACAAATTTCTTTATTCCTTTTTCTTATCTCTGAAATTGTTTAAATTTGCAGAGTTTCGGTAATAAGATAAAAACGGTTATTAAAGTGGACCCAACAATGGCTCAAAACTCAATTGAAAAATATAATAATGATTTATTTTTGATAAAGCTCACAAAAAAGTAAAAAAAAAAAATAAAATAAATAAAATTAATTAAATTAATTTAAATAAATTAAAAAAAAATCAAATAAAATAGTCAATGTAAATAATTATAGTCTAATAAATTCAATTGACCGCTGCAAGTGAAAAATTCACAGTTTGAGCAATTTTTGTTTTTGTTGTTTTTTATGCAAACAATTTTTGCATTAAGTTTTGTTCTGTTAAATAAATATAAATATCAAAAATATTTAATTATTAAAGCAAATTAATAACAAATAACAAAGCAACTAAAGCGTTAAATAAACAACTAAGACGGTCGCTGGGGCAGTGATGGACTAGAGCATACCCTGGGTCAATCAGCAAATCAGCTTAATGAGAAGTAGCTTTAGCCACGCCCATTCCGCCCTCAGGTGGTCAGGTCTTTAATTGAGTGACATATATTTGTTGTTATTAACATATTTGTACATATATAAAAATTTTGTAACTTCTCGCTTCGAATTGAAAGACTGAAATGATATTCAAGAAACACGATTTATAGTATTTTATTCATACTATTATTTTATTGTTACATTCATTATACATTCTTACATTTATTTTATTTTATTTTATTTTATTATTTAATTTTTATTTTAAATTTGTTTATTATATTTTTTATTTTTGTTTTTATATTTATTTCTATTTTTATTTAATTTTTTTTTTTTAGTATTATTATTATTTTTATTTTTATTTATTTTTAATTTTATTTTAATTTTAATTTTTATTTATTTTTAATTTTTTCATATTAAATATTATATGCACATATTTTCTTCTGAGCTTTTATGTAGCTATACCCATAGTTGAACTACTCTTATTCAGTGTACTCGATATGTAAAAGAAAATGGCAAAAGACGATGAATGTGCGACACATGCCAAAATGGCAAAATGGGTGGCACGAGTCTCTGTCAGCTTGTTTGGCAGTCGAATGCAAATTGCAGCCATTTTTGTATGCAATTTGTTGTAAATTTACAACATCAACAATAGCAACAACAACGACAACAACAACAACAATGGCTGCAGCAAAAGTTGTTGAAACGACAGACAGAGAAAGCGATTCTAATCATGCTCAACTGCTTTTGCGGCTTGAGCTCTGAGCCGCCAATAAATGGCATTAAATTTATAATGCCATTCGCAGGGACTTGAAAGGGGAATACATATGTATATACACATATACAAATAAATATATTTATATACATACATCTTACATGTGAGTGCAGATGCTGGTACAATGCGGCGTATGCGCAATATGTGCTGCAGGTAACTGCGTTTCGGGCTTTGTTCTGCTTTGTTTTCTTTTTCTAATTGCCACAAAGCGAGCGGCAACCACAGCAATAGATATTAAAAAAGTTTCAGCTACATAGCCAAAGCAAATAAATTAAATTGAAATATATATATATATATAAATATACAAATAAATATTATATTTGTATGTGTGTGTGTGTGCGTGTGTATTTGCTACGATTTGTGGCAAACTAATGCAGTTGCTGTGTTGCGATCAAATAATATTTCAAAAATACATTTTCCCACAGAATAAACAAGCAAATATTTACGAAAAATTTGCTGCTGGCAAAGGCAGTCATGCTCAAAAGGAGGGCGTGGCTAGTGACTGCAAAAATGGGGTAGGAGCTTGGTTGTGCGAGGGGGGGGGGGAAGCATTGCCTGATGGAGTGCGTGTTGCATAGTTGCGAGTAAATAAGCTGGGAAACCCAAAACTTGGCTTTAATAAATAAACAGCGCTCACACACACACACACACGCTCACACTTCGAACTGCTAATGTTCTGGAGAGTGCAGCACACACACACCCACACCGATATTCTCTTCGCTCTTTTGTAAAATACTCTCTACAAATTATTCGTGTAGAAAAGTGGCAACATATTTGAAAAGTTTTCCAATCAATGCCAGGGCTATTAATAATTTATTGGCTGCTTTAAGCTCTAGCAGTGAGTGTGTGTGTGTGTGTGTGTGTAAACCTTTGTTAACTGTAGCTGCTGGATGATTAGGATACTTGGCACACACACACACACTCACTCACACACACATAGTTTTCTCTGAGTCAATTCAAAGTTCATATTATAAAATTGGATTTTATTGCATAAACAGTTCGTAAAAACTTTGTTTGCCCAACCGAAATTAGCCAAAACTGTGGGCGTGGCCACATCAATGTTTATTTATTGAGATGCCATGCTCCGCTCGATTGCGAGTGTATTGATTTTCGGCAAATATTGCAAATGCCGCAACAGCAGGAGCAGCAGCAGGAGTACCAACACTAGCAGGAGTAGCAGGAGTAGCAGCAGAAGTACCAACACTAGCAGGAGTAGCGGCAGTAGCTAACCGTATTACCACTTTCAGTTATTCAATTAAAAATACCGCATTCGCAACAACTTGTCAAAAAAAAAAGGGAAAATACTAAAAAAAAA
The DNA here is from genome assembly GCF_054131065.1 of Drosophila arizonae. Taxonomy (NCBI): domain Eukaryota; kingdom Metazoa; phylum Arthropoda; class Insecta; order Diptera; family Drosophilidae; genus Drosophila; species Drosophila arizonae. Next base: position 14,100,839 of record NC_142925.1, on the reverse strand, counting down.
AAATGCAAATACTATTAGGGCGCACGCTCAAGGGCTTTTGTGTGGGCGTGGCTGGCTGCGGCTTGACGCTGACCAAACACAACCCACAAATTTTGTGCTTTTCCTACCACACACCGAGAGAGAGAGAGAGCGAGTGAGAGGGAGAGCGAGTGAGATCGAAAGCATTTCTAGGCCGCATAGCAAAAAGTTGGTTGAAAATATTTACAGCACAACAAAAGCAAAAAAAAAAAAAAAACAATAAAAGGGAAAGAAATTAAAGTTCATGGCAGTAAAAATGTTTGTATACACGATGTCATATGGCATGTGGCATGCAGCAACAGAGACGAGACGATGGCTGGGGCACTTGTCAAGCGGTTGGCTCTATGGCAATAGAACAGAAATGTTTAGTTAGTTTCAGAGTCATTTATGCACTTGCACTTCATATTTGCCGACTCCAATCGAGGATGGCAGACACTGTGTGTGCCCATGCGTGTGTGCGTGTGTGGCTGGCATAAAAGGTAAAGGAAAAATCTTGTTGCCACAGACAAAGATATTGTGCGAGAAATACCTAAACTCGGAAGCCAAACTGACAGCAGAGATGCCGTTGCACTGGCCACGCCCACAATGCATGAGTGGGGGCAAGAAGAAGCTGCTGCGTTGACAATGTTGCAGTTGCAAGTTGCTGCAGCAGCAGTTGCTGTTGCTGTTGTTGTTGTTGTTGTTGTTGTTGCTGGCATTGTGAAAGCCGTTGCCATTGTTGGATCTTCTTTTGATTATGGTTCAGCGATTGTAATGCTGTTGCATATGGTCAGGAGATGAGCAAGAGGAGACGGGAGGGGGGAGACGGTAGACGGTAGACAGGAGTCGGGATGTCGGGGTATGTCGGTGTAGCAAAGACGCAGCCGCAACAGCCTGAAGCAGCCAGCTGGACCAAAAAGCAGTAGCTGCTGCAGCAAGCAGCTGTCTCTCTCTCTCTCTCTCTCGCTCTCCCTGTCTCTGTCTCTTTCTCGCTGCACTGTTGCCAATTGCTGCCATTTCCCGTATCCAATACATTGAAGCGTCCGTTCCAGTGTTTGCCGGAAGTTTGCTTCGCTTGGCTGGGATTACATTTTCCTGCTTGTGTCTTGTGCGAATGTCCAGCAGCCTTTAGTCCCCCCTCTCTCTCCGACTCCCTCTCCTTCTCTCTCTCTCTCTCTGTCTCTATGTTTCTCTGTCTGTCTGTATGCTGCTCTTAGTTGGAGGGCTTTCTCGATGGCAACAACCGAATATTGGCAAAAGACGCCAGCTGAATCGCCGTGTCGCCCATACGCCCCACCACGCCCCCTCCACGCCCACAATCTTGCGCTCTCTGTTATGTAAATGCATTTTCATGTTTTTGTTCAGCTTATCCTTAAAGTCTATAAATATTTTGTATTGAAAAGTAAAATTGAAGAATTTGTACATTTTACGAGAAAACAATTCCTGCTGCTGCTGCTGCTGCTGCTGTGTGTGTGTGTGTGTATGTGTGTGTGCTCTGCATATTGAATGTGCTAATAAAAAATACAAATTTGTACATAAAATTTGCTCAATTTTATTGCTCCTTATATGCGAAGCAGAAAGAATAACAGTTAAAAATTACCAAGAAACGCATAAATTTCGAATACTGGCAAATAATTCAAGAATCGCAACTAGACTGTGCTTAAATTATTATCCGAGTGAGTGAGGGAGAGAGAGAGAGAGAGAGGGAGAGAGAGGGAGGGAGAATGAGGAAAAGTGACAGAGAGAGGGATGGAGAGAGATAGATTCGTTTAATATTAACTTTTATATAATTATTTTTCCAACTGTGCTTAAATTATTATCCGAGTGAGTGAGGGAGAGAAAGAGAGAGAGACAGATTCGATTAATGTTAACCTTTAGAGAATCATAACTTCCCATTCCTTCCAGCTGTGCTTAAATTATTATCTGAGTGAGAGAGAGTGAGGGAGTGGGAGAATGAGAGAGAAAATGAAGATACATATATGCAATATTTGATTAACTTTTAATTAATTAAACTTTTAAATAATTATTTCCTCCTATATCTATATCTACATTATCCAATTTAAATAAAGGCAAGATCCCTAAAAGAACTCAAAGTCTAGTCAGTCTCTTCTTATGTTTATTGAGCATGCTTGCATTGAGTATAAATATATGCTTACTATGCTTTTCTCTGAGTGTATGCAACTACTCAGCAGAGCTGAAGTTTCAAGTGTTTTCTATGCCAATAGAGTTCAAGTAAATAGTTCCCTCAGGTGAATATTTTGGATGAGCGTGTATTCGCATCTGTTTAGACTACAAATGGAAAGGCAGTGATATTTTTCTTTCAGTGTATTCGCAAACGTAAATACGTTATGTAGTTATACATTATCTTTTATCACATATCACTTAAAATTAAATAAGAAAGCTTACAGAATCTTATATAAATTAGACAAAGCTCGAATTATTTATTTATTTATTTATTTATCATTTATATTCGCTCAGTGCATTCACACTCACACAATGGAGCAGTTACACATTGAGCACAGTTAAAGAATATGAATAAAGGCAAAACCGCATTAAAGCCACGCCCCTCACTGTGGGCGAAATGTGCTCTGGGTGCCGAGTGGACACGTCAGCAGCTGAAATAAATTTAAATGCGTGAGCAAATGCACTCCAGTACACACACACACGCACACAGGCACACACACATACGCGCACTTGCATAAATTATTAATTATACGTGAACAGTTTTTCGCCGGGCTTTGGGCCAGCTGTTTTTGGCTTGTTTAGCTGGCCAAATGCTGGGACCCGTGGTCCAGTGCGAAGGTCACAAGCGGCAACTGGTGCCCAAATATTGCGAGAGAGTGGGGAGAGAAAGAGAGAGAGAAAGAACAAGTTGGGCAATCTTTAAACGCGCGAGCAAAGTAAATGGAAGGCAAACATTTTGAGCCACAAAGCGGAATACAAAAAAAAAAGTTGGTCCAAACGCAGCCAGGGGCACAATTGAGGGAGAGAGGAAGGTAAGGAGAGCGAGAAAGATGGGGCTGGGTTTTTAGAGTAGGGCTGGGATGTGTGAGCGTATGTGTGCGCGCGTGTGTGTGTGTGTGCAAAGTTTGCACGTTGAAATCCTTTCAGTGTAAAACGGCTTTCGCAAACACATTTTAACCTAATTTACAGTTAAACATTAAATATGTAAAGCACGTCAGTTTCTGTGTGAACGCGTTGTATGTGTGTGTAGATGTGTGTGGTTCTGTGCGTGTGTGAGAAGAAGCCGCCACAGCAAGAGCCCTCTAACTCGGCTCGAGCTCGAGTCGGCTCTGTGCTCAGAAAAAAAAGTTACCTTATTAAATTGCCAATCGAAGCATGTAACTGTAAATTTGCATTGTGTGATGCCAGTGAGTGAGGCTTAAGGAAAGGTAGGCCCAACCGGGCAGGGCGTGAGCTGGGCAGCAGGCGGCGGCGACGGCCATAGGCAAATGTTGCTTAGGCAGCAGCAGCAGCAGCGACCATAATGGCAACTCTGCCTGACTGCTTATTGCTAATAGTAGCAACAGCAGCAGCAGGAGCAGCAGGAGCAGGAGTAGCAGCAGCAGAAACAGCAGCAGGAGCAGCAGGAGCAGGAGTAGCAGCAGCAGAAACAGCAGCAGGAGCAGGAGTAGCAGCAGCAGCAGCAGTTCCATCAACAATCATTGAACTGCTAGCTATACACATTGCTCATACGCACAGTTGCGCCTCTACAGAGAACACAGTGAGAGAGAGAGAGAGAGAGAGAGAGAGAGGCAGAGAGAGGGAGAGAGAGGGAGAGAAGGCGATAGAGAGGGTATGCTTCGGTATAGGGTTTTGGCCAAATCGAAATTACATATGCAAAAAGTTAACAATCACGTTCGTTTCTAATCAATTATTTTCAGCTCGACTATGGCAAAAGTTTTGCAGTTGCCTTCAACGGCCGAACTGAAGCGAGCTGCGAATTCTAGTTCAAATGCCATGAATCAGTTTCGTTCCGCTGCATAGATTGCTTACAACTATACTGCTATACTACTACTATAAGGTATAGCATATATAAATTATATATTATTATACGACATATGATAATATGATTTGATTGAACTAAATCTTGAAACTAGCTCACTTGCTCACAGCTGGTTCAATGTGAATGTAAGGCAACTCCAAATCTCAGCTTTGTACAAGTCTCAGCCTGATATTTGGGATCATATATTAACTATTTTATATATAAAATATATATTATTTATAATACTTATGATTATATGATTTGATAGCACTAAATCCTGCTACTGGCTCACAGGCTCCCAACTGGTTCAATTTGAATGCAGAGCAACTCCTCTTTGTTCTAGCATCAACTTTCCAAATATATAAACTGTATGCTCTGCATAATATATATATATATATATATTATGTTTTATCATTATATGATATAATGGAACTAAATCCTGGAACTTGTTCACTGGCTCACAACAGGTTCAATATGAATGCAAAGCAACTCCTGTTTGTTCTAGCCTTAACTTTCTATTCATTATATAATATAATGGGACTAAATCCTGCAACTAGCTCACTGGCTCACAACTGGTTCAATATGAATGCAGAGCAACTCCTCATTTCAGCTTTGTTCCAGCCTCCACATGCTGCTTCACAGGCTTGTGGCATTTGGAGTTGAGCCAATAACTTTTGCATCGATAATTTCATTTATGATCGCTCTTGTCTCTGTCCTCATAAGCAGAACGCAGCTCGAGCAGGAGCCGGCAACAATTGGGGCCCGAGGAGATGTTTGTAATTAGCAGCTGTGACTCGGCTTCAGCGCGTAAATCGAGTTTGCTCAACTACTCAAGCCACATGCATGGGTGTAGGAGAGAGAGATAGAGAGAGAGAGAGTGGGAGTGAGAGTGAGAGAGGGAGCGAGGCCGTCATCATCAAAGTTTGGAAATTGTAACTGAAATCGAGTTACTCAATGCAGGTAAATCAAATGGCAAATCGAGGTAAATAATAAAAGTGGCAAAGCGCAAGGAAATTGCGAGCCAGCGAGGCGAGTTTTATTGAAATGCCACAGCACACATACACACACACACTCACACACACACAGACACATAAATATAAATATGAAACATGATGATCGGACTGAAGCCGTAGCCGTAGGTCAGCTCTAATGGCACTCGGAGCAGCTGAGCGGGATTGGGTGGAGCCTTGGCAGTTTGTTTGCTGCTCCTGCCCTGGAGCTGGCCTCTCGACTGCAAGATTTACGCGTATTTGCGTAAAGTAAAATTTACGCCTGAATGATGAAGTGCCTGGTGCCTAGTGCCTGGTGCCTTGTGCCTTGTGCCATGCCATGCCATGCCTCGGCTTGCTCTGCCTGGCTGAGCGAGCGCCTTGGCAACGTTTGGCTGTTTCAGTCAGTGTCAAGTGCCCACGCCAGCCCCGACTCCTGCGACTTATCCTTTGGCTTCGCTAAGCCACTCAAGTGCAACTTTAAAACTTCCAAAAAAAGCGAGAGAGAAGCGAGAAGCGAAAAAGTGTATTGACTGGCGCGTATTACTCAAAGAGGAAACTGTCGCTGCCTAAACCTTCCGGGCGTGGTTCGAGGATGTGGCTACAGCCCGGGCGGTGCGGGCGCCCAGCCGGAGGTATGCGGCGTGCGGCATGTGGCAAGCATCGTGCGTCGTGCGTAGCACATTTTCCGCATCAATGCACGTTTATTTTACTGCTAAAGCCTTTACGAATGAATGAATGAGTGCCTCGAAAACAGGCGAACGCCCACAATGCCACGCCCTCACCGCCCCCATCGCCTATCACTCCAGCAGTCGCCCTTCACTTCTGCTTCAAGTGGCTTACGCCTCCGGCTGCCATTTTGTTGAGCCTTTGTTTTAGTTGCGCAGACTGCAAAGTTAAAGGCAAAAGAAAATCACGATGCATATTTCCTAGATTTCCTTCGTTTTTTGTGATTTTACACAGAAAATACTAAAATATAAAATAAAATAGAAAGAGCTAAAAATAATAATAAAAAAAAATCGTATTACCAGTAAATGTGGCTAGCAAGTTTTTCAATTTGCGCTTGCAAACATATTTATTGATTTCCGTCTCCGTCTCCGTCTCCGTCTTCGTCTCCTGCTGAACCACAGTCAGTGGCACAGTGGTTAGAGTGCTTGGCTGGCTGGCTGCTTGGGTAATTAAAAATATTTCTGAGCCAAGTGAAACAGCCGGATAATTGAATTAACTAATCTGCACTTGTTTCCGTCGTTGCCATTGGAGAACTTTAAACCACTTGTGGCAGCCTCAATCGAATCAATGTGAACTGGGAGTCAGGCATCGCCAGCGCAGCCAGGCAACAGTCGGAGTAACTTTTGGCAGCGATAGTTGTCGCTGGGAATGTCGATTGGCTTCTTTATATGCTTCATTATGCAGATTTCGTATAGGAAATTAGCTGGCAAATCCGATTCGAAAGACACAAACAGACCCAAGTGCCCAACTTATGAAACACTTGTACGACACGCAGCCACTTCTTCAGCTCCAGCTCCTTTTGCTCCAGCTCCTGCTCCCGCTCTCTATCCTCCCATCCTCGAGAGTTCGACCTACTTGTGCGCCGTTCAGCTTCAGCGCACAGCAACAACAATAAACGCACAAATATAACCAAAATTTATGGCTTTGCCAAATGCTTAACTGTTACAGCTAACTGCCGGCAGAGTTCAATACTTTTGCCTTGGATTTTGACAGGCTCTCGCAACGGGTTCTACTTGAAATATTTTGTGTTCGCTTTTTTGTTCTTTTCGCTTGAATACAGGTGAGTGTTGCTTGTTTTATTTACAATTAGCCTTATCTCTTTGCTGTTTAAGTTTTGAATCGGGTAACAGCTTGTGTTAAATGTTTGAAGCCTGTCACATAGCGATTTCTCATCTGAATTATTTCTCTCTCTCTCTCTCTCTCTCTCTCTCTCTCTCTCTCTCTCTCTCTCTCTCTCTCTCTCTCTCCCTCTCTCTCTTTCTCCCTATCTCTTAAACAGCAACAAGAAGACGATTTTCAGCACATTTTTAAGGAGCCTAATATTATTAAATATTTAATAAGGTCTTATATTAAACGTATACTTAATTAGCCTAAGGTACTGATTATTTAAATTAAAAAAAAAATATATATAGAGAGGGCTTATATGAAAAAAGAAAGAGAGAGTCAGAACTCTTTACACAAGATTTTCATAATCTCATTCAGAAGTCTTATATGAAAAGAGCGAGAGATATTCATTCTTAACCAGCCTAAGGTGCTTCTAATATAAATATATAACTTAATAATATTTCGAGCTCATATGAAAACAGAAAGAGAGAAAGAGAAAGAGAGAGAGAGCTCTTTAACCAAGACTCTTCATAAATCACATATAGAAGTCTTATATGGTATGAGCTCTCTCTCTCTCTCTTTCTGTCTCTCTCTCTCTTTCTTTGACCGCTCTATGTGATTTTCATAAATTCAAATATTCAAATAATAAATTCCTTAAGCCCATTAGCTATTCATGCTTAATTGCTCCTGCTCGTTCCATGTTTATAGCTCATATTTATATTACAGGCGTCTCTATGCTATTTATGTTTGTATTTATAGAAGAGATCTTTTGTCTGCCCAATCTTTCAATCTATATATCTCTATCTCTTTCCCTCACTATGTTTATTCCCTTTACGTTAACTCGCTTTTCTGAGTACAATTCGTTATGGGATTATGCTTTCCCTGCCAACTTACACATAGGCTTATTGCTTTTGTCTGCCTCTCCGAAATAGAAGTTCTCCATGCGATTACCAGAAATTCAACTCGTTTTTTGTGATTATACAAGTATGGGCTGCATTTCAATCATCGGACTAATCTTAGTTCACTAGGAAATTCCCTTTCCTATGTCTCTCTAACTCTCGCTCTTTACTATCTCTTCTGCCAGAGGCCGTTCTATGTGATTTTCAGATTTTTAATAAGCTTTTTTTTTTGTGGTAAACTTTTACAATACAATGGGGAACAGAGTGCACCACTCAGCCTAAGCACCTTAGCTTGTTTTTCATTATTATTTGCTTATCCTTGCTGTTGTTGTTGTTGTTGTTTTTGTTGTTGTTGTTATCACTCCTGTGAGTGTGGTTTAAATTTATAGTCGGCTCTGCTTCTGCTGTGCTTAAAGCAAACTTCGATTTTGTATTTAAGATGAGGCTAGGAAAGGTAGGGTAAGGTAAGGCAGGGCTGGGCTGGGTTCAATTAAATACATGCGGCCAATCGCTTTTCTTTTTTTATGTGCACGAGAGAACTGGTGAGAGGAGGACAGAGGGAGAGTTTTGTGCCTGGGTTATGAAGAGCACGTGAATACCATTGCCATTGCCATTGGCTTGGGCTGCTGTTGCTTTGAGGAGGGAGCGGGGATGGGGAGAGAGAAAGAGTTTTTGCCCGTCGACGTTAAATGTCGACGCGAATTTCATTAAAATAAACTTTTTCTACGACGTTTCGAGTTCATTTTCGTTTTATTTGCGTGGCTCGAACGATGGCAAAAAATCACTGCCAAGCACTTTTGCCCTTTTTTTTTGCACCTTTTCCACCTTTGCTGCTTCTGCTTACTTTTTTTTTTTTGCTTCTTCATCTTCTTCTTCACTTTCGCCAGCGTCACAGTGGTTTTTATGGTCGCCGGGGATTTTACGGCAGCAGCGCCAACGGCTCATTTCCTTGCTGCGTGCGGTGCTGGAGAGGGGGGGAGTGGGGAGAGTGGAGTGAGAGGGCAGGTGGTAGATGCGGCACCCGTTCCTAATTTGAATACCTGCCTGAAAATCGGACCGTTTCAGAGCTGAAGCAGCCTCTTGATAACGCGCGCCATTCTTTATTGCCTTTAAATGTTTTTCGAGTTGCCCGAAAACCATGAAAGTCTTGGCCCATAAAAAATAGCTGGCGCTCGCCTGCAGCTAGCCAAGTTGAAGTTGTTGGCCTCAAGCAATTGCTTATCGGGCGGGCATTAAAGCCAACCGACGGACGATTGATCTGCATGCATTACGATATATACTAGAGTATATATATGTAGAGAGAGAGAGAGAGAGAGAGAGAGTATATATCGTGCATATGCTAGCATCCGCCTCAAGCCTTCACGGTAGTTTGCTTTTGATGAACTGGTGAAGGGAATGGTGAATGGCGGCTGGCGGCTGGCATGGAACAGTGGACAGTGTGGACTAAGTGAAGGGCTCAGTGCCAGAAGCTAAGTGCTGCTTCCTGTGCTCGTGCCATAAATTCGCAGCCAGCTGAAGGAGAGTAGAGGAAGAGGAAGAGCAAGAGCAGGAGCAGCAGCAGGAGCAAGTGCAGGCCAAGCTCACCTACAACGAGCAACGGCCCAGTTATTGTTGCAATTAATAAGGACGACGATGATGCTGGCTGGCTCCGGCGGCTGTCTGCTGTGCCAGCAGCCTGGCCTGGCAGCCTGGGGTCAGCGCAGTCTCGACTGCGGCAGCGTGAAATGTCCTTTTTGCCCATTACATTTGCATTGGCCTTACAAGCATTTCGCATTTCGTGTCTCGCATTTCGCATCTCGCATTTAACAACAATAAGAGCGGGCATGCAACAACCAGAGGCCTGCAACAAGACTCGACAGCAATCTCGTCGACGTCGCTAACAGCTCGTAGCGAACAGGAGGAAGAGCTGAACAGCTGGAGCAGGAGACTGGAGGAGGTTGGAGAGGACTCGAAGGAGGCGAAGTAGCAGCAAGGAGTAGGAGCAACATTTATTGTTTGCAAAGCCTTGTTTATTATTTTACGTGCATTTCACTCCCAGCATCTTCGGCTGTGGGCAGGAGGCAGGCAGGCAGGGTGCGGCAGGGTTTGCCAACTCTTTATGTTTCGGTGCGACATTTGTAAATAGGCAAAAGGTCTGCTCACTGCTGGAGAGGATTTTTCAGCCTGCTGCTACTCCTGCTCCGGCTCCTGCTACTCCTGCTCCGGCTCCTGCTACTCCTGCTCCGGCTCCCGCTGCTGCTGCTTCATTTTTCATCTGCTCTGGCAGCGATTTTATTCACTCTGCTCCTTCGGCTGATGTTTGCCCATGGCCGCTCAGCTGCACTTTGTCCGACTTTGGACTTGGAATGCGGTTTCCTTTATGCGTTTTAATGCCCGTTTCTCGGCGTCGCCAAAAGTCCTTTTGTTTGTACACTTGTATTTTATGTTCGCAGCAAAATTTATGCGCCGCTAAGTGGATTCGTGGATTTCTGCGTTCACAGTGGCTGTTCCAACATCCACATTTTACGTAGCGCACAAAGGAAATGCAATGCAAACACACTCACACAAAGAGAGAGAGAGAGAGAGAGATGGAGAGAGAGTGAGTCAGAGAGTGCTCCAGCCAGTGCTGTCCAAATAAATCTAACAGAATAAAAACGCAGCACGCCTAATTAAATACAAATACAAAATAAAGTTGAAAGTTAAAGAGCAGAGCAGAGCGCCCGTTCGATGCTCAGATTCTCCGGTTCCAGCATCCGGCGAAATCGTCAAATAAATGAGTGCGAAATGCAATTAACCTGCGCGTGCCCAGGATTCTGTTCGAGCAGCACGAGGACCATTTATTACGCCATTTATCGAACAACTTTCCGACTTTCGCTCACTCTTACCCAGTTGCTTCGCCTGCTCCTGCTCCTGCTCCTGCCCACCTCGTCTTATCGTTCGCCCATAAAATTGTAGCAAGTACAAATCTTCAATTAACACAAAGACACGACGGCCCCAAGTCCAGCTCCAGCTCCAAGTCGAATGGGCGCAGGCAAATGGAAATGGTAAAGCCCAAAAAACCAAAAAAAAAAGGTGATTCCTGCTGCTAATTGGAAACCGAGGGGCAAGGAAAACCAGCGAGAGAAAAAAAACCGAACCGGAAGTCTAGGGCAAAAATAAGAAGGGAAACGCAAAGAAAACAACGGTACTGCAATGGTCAGTCAGCGTCGAAATGATTGTCAATTTGAAGAATTAATGTAGAATGGGCCATAAAATGGGAATGACCTAGGCGAAAGGTCGATAGTGGCTGGAGAAGAGGAGAGAAGAGATGAGTGAGAGAGAGAGGAGAGATGAGAGCTGAGAGCTTAAAGAGCTAAACAGGGATATGACCTTCATGGGCATAGGTTATATCTGTCTCGCTCTCACTTCCACTCTCTCCTATCTCTCTATCTGTTTAGCCTGCCAAATTGATTTTCATATTCATTGGCCTAATAGGAGGGGGAGGGGGGGGGGGGTGTTGCAGGGGGACGACGGCGCTAAGGTTGAAGCTCATAAATTAAACATGCGGCACATAAACTAAAGTGAAAAATGCCAGCAGCATTATGGAAAGGGTGAACGGAGAGGGGGGGGGGGGGGGGGGGGGAGACAAGCTCACATTTAACTGTATATTTGAAATATTTTAAATATAAATTTCAATATTTAACTACGTCGCCGACAGGAAACGGTTGGCCCAAACGGACGCTGGGGCAAAAGGGATTCAGGAAGCGCCATGACAGCGGAAATGATCCATCGACCTTGTTGCCGTTGCCGTTGCCGTTGCTGCCAAACTGGCTCAACCCGCCCCGGCCACACGCCCCTGCAGCAATTTATTTGGGCATTGGCCAAACGAAAAAAAAAAACAAAATAAATGGGGGGTTTCAGAGTTGGAGCGAAAGGTTTGCCCAAACCACAAAACGTTGAAAATATTTGTATTTCCACTTATTTGCATTAATGCCATGAGTCGATCTGAAAGTTGATGTGTGCGTGTGTGCGTCTGTGTGTGTGCTGGGCAACCTGTGTGACCCACATGGGCCATAAACAAAATCCCAACAAATATAACAACAGCAAGAGCGCCAAAAATATTTATAAATCATAAGCAAAGATTACATTTTGGCATTACAAACTGCTTGAGCAAATATTTGCAGGGGCTTTAAGCCAGTTTTGAGTAAGCCAAGCAAAAACGTTAACTGAAATAACTGAAAATTGAACCTTCGAAAATTGACAGCAAATCAAAGGGCAAAAGTTGTTAGGGAAAATGATTTGGATTTTTCAAATGATTTTCAACACTCATTCTAAATCGAAATATTGGGCTATACATCTACAAAAAAACAAAAAAAAAAAAAACAAAAATACAAAAATAAAAAAAAAATAAGAAAAAATAGAACGACAAATCGAAAAAAGTTGAAAAATTCTGCACAAATGTCCCGAAAATGTATTTCTAGTAATTGAGCTCATTTCACAACTAGCCAAGAGAGGAACTGAAGTCGATTCGACTCTTCGAGTGTATAGCTAATTGAAAATATGCAAATCAAGGAACTGGCATTGGATATAGAGAATACGGCGATACCGAAGCACGGAAGACAGGAGACGAGTTGGTCCGACTATGTTGAGTGCAGCAAGTACTTCAGCGGATTCAAAGGTCGCAGCCAGTCGACGCCCTGTATGCCGATAAGGAAGCGAGAGAGAGAAGCGTCTACCACGTCCACTCCGGCCGTTCCCAATCTGAGCTTGGCCTGGCAATTGGCCTGCAGTCCGGCCACCGAAGCCGTCAAGCGAATGGCCCACAGCGGCGAGCTGGCGCCCGGCAAGGCGGACGCTGACAAGCCGCAGGCCGATCCGAGGCCAAAGAAGCTGAGGCAGTCGAGCATGAGCCCAAATTTAAAGGATGCGCCCAAAATTCTGGTCGTGAATGCGAACCTGTTGCGCGACTATTGGAGCCAGAAGTCGGGTGATGCGCGCAGCGATGAGCGGAAGCGAGCGTCGGAGGAGCTCGACAAGGAGGCCACGCCGCCCAAGAAGACGGAGCTGAAGATCAAGAATCCCTACGTTGTGCCGCTCTGCTACCGGCCCACCCGCATCATGGGCCCCAAATTCAGTCTGGAGCGGCAGCAGCAGCTGCAGCAGCAGCAACAGCAGCAGCAGCAGCAGCAACTCATGCAACAGCAGCAGCATCAGCTGCAGCTCCGCAGCCGCTACTCCAAGCCCCTGCAGCATGTGGCACGACTCGCCCAGTACCAGATCGAACATTGCCCCAAATATGCTGTGCCCCGGGAGTCCCTCTACAGCAATCCCAAGCGGGGCAGTCGCTACTGCGGCAACTTCTACTACAACTAGGCGGCCTTCAGAGGCGACATCTGGAGCCACGGACCTGGTTGCTGCCGTTGGCTGTGTGGTTGCTGCTGTGCAGCTAGCTGTTAAATATTTCCTGCCGTCTCGATATATTTTTATTTGTTACATATCATAATCTAATATAATGTTTGCGATAGTTTTGGTAATTATTTAACGGCTAGCTGTTTTACTATGTAGAAAAGGGAGAGGGGGTATGAAAAGCAAAATACAGTCGAGTCTCAATAATTCCAAATTCGATTTACACAGATATTCAAATTTTGAGATTTATCGATAACGAATCTTTTAAGGGAACCGAATTTTTATCGATTTATCGCGATTTTCGATTTATAAATTATCGAGACTGAGCTGTATTAGATATGCAAAAATTATTAAAAATAATAATATATATTTAATAATTATTAAATATATAATTCAATAAATGTAAGTCAAATCTAATCAGATCAAAGTCGAAAATGAACTAGTTGAGACATTTGGAACTAGTTTTGATATATAATTATTATCATAGCGCAGTTTATTTATGCTTTGGGCCTGACAGGCAGCTGTTGCTGTTAATTGGACAACAACGGAAAGCAGATCTCCTTGTGCCGCCTCCTGCTGCTCCTGCTGCTCCTGCTATCTGCCCTTGAATGACCTGCGAAGGAAGTTTTTGGTTTTTTGGTTAATTTTTGGTTTGGTTTGGCTTGGCTTGGGGTTATTTTTAATATACTCGCACCTTCTTGGCCATAAAATGTAATGGCACGGGGCATGGGGCATGGGGCATGGGGCAGAGTGGCGGGGAATACAATTAAAATCGAAACGAACGAACGAACGAACAAACAAACAAACAAATAGCGAAACAAAGCAATGAAAACGAGCAAATAATGAAGTGGATAAAGTTTGCTCGAAAAGACGCAGACGTGGAAAACCAAACTGAATCAACAGAAAGAAGAAGGAGCAGTAGGAGCAGCAGCAGGAGTAGAAACAGCAACAGCAACAGCACTAGACTAGCTAGACAACAAAAAGGAGGCGGGGCTGGTCTGGAATTTTGAGTGAAATTCAAGGTATTGCCAAATCGAAGCAAAGAAAACAGAGAGAGAGAGAAAACAAAAAAAAGGTTGCGAGCAGAACAACATGGCGAAACTTTTGTAATTACAATAAAATTTTCACAAATAACTTTCAATTGTTTGCGTGCGCGTGTAACTGTGTCTATGAGATGATTGTGTGTGTGTGTGCGTGTGTATGTGTGTGTGTGTGTGTTACTGTGGCACCTTGAAAATAGGCCACGCATTTAGAAAGTGCCACCAAATGCGTATCGAAAGCCATGCGTTTATTTCGTATGCCAAATTGCTGAGCAGCAAAAGGAGGTAAACGAATAGAGAATAGAAGAGAGAGAGAGAGAGAGGGTGAGAGAGAGGCCTGCTCGACTAGCAGCTACCTTGTAACTAGAAGTGGGTGTGCTTCCATAGATACTCATATAAAAATACTTAATATCTTAGCAATTTAACATTATTATTATTATTATTAATATTAGTATGATCGCATATTTCCTAAACTGAAAAAAACCTGAAAGCACAAATTAAGTTGCATTAAGTGAGGTTAGAGAGAATGTAGAAGAGACGACCCTGATTTATTTATGTTTAACTGTTTTATATAGTGGAATCGTAAAGTAGATCAAGGGGATCATCGTTATACCCGGAAGACGCTAAAACCGTATAGTTGGCTCATAAAAGTTTGTCCGGTCCACGGAGTCGTTCTAACCGGACTTTACTGTATTTCTATATGATAGGTATTTTTATGGACTATTTTATTATAATATAAATTAAATTTATAATGAAATTTGAATTTGAAATTTCGATTTAATATAATTTTAGTATTGTTATATGTATAAGATAGGTATTATTTGCGGATCATCTTATTATATCTTTATTTCTTTCATTCTGAGTTTCCTGAAATAAATTAGAAAATTTTATTGAAATAGTAAGAGCTTTAATTACTAAATAAAGTCAAATAAACTCAAAAATGTTTCTTTTTGTGGGCATCACATTTTTTATACCAAAATACTAATAGTATTTACATCTATATCAAGTCGAAGTCCTCAGTTTATAAAAACTGCAGAGCTTTTGCAGCTTGATCAGTTCTTAATGAGTTATATGTATTATGAAAAAGTAACCTTCATATAGTATATATATTCAACTTGTCATACCAATCTCTTGAACTTGACCTACGCCTATGTGGCATTCACTTCTAAAACATTTGATTTCGTTTACAGCTAGTTGAGTTCCCTTGGGTACAGGGTATCTATCAAATGAAAAGAAAACACTGAGCAAATTGTGTGTGATAGTATAAAGTGTGAGCAAATTAGAAATTGTAATTTCAAAATAAAGAAGTGCATGAGGGGAGAAGCGAACAAATAAGAAGAAGAATAAGAAGAAGAAGAAGTTACTTCAAGTAAAACAATTCATAGAATTGGACTTAAAGCTTGGACCAAACATTAGGCCAAAGTTTGGGGAATATTGTTTGCAAATGAATCTTAAGTTTTGCACAACAAGTGTGAGACTGTGTGCGTGTGTGTGTGTGATGGTTCATTTTACCGCACAAATATTTGTTGTTGTGTCTGTGGAAATATTTGCATTTAATTTCATAAAAGTGTCGACAGCAACTCGACAGCCAAGCAGGCTTTTAGCATAGTTTGCCTTAAAAATTGTTGCAATACGAGATGCATAGTGAAGCAATGGGAGTGGCGAGGCGGGGGGTGGGGCAGCAGGTGAAGTTGAAGTTGTCCTTTGAGCTGGTAATGCACGAAAGACAAACAGAAAAACACATGGCCAAGAGCGCTGGGGTCGTGTGTGTGTGGGCATGGTCTGAATCAACAACAATAAACAAATAATGCATACAATGGCGGCCTACTAAATAACAACAGCAACAGCAACAACAACTGGAGCTGAAGATAAAGCAGAAGTAAAAGAAGCCCTTGCAACCCCCAAACAAAAACAAAAACGAAAAGAAGAAAAAGAAAATCGAGTGACACGAAAAAAAAAAGAAGTAAATTCTCCCCCTCTCAATGACTCAATGGTTAACAAGGCACACATCAGCGTATGGCAAGGGGAGGGCTGTGGGCAGGGTGTGGGGCATTCTGGCTTAGAGGTGTGCGCTAAAGATAACGAATCTCTGCTGACGAAAAAAAAATACGAAAAATACGAAAAAAAAGTTGCGATTGATGTGCCGAATTGTGGCAGCCAGGCATGGATCAAAGCCAGCGGCTTAGCAGCTAAACAGAGCTGAAACGTGTGCCAGCTGGTGGGAGAGAGACTGCTAGATACCCTGCAATTGTGCAGTGGAAGAAGGTGGATTGATGAGTGATACATATATGATATAATACAAACGAACTGTAGTCAGAGTTAGTTGATATAAGCACAATAAAAAGTCAGAGTTAGTTGATATAATTGTAATTGGGCTGTGAAATATGTTGGATTGCACAGGCGTTGGTATACCCTATACGCATAAAGATACCCATTTGCTTCCTCTATATACAAATACATATATGCTACACATATACACAAACACACACACACATTCATTGCTTAGTTAGCACCTTCTTAATGCAAAAAGGACAAATTGTTTATTCTGTTATACCCTGTATATGTAGCTCAAGCGGGGTGTATACTGTTATGCACAATTTTCTATATGAATTATATTCAGTCCTTTGAATTCCTGGTAGAATATAGAAAAACATATTGGAATTCGATATTCTGTTATACCCTGTACTACACTAGATACTAGAGGGTATGTTAGGCATTGCAAGGGTATATATATGCATATATAGAGTGCATATATGGAGTGCATATGGTTTCCATATTAAATATTTTAATATACAGAAAATACGCTAGAGCTTATTCATTTGATAATCTACCCTGTAAACACAGTGAAGGGAATTGTAGCTAGCTCATGTCACATGTAACCAATTAAGGGTGAGTATATACTCACATATGCATAGGTATGTACATATATGTCTCTCTATCTCTCTCTCTCTCTCTCTCTCTGTTTCACTCTCTCTCTCTCTCTTTCTCTCTCTCTGTCTCTCTCTCTGTTGCTTTCCTACTCCCTCTATCTTTATATGTATAAGCTATATAGTATCATTCACTCGTATACGTATATAATCTGTCTGTCCGTCTGTCCGTCTGTCCGTCTGTCCCACTGTCTGCCGATCTGTCGTGTGCCGAGTGACGTCTCCAGCGCTGGCTGCCCTGCTGATTGTGGCCGAGTCCCGCTGGAGCAACAGAGACTGCATTTCCTGCCACTTCCGGGTTTGGGAATCACAAATAATTCCACTGCAGCTGGCGCAAAGAGACGAACGGCTTGTTAAAGAGCGCTGGCTGTGTGGGCTGCTTGGGGGCGTGGCTGGCATGGCGTGGAGGGCGGGGGGATAAATGATGTGCAAAATATACAATTTGAAATGGAATATGCGTGCTTTGCTGCTGCTTCTGCTTTGACTTGTTCCTTATCTTCTTCCCCTTCTACTTCCCCTTCTTCTTCATCTGCTTCTGGTTTATTTCCAGCTATCAGAGCATCTGCTTTGTGCTTGGTTCAAGGACACAAGGCACAAGGAGCAGGCACTGGCTGTTTGTCATTTTCTTTATTGTTGTTGTTGTTGCTGCTGTTATTTCTATTTTCTTTTGTCTGTTCTATTTTCTGCTTTCTGTTTTTGTTTTCCTTGCTGTTTTTCGCTTCGCTATGTTTTCGCATAAAGAGATTAGCACTCAATTTTAAATTGAAGCTTATTAGGCGGCACGCCCACTGCCTCTGATAGTCGCTTCCTCCCCCAACCCCTCCCCCGCCCCCCACCCACCGTTTGTTGATTGAATTGCGCACTTGGCCCAAATTCAACGTTTCTAAGGATTTAATCTGGCTTTTATTGTGCCTTTGGCTGCCCTTTCTGCCTGCCACGCCCACATTGCTTAAGCTACTAGCTTCCGCGACCTCTCACCCTTTCTCCCCCACCCCCTGGCTCCAGCGGAGCAACAGTTAGCTGCTATTTCACATCCAAATTCATGTCTATTCCAGGCAAATTGCACGCGAAGCTTTCCCGCGGGGTTTGTTGCGTGTAGCGAGCAAAGAGTAACAAGTGTTTGCTACCCCTCTCCCTCCCTCTCCCTCTGTCTCTCTCTCTCTCTCCATTTATCTACATATTTTCTTACTCACACACACACAGCCATATTCGCGTGAAGTAATTCTCTTGCAAATGAAATGAAAATTACTTACACTTGCCAAGGGAATTTCATGGGAGCGAGCATAAGAAGGGTAGGGGATAGAGGGAGGCAGCGAGAGAGCGTGGAATATGACAATGATATGCACATAAACAAGAAAACAGCAATTATCATTGGTATGTGGAACAGAAAATACTCTAGTAGACATGAGAGATGGGCATAGGCAAGTCTTATATTTATTAAAATATGCTATTCTTATATTTTATAAATATTTTTATATTTTTATTTTTTTAGTTTATATTTAAATTCCACTTTTAATTTATTAATTTTTTTTTTTTATTTGTACATTATTATTTTCCTTGCAGTTGCTGCCGATGCCTAAGCAAATCACAACGAACATGTTGCAACTACTACAACTGTATAGTCTTCTACAACGCACGCATGCCTTGTATAACAGTTTTGCTATGCACACAAAAAACATCGAATTATTATAAGTTCACATTCAACAGCATCATATACGTATAAGACGACTGATATTAGCAGATGTTCGAAGCTGGCTGTGCCTGTACAGTGTACACACAACAGACTCATACGAGTATAGTAACTACTTAGGCAAGCGCAAACCCAAACCACCTCAACTGCATATACTTATAAACGTAACTTATATTTGTTATGCATCCAACAGCAGTCTCATAATCTGTATAAGCAGCCGGCTTACTTTATCGTATACTCCAACCACCACTTATATTGTATGCGCTCGGGTACAGAGCAAAGGCAAAGCAAGAGTGGTGTATACGAGTTACAGCATACGCAGAGAGACACAGTCCGTATAAGGCAAGACAGCATACGTACATAGGCACACTCAATATAAGCTAAGCATCACTGTATAAGACTGCCAGCATACCCATACGAGCCACGTATAATTCGACACATTTCGAAGCTCGAATGTCTGACACTCCTCTGGCTCGCGTTCGTATAAGAACAGAGACTAAAGTGTATAAGCATAGACCAATAAGAGAGAGAGCGAGCGTAAACCGGCTGCAAGCAAACAAACAACAAGCCAGTCACCTGCAATGCCAGAGCGTGGAACCAAACAACACACAATGAGACCAATTGTTTTTGTTATCACATGAGCGCTCTCCTGCTTTCACGCTCTCTCTCCCTCTCTCGGGTTGTACAAGTGAACGAAGACGAAGGCGTCGTCGCTCGTGTGCGTTTGCCTTCGTCGGCTGCAGCTTTGCCTGATGATGGCGATGGCGGCTGCTGCTGCTGCTGCTTCTGGTGTTTCTGCTGGTGCTGGTGCTGCTGGCTTCGTCAGTTAGAAGTTTTAGTTCGGTTTTAGCTCTCATTCTGTGTGGACGCCTCGAATACAGTAAACGCGGCCCGTCGTCATCAAGTGCGTCGCACGCACACACACATACTCTGACGCAGTCGGGTACTGGCAACTCACACACACACACTCAATCGCTCGCTCGCCCAAAACATACGCACACACACACATGTACACATGGTGGTCCATTCGGCAGCAGCAGCCGCCGCGGTAACAGCGCCAAAATTATCGAGTCTGCGCCAAAAGTGAATTCAATTGTTAATCTTAAAGCTGAAGCTGGGATATATTAAGCGAATGTATCAGCGAATGTACCCAAACACCAAGTGCAAGAAGTGACCAAAAAATTTGTAGGGCACACGTTTCTGCTCCTCCTTAGCGCCGCGGCGCCTCCTCTCGGCTTGATTCGTTTGTCCTCGTCAACAATTTCGCTGTTGTGTTTTGTCGCGCGGCTTTCGTTAGTTGCGTGTCGCGTGTATTGCCGTCTCTCTCCTCGCACTCCGCACTCCTCGGTATCTAGTACCCAGCATCTCTCTGCTCTCTCCTCGCTCCGCGCCTTTCTTTCGCCCTCTGTCACCGTCACGTAACGGTAGGTCCCGTTGCCCGCAAACATGGCCGCACTCGATCGCGGCTTAGCCTAAGCTGTTGTTGTTGCCCAGCAATAAATTGTATAGGGTATTTCATTGATCGAATTGCCATTATAACAATAACAATAACAACAACATCTGTAGCTGGAGCAACTAACAACAAATGCGGCGCTGCAGCAGCAGCGACAACTGCAACTGCTGCTTGTTATAGCATTCAGCTTCTGTAGCGTTACGAATAGAGCGAGCAGCAATTTCCCCAACAGCAGCAGCAACAACAACTACAGCATTAGCAGCAACAACAACTGTAATAACTACAGCTAAGATCGAGAGGAAGCAGCAAAATGGCATTGAGCGCACATGAAAAAGAAGCAGCAGCAGTAGCAAAAGCAACTCAAATGCAACAACAGCAACAACAGACAAGAAAACGCAGACGAAGCAAATGCAGCAGCAGCAGCAACAAGAGCAGCAACAATTGCTGTTGCCGACAACAACGGAAGCAGCATAAACAACAACAACAACAACATAATTCACATTGGATTAAACAACTTCAACTGCTTTGCATTGGTAAGTCTCTTAGTTTGACATATCACAGAGTAGGTAGAGTAGGCGTGGCAGCCCCTTCAGCAGCTGTTGCAGCTGCTGTCCCTGCTCTTTCTACTGCACTATTTAATGCTCTACCCAAAACCCAATACCCTGACCCTAAGCCCAGCTCATTAGGCCAAAGCACAAGGCATTTCATTTGACTTTTGCGGCTGCCAAACGAATTGCAGCAGGAGATCTCAGTGAGATGCACTTGCAGAAATTTATGGCCGAGTTTTCAATGGGAATCGAAATTTTCGTTAATTTCTAAATATTCAAATATATATAGGTTAAAATGGGAGGCATTGTGAAAAGACATTTAAGACCCTATATGAAATAGCTTTGGCAAATAAATATGGATATTCCCAAAATAAGTGCATATGATAATAAATAATTGATAAATTATAGATAAATATGGAAATAATTCTATTCAGATAATAAATAAACGTATATTTATGAATAAATATTAATTATATATAAAAATATGAAAATAAATAGAAATAAATATTATTATATTATATAACTAAATAAAAATATACTTATATACTAAAAAAAAAAAAAAATAAAATAAAAAAATAAATGAAAAACTATGAAAATAAATATATACAACAAATAAAAACATATTAAATATTAAAAATTAAATGAAATAAAATAAAACTAATCTAATACAAAAATATACTTAAATTAAAAATTAAAAAAATATTTTTTTTTTTTAATCTTAAAACATTATATATGTTTATCTTAAAATAAATATTGAAAGGAATTTAAAAAACATGCAAATTGGGCTAACATAAATATAAATTAATTATATAAATAATTAAATCTATAAATCACAATTATAAATATTATAAAATATAAATCCGAATATATAAAAAATTTAAGTAGTATAAATAAATAAATCAAAACAATACATAAACAAAATTAGCTGAAAAATCAACATTTTAGACGAACATCTCAAATCTGTCTGCTATTTTAATAAATTTATAGATGTGCCCAAAAGCTTCAGGTTCTTTAAGAAACGGTCTACCTTTTCATTTTTTTCTTCATGTGTATCTATGTGAGACAGTGTCCCTCTGTCCGTTTGTATGTTTTGGACTTTGCGGTTGGCCTAACTTCCTTTTAATATGCGTTGCGGTCAGTGCCAAAAGCCCTGATGATGGTGTTGAAGGTGTCCTCGCATGTCTGCCGCAGGTTTATGAGCCGAGGTGGGAGCAGCTGCCGTTCCCAGCATCTAGGGACACTGCAGAGGAAGCGTTGCCTTAAACCGCAAAAACTCTTTTCGCTCATGTTGCTCCGTAATTTGTTTAACCCAAAAATGCAGAAGACGAAGCAGAGGAAGAAGGGGAAGAAGGGAGCGTATATGCTCGTATATCTTTAAAGAAGCCTAATCGAAGCGTTGCCTAATTAATAATTAATAATGCAAGCCGGATGACGCAAACATTTCACATCCGGCTATGGGAGGGGGGATGGGGGCAAATTGGGCGTGCATAAGGCAGGGGTGTGGCCATGGCCAAGTGCAAGTGCACTCCAAGCTGGCGCTTATCGCACTTCCGCCCATCGAATTCCCAAATGAAATTCAGCAACTCATCGTCTCTGCGTCGGAACTTGGCCTCCGCTGCTTATGGGCTCCCATTTTTGAGTAGCCCCAAAAAACGAAAAACCAAAATAAAGCAAAAACAATAACAATCAAAAATATTATACAGAGAATATGTTCAAACGCCCACAGTTCTTGGCTTAACTAGCATTTTTTTTTTTCTGTTTCGGTTTTTGTGGGCGTTTGTGCGGGGTTTCCTCTTTCAGTTTAAGTTGTTGTTATTGTTGCTTGCTTGGTTGTTTGTTGTTATTGCTTCTTGTTGACGAAATCACATAGGCAATCAGCAGAGCCGGCGGCAACGCTTTACAGGTTGCCAACACAATGGAATAATTTAATGTTATCTTCAGACAAAAATCAACTGCAAACTAAAAGAGCTGACATTTCTGCCATGTGGTAAATAATGTATGAATACAGAAGTTTTCGTAAAAGTTTGTCTCTTATCTAGGTAGATCTAAGAACTGTTTACACAATTAAAGCAGCTGTTAGCTTAACACCTGTTAAGCATATGTAATGCTTTCATAAGCCATAAATCTTAAAACTTATATAGGTAAATTTTTTATGAAGATGGAAATTTGCATAAACTGAGCATTTGCTTTCTCTTAATAAAAATCTAATATTATAGAGATATGCGAATAACATCTTAACTGCTCTTAATTAACAGCTGTTAAGCAGCTGTAGTATTACAACTGAATTGAATCGGCTATATACTCTATAGTATGTCTTTAATGCGTTAAGTTGAGCTGGAATTTCGATCTTACTTCTATCCAAAATGTATCGAACATGTATTACGAATTCATCCCATTGTATATATTATTCATGATGTTACCATATGTGTGACTGTTGGAATCAATGCCTCCCCTCCTCTCTCTCTCTCTCTCTTTCACTCTCATTATCGTGGGGCAGCAGTTGCGTGACAGGGTAACGCCTACAAATATAAAAGATGCGTCGATAAAGCTCATATACGTATTTATACAGATATATACATAAATAAAGACATATACATACATATGTGTACATGTGTATCTACACACATGTGAAAAGTCAAGCATGATTCAAGCTAATTCCTGCTGTTTCGGCCCAATTAGCCAAATAAAGTAGAATAAGGAAAAAAAGAAAAAAAAAAAAAAGAATGGCCGCGCACCTGGCAACAGTGGCCAGAGGCCATAGCCGAATGCCACCCAAGGGGCGAGGGGTGGAGTGGGGTAGCGACCGCAAAAACCAAAACATAGCGGCAGGAGTCGACAGCCCGGAGCAGTAGTAGATGAAGATGAAGATGGAGTCGAATGTGGAGTCAAAGCATGGAAAACCAAAATAAAAGCATTTATTTGTCAGCACAAAATAATCAAGGATCATAATATGTCAACAAAGAGGCAGGACATGCGGGCCAACGGAAAACAAGCGCAAGGACACACACACACACACACACACACGCATACACAGTGAAGAAGAAGAAGAAGAAGCAGAAGAAAAATATGTGAGAGTCCTTTTTTCGTGGCTGAAGCGTTGAAATGTGTGCCACAAGAGTCAAAACGGCGAAAGTGTATAGCAAACATGTCGTAATAGATAGCTGAAGAGCGACAAGAGATAGAGAGAGATAGAGGATAGAGGAAGATACAGACGAGCGGACAGCAGCCTCAGCTGTGGGCGTGCCAGCAGCAGGTGGAGCAGCCAGCCAAGAGCTGCGTTTGTCTCTGACAGCTTGGTTAATGTACTGAAGTGCATTGACAATAGATGCCACTGCTTGACCAAAGCTCTAGCGAAAGAATGAGGATTGAGAGACAGCGAGAGTCAGAGAGAGAGAGAGAGAGAGAGAATGAGAATTGCAGGTAGCGCGAGCGAGATGCATGCAGGAAACAATTCTGCGTTTTCCATTCATTCCACAGGTCAAAGGGCAAGTGCTAAGCACACATACACACACACACACACGCACACACACACGGCCAGAGAGCAATTGTAAGAGAGTGGAGCAGGAATATAAAAGGATGCAGGGAGAAGGAACAGTAGTTGAAAAGTCCTTGCAAAGCGCATATCTTCAGTGGATAATCTCAGCTACAGTAAAGAGTCTGCGTGCAGAACTCGAATAGGAATGAGAATGCCAAAAATTTGTTTATAGAGTTGGAGTATTTGATATTTGCTTCAGATTTAAATGCTGTTGATCTTAGCTTGAGCAGTTAGAGTCTGACATGTTTAGTATTTATTTAAAGTTTAAGCTGAGTAGAACTTGAGTATAGTTAGCATTTGCTGCGAGAGTTCATAAAGCTTTCTGATGACTGACAGCAATAAAACAGGAAACAAATAATTGATATATGCTTAAAATCTAAATAAAGTCGATCTAAAGTTGGGAATTGTATACATAAATCTGATATTTTGATTTTATAACTTGGGTTAACATAGCTATTGTTTAACCTGCAAGAGCCCTATAACTTCTCTTAAGTTTTTAGGAACTTCATAGTCTCTAATCTATACTATATAGACTATTTATAAGAAATTCTAGCTGTCATAATGACAGAGATCAGTTAAATATAAAGAAATAAATTAATAATTGAGCATTTTCTAGCTTATCTTAAGTTAGTAAAAACTTCACTTAATAATGGCAGAGATCAATCAAATAAAAGGAATTTCTGAAATTAAGAATCAGTTTATAACTCACCTAATAAGAATCTGAAGTCGGAAGAGTTTCATATGTGAGATAGACTACAGCTTAAATAATATAATATAATATATATAAATGATATATGTATATAAAGTCGGAAGAGCTTCATATGTGAGTTAGACTATAGGTATAATAATATAATATATTACATATAACTGATATATAAAGCGAAAAAATCTTCTCAGTTATATTATATCTCGACGTTTGGAGTAGTAGAAGGTACTATATAACCCCATACCGAAATCTTTTATAATTTTCTAAAAATTTTTTGTAATGCCAAGATAATGTTGATATTATGCAACCCAGAAAAACTGACATGATTAGGCTGAGTCTGACTCAGCAGTATATAGAACAGTCTGACTCTTAGACTCAGACTCAGACTCAGACAATTTTCGTACTGCATTGTTCATTATATGGAGCTAACACTGTCTGGCTGTCTGTCTGTCTGTTTATCTAGAGCCAGAATCGCGTTAGCCATTGAGCAGTTGGCTTCTCATGGTCTGCATTTGACTTTGTTTGTTCTCCTGCTGCAAAGTTAATTGCGCTCCACTCTCCAGCTGTCAATTGCCAAGTTGGAGAAGGCGAAGCTCGTTTAGCTGCTGCTGCTGCTGCTGCTGTCGGTCGATCCGTGTGGGCAGTTGCCATATATACTATAGACTATATATACATTTATGTATATATATTTCTGGCATATTATATTTTTGGACTACTGCAGCTTAAGGCCAACCAGTTTGTCAGCTCTGATTGTCTGAGCCATGGCTAAACGCCCACGCGCGCTTCTCTCGCACAGGTGACACCAAAGCTGAGCTCAGCCAGAGCTCAGCACAGTGTGTGTGTGTGTTGGCGTCTCATCGTGTTTACGTAATG